>NC_136066.1:12026431-12626431 GCF_964261635.1 Lissotriton helveticus | reverse complement strand
GTTTGCTTGGATTTGTTCACCACCCCGTGACCCACCGCCCCTCTCCTTACCCGGCCGTTTATTGTTTCAGACCATTTGAAGTCCGCTGGGGGGATCAACCTTGCCAGAACCTCCAGGTCCAATGCCGCTGCCCCTAGCAGCTCCCTTCTCACTCGGCATGTTAGGTCTTTCCCCCACAGGCAGACAACAATAGCATCCGGCTGCTGTTCCTGTCGCAATGCGTCGTACACGGCTGGAAGCAGCGTCCCCTTATGCCACGTCATCCCATGAAATACTTTATTTGTTGAATAGTAAAACTCAAATAGAAAATCTACCCGAGGGGCAGAAAAGAAGCGGGCCCTCTTGCAAACACCCGGTGCTGAGAATCAACACGAGCAGGCATGACCAGGCACACTCCGCTGCGTGCGCAACTCCACGTAGCACGTTGGACGTTTTTGGTCACTTTGCAGAGTTCTGCGTAGCGGACCTTGCAAACTCCACCTAGGCCTTCATAAGAGGCCACTATGATGGGGAGGAGCTCCAAGAGGGTAATGCTTCTGGTGAGCGCTCTGGTGTGCCAGGTGGCGGACCACTGTGCGGCTGTCCAGGCGGCACCCAGGATCGCCCTGAAGCCGAGGCACTCGGAGGAACCTGTGAAAAGTTCCAGCTGCCAAGAGCTTACCCAAGGCTCCCTCCACATGGGTGTCCCATTGACATTGGCAAGGAATGTGGCCCGCTGTTCTAGGTCCTCATTTACTCCTTGTGTGAGGAACACCCTGTGACGCGTTTTTGTCATCCTTTGGTCAACCAGGCCAGTCGCCGAGCTAAAGGTCGTCCGGCTGGGATCACCCTGTTGGTGAGGTTAAGTTTGCAGAGCGGCTACTGGAGCTCACCCGACGTTGCCTTCCTTCTCTTGAGCAGCTGCTGGTGCTCGCCCAACGTTGCCTTCCTTCTCTTGAGCAGCTGCTGGAGCTCGCCTAACGTTGCCTTCCTTCTCTTGAGCAGCTGCTGGAGCTCGCCCAACATTGCATTCCTTCTCTTGAGCAGCTGCTGGAGCTCGCCCAACGTTGCATTCCTTCTCTTGAGCAGCTGCTGGAGCTCGCCCAACGTTGCATTCCTTCTCTTGAGCAGCTGCTGGAGCTCGCCCAACGTTGCAACGTTGCATTCCTTCTCTTGAGCAGCTGCTGGAGCTCGCCCAACGTTGCATTCCTTCTCTTGAGCAGCTGCTGGTGCTCGCCCAACGTTGCATTCCTTCTCTTGAGCAGCTGGAGCTGCTGGAGCTCGCCCAACGTTGCATTCCTTCTCTTGAGCAGCTGCTGGTGCTCGCCCAACGTTGCATTCCTTCTCTTGAGCAGCTGCTGGAGCTCGCCCAACGTTGCATTCCTTCTCTTGAGCAGCTGGAGCTGCTGGTGCTCGCCCAACGTTGCCTTCCTTCTCTTGAGCAGCTGCTGGTGCTCGCCCAACGTTGCATTCCTTCTCTTGAGCAGCTGCTGGAGCTCGCCCAATGTTGCATTCCTTCTCTTGAGCAGCTGCTGGAGCTCGCCCAACATTGCATTCCTTCTCTTGAGCAGCTGGAGCTGCTGGAGCTCGCCCAACGTTGCCTTCCTTCTCTTGAGCAGCTGCTGGAGCTCGCCCAACGTTGCATTCCTTCTCTTGAGCAGCTGCTGGTGCTCGCCCAACGTTGCCTTCCTTCTCTTGAGCAGCTGCTGGTGCTCGCCCAACGTTGCCTTCCTTCTCTTGAGCAGCTGGAGCTGCTGGTGCTCGCCCAACGTTGCATTCCTTCTCTTGAGCAGCTGCTGGAGCTCGCCCAACGTTGCCTTCCTTCTCTTGAGCAGCTGCTGGAGCTCGCCCAACGTTGCATTCCTTCTCTTGAGCAGCTGCTGGAGCTCGCCCAACATTGCATTCCTTCTCTTGAGCAGCTGCTGGAGCTCGCCCAACATTGCATTCCTTCTCTTGAGCAGCTGCTGGTGCTCGCCCAACGTTGCATTCCTTCTCTTGAGCAGCTGCTGGAGCTCGCCCAACGTTGCATTCCTTCTCTTGAGCAGCTGCTGGAGCTCGCCCAACGTTGCAACGTTGCATTCCTTCTCTTGAGCAGCTGCTGGAGCTCGCCCAACGTTGCATTCCTTCTCTTGAGCAGCTGCTGGAGCTCGCCCAACATTGCATTCCTTCTCTTGAGCAGCTGGAGCTGCTGGAGCTCGCCCAACGTTGCATTCCTTCTCTTGAGCAGCTGCTGGTGCTCGCCCAACGTTGCATTCCTTCTCTTGAGCAGCTGCTGGAGCTCGCCCAACGTTGCATTCCTTCTCTTGAGCAGCTGGAGCTGCTGGTGCTCGCCCAACGTTGCCTTCCTTCTCTTGAGCAGCTGCTGGTGCTCGCCCAACGTTGCATTCCTTCTCTTGAGCAGCTGCTGGAGCTCGCCCAATGTTGCATTCCTTCTCTTGAGCAGCTGCTGGAGCTCGCCCAACATTGCATTCCTTCTCTTGAGCAGCTGGAGCTGCTGGAGCTCGCCCAACGTTGCCTTCCTTCTCTTGAGCAGCTGCTGGAGCTCGCCCAACGTTGCATTCCTTCTCTTGAGCAGCTGCTGGTGCTCGCCCAACGTTGCCTTCCTTCTCTTTAGCAGCTGCTGGAGCTCGCCCAACGTTGCCTTCCTTCTCTTGAGCAGCTGCTGGAGCTCGCCCAACGTTGCCTTCCTTCTCTTTAGCAGCTGCTGGAGCTCGCCCAACGTTGCCTTCCTTCTCTTGAGCAGCTAGTCTGCTGGTGCTCGCCCAACGTTGCCTTGCTTCTCTTGAGCACCTGCTGGTGCTCGCCCAACGTTGCCTTCCTTCTCTTGAGCAGCTGCTGGAGCTCGCCCAGCGTTGCATTCCTTCTCTTGAGCAGCTGCTGGAGCTCGCCCAACATTGCATTCCTTCTCTTGAGCAGCTGGAGCTGCTGGAGCTCGCCCAACGTTGCCTTCCTTCTCTTGAGCAGCTGGAGCTGCTGGTGCTCGCCCAACGTTGCCTTCCTTCTCTTGAGCAGCTGCTGGTGCTCGCCCAACGTTGCCTTCCTTCTCTTGAGCAGCTGCTGGAGCTCGCCCAACATTACATTCCTTCTCTTGAGCAGCTGCTGGTGCTCGCCCAACGTTGCATTCCTTCTCTTTAGCAGCTGGAGCTGCTGGAGCTCGCCCAACATTACATTCCTTCTCTTGAGCAGCTGCTGGTGCTCGCCCAACATTGCATTCCTTCTCTTGAGCAGTTGCTGGTGCTCGCCCAACATTACATTCTTTCTCTTGAGCAGCTGCTGGAGCTCGCCCAACATTACATTCCTTCTCTTGAGCAGCTGCTGGTGCTCGCCCAACGTTGCATTCCTTCTCTTGAGCAGCTGCTGGAGCTCGCCCAATATTGCATTCCTTCTCTTGAGCAGCTGGAGCTGCTGGAGCTCGCCCAACGTTGCCTTCCTTCTCTTGAGCAGCTGCTGGAGCTCGCCCAACGTTGCATTCCTTCTCTTGAGCAGCTGCTGGAGCTCGCCCAACGTTGCATTCCTTCTCTTGAGCAGCTGGAGCTCCTGGAGCTCGCCCAACGTTGCCTTCCTTCTCTTGAGCAGCTGCTGGAGCTCGCCCAACGTTGCATTCCTTCTCTTGAGCAGCTGCTGGTGCTCGCCCAACGTTGCCTTCCTTCTCTTGAGCAGCTGGAGCTCGCCCAACGTTGCCTTCCTTCTCTTGAGCAGCTGCTGGAGCTCGCCCAACGTTGCCTTCCATCTCTTGAGCAGCTGCTGGAGCTCGCCCAACGTTGCATTCCTTCTCTCAACGTTGCATTCCTTCTCTTGAGCAGCTGCTGGAGCTCGCCCAACGTTGCCTTCCTTCTCTTGAGCAGCTGGAGCTGCTGGTGCTCGCCCAACGTTGCCTTCCTTCTCTTGAGCAGCTGCTGGAGCTCGCCCAACGTTGCCTTCCTTCTCTTGAGCAGCTGGAGCTGCTGGTGCTCGCCCAACGTTGCCTTCCTTCTCTTGAGCAGCTGCTGGAGCTCGCGCAACGTTGCATTCCTTCTCTTGAGCAGCTGCTGGTGCTCGCCCAACGTTGCCTTCCTTCTCTTGAGCAGCTGCTGGTGCTCGCCCAACGTTGCCTTCCTTCTCTTTAGCAGCTGCTGGAGCTCGCCCAACGTTGCCTTCCTTCTCTTGAGCAGCTGCTGGTGCTCGCCCAACGTTGCCTTCCTTCTCTTGAGCAGCTGCTGGAGCTCACCCAACGTTGCATTCCTTCTCTTGAGCAGCTGCTGGAGCTCGCCCAACGTTGCCTTCCTTCTCTTGAGCAGCTGCTGGAGCTCACCCAACGTTGCCTTCCTTCTCTTGAGTAGCTGCTGGAGCTTGCCCAACGTTGCATTCCTTCTCTTGAGCAGCTGCTGGAGCTCGCCCAACCTTGCAAACGTTGCCTTCCTTCTCTTGAGCAGCTGCTGGTGCTCGCCTAACGTTGCCTTCCTTCTCTTGAGCAGCTGCTGGAGCTCGCCCAACGTTGCATTCCTTCTCTTGAGCAGCTGCTGGAGCTCACCCAACGTTGCATTCCTTCTCTTTAGCAGCTGCTGGAGCTCGCCCAACGTTGCATTCCTTCTCTTGAGCAGCTGGAGCTGCTGGTGCTCGCCCAACGTTGCCTTCCTTCTCTTGAGCAGCTGCTGGTGCTCGCCTAACGTTGCCTTCCTTCTCTTGAGCAGCTGCTGGAGCTCGCCCAACGTTGCATTCCTTCTCTTGAGCAGCTGCTGGAGCTCGCCCAACGTTGCAACGTTGCCTTCCTTCTCTTGAGCAGCTGCTGGAGCTCGCCCAACGTTGCATTCCTTCTCTTGAGCAGCTGCTGGAGCTCGCCCAACATTGCATTCCTTCTCTTGAGCAGCTGCTGGAGCTCGCCCAACATTGCATTCCTTCTCTTGAGCAGCTGCTGGTGCTCGCCCAACGTTGCATTCCTTCTCTTGAGCAGCTGCTGGAGCTCGCCCAACGTTGCATTCCTTCTCTTGAGCAGCTGCTGGAGCTCGCCCAACGTTGCAACGTTGCATTCCTTCTCTTGAGCAGCTGCTGGAGCTCGCCCAACGTTGCATTCCTTCTCTTGAGCAGCTGCTGGAGCTCGCCCAACATTGCATTCCTTCTCTTGAGCAGCTGGAGCTGCTGGAGCTCGCCCAACGTTGCATTCCTTCTCTTGAGCAGCTGCTGGTGCTCGCCCAACGTTGCATTCCTTCTCTTGAGCAGCTGCTGGAGCTCGCCCAACGTTGCATTCCTTCTCTTGAGCAGCTGGAGCTGCTGGTGCTCGCCCAACGTTGCCTTCCTTCTCTTGAGCAGCTGCTGGTGCTCGCCCAACGTTGCATTCCTTCTCTTGAGCAGCTGCTGGAGCTCGCCCAATGTTGCATTCCTTCTCTTGAGCAGCTGCTGGAGCTCGCCCAACATTGCATTCCTTCTCTTGAGCAGCTGGAGCTGCTGGAGCTCGCCCAACGTTGCATTCCTTCTCTTGAGCAGCTGCTGGTGCTCGCCCAACGTTGCCTTCCTTCTCTTTAGCAGCTGCTGGAGCTCGCCCAACGTTGCCTTCCTTCTCTTGAGCAGCTGGAGCTGCTGGTGCTCGCCCAACGTTGCCTTGCTTCTCTTGAGCACCTGCTGGTGCTCGCCCAACGTGCCTTCCTTCTCTTGAGCAGCTGCTGGAGCTCGCCCAACGTTGCATTCCTTCTCTTGAGCAGCTGCTGGAGCTCGCCCAACATTGCATTCCTTCTCTTGAGCAGCTGGAGCTGCTGGAGCTCGCCCAACGTTGCCTTCCTTCTCTTGAGCAGCTGGAGCTGCTGGTGCTCGCCCAACTTTGCCTTCCTTCTCTTGAGCAGCTGCTGGTGCTCGCCCAACGTTGCCTTCCTTCTCTTGAGCAGCTGCTGGAGCTCGCCCAACATTACATTCCTTCTCTTGAGCAGCTGCTGGTGCTCGCCCAACGTTGCCTTCCTTCTCTTGAGCAGCTGCTGGAGCTCGCGCAACGTTGCATTCCTTCTCTTGAGCAGCTGCTGGTGCTCGCCCAACGTTGCCTTCCTTCTCTTGAGCAGCTGCTGGAGCTCGCCCAACATTACATTCCTTCTCTTGAGCAGCTGCTGGTGCTCGCCCAACGTTGCATTCCTTCTCTTTAGCAGCTGGAGCTGCTGGAGCTCGCCCAACATTACATTCCTTCTCTTGAGCAGCTGCTGGTGCTCGCCCAACATTGCATTCCTTCTCTTGAGCAGCTGCTGGTGCTCGCCCAACGTTGCATTCCTTCTCTTTAGCAGCTGGAGCTGCTGGTGCTCGCCCAACGTTGCCTTCCTTCTCTTGAGCAGCTGCTGGAGCTCGCCCAACATTACATTCTTTCTCTTGAGCAGCTGCTGGTGCTCGCCCAATGTTGCATTCCTTCTCTTGAGCAGCTGCTGGAGCTCGCCCAATATTGCATTCCTTCTCTTGAGCAGCTGGAGCTGCTGGAGCTCGCCCAACGTTGCCTTCCTTCTCTTGAGCAGCTGCTGGAGCTCGCGCAACGTTGCCTTCCTTCTCTTGAGCAGCTGCTGGAGCTCGCCCGACGTTGCATTCCTTCTCTTGAGCAGCTGCTGGAGCTCGCCCAACGTTGCATTCCTTCTCTTGAGCAGCTGGAGCTCCTGGAGCTCGCCCAACGTTGCCTTCCTTCTCTTGAGCAGCTGCTGGAGCTCGCCCAACGTTGCATTCCTTCTCTTGAGCAGCTGCTGGTGCTCGCCCAACATTGCCTTCCTTCTCTTGAGCAGCTGGAGCTCGCCCAACGTTGCCTTCCTTCTCTTGAGCAGCTGCTGGAGCTCGCCCAACGTTGCCTTCCATCTCTTGAGCAGCTGCTGGAGCTCGCCCAACGTTGCATTCCTTCTCTTGAGCAGCTGCTGGAGCTCGCCCAACGTTGCATTCCTTCTCTTGAGCAGCTGCTGGTGCTCGCCCAACGTTGCCTTCCTTCTCTTGAGCAGCTGGAGCTGCTGGTGCTCGCCCAACGTTGCCTTCCTTCTCTTGAGCAGCTGCTGGAGCTCGCGCAACGTTGCATTCCTTCTCTTGAGCAGCTGCTGGTGCTCGCCCAACGTTGCATTCCTTCTCTTGAGCAGCTACTGGAGCTCGCCCAACGTTGCCTTCCTTCTCTTGAGCAGCTGCTGGTGCTCGCCCAACGTTGCCTTCCTTCTCTTTCGAAGCTGCCCTATCATCTGCTGCAGCTCAGGGACCTTATCACTGGGGAGTCCCTTCCAATGAGTCCAGTTCAATCCCCAGGAGTGATAGCCGGGGGACTGGGCCCTCTGTCTTTTCCCTGGCTGAGGGGACCATCAGCTCCTCTGCCAATTCCTCAAAATGGCAAAGTAGGTCCACGCATTCTGTGGTTTCTGGCTGGCCAATAAACATGAAGTCGTCCAAGTAGTGTATACGCCCCCCTGCGGGGTATCATGCCCCTACCTCCCATTCCTTGAAACTGCGGAAGGTCTCAAAATACAAAAGGAACAAATGATGGACAGAATGCTGATCAATGCAAACATTCACCCCCATCACCAAAGATCTGGGTTTAATTCATCATTCTTTTGCTCACTAAGCCACTCCCAGCCTAATGCAAATCAGTCCTGACCATGTGCCTCATGGGAACAGTCCCAAAATAGCAGATCATCATCAGGCTAGATTAAGTGATTTGCCCAGAATCACCGGATGGTGATCCTACGCCGAGACTCAAACCTGGCTCCCCCAGGCTACTAATTACAAACACAAGCAGCTACAGGGTCAAAGTCAGCAGCTCTGACTGGAACGCTACACCCTGGGTAGAGGGAAGTTGCCAGGCACAATCCATCCACCTCCTCATGTTTACTTAGCTCGATTGAGTGGGTTATGTGTACATAAAAAGTTCATATAATACACAGGACAGATACTCAGGTCCTCGAACAACTGCATTTGCATGAGATTTGTTGGGCTGTAACAAAGTGCCCCAAGTCCACTTCTGATCAAATGTGATACTGGTGGGATGAAAAATCACGGGTGCGGCAACATGAACTCCAGTCCCCAACTTCACTCGTATTACAGGGATTGACAGCTCCAACACACCGATCCTGTCGGGGAAATGAGTCTGACAAGTGATGCTGTCAACGTCCCCAAGGTGTCTGACGGGTAACATAATACTAACAGATCCGGGTGAGCTGGAGGGAAGGGGCGAGAGAGACTCCCTGCTTGGCGACCATAAGAGGCAGAACCCCCTTCCACCAGAAACTGACAAGGGAGAAAGGCCGGTGGAGTGGACATGGCCCCCTCCCCCGCAATTAACCCCAACTCACCACTCAGGCCTGTGGCCTGCTGCAGCAAGGCTCCCCAGGTGCCATTGATGACTTTGACGCTGCCCCGGCTGGTGATGGCAAGGATGGTGTTGAGTGCCGGGTGGTAGCTCAAGCTGTACAGCCCTTCTTCGTCTCAGCTTAGGCAGCCGTACCGCTCCAACAGGGTTGCTTGTCCCCCTCCGCCGCCACCTTCAGGGGCTCCGCCGAGCCCCCAGGACCCCCGACAGCTGTCATCCTCCTCGCAGCAGTGCTGGGGCGACCCCGTGGTGCTTGTGTGCTCCCGGCTCGCGGGGTCCATGTGGGGCAGTGGTAGCCGCTACCGCCGCTGCAGCACTACCGCCGCCTGTCACCATCTGGGTCCAGAAAACCACCACAAACACTTAGGCAAATGGGAAGTGACTCAGAAGGAAGCCACTTGATTACGCTCAGTGCTAGCCCTGCTTCCTCGCGAGAAGGCACGCCTCTTGTGGATCGGCATGTAGTCAGAAGATGGAGGTGGAGTCTGAGACACGCGGCGTCGTACATCTCAACAGATCCAAAACTGAAAGCAGGATCAAGTGGAGCCTCAGGATTTTACCTACCAACATGAAAGAAATAGAAAAAACATCTATTTCTTTCATTTTCATATAATCGCGGCACCCGCGCTTTACTTATAACATTTTAAAAGTAAAGCGCAGATGCCGCGATTATACTAAAATTAAAGAAATTTCTCTTTTAGAGCCGTCCCAATTCCTGCTGGCGTAAAAGGTTTATTATCTTCTTTTTGGGGCCCTCTGTTTCGCCCCATAAAGAAGATAAGAAACCTTTTACGCCTGCAGTAAGTCGGGGAAGTCTGTCCGAATGGGACGGCTCTAAAAGAGAAAAGGGTACGTCACTGTAACCTCTTTTCTAATGGCTGGCCACCATTTAGCATAAACGGTGACGCTAGCCAATGGAAAAGAGGGGCGGGGCTTAACCCATCGCTAGTGAAAGTACTCTAAAACATTAAATCTCGCCAGCGAGACTGCGCATGTGCGCAGCCTACGCTAGTCGAGACCTAAAAAGTGGAGTGTGTGGACAAGCGTGCACCCTGGTGTCCACCACACTATACATGCCCAGACAGAAGGGAACCATGGGTACCCCCTGTGACCAATTCAGAAGGCCCAGGTTGAAGGGGGGGCCCTACGGCCCCTCAAATTATGACTCCCACAGCCACTTCGTGTCGGAGGTGACGAGTCTAGACAGCTGTCGAAGTCATGCATCGGAATCGCCCCTCTGGAAACCAGTACCAGTGCAGGATACCTTCCCGCACATGAACAATCATTACCTGCAACCCAGTCACCCTTGCACTATGGTGCAAAGGTGCCAACATTGGCGCTAGGCAGCTAAATTTAGCACCAGCGTCAAAGAAAGCACAGGAATGCACCGTATTGTTGTAAATATGGTGCATCACTGCATTTTGGAAATGTTGGACGTGACACTGACAAATTTGGCACGGCTCCGTGCTCCGATATTTCCTTGTACATATGCCCCTTTACGTCTGCATACTTAAAACACATGTAGACTGAGCGTGGAATGACCTAACGGTTCACTATCCCATACTATCCACAGGCCACTGGTCTTGTTGAAAGGTTTAACAAGACCCTAAAATTGGTGGACTCCATGGAAGACTCAGAAGGAGATGTGATGTTTTACTGCAATTAGAAAAAAGAGGGAGGTGTTCTGGATATTTGTCTTTAACACCTTTCGGGAAGGAATGAATAGTGAACTGCCATGGGAGCACGCTATTTGCTAGAATAACCGCAGATTTTTCCTACCTCAGGAATATTTGTTTTGGCTCTATCTGATGTAATGTTGAAGATCCATTCCGTTTATAAATTGACAGTTATGTATAGTGTGTCCTGAGTAAAATAATTATTAAGAAGCTCCAAAGTATTTCTCCTCATGTGATATCATGTATTATATCACATACACTGGGGTCCCCTTTCTTCCTCTTCTAGCTATTACTACCATAACCATTCTTTCTTTCTGTCAATTTATATTATTTATGTATAATCTTTTAAAATAGTAAATGATATAGATTTCCATCATGTTGACATCTATGGTTCTGTCAAATATACTATTTAGTTGCACTATTCTCTTTATGGTTTGATTTTCACATCCATAAAATAGAGCGCATACCGCTTTATAACGAGTCCAGATTTATTCCCGCATACACGTGCGGTGTGTCACGGATAATTCCCTGGTTTGATTTTTACAACAATAACAATTGAGTTCAGTGCCCACCTAAGATGCAACTTCCTCGTGTTATCTTCCATTATCCTGACTAGGTGGAATTTTCCTTGCGTTCCACACTGTCGTTTATGTTGATTTAAGCAACATTAGATCTGGGAAGCATTGATCTAATAATTACTAAAAGTATAGAAAATCTGGAGTTTCTTCAAGTTTACACGTATAGTGGTATCAAACAGAGTTCCAAGCCTTATGAGATTCCGCACGATTTGACCCTTTCTTTTGCAAATTATTAGGTAGATCGCTACTCAATACATAACGTGCCTATGGCTATATTTGGAATCATTCTTGTTGCGCTATGTACATAGAGTTTCCTAATTTGTATTTGGTCAATAGGTAAAATTGACCTTAGTGCCCCTTGATAATATGGCTCCCTTCTCCGTTTTTACTCTTCTGTTGAGTTAGGTGAGTCTAATCGCTCCACACCATCATCTATGTCTACTCAAGTGACAGTGTACTTGGAAGCCATCTTGGTTATCCCTTTAGAGAATCGAGTCCTCTTTCTACTTCCCTGCAATTGGTGGTCCTTTCTCCATTCCCACACACAGGTCAGGTGCACTTACTTATCCAATCAAGTAGGGTATATAAACAGCAGTTGATAGAGCTTTCAGTTGCCATCGTTCGTGGAAGGAGCATAGAACCCCCGTGTCCCGCCGCCGGATTTTTGGAGCCCTGTTGATATCTATTGGGTGAGGCCTGGGAGAAATCCTTAATGCGGCACCTTCAATCTAGTCACTCTTTAGTTGACTCGCAAGTTTTAAATAATGAGCGAGTAACATAACTTCCCTACCATTTTTTCTATTTTACAGACAGGGAGTTATTTTAAAATCATCTGAATCAACCGCCTCTGAGTGCAACCAAAAAGGTAACCATCAGCCCTTCCTCTCCTTAAGAGTTTTAGTTAAGAAATTGCTACCCTGTGACTATATAGTATAGATGTTTATGCCAGTTTTCTTTCTATCCATTCTGTAGGCAATCATCACAATTAACTATCCCCACATCAGGAGGATCATACCTTTCAAGTTTCACATAAATACGCATTACTGCGGCCACTACTTTTTAACTCCGGGCGGCGGGTCTAAATGAACCCCTACTCCTTAATTAAGGTACCTTCATCTTCTAAAGTAAAAAACTATATCCTTACTAATTGTTTAGTTAAAATTAAAAAATCAAAAGTTGAAAGATCGAATATATTGAAAGATCCTATAATTTCTTTAGGAAATATAGAAATTTAAATCAACATTCGAGACCAACGAATCACATCAATGTTTATGGAATATCCATCTGCAAACCTCAATTAAAATAGGTAATACACCAATCTTGTTCGTCTATTAAGTATTGGCCATGAAGAAATCATAAGACTAGGCTATAATAATAAGGGCTCAAATGTTCATTCACTGTTTCTTTATGGTTTAGAATATCTACATAACATAAACAAAAGAAAGGGTACTCGTTGGACGTACAGACCAGATTGTGTCATCGAATTACAGCAATATATTTCGTGTTTTTAAAGTAAGTGACCTTATTTATGATATAGATGCATTGCATATTATTATTTAGGTCCTGCTAGAATAACTTCCTGATAACTGCGACCATCTCTAGTGTTCTCTACTTCATCGTTCACGCTAGTTAGAGGTTCAACTAGAGAGATACAAATATCAGAATCCCTTTATTAACCATCCAATGTAAAAACCCTTTAAACTTACAACATTGGGAATAGTCAATCTATGATTATAAGACACTGTCTTCTTTCTGTGACCACTAGTGCAGATAAAAGATTATGGGTTCAATGATCTACCACAGTTACGCATGTATGATTACCTTCAAGGCAAGGAAATGAAATCCTTAATAGTAATGTTATAATATAAAAACGTTTGGTCAAAACAAAATGGAAAGTCTGAGACTACTACAATAACATTGGATTGTTCTGAAGTGTTTTTATGTTACACAACAAGAGTAATATTGTATATAATGTTTCTTTATATGATATTTTCCTTTTTGTAGATACTATCGTGGCTGCTCCAGAAGAAGGCGCTGGTTCGCCGAAACGCGCGTAGAGATTAATTTAGCCACATTTTTCTCTTAAAAATTGTGTTCATTTTATGTAACTTCCATCTCGTTGAATTATTTGCTTCTTTTTAACAGTGTTGTTGTGTATTCTCAATTCATTGAGTTACATGTGTTTAATGTAAATTGTAAATGTGTATTATTATTTCAATGTGTTTTAATAATTTGTGAATAAAATTGAACTCCCCTTTTTTACAAAAAAACAATGTTTTAGCTCAGTTCATTTCGACCTCTCGTTACGCTCTGTTGCCTAGATTGATACATATCAAATTATTTGCTTTTCCCTGGTCTAGGAACTCTATTTCCATGCACTCAGGGGGTCCTTGATAAATATTGACGCAATGTTTTACTGCCATGCCTGCTTGTTGCTTACAGAGAGGGGCCACCAAAGGTGCGTAGAGTTTTACCCCTTTGAGCTTCTGTTTGGACGCCCTTTAAGGCGCCACTCTGCCTTGTGAAGGAAAGATGGCCGTGACCTCTCACAGGATATTGTGGATTATGTAGTTGGCCTTTGTTCTAGGATGGCTGAGTACATGAAAAGAGCAAATAAAATCCCTGAGGTCAGGCAAGAGTTCCAGAAGCTCTGGTATGATCAACAGGCTGCCATGGTAGAGTTTCAACCCGGACAAAAGGTGTAGGTTTCGGAGCCTGTGGCACCCAGGGCCCTCCAGGACAATAGACTGGCACTACCCTATCCTTGAAAGAAAGGTTTATGTCACATATTCAGTTGACCCTGGCACATGGAGGAACCCCAAGAGGGCCGGACATGTGAACCACCTGATACCCTATAATGACAGGGCTGACATGCACCTAACACAGGCCCCTGCAGCCTCCAGGGGGCTCGTCAGCACCGCACTTCTGCTGGGGAGCTCTAGATTGAGTCCGGAGGGGGCCCCTTCACTTACCCTGCAGGGGTCCCCCTCAAGGTTCGTTACACCACTGCTGACATGACCATGCTCCTGGTCACAGATGAGCATCAGGAAGCAGAGAGTGCACCTCTCCCTGACCTCCTCTCTCGCAACCCTAAAGATGGATCCGTTGAAGGAGTGTTCTTGTCAGACAACCTCATCGATCAACAGCAGACTGGTTATAGGCAAATCCTAAAGCAGTCTGCTGAGATCGTCTCCCTGACCCCTTATCTGACTAACTGGTGTACACACGATGTGGACACTGGTGACAGTCTACCTGTCAAAAAACATGTACAGGGAGTCTGACCATGTCAAGGAAAGCTTCAAAGCTGAAGTCAGCAAGATGCCGGAGTTGGAAGTCATTGAACCCTCAGAGAGCCCCTCAGATAGCTCAGTTGTTTGAGTCCCCAAGCCTCATTCCGAGGGTGGAGAGAAAGAAATGAGGTTTTGTGTGGACCAAAGGGGCCACAATGCAGTCAAAAAAACTTACATACATCCAATTCCTAGGGCTGATGAATTAATTGACAGGTTGGCGGGAAAGCCAAATATCTGAATACTTTTAATCTTAGATCGGGGTACTGGCAGATACGTCCGACCCTTGGGGCAAAAGGGAAACCAGCATTTTCAACCCCACATGGGTACTTCCAGTTTGCTGGCATGCCCTTTGGAGTGAAGTATGCCCCTGCCACCTTTGAGAGGTTTGTGAATAAAGTCCTTGCTGGATTGGAATCCTTCAGTGAAACGTCTCTAGATGATATTGCTGTCCTTAGCTCCACCTGCTAGGATCACCCGATCCACCGCGGGGCGGTGCTGAAGGCTCTGAATGGTGCAAGCCTTACTTTCAAAGCACGGAAGTGCCAGAAAGGTTGTGGTAGAGGCCAAGTGAACCCCTGCAGCTTAAAATCCAGACCAATCTGGCTTGGGAAACTCCAACCACGCAGACTCAAGACAGCGCATTCCTTGGCTTGGCTGGGTGCTACAGGAGGTTTGTGCAGGGATATGGGTCCATTGCGACTCCCCTCACAGAACTCACGTCCAAGAAAATGTCCAAAACGTTTAACTGGGCAGTGAGCTGTCAAAGGACTGTTGACACCCTGAAGGAAGCGATGTGCTCAGCACCCACTCTCAAAGCACCAGATTACACCAAGATGCTCATTGTGCAGACAGATGCCTCTGAGCATGGGACAGGAGCGGTCCTCTCCCCGATCACTGAGGAAGGCCAAGACCAACCTGTTGATTCAATAAGCAGACGGCTTCTCCTCGGAGAGCAGCATTCGAGAGACACTGAGAGGGAGGCCTTTGCTGTGGTTTGGTCCGTGAAGAAAGTGAGACCGTACCTGTTTCATTCTCACTTACTTGACGAACCCAGCCACAGACCTCTCAGATGGATCATGCAGATGAAAGAAGAAAACCCCAAATTGCTAAGGCGGTCCATATCTCAACCGGGAATGGACTTTACAGTGGAGCGCAGACCTAGAAAAACCATGTCAATACAGAGAGGCTTTCCACCTTCTGCCACGTAGACAATGAAGGCTCTATAGAAAAAGTTTAGTTTAATCCTTATCCGTTTGGTAGGGGGGCTCTTCGAGGAAAGTCCCTCTTTTGTAAGCCTGGTAGTGTTCGCGTAGTGGCGCTACAAGGAACTCCGTGAAGTGGCAAAAAAACTCCACTGCGCAACACGGAGTTCCACGAGTCAGCAGAGTTGCTTGTCCCACCTGTTTGCGTGACATTTCCGCAGGTCATCAACATGGATTGCGTGTTCAGGTGGAAATATCACACAAACTGCCCCACGCAGTTGCACATGGGTGCAACATTCGTGTTTCTTATTCTGATTATGGTGCTGGGGCCTATTTTTCCATCTTTATTCAAGCTTTGCAATCATTGCTTTCTAAAACTTTTTTCCCACCTTTTTTTTTTTATTATCATACCCTTTGTTTTTCTAAGTGTGTATTTGTGTTTTTTTCTACTATATTGTGTGTTTTTGGTGAGCTTTGTACTTTTTTATTTTTTAGCTTTACTATGTTCTTATTACTCTCCTTCCTTCTTTTCCCCCCACCACCTCCATGTCAGATAAGGGCTCACCAAGGCAGCGCCAGGCAGGGGTGCAACCCCGTGCCTCGTTTTCCAAGTTGGGGGTGGCAGCGCTGTGGTTTTTTATATCCAGCGCCACCTCCCTTTCACCCTGGCAGCAGGCCTGGGTCCGGTTACGTGATGTGGGCGCATCATCAGCACAGGGCGAGGGTGCACCGGGCACTGTACCGCTGCTCTGGAGTCTGGCGCACCCATCAGCAGTTGGCGCACCGCTGGTCCGACATCCTAGTCCGTTAGCAGGACCTGCTGGACCTGCTAGGGGTTGTGGTTGTGGGGTTAGGTGAGTAGCTAAGTAATTATAAAAAATATACATTTTTATTATTACTTGTGTGTCATATGCCATAGCTAATATTTATTGTTCGCATTGCCATGACATTGGTTAAGGGTCCTACACATTAATTCAGGCAGACACGCATTGCACAGCCAGGAATGCAGTGCCGCTGATGTAACCATGCAGCCGATAGGTCACCCACGCTGCCACTGGTAAAGGCCATGGGCAGGGACTCGGAGGGGGCGATTGATGTTAATATTGGGTACTTGGAAGGATACATAATATATTTTGCCCTAAAAAATTACTGTGAGTCAAGGGAGTGGTATGAACTGCCACCTCAACCCTTTGAATCAAATCCCTTGATAATACAACACATTCCTTGTTTACTCTTCTTCTTCCCATGGATTTTTCCATTCATCATTTTATTGTTCTTCTAGTATTTTTATTTTTCACTTTGCTTCTAAGTCACCGTTTAAGTTTTACATTCTCTCCAGCCAGTCTTCACCTATGAAAACCATCCGTCCATCCATTCAAACCCGGCTCTCAGTCTCAACAAACCTTTTATCATAACACATTTGTCATTTAACGACTCATGCATCCTTTGACCCATCAAACCCCCGGAGGATTCCTTTCACCCACCGAGGCAGGCACTCTTTCACCTTTCATCCATCCTTCACCCACCCACACATCCTTTGACCCATCAAACCCCGGAGGATTCCTTTCACCCACGAGGCAGGCATTCTTTCACCTTTCATCCATCCTTCACCCACCCACGCATCCTTTGACCCATCAAACCCCGGAGGATTCCTTTCACCCACGAGGCAGGCATTCTTTCACCTTTCATCCATCCTTCACCCACCCACGCATCCTTTGACCCATCAAACCCCCGGAGGATTCCTTTCACCCACGAGGCAGGCATTCTTTCACCTTTCATCCATCCTTCACCCACCCACGCATCCTTTGACCCATCAAACCCCGGGAGGATTCCTTTCACCCACGAGGCAGGCATTCTTTCACCTTTCATCCATCCTTCACCCACCCACGCATCCTTTGACCCATCAAACCCCCGGAGGATTCCTTTCACCCACCGAGGCAGGCATTCTTTCACCTTTCATCCATCCTTCACCCACCCGTGCATCCTATCGGCCACCACTAGTATATGCATCGGGCACCTTCACCCATAAATCCTTCTCTTTCAGTCCTACTACATTCCAGCCTTCCTTCCTCCTTCCATCCTTCTGTCCCTTTTCCATCCACCCCTGTGGTCTGACTCTTCATGAAACTTTCTCTACTGAGTTGAAGATAGAAGCGGCCATTACTCAACCCCCTTTGTTTATGCGAAGTAAAGAGGGGTGTGTCTGACTGTTCACACGTCTCAACAGGACAGTGTACACCCTTGCAGTGAGTAAATAATGAATTGTCAGTAAGCAAACAATATGGCTTACCACCACCCACCACTGCCGCTGGCTCACCCCCTACAGCTGCTGCATCTGCTACCTGGCTGCCCCCCCCCCCCATTCCCGCTGTCCCCGGCACTGGTGGTCTCTGTGGCTAGAAAAAACATTACGCATTTTTTAGATGCCAGATACGCCTCCCGTATTTATTTATTTTTTTGTAGCACAATTGAAAATACCCCACATATATCACTACAATTCAGATACAGACGGCATCTTCTATGAAAAATATCAGGTTGGGCATTTTGTTGGAGCCAATTTTTGAAAAGCCTCTCAAGAAGACAAACTGTAAAGGACCGGAGGGGCAGAGCTATTGGGGCATCTGAGGTCTGAGTTTTTGAAAAGCTATAAGAGTGGACAACTGGACTTAAGGTCTTGGTTGGCAAATGCACTGGGGCCGTCCTCCTCCTCAAACTTCCGTCTAGCCATGGTGCACGGTAACCAGTGCACCATCAACTGCTGCTAATCATACTAGGCAAGGCCGTACTGGCCGTTGCGGGCACCGAGCATTTCCCCGGTGGGCCGTCAGGGTTAGGGGCCGGTTTTGGCCCTTGGGGGCCGATATGGTGACAGTGCCTTTTTTGCAGCATAGCTGCATTATTGGCCACTGTAACAAAATCGGCCAAAACCAGCCGTAACAAACAGCTCGGCCGCACCCCCAACCCCCAGGGGGTCCGGCCGAGCACTTTGCGAGGGCCGGTTTTCGTTCCCAGTCCAGCCCTGATACTAGGTCTAAATAACAAGAAGAAGACACAGCTTTGGAGCGTACCACATGGCCACGGCCACTCTCTAAGTAAAAGAAAGCCTTTGCATCTCAACAAACATGCGTAGAATACCTTAGTTGGGCATGCAATCTGCACGGCATGGTAGAAGTACTAGGAGAACCAAGTGACTATGACCAGTGGGTTCTCTGAGTCTTACAGTACGACCACTAGGCTGGCCACAAAATATATAAAGGGAGAGGGAACGCTGACTGGAAAACCAGAAGAAAGGAAGCTACAGACAGAGGCAGTTTGAGGTAAAATACAGACACTAGATAAGTAAAATAACTTAGGGGCATATTATCAGCGGCCAGCGATAATTATCGCTGGACCGTGCTTAGCGATAATTTTGTTATCGCAGGCTATCTCTGGAAATTATCGCCCTGGTTGCGCGTTATTAACAACGCGATACTCCAGGGCGATAAACAGTGGTTTTCTCCAAAAACAAACGTCTGCTAAAATGCTGGGGCAGCCTTGTAAATATTATGATGTGAATATCAGCGATATTTGCAAGGTAGTCCATCCGGGGTAGGCCCAGTGACGCCCACTTTGCATCTCATTAGAGATGCAAAGGGAGGCGTTGGGAAAAAGGGTGCTAACAAGCGATTATGCATGTTAGCACCCTCTTGTAAATACGGCAATAGATTTATCTCTGCGTTTTTTGCTTTTTAAACCAAAAAAGCGGAGATAAAGCCCTTGAAAATATGCCCCAAGGGAAAACAAGATTTTAGAAATGGAAAGATCGAAGAGGAAATGTAAAACAAATCGAGGGGCCTATCATCAAGGGCAATATCGCCGCTTTAGCTGCACTTTTTGCTGCTAAAACGGCGATAATTTTAACGCCCGATCAGCATGGACCGTTAGCGCGTGTTTCCATGCCTTTTCGCCATTTCACTGAACGCCCAGCTGTGCAATGAGATGCAAAGTGGGCGTTCCGCCCAAAAATAACATGAGAAATGTCGCTAACTGACATTTGTCCTATTAACAAACCTCCCGCTAACTTGCATGGCACTTATCGCTACTTTTCTTACGCCTGCTTTCAATGTGACTCAGCCATTATATCCAATGGAAGGTGGATATGATGGCTAAGTCTGCCCTGCCCTATCAACAACGTATCGCCAATTGTTGTGTGATTATCGCTGGATTTCCCGAGGTAATTACACATTTGGCAGCTTGTGCATGGAATCTTATCACTTTGGAGATAAGCGATGCTAATAGCACGCTATCTCAGCGATAAAATCCTGCGATAGCCAGCGATAATTATCCTCGCGCTAAGCAATAATTATCGCTGGCCCTTGCTGATATGCCCCCAAATTCGGAAGTGGGTAGAAAATATTTCAAATTAAGGAGCAGTAAAAGTTAGGAAATATATTAACAATAGGAGGACTTACTGGGGCCAGCAGAGCCATCGGCCGAGGAGCGTTCTTCCTGGGAGGGGCCTCCAGCTCCCGTGCCCGTCTCGGAAGATCTCTTTCCTCTGGATGCTGATGTACGACATAGTTAAAGAGACAAAGAATCGTTGCTTGTAAATAAATAATCTCTCTAATAATATTTTTGGGGACAGGAAACAGTAATAACATTGAACTTTCCTAAATCGGATTGACTAGTAATAGACTAGTATCGCAGTCGCGGACCGTCCTATCTATTTATTCAATATTTCCTAAACCTTCCTAGTCCGCTTATTCCAAAGACTTAGGAACTACTAATAAATTCTAACGAATTATGTTTGCTTCTACGTTCCAATCTAATTCGTAATCATTCTCAACGCCCTTTGACCGGCCAATTCACTAAATCTGCATTTTGTCCCTAAATGCATAGATGGACGCATACATACACCAAATCGGTTGGCTGCTTGTCACTGTACAAGCTACTAAAAGGTTCTGAGAACTGAAGTGAGAGGACGCGCACCGCTAAATTACTAATACTAACTACCCCTAATTTAGTGACAGGACAAAGGAAAGGAGTCTCTAGTCTGCATTACTTAAGTTCTAACATAATCAGCCCTAAGTCGTAAACAAATATGTTTAGGTAGCGCCGAGCACCTGTCTAGAATAACAATCACATAAAGTAAGATTTGTAAACTTAACTTACCTGCATGTGAGCAGCAAGCTTGCTATTTGGGAAAAAATATTTGCAATAGCGCAGAATACACAAGTGATAATAATATTAATGTTGGACTTGGCCCTTCTGGCAGGTTCACCCCTGAACTTTTTGCTTTTAATTGTGACTTGGTGTTAGTGATTTTTAGCTTCTGCGCACTTTACCACAGTGTCCCAGGGTAAAGTGCGTGCATGTAGTGAGGTTGGCCTGCCCTCCCGTAGGAATGCATGGGGAATGTATGTGTCCCTGGTAGTTCCTGATGCGTGGGGAGTGCAGGCTCAAGTCTGGTATGTGCGGACTCGTGTGATTAAATGCTGCGCGATGATGTGTGCAGCATAAATGTGTCTAGTGCGGAAGTGCCACTTCTAGAAGTTGGCATGTCTGTGTAATTTATGTGAAT
The DNA here is from genome assembly GCF_964261635.1 of Lissotriton helveticus. Lineage (NCBI taxonomy): Eukaryota > Metazoa > Chordata > Amphibia > Caudata > Salamandridae > Lissotriton > Lissotriton helveticus. Next base: position 12,605,871 of record NC_136066.1, on the reverse strand, counting down.
TGGCTGTCTGGCTTGTGATTGGCTGGAGCTGGCTGGTGAGCCTGGCTCCACGAGGCAGGATGGGTCTGCCCCGGTGGTGAGTGGAGAGATCTGCATGATTGATGTGAGGGAGGAGTGCACCTGGGACATGAATAGGGCTGGGCTTTCCCCACACAATGCTGGCTCTGCCCCCTGTGGTGCGATTGCCTGGCCAGTGAATGGTGAGAGGGGCTGAGCACATCAGAGTGCTCCAAAACCAGCTGCGACTGGTCTTCCCCCACCTTGCAGACACAGACAAAGGATTTGTATGCATAAAAAGGGGCTGTTACCCCTTGAAAGTTGTTCTGTTCCTGATCCAAGCTTGAGGGGGGCTGCTGCTGCTTGGCGCCAGGATGACCGCCACTGGGGACTGCCTCCCATCCTGGAGGGCCCTGTGAGCTGGCCCCTGGGCCCAGCCTTTGCCCCCCCCCTTGACTACCTTTCTTAAGGACTTTCCTGGGACTGTTGGCCTCTCAGCACGTGGGGAGCGCTAAATCTTCACCTCCAGGGGAGCGCTTTATTTGGTGGTGCCTAAAGAGGATTGCGCTGTCTTGAGGTCGCGCTTCTGATTGCCCGCATCTTTGCCAAGTTTGAAATCCCTGGCGAGTGCCCACCACGCCAGGGACTTTACGCTGAGTTTTGACCCCTGACTGGTGCCCACCCCGCCAGGGACATTGTAACTACACGGGAGCCCACCCCGTTTATTTATCGTACTCGTTAAACCTTTTTTTTAGCAGATGCCCACCCTGCAGAAATTGCAGCGCTCCATTTAAATTCCTTAGAGGGAGCCTACCCTGTATCTTGGAGGAAAGAGAAATCCCCGCCGGCCCGGGACACCCCCTTGACATCATTCCCTGGGCCGCGCTGTGATTGGCTGCCGGCCCGAGGCTAGAACCGGAAGCCGACGGGAGCCCACCCTGAGGTGCTCAGGTGGACTAAGGAGGTGAGGTGAAGCATCCTTAGTACCGAGGGAGGACGGGAGCCCACCCCGCCTCCCAGGACGTCCCCACCCCAGGAGGAGAGCCAGCGTGACCGGAGGAGTCGGGAGAGAGAAGCGGAGGTGGGGGCTTTGGACACGTTGCTGGTGCCTGCCCTTGCCGCCTCCCAGCCCCGTGTGGCCGCCCAGCAGAGAAGTGACCCGTCCGGAGGGCAACCAGAGGAGTCCCGCGAGACCGGTGAGTGCGGGGGCAGTTCCTCTGACATAGAACGGCCCCGGTTGGCAGCGGGCCGCTCCCACGGTAGTTGGGGCATTAATTTCATTACGAGCCTTGAGAGGCTCCAGGGAGGCATATTTGTTGATATAAAGCCTGTCGAGGCTCCAAGGGTGCCTTGATTTCTCGAGCCCACGAGGCTCCAAGCCCGCATTTTTGTATTCAGAGCCCACGAGAGGCTCTTGGGCATTTCCTTTGTTTTCGAGTCCCCAGAGGGGGGACTCCAACGACAGGGGCATTTAGGGTGGTAGTGCGGCCCCGGCTGGCAGCGGGCCGCTCCCCCCACAGTGGGCAGCATTTTCTTTAGAGCCCACGAGGCTCCCACATGGTTTTTGGCCCCTACTATTCTTTAGAGCCCCAGAAGGAGAGCCAGGAGGCACGCTGGTGCCAGGCTTAGTTCTCCAGCTTGCCAGCACTTAGTGGACAGCTGCTTAGTTTAGGCACTTGCATCCTTCTTTGGCTGCCCGCGCAGCCTGCCCTGATATTTTGGACACAGGGCGTTTCAGCCTCAGAGAGGCCAGGTTGGCCTGGGGACAGGTTATATGTTTTTGCCCCATGTGATCTTTGCGCAATGTGATTACCTGCCTAATGTGATTGCTGCATCATGTGTAATGTCTTTGTGCCTATACCTCTGAATGTATAGTGATGCTTAGAAGGTTGTTCTGCCTAGTATAGGTTATACTAGTGAGTTCATGGTTCCCTGCGTGATATTTTCCTAAGGTGGTTAGGGTTGCATAGGTGGTACTTACCTTTTACCAGTGATTACTGGTTGTGATCTACATTTGCTATTTGGTGCTACAGTTATTATATGTTCTAGGTGCTAAGCGTTATTCCTACAAAGTGCTAATTCTACCAAGTGCTAGTTCTAAAAGTGCTTATTCCTGAGAGTGGCCCATGTGGCCCTGTCCCATGTATACATAATCCCCTGTAAATTCTGCCCGTGCCTATGGCACATTGTAAAGTGTGTGTTTTTATCTAATGAGTTTTCTATAATACAAAGGCTATTTTTATATAACCTTGTGTGGAGTTTCCTTTGTGGTGGGCCTGGGTGTTGTTGCTGGGTGCGTGCGCAAACACTTAACCTACATTGCCTCCGGGATTAGCCTTGCTGCTCGCACCACGTTACCTAGAGGGTGAGCAAGGGTTATCTTTGGCGTGTAACTCCCTTGCCCTGACTGGAGTGGTGGTTTCTGCCTGGCTTTTGCGCAAGCCTCAGCCAACTGGAAATCCAATTTCTAACAATTAATAATTAGCTATTCACCGAACCCCGTGACCTCAACCCCGAGCAGGTCCAGCAGGTCCTGCTCTCGGTCCAGGACGTAGGACCACTGGTGTGTCAGCTGATTGTAGGTGCGCCGGACCCCAGAGCAGTGATACACTGTGCAGAGCACCCTCGCCTAGTGCTGCTGGTGCTCCCGGAGCCTGTACCCGAATCGAGGCCTGTCACCTGCTGCCACGGTGGAGGGGAGGTGGCCCTGCACAAAAATAACAAGTGCTGCCACCTCCACCTCCGAAAACAAGGCCCTGGGCTGCACCACTTCCGTAGCTCTTGGTTGCCGCCTTTTTCATGGCACGCTTCTCTGCCATGATGCTAGGGGGGAGGTGGGGAGGACAGACAAAAGAAAAAGTAGAAAGTATTAAAAAAAATAGGAAGAGAGAAGGTAGCAAAAAAAAATTAAAGAAGGAAGTAGAGAGAAAAAATGAAGTAAGAAACTCACTAAAACACAAAAATGCTGAAACAAACACAGAATATACACTTAGGGAGACAGAGAATAAGATAATAAATGAAAAAGATTAGACAAAAAGTTTTAGAAAACAAGGATTAAAAGGATTAAATAAGGATCAGAAAGTAGGCCCCAGTACCATAACAGAGAAAGAAACAAGATGGCCGTGCCCATGTGCGACTGCGTGGTAAAGTTTGTGTGACATTTCCGCTCGAATACACAATCCGTGTTGCCGAAACATCACACGAATGGACGGGACAAGCAACTCCGCCCACTCGTGGAATTCTGCATAGCATGGTGAAGTTTTTTGGGAGCTTTTGCAGAGTTCTGCGTAGAGCTGCTATGTGAGCTCTGCCCACCCTTAGTCAAAGGATCGCTCCTGAATAGTCAACTGCAACAATAGACCTGCAACCATACAACCTATTGTTAATCGCGTCGCAGCATTGCAATCTGATGTAACTGCATTTATTTCTAATATTTTCTGCAATGGGCATTTGATGTAACCGTTTATATGTCTATGATTGTCTCCTTTACCTGCATAACTTTTCAGCCTCAATGAACAGCGCTCCTATAGCATCCTATGATGGGTCTTGTTCACACTATATAAGACTTTTCAAAAAAATAAATAAACAAATTAAAGGTGTGTCTCCTGCCCGTAGTGAGGAATACCCGTGTGTGTTTTCGCTTCCTTTGAAGTTCGCTCTGCCCATCGGCTAACAAGGGGAGATGGTTGAAATCACCGCCGGCTGCGACAGTGGATTACAGTGGAGCAGCCTCGTGATGCGTCCTGTCGTTGGGTTCGCAGCAACGACCCCTTGCCAGTGGTAAAGGCGGCTTTGTTGTAATTCGCTCAGAAATCCTACTACTAGAAAGTGGGCATTTCTGTGCTCTAAACTCTTTGTGTGTCTTGGCCCTTGGATCCAGTCCACACCGGAGGTTGGGGGAGCACATCCGGGCATTCCCCAGCGACGGCATAAAACACTGGGCCTGCAACCGGAACGACAGACCTCTGACATTTGCGGGCGGGCGGGAGAGATTGGAGGAAGGGTTTTGACACTCTGGGGCATATTTGTAAGCCCCTATCGCCACCACCATGTCTCTTTTCGTGATATTGTGATGCAACAGGGGCCTCGCCTTATTTACAAGGCATCGTTAAGCCACTTAATATGGCTTAATGCTGCCTTGTAAATAAGGCCTCCTTCCATGCTGTATTTAGCGTGAATGGGAAGGGCAGTGGGTGCTGTGATGGGCGTTCCACCGCAACACCCATTGATTTGGACGCTGCCCCCTATTTACAAGGGCAGCGTGAATTGGAGTCGGGCCACAATTAAGAGCTGGGAAAACCCTGGTCTTAAACAGGCGTAACGAGGAGAAATGCTTTATTTCTCCTTGTTTTTGCTGTTTCCATGTATGCTACGGTGTGAAGCACACGTAGAAACAGCAAAACACCACGCCCGCACATAAACAATATATATTTTTTTAAAGCTGTTTTGCTACTTCTGCGTCCGCTGCATTCAGCAGCACTCCTAGAGGTTGCAAAATGGCGTTTAAAGATAGGTTATTTGCAGGAAGGGGGACGATCCTGCACATAAACAATCTCCCCCTCAATACAGGCAGCCGTGCACTATGCAACAAGGGCGGCTGCGTTGGTGCTCGGCAGCGAAAGTTAGCTGCAGCGCAGTGGGAAAACGCTGGGCTGCAACGCACTCAACTAAACGTTGTTCGCCCAGATACAGATCTGCATTCCACGGTCTCATGGCAGACAGGACTGACATTTAGGGGAGACATCTGTGGTTTAGAGGGAGACCCTTTGAACACCCCCAACTTCATAGGCACACTACAGTATACCTATGGGTGCCACACTTCAGCAAAGAATGAGATACTTGTGGGGACTAACCCTGGGCTTAATCACGTAGGTAGCATCTAAATGAACAATATTCTCAGATGCTTTGAAGAAGCAATTTTACATGCTTAACAGCATATAACAAATTCACAAAAATGAACTTTCTCAATGAAAACGTTAGGTAATGAGAGAGCTGATGATTTTGGGGTCCCCCCTAACCTAGACGGAGCACCAAGCAGATGCCTTGCACACAAAGAGCATAAACAAAAAGCACATTTTGTTGAACTTCAGTGGTGATCCCATCATTTTAGGACCACCCCAAGCACAGTTATTGCAAAAAACAATCCCAACCAAAGGCCCTGCAAAGCATTATGGGACGAGATTAGCAGTGGCAGTGAATATTATAGTATCCAATATCAAAATAATTCGACAAAGAGCTGCAGTTCCACTGGTCGTCCCTAGATGTCCCTCACCTTTCATCAAGCATTTGCATTTGACTCGTGAGGGACATCTAGGGACGACCAGTGGAACTGCAGCTCTTTGTAGAATTCTTTTGATATTGTATACTATATAATATTCACTGCTCACTGCTAATCTCATCCCATAATGCTTTGCAGGGCCTTTGGTTGGAAATGTTTTTTTGCCAATAACTGTGTTTGGGTTTGTCCTAAGAGGATGGGACCACAACTAAATTGTTCAATAAGATGTGCTTTTTTGTTTTCAATGCATCTGTTTGGTACTCTCCCTAGGTTAGGGAGGATCCCAAAATCATCACATATCCCACTGCTTGCCAATTTTACAGTTTCACCATTGTGAAAGTACTATATGCACTTTAGTATATAAAGATAGAAAAGCTTATTCTATCATATTTGGTCATGTACAGGAAAAGTATTGCAATTAGTTTGTAGTTTTAGCACAGTACAGACAAGTACACAGTGTCTACATGAAGCTACGCCCAGGCTTGTGGGGACGGATTACCGCCATTGAAGGGGACCGCGCGCCCTTCCTGAATAGAGGCCTAAGCCAACTACCCGCTGCTGTGTGTCGCCCTGAAGTGTGCTCTCCGAGGGCTTGTTGAGCTTGCCCCCTGTTCTTTCAGAGGTCTTAGGGACATCAAAGACCTCCTAAGAGACACCCACACCGTCTACCTGTGACACCTGACGCGTAGTGCCTCTCAAGTGCCCATGTAGTCTGCTGGATTCTAACAGGTAGCGCAGCGTGGGTGTAGAACTAAGAATTGTGCCAGGAGACTTGATTCCTTTGGGCAGAGCCCTAAATTCTGGCCTGCATCTACGGTGTGTGGCCCTTGCATCGTGGGGACCTTGGCAGGCATAAGTGTCAAGTTGGTGATGAGGGGATTCATCGGTTTCGGGATCCAGCGTGGCACGCTTCATCGATCGTGCCACATCTCTCTTGTGCGACACACCAACTGCATGCTCATTGCTTGTGGTGCCTGATTCATAGGTTGTGACCCTTGGAGGTGGGGGCATAACCATAGTAGTGACCGATTCTACCAGTAAAACCTGTGCCTGTATGTTTGACAGGAAATGACTGGTGCGACCATTATCGGTGTGCACCGGACTTTGTGGCTCATTTCCAGAGAGGTACAGACCTTGAGACCCTTCATTGTGTGTGTGTGACCCAATCTGTGGGGTGTGGCTAAAATCATCGTGCATTGACTTATATCCAGGGAGGTACAGAATTTGTAACTCGTGCGTAACCGGAACAGTATGGTGCGACTCATACAATCGTGCACCAGACATTGTGCCCGGATTGCCTGGCGGTGACTCTGATCAACATGCACTTTTAGGATTACTCGTCCTTCCGAAACGCTTCCCCCTGCTTCCTTCTCCATTCAGCAACTGCTCCCTTACTTGGCCCTCAACGTGGCGAACCAAATGCCCTCTCCTCAACCGGCGTTTTCACAGGCACTGTTGTTGTATCCTGCTTCTCCCTGCTCTTCTCTCTGTCTTGTCCTTTCTTAGTCTCTTGTACTCTGCTGCTCAGCCTGTCTCTATGATGTCATCCTTAGCTCTATCTGTGTATCTTGAAGTGTACTGTCAGTTACCTTGGAGGCTGAGCAGCAGGGCAGCTGCTCCCGGTGGTTACCTCAACCTTTACTGGAGCCTGGATTACTGCCTTATCTAAATACTGTACTTGATTATTTGATTACCAAGAATAAACAAACATCCTGACACAGCAAATAAGAAGTCACCTTTCAATTATTGGATTTTACACTGGCGACGATTTAAGGAAAGAAAGCACGCGTGATCAAAAAGATATTGCAACAGAAGAAACTATCTCAACCTCATGCCCAAACTCTTGAGTGCCCCACCGGTGTCTACAACAACTGACGGCCAGAAGTAAGTTGGGTTTAGGACATCTTACAGCACAGCTAAACGTTGGATGTTTATGTTGTCACCTGCTTCTTTAAAGCTGCTATCACATGGAATTTGCACCTTGATGTTGAGACTCTCTGCCTTACACGCATCTTAAAAAGGAGGTGATTTGATTTGATTAACTTGGAATCTGCCTGCTACTTGTCTAAAAAGGTATGTGGATATTTGAATTTTGCACAATACACTCGTCTTTGAAAGTGCTGTCATCAGATCGGTGAAATGATCCTGCGTTGCTGTGCTGTGAACAGTTGCCTAGTGCACCTGAGGGGAGCTGGAGAGTCTGCATCGTTGGAGTCCTTGCCACGAGGATGTCAGCCCATATACATGTGGTGGAGTTTTATGATTTCATACTTTAATCGGGTGAAGGATTGGGTCCCGGTTTGAAGTGACGGTCAATGTGCTGCATTCGAGTCAAAGTTAAGCATAAACCTGTGCTTTCAGGGACTGCTCCTTTTCCCGATGCCATTGCGGACAGTTTAACTGTTATATTGCCATTTAAAAACTGTGCTCGAGCTGGAAAATGCGCATAAGGCTTCCCTGGTATTGTCTGACGTCCACAAAAGCTTCTGTGCTGAAATGCATCACAATGGATTATCCAGCACCTACGTGCCGAGAGCCACCCGGTGCAGCGTGCGTTGCGTGCTGCCATTTTAGGGTTGGCATTTCGTCCTATCTAAAGTCAGTCGCTCTGATGTTCGTAGAGACCCCTTATTGAGCTTCTCCATGACGTCCTCCGTGCTTCCATTCTATTTGCTATTGGTGACTGTCTGTAAAGGAAAAGAGTGTTGGCGTTTTCATTCGCACTTCAGCTTACAAGTCAGGAAGGTCCGAAAATCTGGCAACGGTGACTACATTTATTATTTAAATTTGTTTTATTTAAAATGTCAGCTGCACCTTGTATTTTAATTAATTTACGAACTGTGCTTTTGCTCTGATGATTTAAAGTTCATTGTGATTAATTAGCTATTATGTGATATTTTACGCAAGTCATTTCATACATGTCAGTACAATTCTTTCTTCGAAGCGGGGAGCCATCTTTGATGCTCAATATGTTCCTATTGAGGGGCTCCATTCCATTCCGTTTCTTTTATTAGTTAACTGGATTCTGGATCTTTTGGGGTTTTTATTTGTTGAGGGGTTTAATGTTTCAAATGAAAGAAAGAACGAAAGGAAGAAACTCTGCATGCTGATGAATTCTTCAAGTGTTGCTGTGAGGAGCCGTATCTGTGCTCACCTTCGTTGAGGAGCTCCATTCCTGTTAAGTTTAAAGTTGAAGCGCCGTGCTGTGCTCGCTTATTTGTGCTAACATTTTGATGAACCACCTTAGTGCTTTAATTATTTAGAGGTGTTCAGTTTCATGTTCATTTCCATTTGATTCTTCTGGAGGTTCTCAGGATTTTAATTTTGCTACGTTTGTTGGAGCCATTTATTTGCTCAGTATCTATTGAGGGGTTCCATTCTTGTTATGCTTATAGGTGACGGGCCACAGAGGGCTCAGTGTTTTTGTTTCAGTTTTATTCCTTTTATTCGGTTACCACTTGTTTGCAACCATAAAAAGTACAGATAAAAACTATCAAAATAAAAATTATGTTACATAGCAAAAAATAAAACATAAATGCATTTACACAAAAACACATAAATCAAACAAGAGCTTCTCGTATTTTGATAGTAGTTTTTAGGAATGTGGCTATACATTTAGCAGAATGAGTTGAGTTCAAAAGTTGTAAAGAAAGATAAGCTAGGTGACAGGACCTATGACCAGATGATCGGAGAAGTGGTAGGATCCAAGTTCTTCGTGGTGTCTTATAATATGCGCAGAAAAAAATAATGTGTAGGGTTGATTGGGTCGATACTCCGTCACATGGACAGTTCATGATGTCTTTCGACCAATACTGTATCCGAGGAAAGGAAACCAGTCGAAAGAAAGTATTAAAACGAAATCTTGTCAAAAGATATTTTTCAAAATTAGACAAGTAATATGTTAAATACGGTTGTATAAGGTTGACTGGTTGAATTGCTTGGATTTGGAGATTTGAATGCTTTTGAATCTCGGTTGTACTGCGAAGTTCTCTCAGATGGTCCATGCTTATTTTCTTCAGATCTTTTCTAGATATATCCTCCACACTCGGTGGGTCGTCAAAATATGAACTCCGACCTAAGTCTTTGAAAAAGTTCTCCACATATGCTAGCCAGGGAATTCTCCGCCAGTTTGTTAAGGCCATACAGTCCTCAATCAGCGAGCGTGTCAGGTGACATTCTGGTTTTGACCATATACGTTGCCATAAAAGAATTGGTTGGACACATATATAGTCTGTGATATAATCCATTCCAATCTCGTTGTGGGTAGCATAGTTCGGAGCGCTTTGTGGGAGGGCCAACAAGTATTTGGCGAACCCGTTCTCTACTACTTGGATGGGATCAATTGGACCGTGGCCCCAGACTCCTGCGCCGTAAGTGGCCACGCTATGGCATTTTGCATAGAAGATTTTTAAAAGTTCTTGAGGAGCAGGTTTACCTAGTTTCCTAGAGAAGGAGACCAAGGCCGTTGTTGCTCGCTGGAAAAGGAGTTTTCTGCTGGCCGTGGCCTGCCGCCAGTTTAGAGAATCGTCCACCAATATCCCCAAATATGGGTAGGCAGACGTCTTTTCCAGTCTTGACTTTTCCACGACAATCACTCTGGGTTTCTTGACCTTGGGGCCAATATGCATAGTAAACGTCTTTTTTATGTTAATTTTGAGACCAAGGGAGCCCATGAAAGAAGAGTATTTATCAAGCTGCTTTTGTAATTGATTGAGTGTCCTTGCGAAGATGACTGAGTCATCTGCACAGAGCAGCGTTGGTATAGAGCGATGGTTGATCTGGGGTAAGTCCTGGCTCCCTTCAAGCATGGCCTGCTCGAGACCGTTGGTGTAGAGGTTGAACAGGAAGGGAGCCAGTACACAGCCTTGCCTTACCCCTTTTTTAATGGAAAAGGATGGGGACAACTCACCATTGACTCCAAATCTAACAGATGCCGTTGCATCCCCATAGAGTTCCCGTAGAAAAGCTATAAGGGCTGGTTCCACTTTGAGGTCGCTTAAAATAGCCCAAAGTTTAGAGTGCTGGACGCAGTCAAAGGCTGCACTAAGGTCGACATACACTAGGAAGATGTTACCCCCTTTCGCTGCTGCGTATTTCCCTATCAGAAGGACAAGGTTCAGAGCCTGCTCCACAGTTCCAAGACCCTTCTGGAAACCATATTGCAAGTCGGTCATGATGTTATTTGACTGGGCCCAAGATTGTAGTCGGTCCAGTATCACCCGGCCTGCAACTTTACCTATGGAGTCCAGAAGGGAAATAGGCCTGTAGCAGACTGGGTCGTTGCGGTCACCCTTTTTGAAAATAGGCAGCAGGATTGACGTCGACCATGACTTTAGAAGCCCAGTAGATGTTACAGCACAGAGGACCTGGGTGAGGAGGGGTGACCAAAGTTCAAGGTTGTGTAGAAAGAAATCTAAGGGCACACCATCAGGCCCTGGGGCCTTGCCCGGTTTGGACGCCTTTAGGGCTTTATTAACCTCTCCATGAGTGAAGGTTAGATTAATCGGATAGGTAATCCTCCCTGGCACGTTGCCATTTCTCTGTTCATCTTCAGAGAGGGCTGCTTCAAAGGTTCCAAAGATTTTCGAGAAATGGGAAAACCCATTCATCAGCGGTGATAGCCACGTCCAGATGTTGGGCCTTCGAGGAATCAGCCAGAAATGGAGATCTAAGAACTTGCCAGAAGAGGGCACTATCTTTGTTAAGGCAACTGAGGTGTAACTGTGCCCACAAATTGTTCTTGATTTCTTTCCTGCGATCCACTCTGGCTGTATTATAGAGTTTCCGTAATTTGGAGATTTCCGCAATATCCCTCAGAGGGCTACAGAGGGCGGCCTTTAGATTTGAAAGAGCCTTACGACAGTTTACGTTGAACCATCTTTCAGAATTGTGTTTTTTATTCCTGGATTTGCGGATAAACTCCTCCCCAATAACCTCTAGAATTTTTTGGAAACTTGTCACAGTTGTTTTGGGCGAAGCATCAGCAGATAAGCAGTCATGAACCCAGGGAGCGGCTCTATCGAGGACCCGTTCCGTGATTTTTGATGGATCGACCTTGGCCCATTTAACTGAATAGCCATTCACCTTGTTCATGGTTAGGGAGCTTTGCGTTAGATGGCTGATAGGAGTTGAATGGATCTTGACATTTTTTGGTGAAAGTATTACACTAATTGAATAGTGATCGCTACTCACATCTGTCCCTGTAAGGAAGTTGGTCAATTGGCCCTTCAGGGTCTGTGAGGTCAAAATATAGTCTATTGTGGTTGATGCCCCTCTGCCATGGAACGTTGGGGAGAAGTCTATGGGAGGTTCTACTAATATGTTTGCGTACTCAAGTTCTAAGGAAAAAAGGCACTAGTTTAGTTTATTCCCACAAGTGGAATGTACAAAATGCGACAATGGGCAGCCATGTTCGTCCAACAGGCCACAGTTCCCATTATTGTGATTTGTGCATAATGCAGTGTTAAAATCTCCACCCCAAATTATGTATACGGTGGTTGAATGTAAATCATTTTGAAGAGATTCTAAAAAAGTGGTAACTTCGCTTAATCATTTTATGCAGTCCTTTACTTCGGAATTATTATAGTAGTTAATCAGAATAAAGGTACTGTTTTTGTTAAAATTTATTTGTAATATTTGGTAACTTGGGTCTTCTTTAAGCATACATATAGTTAGGGAGGGCAGAGTGTTAGCAACATAAACTGCCAAACCACCCTTTGGTCTGCCCATAACTCCTTGGATAGCTGGATTATGGAGCGTTTTATAACCAAGTAGGTGTTGTGGTGTTATTGACCAGGTTTCCTGAAAGCAGAGTATCTTATAGATAGACACTGAATCCAACCATGGTTGGAGCGCCATCTTGGCCCGTAGGCCAGCGACATTCCAATACACGATTGGGATGCTCAGGTGCTCCTCCGAAATTACACCTGTTATGTTTTTGTCGATATTTTGGAACTGGGGATGGTTTATGGTATTTGCTCCAATAAAGGCTTCCGGTGACACACATGACCTTCTACTTATGTCAACGTGAAAAGAGTCAACCGGATAACCATCCTCGCTAATAATTGGAGTGGGCCTTTTCGATGGCATCGGAGGTTGATTAATGATCGGGCTTAATTTTTGTCCAGGACTGATAGAGACAACAGGAGAGATTGGGGCCTGAGTCTTTTGTACTATATTGGCTGACGGTCAATCTACCATATCCAGACAATCGTAACGATTTCTGGTTGAAAAGCCCTGCCACCCCTCCATCGGGAACTGGGATCTTCTTGGGAGCCAGGGCTGCGAGTGCCAGTCCTGTGGCTGCCAGTCTCTGTTGCTATTTCTTTTCGCGTAAGGCACCTGGTTCCATTGCCCATCAGGGGGTTGTTGCCAATTTCCCGTGGGGAAATAGTTTTGGATGTTCTCTGGAGGGTAAAAAAAGGAAAGACGGTAGGCGTCGATACCCCCCTTTTTTTCCAAGGATGGCCATGAGCAGATGTGATTAACCGTGTTAGGATCAGCACAGTTCACTATGATGCAATCGCCCTGAATTGATTTTTGTACCTCACCTACCCAAGTTACTCTACGTACTGTAGTTATTCTGCTATTGTGGTGCCGCTGTAGTGGTCTATTTAAGCTTAGCCACTGTAAAACTTTATTTTTAAGGGACCAAAAGGATTCATTTGTGCCTTCAGTAAGTTCAGGAACTCCGGTGAGAATGACCGTATATTGGGATGCCTCGGGTGGAAGGTGCACTGGACGCCTTGAGCGCATTCCCCTTTTTGGTAACTCTGAGGGTTTAGTTTCCAATGTTTTGGGATGTACGGATACCTGTTTTTTGTCAGCGGGTTTATTTGTTTTGTTCCCCGAACCTTGTGCAACCGGGGTCTGGTCCGTAGTTGGTCCAGCCAGAGGCACAGCCACGGGGGGATTTAACACATGGGGTGCTAAAGGAGCTGGGTGTATAGGTGAAAAGTTAGATGAGTTAGACACTGCTGCCATCTTACTGACAGGGCCTAGTTGGAACGCTTGTGGAATTTGTACTGGAGGTTTGGGTTTCCCTATCCCCCTCTCTAGTGGACTGAGAGGGTGTTTTAGAGGATAATAATGCCATATGTTTTTCTAGATTCCTCAGACTTAATTGCACAGGTTTTAATTGCTCGTTGAGGAGTTCCCTAATAGTGGATAGTAGTAAAGGGGTGGCATTACAAACTGGACAAAAGTTTTCGGGCTGAGAGGGCCTAGGGGGATTAACAATCGTATTCTCGGTGCTGGTACTAGTTGTTAGGGATAGAGTTGCAGTTGGTGTAATAGCGCTAGGATGAGCGGGCAGAGAAAACTGATCCCCCCTGACTCAAGTGGAACTACAGAACTATTAGAGTTACAATGTTGTATACCATTTTCCCTTTTTGGTACAGCGCCCTCTCTAATCCCACGAAGGTGGTTATCTATTGACGTGTCCAGGGTTTGGCAAAGCACCAAATTAGGAGTAGCCTCCAAGTCATCTGAAGAGAGAGAGTCAGATATAGATTGAGTAGCCGAGAGGTCCACTGTAGAAGGAAGCGTGTGGATATCAGCTGCGGTGGTAGTTGGAGTCATCGAGATAGGTAGAATAGAGCCTTGCTGGTTGGGAGAGAGCGCAGTAGCCAAATGGCCCATAGAAGAGCGCTTGGCATTTGCGAGATCTAAAGATACTCTGCGTTCCAGGATGGAAATACCATGGTCAATGACATCGTTGGTGCGTGCAATAAACTGGTCTATTGGCCCGGTCAAATGGGTGACAGGTTGGGCAATCTTAGCGTTTTTCCGGGTTCCTCGGGTCATTTTTGCACAGATATATAGATCACGGAAAATGTTTGAAATAAAGTACTCACTCTAATCGTAGGAAGACAAGGGGGGTGGCCCGGTCCGGTCCCTTACGGCCACTAACGGGCAACAACGGGCCCGCCCTTGGCCCGGGCTTCTCCCGCGCGCTCCCGCGACGCGGGCAGTGACGCTGATTTAAAGCACCTCCTGGCGCGTACCTGGTATGCCCAGCGCTATGCCTGATGGGAAGTGTAGTCCCCTCTCAGCGGCCACTCGATGGAACTGGTGGCGGCGGGGGGACTACAGGCAGGGCCAGCGGCAGCTAGGCAGGATTTGGAAGCTTTTCCTCTCTGGGAGAACTGAAGATTACAGCGGAGCTCCTGCTCCAACGCTGTCGGGGAATTACAAGCAGTGTTTTTGATGAGCCATAACGGTGCTCAGTTTTTATTCGTATTGCTGAGCATTTATTTGCTCGACTTATGTTGAGGTGCTCAGTGTTATCTATGCTGACCTCTATTTTGTTAAAACGAGTTAATATTACATTTTCATGTTCAGTGTTTGTGAGGAGCCGCAGATGTGCTCAGTTATTTTTATGCTTACATTTTGTGAACTACTTTGCTGCTCTACTTCGCTGGAGGTGTTCTATTCGTATTGAGATTCTCAGTTCTATTTATTATTTCTGGTGACAGGGGCGAAAACACAGGCCCACGCAGCCCCCGCGGTGCTGGGGGGCCTCTAGCTCCAAGGGGCCCCCTCGGCACTGCACTGTGGCCGGAGAGCTCCTGATTGAGCCCAGAGGGGGCCCCTCTAAGTACCGTGCAGGGAGGCCCCCCTCACTTTTCGTGACGCCAGTGACTGGTGATGAGTCTAGGGCTCAATTCTGTTAGTGCTTATGCACGCTGAACCACTTCGGTGGTCTATGTTTTCTAGAGGTGTTCAGATTTCATTTATGATTGACGCTACTGAACCTTTATTGCTCAAATCAGGTGTTCAGTTCTATTTTCATTCTAATGTTGATTTTGTCCAGTGGTTTACCATAACCACTTTTCTTCTTGTTAGCTCATGGTGTTGGTATAATGTTGGTACCCTCGCACTTACCTCTTCTCTCCACCATTCTGAAGAGGGTGTTTAGTTTTGTGCGTTTTTGTGTTGTTCCTCTATTCTACTCTTCTGCGCTCTGTTTTATCTTCTTCAACTTTTCCTTCAAAGGGGGATGATTGTTGTATCCTGCTTCTCCCTGCTCTGCTCTCTGTCTTGTCCTTTCTTAGTCTCTTGTACTCTGCGGCTCAGCCTGTCTCTGTGATGTCATCCTTAGCTCTGCTCTCTTTCTTGTCCTTTCTTAGTCTCTTGTCCTCTGCTGCTCAGCCTGTCTCTGTGATGTCATCCTTAGCTCTGCTCTCTTTCTTGTCCTTTCTTAGTCTCTTGTACTCTGCGGCTCAGCCTGTCTCTGTGATGTCATCCTTAGCTCTGCTCTCTTTCTTGTCCTTTCTTAGTCTCTTGTCCTCTGCTGCTCAGCCTGTCTCTGTGATGTCATCCTTAGCTCTGCTCTCTTTCTTGTCCTTTCTTAGTCTCTTGTACTCTGCGGCTCAGCCTGTCTCTGTGATGTCATCCTTAGCTCTGCTCTCTTTCTTGTCCTTTCTTAGTCTCTTGTCCTCTGCGGCTCAGCCTGTCTCTGTGATGTCATCCTTAGCTCTGCTCTCTTTCTTGTCCTTTCTTAGTCTCTTGTACTCTGCGGCTCAGCCTGTCTCTGTGATGTCATCCTTAGCTCTGCTCTCTTTCTTGTCCTTTCTTAGTCTCTTGTCCTCTGCTGCTCAGCCTGTCTCTGTGATGTCATCCTTAGCTCTGCTCTCTTTCTTGTCCTTTCTTAGTCTCTTGTACTCTGCGGCTCAGCCTGTCTCTGTGATGTCATCCTTAGCTCTGCTCTCTTTCTTGTCCTTTCTTAGTCTCTTGTACGCTGCGGCTCAGCCTGTCTCTGTGATGTCATCCTTAGCTCTGCTCTTTCTTGTCCTTTCTTAGTCTCTTGTCCTCTGCGGCTCAGCCTGTCTGTGATGTCATCCTTAGCTCTGCTCTCTGTCTTGTCCTTTCTTAGTCTCTTGTCCTCTGCTGCTCAGCCTGTCTCTGTGATGTCATCCTTAGCTCTGCTCTTTCTTGTCCTTTCTTAGACTCTTGTCCTCTGCGGCTCAGCCTGTCTCTGTGATGTCATCCTTAGCTCCGCTCTCTGTCTTGTCCTTTCTTAGTCTCTTGTACTCTGCGGCTCAGCCTGTCTCTGTGATGTCATCCTTAGCTCTGCTCTCTGTCTTGTCCTTTCTTAGTCTCTTGTACTCTGCGGCTCAGCCTGTCTCTGTGATGTCATCCTTAGCTCTGCTCTCTTTCTTGTCCTTTCTTAGTCTCTCGTCCTCTCCTGCTCAGCCTGTCTCTGTGATGTCATCCTTAGCTCTTCTCTCTTTCTTGTCCTTTCTTAGTCTCTTGTACTCTGCGGCTCAGCCTGTCTCTGTGATGTCATCCTTAGCTCTTCTCTCTGTCTTGTCCTTTCTTAGTCTCTTGTACTCTGCGGCTCAGCCTGTCTCTGTGATGTCATCCTTAGCTCTGCTCTCTTTCTTGTCCTTTCTTAGTCTCTTGTACTCTGCGGCTCAGCCTGTCTCTGTGATGTCATCCTTAGCTCTGCTCTTTCTTGTCCTTTCTTAGTCTCTTGTCCTCTCCTGCTCAGCCTGTCTCTGTGATGTCATCCTTAGCTCTGCTCTCTTTCTTGTCCTTTCTTAGTCTCTTGTACTCTGCGGCTCAGCCTGTCTCTGTGATGTCATCCTTAGCTCTGCTCTCTTTCTTGTCCTTTCTTAGTCTCTTGTACTCTGCGGCTCAGCCTGTCTCTGTGATGTCATCCTTAGCCCTTCTCTCTGTCTTGTCCTTTCTTAGTCTCTTGTACTCTGCTGCTCAGCCTGTCTCTGTGATGTCATCCTTAGCTCTGCTCTCTTTCTTGTCCTTTCTTAGTCTCTTGTCCTCTGCTGCTCAGCCTGTCTCTGTGATGTCATCCTTAGCTCTGCTCTCTTTCTTGTCCTTTCTTAGTCTCTTGTCCTCTCCTGCTCAGCCTGTCTCTGTGATGTCATCCTTAGCTCTTCTCTCTGTCTTGTCCTTTCTTAGTCTCTTGTCCTCTCCTGCTCAGCCTGTCTCTGTGATGTCATCCTTAGCTCTTCTCTCTTTCTTGTCCTTTCTTAGTCTCTTGTCCTCTCCTGCTCAGCCTGTCCCTGTGATGTCATCCTTAGCTCTGCTATCTTGTCCTTTCTTAGTCTCTTGTCCTCTGCTGCTCAGCCTGTCTCTGTGATGTCATCCTTAGCTCTTCTCTCTGTCTTGTCCTTTCTTAGTCTCTTGTCCTCTCCTGCTCAGCCTGTCTCTGTGATGTCATCCTTAGCTCTTCTCTCTTTCTTGTCCTTTCTTAGTCTCTTGTCCTCTCCTGCTCAGCCTGTCCCTGTGATGTCATCCTTAGCTCTGCTATCTTGTCCTTTCTTAGTCTCTTGTCCTCTGCTGCTCAGCCTGTCTCTGTGATGTCATCCTTAGCTCTTCTCTCTTTCTTGTCCTTTCTTAGTCTCTTGTCCTCTCCTGCTCAGCCTGTCTCTGTGATGTCATCCTTAGCTCTTCTCTCTGTCTTGTCCTTTCTCAGTCCCTTGTACTCTGCGGCTCAGCCTGTCTCTGTGATGTCATCCTTAGCTCTTCTCTCTGTCTTGTCCTTTCTTAGTCTCTTGTACTCTGCTGCTCAGCCTGTCTCTGTGATGTCATCCTTAGCTCTTCTCTCTTTCTTGTCCTTTCTTAGTCTCTCGTCCTCCGCTGCTCAGCCTGTCTCTGTGATGTCATCCTTAGCTCTGCTCTCTTTCTTGTCCTTTCTTAGTCTCTTGTACTCTGCTGCTCAGCCTGTCTCTGTGATGTCATCCTTAGCTCCGCTCTCTGTCTTGTCCTTTCTTAGTCTCTTGTCCTCTGCTGCTCAGCCTGTCTCTGTGATGTCATCCTTAGCTCTGCTCTCTGTCTTGTCCTTTCTTAGTCTCTTGTCCTCTGCTGCTCAGCCTGTCTCTGTGATGTCATCCTTAGCTCTGCTCTCTTTCTTGTCCTTTCTTAGTCTCTTGTCCTCTCCTGCTCAGCCTGTCTCTGTGATGTCATCCTTAGCTCTTCTCTCTGTCTTGTCCTTTCTTAGTCTCTTGTCCTCTCCTGCTCAGCCTGTCTCTGTGATGTCATCCTTAGCTCTTCTCTCTGTCTTGTCCTTTCTTAGTCTCTTGTACTCTGCTGCTCAGCCTGTCTCTGTGATGTCATCCTTAGCTCTTCTCTCTGTCTTGTCCTTTCTTAGTCTCTTGTACTCTGCTGCTCAGCCTGTCTCTGTGATGTCATCCTTAGCTCCGCTCTCTGTCTTGTCCTTTCTTAGTCTCTTGTCCTCTGCTGCTCAGCCTGTCTCTGTGATGTCATCCTTAGCTCTGCTCTCTGTCTTGTCCTTTCTTAGTCTCTTGTCCTCTGCTGCTCAGCCTGTCTCTGTGATGTCATCCTTAGCTCTGCTCTCTGTCTTGTCCTTTCTTAGTCTCTTGTCCTCTGCGGCTCAGCCTGTCTGTGATGTCATCCTTAGCTCTGCTCTTTCTTGTCCTTTCTTAGTCTCTTGTACTCTGCGGCTCAGCCTGTCTCTGTGATGTCATCCTTAGCTCTTCTCTCTTTCTTGTCCTTTCTTAGTCTCTTATACTCTGCTGCTCAGCCTGTCTCTGTGATGTCATCCTTAGCTCTTCTCTCTGTCTTGTCCTTTCTTAGTCTCTTGTCCTCTCCTGCTCAGCCTGTCTCTGTGATGTCATCCTTAGCTCTTCTCTCTGTCTTGTCCTTTCTTAGTCTCTTGTCCTCTCCTGCTCAGCCTGTCTCTGTGATGTCATCCTTAGCTCTTCTCTCTGTCTTGTCCTTTCTTAGTCTCTTGTCCTCTCCTGCTCAGCCTGTCTCTGTGATGTCATCCTTAGCTCTTCTCTCTTTCTTGTCCTTTCTTAGTCTCTTGTCCTCTCCTGCTCAGCCTGTCTCTGTGATGTCATCCTTAGCTCTTCTCTCTGTCTTGTCCTTTCTTAGTCTCTTGTCCTCTCCTGCTCAGCCTGTCTCTGTGATGTCATCCTTAGCTCTTCTCTCTGTCTTGTCCTTTCTTAGTCTCTTGTCCTCTCCTGCTCAGCCTGTCTCTGTGATGTCATCCTTAGCTCTTCTCTCTGTCTTGTCCTTTCTTAGTCTCTTGTCCTCTCCTGCTCAGCCTGTCTCTGTGATGTCATCCTTAGCTCTTCTCTCTGTCTTGTCCTTTCTTAGTCTCTTGTCCTCTGCTGCTCAGCCTGTCTCTATGATGTCATCCTTAGCTCTGCTCTCTTTCTTGTCCTTTCTTAGTCTCTTGTCCTCTGCTGCTCAGCCTGTCTCTGTGATGTCATCTTTAGCTCTGCTCTCTTTCTTGTCCTTTCTTAGTCTCTTGTCCTCTCCTGCTCAGCCTGTCTCTGTGATGTCATCCTTAGCTCTTCTCTCTGTCTTGTCCTTTCTTAGTCTCTTGTCCTCTCCTGCTCAGCCTGTCTCTGTGATGTCATCCTTAGCTCTGCTCTCTGTCTTGTCCTTTCTTAGTCTCTTGTACTCTGCTGCTCAGCCTGTCTCTGTGATGTCATCCTTAGCTCTGCTCTCTTTCTTGTCCTTTCTTAGTCTCTTGTACTCTGCGGCTCAGCCTGTCTCTGTGATGTCATCCTTAGCTCTGCTCTCTTTCTTGTCCTTTCTTAGTCTCTTGTCCTCTCCTGCTCAGCCTGTCTCTGTGATGTCATCCTTAGCTCTTCTCTCTGTCTTGTCCTTTCTTAGTCTCCTGTCCTCTCCTGCTCAGCCTGTCTCTGTGATGTCATCCTTAGCTCTTCTCTCTTTCTTGTCCTTTCTTAGTCTCTTGTCCTCTCCTGCTCAGCCTGTCTCTGTGATGTCATCCTTAGCTCTTCTCTCTGTCTTGTCCTTTCTTAGTCTCTTGTCCTCTCCTGCTCAGCCTGTCTCTGTGATGTCATCCTTAGCTCTTCTCTCTGTCTTGTCCTTTCTTAGTCTCTTGTCCTCTCCTGCTCAGCCTGTCTCTGTGATGTCATCCTTAGCTCTTCTCTCTTTCTTGTCCTTTCTTAGTCTCTTGTCCTCTCCTGCTCAGCCTGTCTCTGTGATGTCATCCTTAGCTCTTCTCTCTGTCTTGTCCTTTCTTAGTCTCTTGTCCTCTCCTGCTCAGCCTGTCTCTGTGATGTCATCCTTAGCTCTTCTCTCTGTCTTGTCCTTTCTTAGTCTCGCGTCCTCTGCTGCTCAGCCTGTCTCTATGATGTCATCCTTAGCTCTGCTCTCTTTCTTGTCCTTTCTTAGTCTCTTGTCCTCTGCTGCTCAGCCTGTCTCTGTGATGTCATCTTTAGCTCTGCTCTCTTTCTTGTCCTTTCTTAGTCTCTTGTCCTCTCCTGCTCAGCCTGTCTCTGTGATGTCATCCTTAGCTCTTCTCTCTGTCTTGTCCTTTCTTAGTCTCTTGTCCTCTCCTGCTCAGCCTGTCTCTGTGATGTCATCCTTAGCTCTGCTCTCTTTCTTGTCCTTTCTTAGTCTCTTGTACTCTGCGGCTCAGCCTGTCTCTGTGATGTCATCCTTAGCTCTGCTCTCTGTCTTGTCCTTTCTTAGTCTCTTGTCCTCTCCTGCTCAGCCTGTCCCTGTGATGTCATCCTTAGCTCTTCTCTCTTTCTTGTCCTTTCTTAGTCTCTCGTCCTCCGCTGCTCAGCCTGTCTCTGTGATGTCATCCTTAGCTCTTCTCTCTTTCTTGTCCTTTCTTAGTCTCTCGTCCTCCGCTGCTCAGCCTGTCTCTGTGATGTCATCCTTAGCTCTTCTCTCTTTCTTGTCCTTTCTTAGTCTCTTGTCCTCTCCTGCTCAGCCTGTCCCTGTGATGTCATCCTTAGCTCTTCTCTCTTTCTTGTCCTTTCTTAGTCTCTCGTCCTCCGCTGCTCAGCCTGTCTCTGTGATGTCATCCTTAGCTCTTCTCTCTGTCTTGTCCTTTCTTAGTCTCTTGTCCTCTCCTGCTCAGCCTGTCTCTGTGATGTCATCCTTAGCTCTTCTCTCTGTCTTGTCCTTTCTTAGTCTCTTGTCCTCTCCTGCTCAGCCTGTCTCTGTGATGTCATCCTTAGCTCTTCTCTCTGTCTTGTCCTTTCTTAGTCTCGCGTCCTCTGCTGCTCAGCCTGTCTCTATGATGTCATCTTTAGCTCTGCTCTCTTTCTTGTCCTTTCTTAGTCTCTCGTCCTCCGCTGCTCAGCCTGTCTCTGTGATGTCATCCTTAGCTCTGCTCTCTTTCTTGTCCTTTCTTAGTCTCTTGTACTCTGCGGCTCAGCCTGTCTCTGTGATGTCATCCTTAGCTCTGCTCTCTGTCTTGTCCTTTCTTAGTCTCTTGTCCTCTCCTGCTCAGCCTGTCCCTGTGATGTCATCCTTAGCTCTGCTCTCTTTCTTGTCCTTTCTTAGTCTCTTGTCCTCTCCTGCTCAGCCTGTCCCTGTGATGTCATCCTTAGCTCTTCTCTCTTTCTTGTCCTTTCTTAGTCTCTCGTCCTCCGCTGCTCAGCCTGTCTCTGTGATGTCATCCTTAGCTCTTCTCTCTTTCTTGTCCTTTCTTAGTCTCTCGTCCTCCGCTGCTCAGCCTGTCTCTGTGATGTCATCCTTAGCTCTTCTCTCTGTCTTGTCCTTTCTTAGTCTCTTGTACTCTGCGGCTCAGCCTGTCTCTGTGATGTCATCCTTAGCTCTGCTCTCTTTCTTGTCCTTTCTTAGTCTCTTGTCCTCTCCTGCTCAGCCTGTCCCTGTGATGTCATCCTTAGCTCTGCTCTCTTTCTTGTCCTTTCTTAGTCTCTTGTCCTCTCCTGCTCAGCCTGTCCCTGTGATGTCATCCTTAGCTCTTCTCTCTTTCTTGTCCTTTCTTAGTCTCTCGTCCTCCGCTGCTCAGCCTGTCTCTGTGATGTCATCCTTAGCTCTGCTCTCTTTCTTGTCCTTTCTTAGTCTCTTGTCCTCTGCTGCTCAGCCTGTCTCTGTGATGTCATCCTTAGCTCTGCTCTCTGTCTTGTCCTTTCTTAGTCTCTTGTCCTCTCCTGCTCAGCCTGTCTCTGTGATGTCATCCTTAGCTCTGCTCTCTGTCTTGTCCTTTCTTAGTCTCTTGTCCTCTGCTGCTCAGCCTGTCTCTGTGATGTCATCCTTAGCTCTGCTCTCTGTCTTGTCCTTTCTTAGTCTCGCGTCCTCTGCTGCTCAGCCTGTCTCTATGATGTCATCCTTAGCTCTTCTCTCTTTCTTGTCCTTTCTTAGTCTCTCGTCCTCCGCTGCTCAGCCTGTCTCTGTGATGTCATCCTTAGCTCTGCTCTCTTTCTTGTCCTTTCTTTGTCTCTTGTCTTCTCCTGCTCAGCCTGTCTCTGTGATGTCATCCTTAGCTCTGCTCTCTTTCTTGTCCTTTCTTAGTCTCTTGTCCTCTGCTGCTCAGCCTGTCTCTGTGATGTCATCCTTAGCTCTTCTCTCTGTCTTGTCCTTTCTTAGTCTCTCGTCCTCCGCTGCTCAGCCTGTCTCTGTGATGTCATCCTTAGCTCTTCTCTCTTTCTTGTCCTTTCTTAGTCTCTCGTCCTCCGCTGCTCAGCCTGTCTCTGTGATGTCATCCTTAGCTCTTCTCTCTTTCTTGTCCTTTCTTAGTCTCTTGTCCTCTCCTGCTCAGACTGTCCCTGTGATGTCATCCTTAGCTCTTCTCTCTTTCTTGTCCTTTCTTAGTCTCTCGTCCTCCGCTGCTCAGCCTGTCTCTGTGATGTCATCCTTAGCTCTTCTCTCTTTCTTGTCCTTTCTTAGTCTCTTGTCCTCTCCTGCTCAGCCTGTCTCTGTGATGTCATCCTTAGCTCTTCTCTCTGTCTTGTCCTTTCTTAGTCTCTTGTCCTCTCCTGCTCAGCCTGTCTCTGTGATGTCATCCTTAGCTCTTCTCTCTGTCTTGTCCTTTCTTAGTCTCGCGTCCTCTGCTGCTCAGCCTGTCTCTATGATGTCATCTTTAGCTCTGCTCTCTTTCTTGTCCTTTCTTAGTCTCTCGTCCTCCGCTGCTCAGCCTGTCTCTGTGATGTCATCCTTAGCTCTGCTCTCTTTCTTGTCCTTTCTTAGTCTCTTGTACTCTGCGGCTCAGCCTGTCTCTGTGATGTCATCCTTAGCTCTGCTCTCTGTCTTGTCCTTTCTTAGTCTCTTGTCCTCTCCTGCTCAGCCTGTCCCTGTGATGTCATCCTTAGCTCTGCTCTCTTTCTTGTCCTTTCTTAGTCTCTTGTCCTCTCCTGCTCAGCCTGTCCCTGTGATGTCATCCTTAGCTCTTCTCTCTTTCTTGTCCTTTCTTAGTCTCTCGTCCTCCGCTGCTCAGCCTGTCTCTGTGATGTCATCCTTAGCTCTTCTCTCTTTCTTGTCCTTTCTTAGTCTCTCGTCCTCCGCTGCTCAGCCTGTCTCTGTGATGTCATCCTTAGCTCTGCTCTCTTTCTTGTCCTTTCTTAGTCTCTTGTCCTCTGCTGCTCAGCCTGTCTCTGTGATGTCATCCTTAGCTCTTCTCTCTGTCTTGTCCTTTCTTAGTCTCTTGTCCTCTCCTGCTCAGCCTGTCTCTGTGATGTCATCCTTAGCTCTTCTCTCTGTCTTGTCCTTTCTTAGTCTCTTGTCCTCTCCTGCTCAGCCTGTCTCTGTGATGTCATCCTTAGCTCTTCTCTCTTTCTTGTCCTTTCTTAGTCTCTTGTCCTCTCCTGCTCAGCCTGTCTCTGTGATGTCATCCTTAGCTCTTCTCTCTGTCTTGTCCTTTCTTAGTCTCTTGTCCTCTCCTGCTCAGCCTGTCTCTGTGATGTCATCCTTAGCTCTTCTCTCTGTCTTGTCCTTTCTTAGTCTCGCGTCCTCTGCTGCTCAGCCTGTCTCTATGATGTCATCCTTAGCTCTGCTCTCTTTCTTGTCCTTTCTTAGTCTCTTGTCCTCTGCTGCTCAGCCTGTCTCTGTGATGTCATCTTTAGCTCTGCTCTCTTTCTTGTCCTTTCTTAGTCTCTTGTCCTCTCCTGCTCAGCCTGTCTCAGTGATGTCATCCTTAGCTCTTCTCTCTTTCTTGTCCTTTCTTAGTCTCTCGTCCTCCGCTGCTCAGCCTGTCTCTGTGATGTCATCCTTAGCTCTTCTCTCTTTCTTGTCCTTTCTTAGTCTCTCGTCCTCCGCTGCTCAGCCTGTCTCTGTGATGTCATCCTTAGCTCTGCTCTCTTTCTTGTCCTTTCTTAGTCTCTTGTACTCTGCGGCTCAGCCTGTCTCTGTGATGTCATCCTTAGCTCTGCTCTCTGTCTTGTCCTTTCTTAGTCTCTTGTCCTCTCCTGCTCAGCCTGTCCCTGTGATGTCATCCTTAGCTCTTCTCTCTTTCTTGTCCTTTCTTAGTCTCTCGTCCTCCGCTGCTCAGCCTGTCTCTGTGATGTCATCCTTAGCTCTTCTCTCTTTCTTGTCCTTTCTTAGTCTCTCGTCCTCCGCTGCTCAGCCTGTCTCTGTGATGTCATCCTTAGCTCTTCTCTCTTTCTTGTCCTTTCTTAGTCTCTTGTCCTCTCCTGCTCAGCCTGTCCCTGTGATGTCATCCTTAGCTCTTCTCTCTTTCTTGTCCTTTCTTAGTCTCTCGTCCTCCGCTGCTCAGCCTGTCTCTGTGATGTCATCCTTAGCTCTTCTCTCTTTCTTGTCCTTTCTTAGTCTCTTGTCCTCTCCTGCTCAGCCTGTCTCTGTGATGTCATCCTTAGCTCTTCTCTCTGTCTTGTCCTTTCTTAGTCTCTTGTCCTCTCCTGCTCAGCCTGTCTCTGTGATGTCATCCTTAGCTCTTCTCTCTGTCTTGTCCTTTCTTAGTCTCGCGTCCTCTGCTGCTCAGCCTGTCTCTATGATGTCATCTTTAGCTCCGCTCTCTTTCTTGTCCTTTCTTAGTCTCTCGTCCTCCGCTGCTCAGCCTGTCTCTGTGATGTCATCCTTAGCTCTGCTCTCTTTCTTGTCCTTTCTTAGTCTCTTGTACTCTGCGGCTCAGCCTGTCTCTGTGATGTCATCCTTAGCTCTGCTCTCTGTCTTGTCCTTTCTTAGTCTCTTGTCCTCTCCTGCTCAGCCTGTCCCTGTGATGTCATCCTTAGCTCTGCTCTCTTTCTTGTCCTTTCTTAGTCTCTTGTCCTCTCCTGCTCAGCCTGTCCCTGTGATGTCATCCTTAGCTCTTCTCTCTGTCTTGTCCTTTCTTAGTCTCTCGTCCTCCGCTGCTCAGCCTGTCTCTGTGATGTCATCCTTAGCTCTGCTCTCTTTCTTGTCCTTTCTTAGTCTCTTGTCCTCTGCTGCTCAGCCTGTCTCTGTGATGTCATCCTTAGCTCTTCTCTCTGTCTTGTCCTTTCTTAGTCTCTCGTCCTCCGCTGCTCAGCCTGTCTCTGTGATGTCATCCTTAGCTCTTCTCTCTTTCTTGTCCTTTCTTAGTCTCTCGTCCTCCGCTGCTCAGCCTGTCTCTGTGATGTCATCCTTAGCTCTTCTCTCTTTCTTGTCCTTTCTTAGTCTCTTGTCCTCTCCTGCTCAGCCTGTCCCTGTGATGTCATCCTTAGCTCTTCTCTCTTTCTTGTCCTTTCTTAGTCTCTCGTCCTCCGCTGCTCAGCCTGTCTCTGTGATGTCATCCTTAGCTCTTCTCTCTTTCTTGTCCTTTCTTAGTCTCTTGTCCTCTCCTGCTCAGCCTGTCTCTGTGATGTCATCCTTAGCTCTTCTCTCTGTCTTGTCCTTTCTTAGTCTCTTGTCCTCTCCTGCTCAGCCTGTCTCTGTGATGTCATCCTTAGCTCTTCTCTCTGTCTTGTCCTTTCTTAGTCTCGCGTCCTCTGCTGCTCAGCCTGTCTCTATGATGTCATCTTTAGCTCTGCTCTCTTTCTTGTCCTTTCTTAGTCTCTCGTCCTCCGCTGCTCAGCCTGTCTCTGTGATGTCATCCTTAGCTCTGCTCTCTTTCTTGTCCTTTCTTAGTCTCTTGTACTCTGCGGCTCAGCCTGTCTCTGTGATGTCATCCTTAGCTCTGCTCTCTGTCTTGTCCTTTCTTAGTCTCTTGTCCTCTCCTGCTCAGCCTGTCCCTGTGATGTCATCCTTAGCTCTGCTCTCTTTCTTGTCCTTTCTTAGTCTCTTGTCCTCTCCTGCTCAGCCTGTCCCTGTGATGTCATCCTTAGCTCTTCTCTCTTTCTTGTCCTTTCTTAGTCTCTCGTCCTCCGCTGCTCAGCCTGTCTCTGTGATGTCATCCTTAGCTCTTCTCTCTTTCTTGTCCTTTCTTAGTCTCTCGTCCTCCGCTGCTCAGCCTGTCTCTGTGATGTCATCCTTAGCTCTGCTCTCTTTCTTGTCCTTTCTTAGTCTCTTGTCCTCTGCTGCTCAGCCTGTCTCTGTGATGTCATCCTTAGCTCTTCTCTCTGTCTTGTCCTTTCTTAGTCTCTCGTCCTCTCCTGCTCAGCCTGTCTCTGTGATGTCATCCTTAGCTCTTCTCTCTTTCTTGTCCTTTCTTAGTCTCTCGTCCTCCGCTGCTCAGCCTGTCTCTGTGATGTCATCCTTAGCTCTTCTCTCTTTCTTGTCCTTTCTTAGTCTCTCGTCCTCCGCTTCTTAGCCTGTCTCTGTGATGTCATCCTTAGCTCTGCTCTCTTTCTTGTCCTTTCTTAGTCTCTTGTCCTCCGCTGCTCAGCCTGTCTCTGTGATGTCATCCTTAGCTCTGCTCTCTTTCTTGTCCTTTCTTAGTCTCTTGTCCTCTGCTGCTCAGCCTGTCTCTGTGATGTCATCCTTAGCTCTTCTCTCTTTCTTGTCCTTTCTTAGTCTCTCGTCCTCCGCTGCTCAGCCTGTCTCTGTGATGTCATCCTTAGCTCTTCTCTCTTTCTTGTCCTTTCTTAGTCTCTTGTCCTCTCCTGCTCAGCCTGTCTCTGTGATGTCATCCTTAGCTCTGCTCTCTGTCTTGTCCTTTCTTAGTCTCTTGTCCTCTGCTGCTCAGCCTGTCTCTATGATGTCATCCTTAGCTCTGCTCTCTCTCTTGTCCTTTCTTAGTCTCTTGTACTCTGCGGCTCAGCCTGTCTCTGTGATGTCATCCTTAGCTCTGCTCTCTTTCTTGTCCTTTCTTAGTCTCTTGTCCTCCGCTGCTCAGCCTGTCTCTGTGATGTCATCCTTAGCTCTTCTCTCTGTCTTGTCCTTTCTTAGTCTCTTGTACTCTCCTGCTCAGCCTGTCTCTGTGATGTCATCCTTAGCTCTTCTCTCTTTCTTGTCCTTTCTTAGTCTCTTGTCCTCTCCTGCTCAGCCTGTCTCTGTGATGTCATCCTTAGCTCTGCTCTCTTTCTTGTCTTTTCTTAGTCTCTTGTCCTCTCCTGCTCAGCCTGTCTCTGTGATGTCATCCTTAGCTCTTCTCTCTGTCTTGTCCTTTCTTAGTCTCTCGTCCTCCGCTGCTCAGCCTGTCTCTGTGATGTCATCCTTAGCTCTTCTCTCTTTCTTGTCCTTTCTTAGTCTCTCGTCCTCCGCTGCTCAGCCTGTCTCTGTGATGTCATCCTTAGCTCTGCTCTCTTTCTTGTCCTTTCTTAGTCTCTTGTACTCTGCTGCTCAGCCTGTCTCTGTGATGTCATCCTTAGCTCTTCTCTCTGTGATGTCATCCTTAGCTCTGCTCTCTTTCTTGTCCTTTCTTTGTCTCTCGTCCTCTGCTGCTCAGCCTGTCTCTGTGATGTCATCCTTAGCTCTGCTCTCTTTCTTGTCCTTTCTTAGTCTCTTGTCCTCTCCTGCTCAGCCTGTCTCTGTGATGTCATCCTTAGCTCTGCTCTCTTTCTTGTCCTTTCTTAGTCTCTTGTACTCTGCTGCTCAGCCTGTCTCTATGATGTCATCCTTAGCTCTTCTCTCTGTCTTGTCCTTTCTTAGTCTCTTGTACTCTGCTGCTCAGCCTGTCTCTGTGATGTCATCCTTAGCTCTGCTCTCTTTCTTGTCTTTTCTTAGTCTCTTGTCCTCTCCTGCTCAGCCTGTCTCTGTGATGTCATCCTTAGCTCTGCTCTTCTCTCTTGTCCTTTCTTAGTCTCTTGTCCTCTGCGGCTCAGCCTGTCTCTGTGATGTCATCCTTAGCTCTGCTCTCTTTCTTGTCCTTTCTTAGTCTCTTGTACTCTGCTGCTCAGCCTGTCTCTGTGATGTCATCCTTAGCTCTGCTCTCTTTCTTGTCCTTTCTTAGTCTCTTGTCCTCTGCTGCTCAGCCTGTCTCTGTGATGTCATCCTTAGCTCTGCTCTCTTTCTTGTCCTTTCTTAGTCTCTTGTACTCTGCGGCTCAGCCTGTCTCTGTGATGTCATCCTTAGCTCTGCTCTCTTTCTTGTCCTTTCTTAGTCTCTTGTACGCTGCGGCTCAGCCTGTCTCTGTGATGTCATCCTTAGCTCTGCTCTCTTTCTTGTCCTTTCTCAGTCTCTTGTCCTCTGCGGCTCAGCCTGTCTCTGTGATGTCATCCTTAGCTCTGCTCTCTGTCTTGTCCTTTCTTAGTCTCTTGTCCTCTGCTGCTCAGCCTGTCTCTGTGATGTCATCCTTAGCTCTTCTCTCTTTCTTGTCCTTTCTTAGTCTCTTGTCCTCTCCTGCTCAGCCTGTCTCTGTGATGTCATCCTTAGCTCTGCTCTCTGTCTTGTCCTTTCTTAGTCTCTTGTACTCTGCGGCTCAGCCTGTCTCTGTGATGTCATCCTTAGCTCTGCTCTCTTTCTTGTCCTTTCTTAGTCTCTTGTCCTCTGCTGCTCAGCCTGTCTCTGTGATGTCATCCTTAGCTCTGCTCTGTCTTGTCCTTTCTTAGTCTCTCGTCCTCTGCTGCTCAGCCTGTCTCTGTGATGTCATCCTTAGCTCTTCTCTCTTTCTTGTCCTTTCTTAGTCTCTTGTCCTCTCCTGCTCAGCCTGTCTCTGTGATGTCATCCTTAGCTCTTCTCTCTTTCTTGTCCTTTCTTAGTCTCTTGTACTCTGCGGCTCAGCCTGTCTCTGTGATGTCATCCTTAGCTCTGCTCTCTTTCTTGTCCTTTCTTAGTCTCTCGTCCTCTCCTGCTCAGCCTGTCTCTGTGATGTCATCCTTAGCTCTGCTCTCTTTCTTGTCCTTTCTTAGTCTCTTGTCCTCTGCTGCTCAGCCTGTCTCTGTGATGTCATCCTTAGCTCTGCTCTCTGTCTTGTCCTTTCTTAGTCTCTCGTCCTCTCCTGCTCAGCCTGTCTCTGTGATGTCATCCTTAGCTCTGCTCTCTTTCTTGTCCTTTCTTAGTCTCTTGTCCTCTGCGGCTCAGCCTGTCTCTGTGATGTCATCCTTAGCTCTGCTCTCTGTCTTGTCCTTTCTTAGTCTCTCGTCCTCTCCTGCTCAGCCTGTCTCTGTGATGTCATCCTTAGCTCTGCTCTCTGTCTTGTCCTTTCTTAGTCTCTTGTCCTCTGCTGCTCAGCCTGTCTCTATGATGTCATCCTTAGCTCTGCTCTCTGTCTTGTCCTTTCTTAGTCTCTTGTCCTCTCCTGCTCAGCCTGTCTCTGTGATGTCATCCTTAGCTCTGCTCTCTTTCTTGTCCTTTCTTAGTCTCTTGTCCTCTGCTGCTCAGCCTGTCTCTGTGATGTCATCCTTAGCTCTGCTCTCTTTCTTGTCCTTTCTTTGTCTCTCGTCCTCTGCTGCTCAGCCTGTCTCTGTGATGTCATCCTTAGCTCTGCTCTCTTTCTTTTTTTTTTTTTGAGTTTGAAAAGCTTTATTATGTTGAAGAAAACAATGTAAAACATCAGTACAATAGCACAAATAAAGAGCAATAGGAATCAAAATAATTGTGGAGAATAGTGTGCCAAAGCTCTGCTCTCTTTCTTGTCCTTTCTTAGTCTCTTGTACTCTGCGGCTCAGCCTGTCTCTGTGATGTCATCCTTAGCTCTTCTCTCTTTCTTGTCCTTTCTTAGTCTCTTGTACTCTGCTGCTCAGCCTGTCTCTATGATGTCATCCTTAGCTCTGCTCTCTTTCTTGTCCTTTCTTAGTCTCTTGTCCTCTCCTGCTCAGCCTGTCCCTGTGATGTCATCCTTAGCTCTTCTCTCTTTCTTGTCCTTTCTTAGTCTCTTGTCCTCTGCGGCTCAGCCTGTCTCTGTGATGTCATCCTTAGCTCTTCTCTCTTTCTTGTCCTTTCTTAGTCTCTCGTCCTCTCCTGCTCAGCCTGTCTCTGTGATGTCATCCTTAGCTCTGCTATCTTGTCCTTTCTTAGTCTCTTGTCCTCTGCTGCTCAGCCTGTCTCTGTGATGTCATCCTTAGCTCTGCTCTCTTTCTTGTCCTTTCTTAGTCTCTTGTCCTCTCCTGCTCAGCCTGTCTCTGTGATGTCATCCTTAGCTCTGCTCTCTCTCTTGTCCTTTCTTAGTCTCTTGTCCTCTGCTGCTCAGCCTGTCTCTGTGATGTCATCCTTAGCTCTTCTCTCTTTCTTGTCCTTTCTTAGTCTCTTGTCCTCTCCTGCTCAGCCTGTCTCTGTGATGTCATCCTTAGCTCTGCTCTCTTTCTTGTCCTTTCTTAGTCTCTTGTCCTCTCCTGCTCAGCCTGTCTCTATGATGTCATCCTTAGCTCTGCTCTCTGTCTTGTCCTTTCTTAGTCTCTTGTACTCTGCGGCTCAGCCTGTCTCTGTGATGTCATCCTTAGCTCTGCTCTCTGTCTTGTCCTTTCTTAGTCTCTTGTCCTCTGCTGCTCAGCCTGTCTCTGTGATGTCATCCTTAGCTCTGCTCTCTGTCTTGTCCTTTCTTAGTCTCTCGTCCTCTCCTGCTCAGCCTGTCTCTGTGATGTCATCCTTAGCTCTGCTCTCTGTCTTGTCCTTTCTTAGTCTCTCGTCCTCTCCTGCTCAGCCTGTCTCTGTGATGTCATCCTTAGCTCTGCTCTTTCTTGTCCTTTCTTAGTCTCTTGTCCTCTCCTGCTCAGCCTGTCTCTGTGATGTCATCCTTAGCTCTTCTCTCTGTCTTGTCCTTTCTTAGTCTCTTGTACTCTGCGGCTCAGCCTGTCCCTGTGATGTCATCCTTAGCTCTGCTCTCTGTCTTGTCCTTTCTTAGTCTCTTGTACTCTGCTGCTCAGCCTGTCCCTGTGATGTCATCCTTAGCTCTGCTCTCTGTCTTGTCCTTTCTTAGTCTCTCGTCCTCTCCTGCTCAGCCTGTCTCTGTGATGTCATCCTTAGCTCTGCTCTTTCTTGTCCTTTCTTAGTCTCTTGTCCTCTCCTGCTCAGCCTGTCTCTGTGATGTCATCCTTAGCTCTTCTCTCTGTCTTGTCCTTTCTTAGTCTCTTGTACTCTGCGGCTCAGCCTGTCCCTGTGATGTCATCCTTAGCTCTGCTCTCTTTCTTGTCCTTTCTTAGTCTCTCATCTTCTGCTGCTCAGCCTGTCTCTGTGATGTCATCCTTAGCTCTGCTCAGCCTGTCTCTGTGATGTCATCCTTAGCTCTGCTCAGCCTGTCTCTGTGATGTCATCCTTAGCTCTGCTCTTTCTTGTCCTTTCTTAGTCTCTTGTCCTCTGCTGCTCAGCCTGTCTCTGTGATGTCATCCTTAGCTCTGCTCTCTGTCTTGTCCTTTCTTAGTCTCTTGTCCTCTGCTGCTCAGCCTGTCTCTGTGATGTCATCCTTAGCTCGTCTCTCTTTCTTGTCCTTTCTTAGTCTCTTGTCCTCTCCTGCTCAGCCTGTCCCTGTGATGTCATCCTTAGCTCCGCTCTCTTTCTTGTCCTTTCTTAGTCTCTCATCTTCTGCTGCTCACCCTGTCTCTGTGATGTCATCCTTAGCTCTGCTCAGCCTGTCTCTGTGATGTCATCCTTAGCTCTGCTCAGCCTGTCTCTGTGATGTCATCCTTAGCTCTGCTCAGCCTGTCTCTGTGATGTCATCCTTAGCTCTGCTCTCTGTCTTGTCCTTTCTTAGTCTCTTGTCCTCTGCTGCTCAGCCTGTCTCTGTGATGTCATCCTTAGTTCTGTCTGTGTATCTTGACGTGTACTGTCCGTCACCTTGGAGGCTGAGCAGCAGGGCAGCTGCTCCCGGTGGGGCATTTACCTTAACCTTTACTGGAACCTGGATTACTGCCTTATCTAAATGCTGTACTTGATGATTTGATTACGAAGAATAAACAAACCTCCTGACACAGCAAATAAGGATTCATCTTTCAATGATTGGATGCTACAACTGTGTTGTCAGGTAATATTGCCCGGCTCCGGCCAGGGGAGTGAGAGCGGGTGACTGGGCCGAAGGAACGCTTCAGAGAATGCTCAGAAGCCGGTCAAGAGACTGCGTGCCCCCCCTGTGCTTTGCAGAACTGGGCTGATTTCAGGAGGTGCTTGGGGACCCCTTTGGTGTGACTGTCTAATGCTCTCGGCGTGTATCTGCTTCGCATTCTGTGGGTGATCTTTTCGAGTGGCTGCCCGACCCCATTTGCCGACTGCCTCCTAAGGTACCTTGCTGCCTACCCTCGCCTGGATTCCTGCGACCCTGACTGAGTGACTTCA
The DNA here is from genome assembly GCF_964261635.1 of Lissotriton helveticus. Taxonomy (NCBI): domain Eukaryota; kingdom Metazoa; phylum Chordata; class Amphibia; order Caudata; family Salamandridae; genus Lissotriton; species Lissotriton helveticus. The sequence goes on along the minus strand of NC_136066.1, from coordinate 12,573,380 downwards.
GCTTTGTGCGACCTAGTGACCGGGGGGGGGGGGGAATAGTGTCTACAATCTGTGGGTATAGTATAGTCGGGTGAGTTGGAGTGCGGAGGGAGGCTTGTGGCCACAAGGTCTGCAGTGTGTAACCAATCGGTTGCACGGCAGTAGGGTGCTGAGTGCATATGTTTTGCGAGTGCGTCTGTTTGGACCTGTCTGATATCCTTTGCACCGCGTAGTGGTGAGAAGCCAGTGTGTGTGGGAGGGGCAGTAGGTAACCATCTTTGATTCACGGCACTGGGCAGCAGTTTGTCTCATACGTTCCTTTCTTGCCAAAAGAGCATTGCGGTGCTGCTAAAAAGTGATGTAATACTGTCTATGTACATTTTTCTGATATTGTTGTGACCCGGGGTGCACCCTCTAACTCTGTGGTATTGAATTATAAGAATTGCTGGGGATGCCCTGGGGTTGCACCACGTAAGGATGCCAGGGAGGGGGTGTGGAATAGGATCTGTCCCAAATGTGCATATTCCTGGTGTCATTTGAACCCGGCTGGGCCTAGGACTGCTAGTAATAATTCCGAACGTCGTTTATACCCAGAAATACAAGATGTTCATGTTGTGTTGATTATTGTGTGTTGAATGTAAAATGTAAATGTAAATGTAGTATACTTGTAAAGCGCACAGCTGCCCCAGCAACGGGGCGTCCCGGCGCTGTATAACTCTGGGGAACCCGTCCTGGCTTTCCCTGTGGGATGGTCCCTTGCTAGGAGTCCCCAAGGTGGAGTCAGGCATCCCCGGAATTGGTGGGGCCGTTGTGGAGATTAGGCAAGCTAATGCCCAGAGTTGCCGAGTGGAACCCCTGATTAGAGTAAGCACCAGCGAGAATTATCGAGTCGGCTGACCAAGGTCCACGACCCTGCCGCGTCGGGAATTGAACCCTGGTCCCAGGCTGACTTCTGCTCTCAGGCCTGCCGCCTCTAACCAGTGAGCCACACTACTCCACAAATACAAACGAAGTTTGTTTTGTGACGCTCTGGATATTTATTGTGAGTGAGTGCTGTGTCAATGCTTTACACATTGCCCTTGTAGTCAGCCTGAACGATCAGTGCCACGCGACCCAAAGGTGAGTGCAGGATACAGAGTGTGTGTAATCACCCGCCCCTGACGGGAGTGGTGGGTTCTGCCTCACCCAGCCATAAAGTGCCAGTTCCAACGCTGCTCAAGTAGTTCCTACAAACACTTCTTCTCTGACACTCCAAGGCCCAGACTTCGAAAGATGCCAAGAAACGCAGCCAGCACCACAGTTGCTACACCGCGCAGAGTGAGCAGGAGAGAGCAGAAGAGCACCATATCCACAGAGATACAGCACTCTCCTCCGCTCTCGCTACACCGCGCAGAGTGAGCAGGAGAGAGCAGGAGAGCACCATATCCACAGAGAGACAGCACTCTCCTCCGCTCTCACTACACCACGCAGAGTGAGAAGCAGAGAGCAGGAGAGCACCATATCCACAGAGATACAGCACTCTCCTCCGCTCTCGCTACACCACGCAGAGTGAGAAGCAGAGAGCAGGAGAGCACCATATCCACAGAGAGACAGCACTCTCCTCCGCTCTCGCTACACCGCGCAGAGTGAGAAGAGAGCAGAAGAGCACCATATCCACAGAGAGACAGCGCTCTCCTCGCCTCTCGCTACACCGCACAGAGTGAGAAGGAGAGAGCAGAAGAGCACCATATCCACAGAGAGACAGCACTCTCCTCCCCTCTCGCTACACCGCGCAGAGTGAGAAGGAGAGAGCAGAAGAGCACCATATCCACAGAGAGACAGCACTCTCCTCCCCTCTCGCTACACCGCGCAGAGTGAGCAGGAGAGAGCAGGAGAGCACCATATCCACAGAGAGACAGCACTCTCCTCCGCTCTCACTACACCACGCAGAGTGAGAAGCAGAGAGCAGGAGAGCACCATATCCACAGAGATACAGCACTCTCCTCCGCTCTCGCTACACCACGCAGAGTGAGAAGCAGAGAGCAGGAGAGCACCATATCCACAGAGAGACAGCACTCTCCTCCGCTCTCGCTACACCGCGCAGAGTGAGAAGGAGCGAGCAGGAGAGCACCATATCCACAGAGATACAGCACTCTCCTCCGCTCTCGCTACACCGCGCAGAGAGAGAAGAGAGCAGAAGAGCACCATATCCACAGAGAGACAGCACTCTCCTCCCCTCTCGCTACACCGCGCAGAGTGAGAAGGAGAGAGCAGAAGAGCACCATATCCACAGAGAGACAGCACTCTCCTCCCCTCTCGCTACACCGCGCAGAGTGAGAAGGAGCGAGCAGAAGAGCACCATATCCACAGAGAGACAGCACTCTCCTCCCCTCTCGCTACACCGCGCAGAGTGAGGAGAGAGCAGAAGAGCACCATATCCACAGAGATACAGCACTCTCCTCCCCTCTCGCTACACCGCGCAGAGTGAGAAGGAGCGAGCAGAAGAGCACCATATCCACAGAGAGACAGCGCTCTCCTCCCCTCTCGCTACACCGCGCAGAGTGAGAAGGAGCGAGCAGGAGAGCCCCATATCCACAGAGAGACAGCACTCTCCTCCGCTCTCGCTACACCGCGCAGAGTGAGAAGAGAGCAGAAGAGCACCATATCCACAGAGAGACAGCGCTCTCCTCCCCTCTCGCTACACCGCGCAGAGTGAGAAGAAGAGAGCAGGAGAGCACCATATCCACAGAGATACAGCACTCTCCTCCCCTCTCGCTACACCGCGCAGAGTGAGAAGGAGCGAGCAGGAGAGCACCATATCCACAGAGATACAGCACTCTCCTCCGCTCTCGCTACACCGCGCAGAGTGAGAAGAGAGCAGAAGAGCACCATATCCACAGAGAGACAGCGCTCTCCTCCCCTCTCGCTACACCGCGCAGAGTGAGAAGAAGAGAGCAGGAGAGCACCATATCCACAGAGAGACAGCACTCTCCTCCGCTCTCGCTACACCGCGCAGAGTGAGAAGGAGAGAGCAGGAGAGCACCATATCCACAGAGATACAGCACTCTCCTCCCCTCTCGTTACACCGCGCAGAGTGAGAAGGAGCGAGCAGGAGAGCACCATATCCACAGAGAGACAGCGCTCTCCTCCGCTCTCGCTACACCGCGCAGAGTGAGAAGAGAGCAGAAGAGCACCATATCCACAGAGATACAGCACTCTCCTCCGCTCTCGCTACACCGCGCAGAGTGAGAAGGAGAGAGCAGAAGAGCACCATATCCACAGAGATACAGCACTCTCCTCCCCTCTCGCTACACCGCGCAGAGTGAGAAGGAGAGAGCAGAAGAGCACCGTATCCACAGAGAGACAGCACTCTCCTCCCCTCTCGCTACACCGCGCAGAGTGAGAAGAAGAGAGCAGGAGAGCACCATATCCACAGAGAGACAGCACTCTCCTCCCCTCTCGCTACACCGCGCAGAGGAGGAGAGAGAAATGCACCATATCCACAGAGATACAGCACTCTCCTCCGCTCTCGCTACACCGCGCAGAGTGAGAAGAGAGCAGAAGAGCACCATATCCACAGAGAGACAGCACTCTCCTCCCCTCTCGCTACACCGCGCAGAGTGAGAAGGAGAGAGCAGGAGAGCACCATATCCACAGAGAGACAGCACTCTCCTCCGCTCTCGCTACACCGCGCAGAGTGAGAAGGAGAGAGCAGAAGAGCACCATATCCACAGAGAGACAGCACTCTCCTCCGCTCTCGCTACACCGCGCAGAGTGAGAAGGAGAGAGCAGAAGAGCACCATATCCACAGAGAGACAGCACTCTCCTCCCCTCTCGCTACACCGCGCAGAGTGAGAAGGAGAGAGCAGAAGAGCACCATATCCACAGAGAGACAGCACTCTCCTCCGCTCTCGCTACACCGCGCAGAGTGAGAAGAGAGCAGAAGAGCACCATATCCACAGAGAGACAGCACTCTCCTCCCCTCTCGCTACACCGCGCAGAGTGAGAAGAAGAGAGCAGGAGAGCACCATATCCAGAGAGAGACAGCGCTCTCCTCCGCTCTCGCTACACCGCGCAGAGGAGGAGAGAGAAGAGCACCATATCCACAGAGATACAGCACTCTCCTCCCCTCTCGCTACACCGCGCAGAGTGAGAAGGAGCAGAAGAGCACCATATCCACAGAGAGACAGCACTCTCCTCCCCTCTCGCTACACCACGCAGAGTGAGAAGGAGCGAGCAGAAGAGCACCATATCCACAGAGATACAGCACTCTCCTCCCCTCTCGCTACACCGCGCAGAGTGAGAAGAAGAGAGCAGGAGAGCACCATATCCACAGAGAGACAGCACTCTCCTGCGCTCTCGCTACACCGCGCAGAGTGAGAAGGAGCAGAAGAGCACCATATCCACAGAGAGACAGCACTCTCCTCCGCTCTCGCTACACCGCGCAGAGTGAGAAGAAGAGAGCAGGAGAGCACCATATCCACAGAGAGACAGCGCTCTCCTCCGCTCTCGCTACACCGCGCAGAGTGAGAAGAGAGCAGAAGAGCACCATATCCACAGAGATACAGCACTCTCCTCCCCTCTCGCTACACCACGCAGAGTGAGAAGGAGCGAGCAGAAGAGCACCATATCCACAGAGATACAGCACTCTCCTCCCCTCTCGCTACACCGCGCAGAGTGAGAAGGAGCGAGCAGGAGAGCACCATATCCACAGAGATACAGCACTCTCCTCCCCTCTCGCTACACCGCGCAGAGTGAGAAGGAGAGAGCAGAAGAGCACCATATCCACAGAGAGACAGCACTCTCCTCCGCTCTCGCTACACCGCGCAGAGTGAGAAGAAGAGAGCAGGAGAGCACCATATCCACAGAGAGACAGCGCTCTCCTCCGCTCTCGCTACACCGCGCAGAGTGAGAAGAGAGCAGAAGAGCACCATATCCACAGAGATACAGCACTCTCCTCCCCTCTCGCTACACCACGCAGAGTGAGAAGGAGCGAGCAGAAGAGCACCATATCCACAGAGATACAGCACTCTCCTCCGCTCTCGCTACACCGCGCAGAGTGAGGAGGAGAGAGCAGGAGAGCACCATATCCACAGAGAGACAGCACTCTCCTCCCCTCTCGCTACACCGCGCAGAGTGAGAAGAGAGCAGAAGAGCACCATATCCACAGAGATACAGCACTCTCCTCCCCTCTCGCTACACCGCGCAGAGTGAGAAGGAGCGAGCAGGAGAGCACCATATCCACAGAGATACAGCACTCTCCTCCCCTCTCGCTACACCGCGCAGAGTGAGAAGGAGCGAGCAGAAGAGCACCGTATCCACAGAGATACAGCACTCTCCTCCGCTCTCGCTACACCGCGCAGAGTGAGAAGGAGCGAGCAGAAGAGCACCATATCTACAGAGATACAGCACTCTCCTCCCCTCTCGCTACACCGCGCAGAGTGAGAAGGAGAGAGCAGAAGAGCACCATATCTACAGAGAGACAGCGCTCTCCTCCGCTCTCGCTACACCGCGCAGAGTGAGAAGGAGAGAGCAGAAGAGCACCATATCTACAGAGAGACAGCACTCTCCTCCCCTCTCGCTACACCGCGCAGAGTGAGAAGAGAGCAGAAGAGCACCATATACACAGAGATACAGCACTCTCCTCCGCTCTCGCTACACCGCGCAGAGTGAGAAGGAGCGAGCAGGAGAGCACCATATCCACAGAGAGACAGCACTCTCCTCCCCTCTCGCTACACCGCGCAGAGTGAGAAGAGAGCAGGAGAGCACCATATCCACAGAGAGACAGCGCTCTCCTCTGCTCTCGCTAGCGCCGGCTCACAATCAGGCAGCCAAGCACCACACGCACACCCATGGATTCTGCCACATTCCCAGAACTGCAGCGTTTTATACATCTCGGAATGCGTCGGAATCCCACGCCTCCCCAGGGGAAATCCTTTTATTTTTCCCGGTTTTTGCCTCTTTCGATGAACGCTGCACTGCAACGCTGAATGCTGCACAGGAAGAGGGAAACACCTCGTGTGATTGTTTTTGTTCAGGAAGGTGCCCCACCCTGCACAAAAACAATCATCCCGACAACGCAGGCACCCTTGCACCACGGTGAGAGGGTGTCAGCGGTGGCACATGGCCGCCAATTGTGCGCCAGCGCAGGGGAGAGCTCAGGGATACATCAAAACGTTGTAAACGCATCCCTTTGCTTCGGAAGTAACGCAGCGCGGTGCAGCCAAATGGCTTGCGGCTCTGTGCCACGTTACTTCCTTGTAATTATGGCCCTATCCGGAAGAGGTGTGGCGCAGCGGCCAGGGCGACTGACTCCGGAACCCGGGGACTCATGTTTCGATCCCCGGCACCGCTGGAAGATCAGCCCAGCACCGTGTGACTCTGGTTAATAGCTCACTTAATCTCCCCGACGGCCCCAGCGCCTAAACACCTTCAGGTAATTGTGCGCTTTACAAGTACTGGAATTTGTAAATGTGGCCCTATATGAGGCCCCGTGCGTTTTGCACCAAACCAAATTTCATCGAACCCCTCTCCCCGATATCCTCATCTTGATCTGTGGATTCATAAATGAATAGAGCCCGAGGTCTAATGCTTAAACGACGAAGATTGTTTTAGATATGGAAAGGCTAAGAAAACTGCTGTTTCCATTTTAAAGCCAAACTACTAGTTGCAATCGCCGCTTGACCTTGTTTTCGGACAGACTTTGATGCCAAGATGCGACACTCACTGCACATATGAGCTGAGTGTTGTTTCTCTGCCATGCCACTGCCTCAAACCAGCATATCCTGTCCACTCCTTCCTCTCTGATGTCACTGCCCTCCCCCAGCCCTGTACATCCTGCCCCCCTCGTCTGTGATGTCACTCCCCCTGACCTCCATCCTCTGACCCCTCATTCATCTATGATGTCACTCCCCCTGCCCTGCATATCCTATCCCTCCATCTGGGATGTCACTCATTCCATTTCATAACTTTATTTCGATTTCACAAAGAAATCATAAAAGTATACATCAATATAAAATACCAACTACAATAAAACCATGGTACATATTTACATAATTCTGGTTTTCATAAACATTCAATAACGGTTTCTAATCACAAGAGCTGATCTAATAAAACTCAGTACAGCATTACAGATGTTTGCAGTTGACAAAGATAATAAATATTCATATCCTTCTTTATAATAGCACGATCCAAAGGATAATAGTAATGGTCTAATAAAAATATTTCTTGGGACCTTATACAAAGTGCAAAAAAGAATAAGATGCAGGGTGTTTTGCGAAACCTTATTATTACAGGGGCAACAAGGTAACTTCTCACTCCACCCCCCTGCTTTGGAAAGGCAAAAAGGAAGTGTAGAGTACTAAGGCGAAACCTTGTCAAATAGAAACGCCAATGCGTATTCATAATATATGATAGATAAAAGGGTCGCACTAGTTTGCCCCGAACACGTAATACATACTCACTGTTCCTTAAGGAACCCAAACTAGAACTATAGGCGTTTTTGATGATTAACTTAGCATCCTTATTAATCATGCCAGGATTTGTAAACATGTTTCCTAACCCAATTTTATAAAGGGTATCTCTGACATATATAGTACTCAAGTTTAAGGCAGTCTTGTAGGATATCTTTTGTCAGCTTCAGTTCCTCAGACTGCCAAACCTTAGACCACAATACTAATGGCGCTACATTTATGATGTCACTTGCAAACTCAATACCAACCTCCCCATGACAAAAAATATTTGATGTGCTTGATGGGACAGATAGGAGACGTTTTGTAAATTTATTCTCCATAATCTGTAGCTTTTCACAATTTTGTGACCCCCAGACACCAGCACCATAGGTCATAGCAGAGACACATTTAGCCTTATACAAAGTTATTATTTCAGCTATACGTCGTTGTCCTAATTTACTAGCAAAGCGAAAAAGAGCTTCAATTGATTGTGTAACCTTTTGAACCCGGGCTACTATCAGAGGTTCCCAGTTCAATTTTTTATTAAAAAGGTTTCCCAAGTAATTGAAGTTGTCAACTTTCTCTATATTTGAGTCCCTCACCATGTACTTGCGGTTTTTAGCACTTTTCGGACCACAAGTCATGGCAAAAGATTTAGTAAAATTGACCCCAAGATCTAAGTTTCCCATAAACACGTCAAAGGCATTCAGACAAGTCTGCATGCTATTGGGAGTAAGGGTCATTAGGACAGTGTCATCTGCATATGACAACATTGGAATTCTTTTGCCATTTATCTGAGGGAAATCAGCACCAGTTTCTAACAAAAAACTTTCTAGTCCGTTCGTGTAAACCAGAAATAAAAAGGGGGCTAAAATGCATCCCTGGCGGACACCTTCAGTAGATAATACAGGTCTAGTTTTCTCTCCCCCAGGGCCATATCTAATTCTCACCGTTGTGGCAGCGTGAAGTCTGCGGAGCAGAGTAACCAAAGGCTCCTCAAACCCCATAGACTCCATCATCCGCCACAATTTGCCCCTACATACCGTGTCGAAAGCACTGGACAAGTCCATGAATGACAAATAGATAGAACTATTCTTGGCACCCATGTACTTGCCCATAATCAGTGCTAAATTTAAACACTGCTCAGTGGTTCCTTTCCCTCTTCTAAAACCATATCGGGATTCTACAATAACCCCCGCTTTCTCTGCCCATGTTTCAAGGCGAGCCAATATCACCCTACCCATTAACTTACATGACGCGTCTATTAATGATATTGGCCTATAGCAGCGTGGGTCAGACTTATCACCCTTTTTAAAAATAGGTATTACAACTGCCTCTTTCCAAGAGGTCAGAATAGACCCCAGGATTATTGCCTTAAAAACATTCAAAAGTAATGGGGACCAGACCTCCAAATTATGTTTGAACAAATCCAAGGGTACTGCGTCAGGGCCTGGGGCCTTTAAGGCAGCCCCCTTGGTCAAAGCCAACTTTACCTCTGAAAGCATTAATGAATCACTAAGTGATTTTGCTGATTCTATATTAAAATTATAATCACCCTCACCCTTGGTAGCAATCAACCGTATCTCATTTGGGTTAAAAATTTTACTGTAGTGAGCTACCACAGGGCCGGCCTTAGGCATGTGCAAAGTGTGCACCTGCACAGGGCCGCCAAACCCCAGGGGCCGCCACCCACGACGAGGATCGGATCCGCGACGAGGATCAAAATCATACATATTCGTGGCACTGGAGGCCCCTGGCAGGATTTGGCGGCCTCCGACCCCGGCTACCACTTTTACTGACTTCCGACCAGTTCCAAGCCCTGACAGTGAGTCACCCCCCCCCCTCCTCCCTTTCACTTCCCTGGCCTCTGGCTCCGCAGACCGCACCGACCTCGTTCCTGATTGGGCAGCAGGGGCGCCGCTGCGCAGCAGCACGCAGACTCAACCTAACCTGCTTCCTGCGCGTGCGTAACTTGTGGTGGAGGTGTGAAGAACGCACCTGGCGTGGGTAAGGGCAGATTTCAATGTTGATTGATATTTCTACAGCAGTGTTGGATTGTGGCACTATCGCGTCATGGCAAGCGACTCATATGAAGATAGCCGTGGCGCTGTTAATGCTTGAGGAGGGAGGCAGGGCGAATTTACTGCATCCGGGCGTTTTGGAACGGACATGGGTGCCGCATCGAGGTAGGCCGCTGCCTGTCTTCCAGTGGCAGCGCCGCGGCCTCACATGTAAACTGATTTCCTTTAGGCCCCTCCGCCTGTGCGTGTCTTTGTAATAAATGTGGAGAGAAAGGGGGCTGTATTTGCATTAAGCGGCAGTGGATGAAATATGTCTCCCAGCGGAAGGCCTAATGCCGAGTAACCACATTTCAGAATCACTTTCTCCGAGGGGGCCCGCCGCATTCAATTTGCCGGGGAACGCGGGAAGAGGGATGCGTTTCTTCCATACAAAAACACGAACAGAGATAATTCGATTCTGTGCTAATTAGGCAATAAGACCGGATATTGAGAGACCTATGTTCTGTTACTCTAATAATAACTCGGAGTAATTGTACAGTGCACGAGCCGAAATACCACGCGGGTCGTTAATGGCAGCTAAGTTGGAGACCGTGATATTGGGCGTTTTTGCTATTACACACCAGCCCCAACAAATTATGCTAAATCCCCTTTAAAAGCAGTAAAGAAAATATTGCTGTAGTGTACCTCGATTTTAGGGCAACCAATACAGTGCAGGTAGCGCAGCCAACCAGGGCTGTGAATGCACAATAAGCATGGTCTGTTCATAGCGCTGTCGCACAATAATGAATGTGTTTCTATCGCCAGGGCCGGCTCTAGGCTCACGGAGGCCCTGAGCAGGGAGTGTAGGTAGGGGGCCCGAGGCCGCCAAATCCCTGCCAGGGGCCGCCACGCAAATATGTATCTAAGGATATATGTTGGCGTGGCGGCCCCTGGGGTTTGGCGGCCCTGTGCAGGTGCACAGCTTGCACATGCCTTAGGCCGGCCCTGCTATCGCCAATCAAGAGCCTGCATTTATGAGTCTACAAGACCTGCTATTGGCTTAATGGTCACTAGAACCTCCATTACCAGGTTGTTATGTTCTATTTCCATGCCACATCCCTCCCACCTGCCGCTCCCAGAAGCTGCTTTAATGAATATATTACTTACTAGTGATTTACATTTCCAGAAACCATTGTCCTCCCCATCGAAGAGGTGTCCTGACTTCTGAACAGACAACACGTTACCACTAGGCTGACCTCTTCTGTATCCATTCCTCTTGATATTTACCTTGAAACACGTCTCACCCTCCCAGTCCCTCAAGAAAGTTTCCTTCTTGATGTTCTTGGTACATTTTTATGTGTTAGAAAACGATACCTAATGTAAACGTGTTTTAGTTAGCCTGACTAGGCCGCAGTCAGCTTGCATTGACAGCTATATATATTAGCAGAATAAGAACGCGCGTTTATTGTATGGGAGTGGTCCTTCCACTCTTTCTATGTGCTTTTGTGCGTTTCCATTTCAGGAAAATCATCTAAAATGAAGTTCCCCATGTGGTGTCTGAATGAGCATACATTATTTTATACTTTCTTTTGTAACTTTCCAAGGTAGATTGCCAATGTTCTTTGAATGACCCTTAGCTGAGCAAACCATTGTGATTGCTGACTTACATCACATAACCTAGCCAATGAAATGCATTATGCACTAGGAAGGAGGTGCCTCTATACGTATCACGCTTACCAGAATATTGATTGATTACGGTGTTTGAAACATTGTTAGTCCAGCCCTGATATGGCTCTTCATGCCATGAAACAAGCGTGGCTTCTGTACCGTGAAACATGATAAAAGCTGCTAGACCTATTGTTATTATCATTTTGTGGACTGTTGGAGGGGGCGATGAGGAAGAGTGTCCATTTGAATAGCCCGTTTGCCTGATGTTGCACTGAATGATGGCCAATCCTGTCCATTTAGTGTTTACTGCTAGGTTCTATGTTTTTCTTTGGTTGTTGTGTAAATACCTTATGTGGGTCGTCATCACTATTAATGTCTGGTACATTCTGCAATTTCCCTGCGTCGTTGCGGTTTCGGCTTCCCTGTACATGGCGCTTTGTTGTAATCATCTGCATTCCCGTGTAGAAGAGCGAATATCGAGGTATAGACGGTGGACCATAGTAAATGTCATCTTACATTTCTAGACTGAAAGGGTAGAGAAAGATGAAGTCGAGATATTGAGAGGTCAGGTAGACACATGTGAGATACATAGACAGGGAGGTTAAAGGTACATGGAGAAGTAGAACTAGAGTCAGGTTAAGAGAGAGGGTGACGGTGTAAGTGAAGTAAGGAAATAAGGAAATCCCAAAGAGTCTTTTTTAAATTTAATTGCCACCAACTGCCGGAGAGTGCTAGGGTTGAGGCTAGATTGGGCACGCCAGGCATGCACACCAAGGGGCAGATTTTCTTTATCGCAATGCAGCACAGCAACAAAACACATTCCTGAGCTCCGGCCGGACCCCCTCTTCCGGGGCCCCCACCTACGCTCCCTGCACAGGGCCACCATGAGCCTAGAGCCGGCCCTGCTACCCAGGAGTCTTCAGGTATGTGCACTCGAATAGTATTATCTTCCCCTGATTTAAAAAAAGGCCTATTTATTATCTCCCAAAAGAGCCTATTATCCCTTGGATCAACCGCTTTTTCCAAGTCTTCCCATGCCTTGGTCCTTGGATCATTTTTTCTCTTGCTCAGTGCCCCCCTATATCTTTTCCTAGCAGATCTAACCAGACCTCTATCACGTGGGTCTTGGGATAGTGCCTTCGTGAGATGTGTTTGAGCAGAAGAACATTCTGCGTCAAACCCTTTAGGCCCACGATCTTGCTTCCTCCCCCCTGTCTTTACAAGGTGTGAGGCAACATTTCCCAATAACAATTCAAAATTCTCAATTATGTGGTCTGGATCCGATATGGGTGTCAGACAAATTTCTATCTTATCCTGGTTTTCCTTAAAAACATCCGCTTCAAGTTGCCTGACATGTACTTTGTCCCACCTTAGAATAACACCCTGGTTTTGGCTATATGCTATAGGTTGTTCCACAAACTGGTTCTTCTCGAGAGCCAGGTTAAAACTCAAAGTCAGGGGGTTATGGTCACTGGCTGGGTTCGCCTCAATTCTAAAATCTTTCAGAAAATGAGAGTAACCCCTAGATACCATGGCAAAATCAATTACACTCATTCTGCCCCCTGTACCTTGAAAAGTGGGTATATTCAATGCACCAGAAAAGCTAGACGTATCCAAGATACATAAATCATAATTCATGACAATACTATTTAGAGCCTCCCACTTGTTTTGAATGGGTAAAATGAGCCATAGGTTGGTCAGTTCAATCCATCAGACCGCACACCCTAGATCCGCTAAACTTGCATAACTCACAGTTAAAATCACCTAACCATATAATTAGAAGAGGGAAGACCCTGTTTGTCACCTTAACAATCTCTTCCTGTAGTTTATCAATAACTACGGTTACATGGGGATCAAATATATTGTAGTACCAATTTACAAGAAGAAGGGTTACCGGAAATAAGTCCTTGATCATAAGTAATTGGTACCAAGGTGATTCCACCACTCGGGTCACATGTCCTAGGTTATTTTTTACAGAGATAGCTGTCATAAGCCCACCCTTAGCTCTCCCTGCTTGCGATGGTATTGCACCGACATTAAACATTTGAAACCCATCCAAACTCTGATCCACAGTACTCCATGTCTCCTGGAAGCAGGCAATGTCAAAAGATTCAATATAGTTTAGCAGACAGGATCCTCTAATCTTCGTCCAAGGCCGGCTATATTCCAAGAAATTAAACGGAAACATCTAGCCTCCACCCGATTGTCTTCATTTCCCTGTGGTGATTTCTCTATAGGATGAGCTAGGTCACACCCATCTACCCTATTTTCTCTGCAATTTGTTACCACATCAACATCGAGAGTATTTATATCTCTAAATGTACAAGGGTTGTCTCCACACCACTGATCTAAGTCAGGATTAGGATTTAGTTTATACATGGATCCCGTATTCCCTTGTATAACATTTTCTCCATCTTTGCCATAAACCACAGAATCATTATATTGTTCACAGCAGTTTTGGAGTATATCACTAACCCAAGGGTCCTCTACATCATTTATGTTATTATTAGTTATTGTCTTCACATCATCCCACAGGGTAGAATCATGGTGGGACACTGGCGCAGGCATAACACGCTCAACCAAAGAAGAAAATGTAAACATTTTGTCCCGAGCTGGGATTTTTTGTTGGGAGGTTAGTTTCAGTCAGTCATTTAAATCCATAGGGGTTAACGGATCAAACATATTTGATAGAGGAATATTCCAAAGATCCCTTGGATTTGAAGGGTAGTGGTTATTTGAGCTAGAGTACATATTAGGGTGATTTTGCGGAGGGAAAAAATTTGCATTTCTGTTAAAATGGGTGGGAATAACCTGGTTCATAAATTGTTTCCGATGATAGGGAAAATCCAAACCATGTCTCATCCGAGGTGTAATCGAGGAGAACATCATGTTTTCCGGGTAAAAGTATGTCAAATTTCGGGTTGACACTCCTCCATTACTATTACCCGGGAACCAGTCACTAATATAAGTGACCACCCTATGATCCCGAAAGTTGGCAATAATCAAATCACCCTCTATATCTTTAGGGCGTATGCCCACCCAAAAACACCTTCTAACTGAGACAATGTCTCCATTCAAATGTAAAGGTAATGGTCTATTCAAACGTAGCCAGTGAATGACTTTGTTTTTTAAGCTAGTGTTTGATTCCACATTTCCCTCTGGGACAACAGGAACGCCTGTTAAAATAACAACTAAATTAGATGAGTCCGGGGGCAAATCTACTGTGTTTTTATAATTAGATTGACCTCTATTAAAGGAATTTGTTTGGGTAGAAGGTAATCTATTGGTGTGCAGTGGCTTCAAAACCACTGGACGAGACTTTTCTTTACTTGTGGCTTTCATAACTGTTGAAGCTGATGTGCCTGCTGGTGTGATAAAATTTTTAATCGCAGGCACATTATTCGGTTTCACAGTAGAAGTGTGTTGCCTACATTGATTGCTTTCAGATTGTTTATTTATAATTTTATTTTCAGTTAGAATAGCTGGGGTAATTGGATTTGAGTTCTCTGATAGAGTAAACTGTGGAAAAAGGTGATCCAATTTTTTATCCAGCCTTTTAAGCCTTTCAACTAGAGGGAGAATAAGAGCCTTTAAAAGACTTTCAACAGCCTAAAAAAGCCCATCATTAAGAGTAGATTTGTGATCCATAACAAGTTTCTCTGTTATTACTTCTTTCCCCACTATTAACTCTTTCCCGACTACATCTGATGGAAATTCTTTGGGGACAGCTACCTGTGGCGGCTTCCACGGGTTGCCCGACCCACTTTTATTTTTCCCTCCCTTCCTTCTTCTCTTCCTAACTGGAGAGCGTACTACTCCTCTGCTCTCTTGTCTTATTTGATTTTCACGCTGTCTACTTGGTTTAGTAGTAGATTGAGGATCAAGCAGCGTGACTATCTCAGTTTGGATCTTCAGGGGTGGGGGTAAGATGTTACTAATAGAATGGGGAACAGCATCCAAAGGTGAGGGGGTATTGAGATCTATAAGGTTATTTGATGTGGCCGTGGGCAAGTTACTTTTACCCTCCTCAGCTGAATCCAGGTCTTCCAATAAAAGTTGGTTTTCTTGGAAAATTAAAGGAATGTTATCAGTGTTAAACAATTCCGCATGAGCCTCAACATACGTGCTATCGAGTACCGAGGTGCTTACAACAACCTTCTCATGATTCAGAGGGGCCTGTCTCTTAAGGAACTCAATTGAGAGGCGACGCTCGGCCCTCCTTTCAGCTAGAGCTAACTCTCTATCAATATCTTTAGTAACTCTAGTAAAAGATTTATCAAGTGGACCGAGGGTGGATACACTCGCACAATTAGGTAGAGAATTGGGAATCGGGCTAGACATTCTTGAATAATGAAGCAGTAATAAATAATGTCTAAAAGAAAAAAGGGTTGCTAAACAGGAGGTGGGCAAGTTAAGTCAGCCTATAAATAATTAAAATAGAAATAAGAACACACTATGTCACAAATTACTATCAGAAAAGCTCAGGGGTAGATAGGAGTACAAGCCTAATAATAATAAATAAACTAAAACAAAGCTTATCAGAGGGGGGGCCCAGCCCAGCCTCTTCCGGCCCCGGACGGCCACAGACGGTCCCGCCCTTCTCCCGGGCTTCTCCCGGGACGCTCCCGCGCCGCGGGGTTTACACTTAACTTAAATACAGAGCTGAAGAGTGGAGGCGTGACTAGGCTAGCCGGGAGAGCGGCCAGGTGACGGGAGGCGGGGGGAACCGAGACTTCTGGGAAACGAAGTCCGGACCCCAAGCGCTCGCAGCCCAGCTAGCAGTCACTTCGCCCACAAACACAGTCCAGGTGTCCCTTGTAGAGGAGGAGCGCAGCGGGACCCGCGAAGCGGGTACCGCAAGTTGTGAAGGAAAAGGAACAGCTACAGGAGCCAGGAGCAGCAACCAATACAACGGTGAGATGTCACTCCCACAAGCCTGCATATCCTGTCCCACCTCCTTCGTCTCTGATGTCACTCCCCCAGACCTGTACATCCTGGCCCCCCCCCTTCGTCTGTGATGTCACTCCCCCTGGCCTGTAAATCCTGTCCCCCCCCTTCGTCTGTGATGTCACTCCCCCAGGCTTGCATATCCTGGCTCCCCTTCCTCTGTGATGTCACTCCTGCAAGCCTATATATCCAGAGGGGGCAGTGAGAGGTGTGGCACAGCGGCCAGGGCAGCTGACTTCGGAGCACAGGGTTCAGGGTTCGATCCCCGGCTCTGGCGGCAGCTCAGCTCAGCACCATGTGACTCTGGGCAATAGCTCACTTAACTTCCACGACGGCCCCCAGCGCCTTGAGACCTGTAAGGGTGAGTATTTTGCGCTTTACAAATGTATTTAAATATATTCTATCCAGTGGTGGGCAGTGAGGGAGCAGGCTGCGGGGGGGCTTCGGTGTGTGCAGGGTTTGAGTGCGGGTACGCCCTCCGGCCCCCCGCTGATTCTCCTCCACCCTGGGAGGGGCCAGGTAGGGGCTCACCTTGGCCCCCGCTGCATTGTCGCACCCTCTTAGGGCCCCAGCTTGTGTCCTGGATCTGCCGTGATACGTTGGGGGGTCCCTAGGGGGCTCCCCAGCGTACGCCTGAGTCCTTGGGTTATGAATGGTGTGAATGAGGGTCTTTATGGGGTGGGGGGTGGGGGCATGGTGTCCAAAAATAAAAGGTTCCCAGGGGGAGGGGGTGTTGTAGGCCCCCGTATGAATGGTGTGAATGGCCAGTAGCAATGGTCAGAACCTTGACGTGGTGCTACTGCTCACTGGTTGTAACACAACTGGTGCTAATCTGACTTTTGTGTGCATGGAGTGCAGGTGGAGTGTCCTGGGTGGGGATCCGTAGGTCACGCTCGTCCGAGGGCACCTAGAGGCGGAGCTTCAGATGACCACGTGAGAACACCCATCTCACTGGTTGTAACACAACTGGTGCTAATCTGGCCTTTTGTGTGCTTGGAGTGCAGGTGAAGTGTCCTGGGTGGAGATCCGTTTGTCACGGTCTTCCGTAGGCACCAGGAGGCGGAGCTTCAGATGCCCCCGCGGGACCACCTGTCGCACTGGTTGTAACACAACTGGTGCTAATCTGACTTTTGTGTGCATGGAGTGCAGCTGGAGTGTCCTGGGTGGGGATCTCTAGGTCACTCTTCCGTAGGCACCTGAAGGTGGAGCTTCAGATGACCCCATGAGAACACCCATCTCACTGGTTGTAACACAACTGGTGCTAATCTGGCCTTTTGTGTGCATGGGGTGCAGGTGGAGTGTCCTGGGTGGGGATCCGTAGGTCACTCTTCCGGGTGCACCTGGAGGTGGAGCTTCAGATGACCCCGTGGGAACACCCGTCTCACTGGTTGTAACACAACTGGTGCTAATCTGGCCTTTTGTGTGCATGGAGTGCAGCTGTAGTGTCCTGGGTGGGGATCCGTAGGTCACGCTCTTCCGTAGGTACCTGGAGGCGGAGCTTCAGATTCCCCCGCGGGACCACCTGTTGCACTGGTTGTAACATAACTGATGCTAATCTGGCATTTTGTGTGCATGGAGTGCAGGTTGGGTGTTCTGGGTGGAGATCCGTTCGTCACGCTCTTCCGTAGGCACCGGGAGGCGGAGCTTCAGATGACCCCGCCGGACAACCCGTCGCACATCAACCTCAAGAGCTGGCTCTTCAGATGAATTCAGCACTCGGTCTGATCATACAACCAGTGTGACGGGTGGTGTCCAACGGGGTCATCTGAAGCTCCGCCTTCAGGTGCCTACGGAAGAGTGTGACGAACGGATCTCCACCCAGGACACTCCGGCTGCACTCCATGCACACAAAAGTCAGATTAGCACCAGGTGTGTTACAACAGTGAGCAGTAGCACCACGTCAAAGTTCTGACAATTGCTACTGACCATTTACACCATTTATACGGGGGTGTTTAGATAGTGGAGGGTGGGGGCATGGTGTCCAAGGAAAAAAAAAGGTTCCCAGGGGGAGGGGGAGGGTGTATTGGAGGCCCCAGTATGAATGGTATGAATGGTCAGTAGCAATGGTCAGAACCTTGACGTGGTGCTACTGCTCACTGGTTGTAACACAACTGGTGCTAATCTGACTTTTGTGTGCTTGGAGTGCAGGTGAAGTGTCCTGGGTGGGGATCCATAGGTCACGCTCTTCCGTAGGTACCTGGAGGCGGAGCTTCAGATGCCCCCTCGGGACCACCTGTCCCACTGGTCGTAACATAACTGGTCCTAATCTGACTTTTGTGTGCATGGAGTGCAGCTTGGGTGTCCTGGGTGGAGATCCGTTCGTCACGCTCTTCCGTAGGCACCAGGAGGCGGAGCTTCAGATGACCCCGCGGGACTACCCGTCGCACATCAACCTCAAGAGCTGGCTCTTCAGATGAATTCAGCACTCGGTCTGATCGTACAACCAGTGCGACGGGTGGTGTCCAACGGGGTCATCTGAAGCTCCGCCTCCAGGTGCCTACGGAAGAGCGTGACGAACGGATCTCCACCCAGGACACTCCGGCTGCACTCCATGCACACAAAAGTCAGATTAGCACCAGGTGTGTTACAACCAGTGAGCAGTAGCACCACGTCAAAGTTCTGACAATTGCTACTGACCATTTACACCATTTATACGGGGGTGTTTAGGTAGTGGAGGGTGGGGGCATGGTGTCTAAGGAAAAAAAAAGGTTCCCAGGGGGAGGGGGAGGGCGTTTTGCAGGCCCCAGTATGAATGGTGTGAATGGTCAGTAGCAATGGTCAGAACCTTGACGTGGTGCTACTGCTCACTGGTTGTAACACAGCTGGTGCTAATCTGACTTTTGTGTGCTTGGAGTGCAGGTGGAGTGTACTGGGTGGGGATCTGTAGGTCACTCTTCCGTAGGCACCTGGAGGCGGAGCTTCAGATGACCCCGTTGGACACCACCCGTCGCACTGGTTGTAACACAACTGGTGCTAATCTGGCCTTTTGTGTGCATGGAGTGCAGGTGAAGTGTCCTGAGTGGGGATCCGTAGGTCACGCTCTTCCGTAGGTACCTGGAGGCGGAGCTTCAGCTGCCCCCGCGGGACCACCTGTCGCACTGGTTGTAACATAACTGGTGCTAATCTGACCTTTTGTGTGCATGGAGTGCAGCTTGGGTGTCTTGGGTGGAGATCCGTTCGTCACGCTCTTCCGTAGGCACCGAGAGGCGGAGCTTTAGATGCTCCCCCTGGGACACCACCCGTCGCACATCAACCTCAAGAGCTGGCTCTTCAGATGAATTCAGCACTTGGTCTGATCCTACAACCAGTGCGACGGGTGGTGTCCAACGGGGTCATCTGAAGCTCCGCCTCCAGGTGCCTACGGAAGATCCTTGGTCTGATCCTCTGTGCCCCCACAGCGCCTTGAGACCCTGGCAGGTGAGTAGCCGCACTTTACATATGCTGAGTGATTGATTAGACTAGGCGGTCGCCTGGTGTTAATAAAATAGCCTTATTGCTCCTTGGCTTTGTATTAAAAGTTAAACACAGTCTGTGTAAAGCGCAGCTTGCACATATTTTTTATTTTTTATTTTTATTTTTATAAAGTTTTATATTGCGCGAACCAGAACCCAAGGGATATCAGAGTGCTTTACAATATCAAAAAGGTAGAGTAATACTCTAGCATCGATAACAAAAGAATGCCAAACAGTTGTAGTAACCAAAGATAAATACAAGTGATACTGATAGAGCAAGATTTTGCATCGCGACTTGCTCGAGTCAAGAACCTCGAAAATCTATTATAATCTCGTAACTCCAATTGTTCGTTTTACAAATTTTATGTATTTTGAATGTGCGTGGGTATCATAGAGATGCTTGCCTATGTGTTTCACTAATACGAATAACCCTTGTCTTTAAAAATGGACGCTGCTTGAATTTTGATTCTGCGCATGCGTTAGGTATAATCACGTGACACGACGCAGTCACATTTGGAGGGAAAGGGTGCGCATGCGTAATAGCCATAAGATGGCCGCGCTTCCTTGTAAACGAGGTGAAGCTTACACCACTGCTTTGTGATTTTGTCTGTTGCACTAATAAATAATTGCATAGAATATTTTTATAGTGATAATTCATAAGTACACAATCGTGTTATGTAGTTCATTCATTTGTTTCTATGTTTTAATTTGTTTTCGCTTACTTTTCATGTACCATGGTAAACGGGGGGTCCAACTGGGTCGAGAGCCATCTTGAGGGTCCTTTCTGCGCATGACCGCGCAGCCCAGGCAGCCGTAGCCTTGAGCGGTGGAACTCAGCCAGCTGGCAGTCGCAGTCAAGATGCTCATGTGAAAGCCACCTCTGCCCCAGCGAGATGGAGTTAAAATGTTCTGCAAATAATACAATGTATTCTTTCCTATTGTATTCTGCATATTCTCTCATGGGAACCCCAATCTTGCTAGGCGGTACCTTAACATGCAAAATAAGCCTTACAATAGTCTGTTCTGATTGGTGTGTTAACCAAATCCTACCTTAGGACCAATCGAAATTTGGGGATTCTGACACTTTGCAACATTGGGGGGTGGTACACTGACCCAAAAACAGTATATCTAGCCTGGGTTTAGCTAGAGAAATTGTCCGACTTGTCTGAATAGCTGACCTGTCACTGACCCAACGCACTCAATAGGTGACTGAATACAGAGCGCTGCGGAGCACTCTGTCCGAATTTGACCATAGACTCTGAAAGTTTTACTAAACCTTAAGTGCTGGCGGAGCACTTTGCTGGGAGTTCGCTGACCCAATCGGGGTTCTGACTGATAGTTGCAGAGAGGGTGGAGCGCAGGCGTTGCTTCCGAACCGCGGGTGCTGGTCGTATCCTGGTGGTCCTGTCCTGATCCTAATCTGGTCTTCCTGTCCTGTTCTGGGGTGTCCATTCTGCACCTGCTGTCCATTGAGGGGTATCCTTCCTTGAGGGTTTCCTGTCCTTAACTGACCCGTGGCCAGGGTTGGTTTTCACACCAGTCTAGGTAAATATCGCTCTGAAACTCCTAAGAAACTGCACCTTTCTATTTTTCTGTCTTTGCTTCAATAAAGACATACCTTTGCATGTGATAATTTTCCATGCTTTCTGCAACCATTGCATATCATACAGTCATTTTGCATTTAATTTCATAGCATGTTCCTATGTTACCCTACCTTTTAGAAATCATTTTCTCCATCACAGTTTGTAATTTCCTAATATGGTCTATACTTTTCTCGTATAAAACTGACTGAAGTAGGTTTACTAGAAGTTATAGCGTGTTTCACCTTTTCACTTTTACTATAGTTGTTTAGGATTCCAAATTTCTCAATCATATTCAAGAAAACTGTTTCCCATAGTATAAAAATTATAATTACATAACTTTGCCCATTTAAAAGATGTCTACTTTTGAGTTCCATTCTTAGCGTGTTCCCTGTAACCCTATTTACAAACTTAGATGGTTGCCCTTACATTTTTTCCTATGGTTATGTACCATTGTTACCTTGACTATCGTTTTCCTTTTTCTGTAAGCCTAAATGATTTTCCAAACTGAATTCTAGATAAAGAAACTTAAAACTTCCCAGTTGTCCGTGGTCATTTTATGAAAAGCAAATTTATATGTTGGGTTTGTATTTTTGCTGCCTTTCCTTTTACAGCTAGCTCCCTGACCCATCGTGGTCATAGGTACCCGTAGCGGTGGATGGTAAGTCGGGTACACTAGAAGTAAACGAAAGGGACACACGATTATTGGTAGTAGATTGTATGGTCATCTGATCAATGTATATAGTGAAATAAAGTATATGGGCCCGAGACCGAAGTTGGTGAAAATATTGGTCGGGTGACCTGCGATCTCTATCAATACAGCATGAGAAGAGAAGAATACAGCTCCAGTAACGATATCAGATAAGGATATGAAACAGTTATTGTCACAATCACAGACAGGTGGTGTTAGAAATGGGATCCCCGGCTGGCCAGGGCTTTCGCCAAAGTCAGTCAGAGACCACCACACCCAAGTCAGGGCAAGGGAGTTACACGCCAAGATAACCCCTACTCACCCTCTAGGTAACGTGGCGCGAGCAGCAAGGCTAAACTTGGAGGCGATGTAAGTTAAGTATTTGCGCATGCACCCCAGCAACAACACCCAAAGGCCCACCACAAAGGAAACTCCACACAAGGTTATATAAAAATAGCCTTTGTATTACACCAAAACACATTAGATAAAACACACACTTTACAAGGTGCCAGAGGCACGGGCAGAATTTACAAGGGATTATTTACAAGACAGGGCCACCTGGACCACTGTCAGGAATCAGAAGTAGCACTTTCAAAAATAGCACTTAGTACATAGAATATAGCACACAACCAGTAATTACTGGTAACCAGGACCTCACTAGCACCACCTGTACTAGGGAGAAAACCACCTACACATCACAATACCTGTGGGGGTGGAAGAACATACACATGATGCAATGCATAACATTCATTCAGAGGTGTAAAGGCACATGACGCATAAACCATACATTCAGAGGTGCATAGAAAGTACAATTGCGCCAAACTCACGTAAGTCACCACCTGTGACTGTCCCTAGGCCCTCTGGCCTTGTTGGGGCTAGGACGCCCTGTGTCCAAAGTGTCAGGGTCCTAAACGTGGCAGCTGCCCACGAAGTGCTGGGCAGCTGGGTGGCAATTGATGGGGCCAACGTGGGAGCCTCTCTAGGCTCTGCCCAACTGACTGTCTCCTGAGCCTCTCTGGGCTCGTGAAATAAATGGCCCCTGAGCCTCTCTGGCTCAAACACAACTGTGGCACCTTTTTGTGGTAGTCCCCCCTCTGGGGGACTCGAGGACAATGGCCCACGCTAGGTAGGAGCCCCGCTCGGGAGACTCGCTGGGCCTAAAATGCCCCCAGAGCCTCTCTCAGGGCTCTAAACACGACGGTGACACCTTTGAGCCTCGCTGGGCTCTAAACAAATAAAGGTGATGCCCCCCTGAGCCTCGTGGGCTCGACAGAAAAGCTCCCGCTCGTTGGAGCCTCTCTCAGGCTCGGGAAATAGTGCTTGGTGTTGGGGGAGCGGCCCGCTGCTTGCCAGGGCCGCTCTCTCACCAAAAAAAATGCACCCTTGGAGCGTCGGAGTCCCCTCCCTGGGGACTCGAGATTCACTTTGGCCCAGGAGCCTCACAGGGCTCACAACAAGGACCTTCTGGCTGGAGGGGAGAGGGCGGGCACCGACAGCGTGTCCCGACGCCCTCCTCCCTTCACTCTTTCTCCCGGCCCTACTCACCGGTAGTTGGAGCGAGGACTCCTCTCCCCTGGTGCTTCCAGGGCCGGCTCCTCTGACTTCTTCCGGCGCGGGGCTCTCCTCTCCTCACGGGAGCCCCGCGAGCAGCGCCACCCTTTCTCCCCTTCTCCCGCTGCGGCGCCGGTGGGCGGGACTTCCGGTCCTCCTCCCGGTCAGGCCGCGTCGGGATTGGCCGACCGGCCCTTCACTTCCGGGTCACCGCGGGCAGCGCGGCGGCCCGATTCAGGCAGGCAGGCGGGGTGTAAACAGCAAATGCCGGGTGGGCACCGGCCTCAGAAAAATCAAGCGCTCTCAAGCGCTAGTCCAAATCAAGCGCTTCCAAGCGCTAAAGCCAAGAGTAAAGCGCTTCCAGCGCTAAAGGACAATCAATAGCGCTCCCAAGCGCTAGAGGGCATAAAGCGCGCTCCTAGCGCTACGAGCAGAATAAAGTGCTCCCTCAGCGCTAGGACAAAAAGAAAGCGCTCTCAAGCGCTAGGGCCCCAAGTAAAGCGCTCCCAGGCGCTTAGCAGAAGCAAAGTCCAGCAAAGTTCAGGGAAGTAGGCAGAGGGGCAAAGCTGGGCCCAGAGCCAGCACACTGGGTCTCCAGGCAGGGAGACACCCCAAGTGGCGGTCCTCAGGCCCAGCAGCAGCAACAGCCCCCTCAGGATCCTGAAAGAGAACCACTTCAGTGGGGACACAGCCCCATTTTTATACAGTATTTTCCTTTGTCTGAGGGTGCAGAGTGGGGGCGGAACCAGTCGCAGCTGGTTCTTGAGTACTCTGTTTACCTCAACCACCCTCTCTATTCACTGGCAGGGCTTGGGTCATTAGACACACCACAGGGGGGCGGAGCCAGCATTGTGTGGGGAAAACCCAGCCCATCCAGGACACAGGTACACTCCTCCCACACATCACTCATGCTAATCTCCCACTCACCACCGGGCAGACCCATCTAGACTTCCTGGAGCCTGGCATGCCAGCCAGCTCCAGCCAATCACACGCCAGCACCCTCACTGCACACGTACAGCCATGTCTAGAAGTGGCGCTTCCCCACTAGACACATACATGCTGCATACACCATCTCGCAGCATTCACTCTCACGAGTTCACACATACCAGACTCAAGCCTGTACACCCCACGCATCAGGAACTACCAGGGACACATACATTCCCCATGCATTCCTATGGGCGGGCAGGCCTAGCTCAGCACATGCACTCACAGTGCGCACGCACTTTCCACTGGGACACAGTGAAAGTGCGCAGAACCCAAAAAATCACCATCACTAGGTCACCATTTCACGCAAAAAGTCTAGAGGTGAACCTGCCCTAAGGGCCCAAGTCCAACACAACCCCCTTCCAGCCAAAACGCAGGGTAGACCAATCACCACCGTGATGGACTTCCCTGCTTGGGGTGATAGAACACGGACGCGGGCCCGCAACTGCAGGGACACCCTCCTGTTCTACGCCACGGTGAACCCATGGGATTCCTTCTAAACACACTGTCTGGACCAACTGGGCTACCCCACTGGTACTCCCAAGTTGTCCGCGGCCAGGACCAGGCCCGGGGCCACCCAGGTGCCACTGGTCCTTGCCAATTCGCAGAGCGGGGGGTAGTAACCCCTGGCACATAGCGGCCATTTTCCACTCTTCCTGTCTGCAAGACAGGACTAGACTGCCACTGGTTCTCCAGCCTAGGGTCTACACCCTCAGGCGGACCAGGAGTCTCGGGGAAGGCTCTCCTCCCCCTACCTCTTCTTCTAGGGTTCCTCCTCCCTCTGCGAGGGGTACCCTTACAACGCCACTCCAACCCAGGGTTTAACCCCTCAGGTTGCACCGGGGTCAGAGGTGGGCTCTCCCACCCTCTGCACCCCCTTCCAGAGGCCGGCCCTCTCCCACCTGGAGAAGATCCTCTGGAAGAAGAACCGGTCAGGACACTGGTTACAGTCATCCTACCCTTCAGGTCAGGCTGATCCTGAACCTGGCCTTCCAACCTCTGGTCTAAAACCTTCGGTGGAACAATTGCCTGGCACTCCAGGACTTCTGGGGACTTACACTCCATCCCCGTGAGGCTAACAAATGAGACATATGTTGTGTGACTGTCTGTCTGGCGCAGATCTCCCGTCCCCTGTCCACCTGACAGTGCGTGACGATCCCCCAGACCAGAAGTGGCGCCACCCGGGTCCCCCCAAGAAGATCTAGCCCAACTGGCTAGTCCCTGGTCCACTGGTGCATCCACTGGGAAACTCATCCCCCCAATCACTCCTCACGCTGGACTCCTGTACCCTCCCTACCGGAGCGGTACTGCCAGACTCTAGAACCACAGGAGCTCTGGTTACAGACGCTCCAGGTCCTCTACTCACTAAGAGATCCTCCTCAAGTGGACTAACAGGACAGCCTAGGTCCCCAACCTGGTGTTCCCTACAGAAACCATCCAAGTCCTGAGGCAGGGCTTCGGGCGTCTGGGGAACCTCGGTCTCCCCCTCACTCCTGCTCCACTGAGCCAGGCAGTGAGCCCCTACACCCTCCTCGCTATCCTGGGACCTAGCTGGGCCACACTGAGCCTCTTCCACCACGCTGGGCTGGAAGATCCCTGAACCACTACTTTTGGAGTCACTCACCAATGACTCTAGAGAACCTCTGGCCCTTTCCCAGCGGTCTGCTTCATCTGCAAGCTCACATGCGCTAGACAATCCACACCCCAACAGGTGCGTGCGCAACCCTGGTGAACAACAACTGAGCAGATGCTCTTTGACAATCAGACCAAAGAAGACATCAAAATCATCTTTTGTGTGAACTTGCACCCAAGCCCACAGTGTATCACAACATTCATCCTCAAAATCTACCCAAGACTGGTGAGGCAGTTTCCTACTGTCCCTGAACTTCAACCTTAACTCCTCCTCTGGGGAAAAAGGTACCAGACTGGGGGGATTGGGACTGGGATTCCCTATACTGAAATCTAAATAGCTGCCACCACTGGACTCAACCCTCCCTGGGGAATCCAGACATTCAACACTGCACGCAGGGGATAGTCTACCCTCCAGAGCTACTTTGCCTCTGGTGGCGGCCCTCTCAGCCTCCTCTATCCTGTCCTGCGCTAAGACCCTCTCGGTCTCCAGCTGTTGCTTCTTAACCTCCAGCTGTTGCTTTCTAATGCCCAGCTGTGCCATAGCCTGGGCATGCTCCAACCTGAGCTTCTCTAAAGCCAGCTGGTGCTCCCTTTCTCTCCTCCTATCTTCCAGCTCCTCTGGGGACAGGGAAAGGGATGAGGCGCTGCCTCCTAAACTGGACCCAGCAAGGGACTCCCTATCTATGGGGTCCTCCCTCTCTACTGGCATCCAGGTGCTGACATTTTCTTCCTCCTCTTCTGAATCTTCAGGGCTCCCCACAGACCCACCACCCTCCTGGTGTGAAGCCCGGGCCCTTTCCTCACAGCGCTCAAGGTCCCACTGACACTTTTGCCATAGGATCAGGCTGCTCCTAAGTTCGGACTGAGTGTCTAACTCATCCACCCCTATGTCTCTCTCTTCACAGAACCTTACCAACTCTCCCATACTGTATCTAAACAGATCACAGACATCAAAAGCAGGCTCCATTCTGGCGGACGTTCTAAAGAAGAGATCACACAGGGAACCTAGGGGTCTGAGCTAACACAGGAGTACACAATTCACAAGGTATCAGCAAGCTCTCTATCCCAGAAAACTCACACTCACTTGCCTAGTGCCACACACCACTCATCCACACACAACCCTCCCCTCGGACTGGTAAGGCAGTTTCTACCACCCCTGATTTCTCAACCTGACCACAAGTGACACAGGTACCGACTCTGGGCGCAGGGTAGGGGACAAATGCACTGGACACAATTGCACAATGATACCTTCAGGAGAAGAAAATATGAAACTTCCAAAAACAACAATCCCCTAAAATGTGGTCATCTAAAATGCAGAGTTTTGTGGTATGGCCAGTTGCCACTAAGGTACAAGGCAAACACAAATCCTTATCCTCACCGCTTGCCGCCAATGTTGGAAATGGGATCCCCGGCTGGCCAGGGCTTTCGCCAAAGTCAGTCAGAGACCACCACACCCAAGTCAGGGCAAGGGAGTTACACGCAAAGATAACCCCTACTCACCCTCTAGGTAACGTGGCGTGAGCAGCAAGGCTAAACTTGGAGGCGATGTAAGTTAAGTATTTGCGCACGCACCCCAGCAACAACAACCAAAGGCCCACCACAAAGGAAACTCCACACAAGGTTATATAAAAATAGCCTTTGTATTACACCAAAACACATTAGATAAAACACACACTTTACAAGGTGCCAGAGGCACGGGCAGAATTTACAAGGGATTATTTACAAGACAGGGCCACCTGGACCACTGTCAGGAATCAGAAGTAGCACTTTCAAAAATAGCACTTAGTACATAGAATATAGCACACAACCAGTAATTACTGGTAACCAGGACCTCACTAGCACCACCTGTACTAGGGAGAAAACCACCTACACATCACAATACCTGTGGGGGTGGAAGCACATGACACATGATGCAATGCATAACATTCATTCAGAGGTGTAAAGGCACATGACGCATAAACCATACATTCAGAGGTGCATAGAAAGTACAATTGCGCCAAACTCACGTAAGTCACCACCTGTGACTGTCCCTAGGCCCTCTGGCCTTGTTGGGGCTAGGACGCCCTGTGTCCAAAGTGTCAGGGTCCTAAACGTGGCAGCTGCCCACGAAGTGCTGGGCAGCTGGGTGGCAATTGATGGGGCCAACGTGGGAGCCTCTCTAGGCTCTGCCCAACTGACTGTCTCCTGAGCCTCTCTGGGCTCGTGAAATAAATGGCCCCTGAGCCTCTCTGGCTCAAACACAACTGTGGCACCTTTTTGTGGTAGTCCCCCCTCTGGGGGACTCGAGGACAATGGCCCACGCTAGGTAGGAGCCCCGCTCGGGAGACTCGCTGGGCCTAAAATGCCCCCAGAGCCTCTCTCAGGGCTCTAAACACGACGGTGACACCTTTGAGCCTCGCTGGGCTCTAAACAAATAAAGGTGATGCCCCCCTGAGCCTCGTGGGCTCGACAGAAAAGCTCCCGCTCGTTGGAGCCTCTCTCAGGCTCGGGAAATAGTGCTTGGTGTTGGGGGAGCGGCCCGCTGCTTGCCAGGGCCGCTCTCTCACCAAAAAAAATGCACCCTTGGAGCGTCGGAGTCCCCTCCCTGGGGACTCGAGATTCACTTTGGCCCAGGAGCCTCACAGGGCTCACAACAAGGACCTTCTGGCTGGAGGGGAGAGGGCGGGCACCGACAGCGTGTCCCGACGCCCTCCTCCCTTCACTCTTTCTCCCGGCCCTACTCACCGGTAGTTGGAGCGAGGACTCCTCTCCCCTGGTGCTTCCAGGGCCGGCTCCTCTGACTTCTTCCGGCGCGGGGCTCTCCTCTCCTCACGGGAGCCCCGCGAGCAGCGCCACCCTTTCTCCCCTTCTCCCGCTGCGGCGCCGGTGGGCGGGACTTCCGGTCCTCCTCCCGGTCAGGCCGCGTCGGGATTGGCCGACCGGCCCTTCACTTCCGGGTCACCGCGGGCAGCGCGGCGGCCCGATTCAGGCAGGCAGGCGGGGTGTAAACAGCAAATGCCGGGTGGGCACCGGCCTCAGAAAAATCAAGCGCTCTCAAGCGCTAGTCCAAATCAAGCGCTTCCAAGCGCTAAAGCCAAGAGTAAAGCGCTTCCAGCGCTAAAGGACAATCAATAGCGCTCCCAAGCGCTAGAGGGCATAAAGCGCGCTCCTAGCGCTACGAGCAGAATAAAGTGCTCCCTCAGCGCTAGGACAAAAAGAAAGCGCTCTCAAGCGCTAGGGCCCCAAGTAAAGCGCTCCCAGGCGCTTAGCAGAAGCAAAGTCCAGCAAAGTTCAGGGAAGTAGGCAGAGGGGCAAAGCTGGGCCCAGAGCCAGCACACTGGGTCTCCAGGCAGGGAGACACCCCAAGTGGCGGTCCTCAGGCCCAGCAGCAGCAACAGCCCCCTCAGGATCCTGAAAGAGAACCACTTCAGTGGGGACACAGCCCCATTTTTATACAGTGCATTCCTTTGTCTGAGGGTGCAGAGTGGGGGCGGAACCAGTCGCAGCTGGTTCTTGAGTACTCTGTTTACCTCAACCACCCTCTCTATTCACTGGCAGGGCTTGGGTCATTAGACACACCACAGGGGGGCGGAGCCAGCATTGTGTGGGGAAAACCCAGCCCATCCAAGACACAGGTACACTCCTCCCACACATCACTCATGCTAATCTCACACTCACCACCGGGCAGACCCATCCAGACTTCCTGGAGCCTGGCATGCCAGCCAGCTCCAGCCAATCACACGCCAGCACCCTCACTGCACACGTACAGCCATGTCTAGAAGTGGCGCTTCCCCACTAGACACATACATGCTGCATACACCATCTCGCAGCATTCACTCTCACGAGTTCACACATACCAGACTCAAGCCTGTACACCCCACGCATCAGGAACTACCAGGGACACATACATTCCCCATGCATTCCTATGGGCGGGCAGGCCTAGCTCAGCACATGCACTCACAGTGTGCACGCACTTTCCACTGGGACACAGTGAAAGTGCGCAGAACCCAAAAAATCACCATCACTAGGTCACCATTTCACGCAAAAAGTCTAGGGGTGAACCTGCCCTAAGGGCCCAAGTCCAACAGGTGGTAGACAGCGAGCAATGCAATAAATAGATCAATATCAAGCTGCTACGGGGGCAAACCTTACATACGAGAGGCGCCGAGAGCAAAAACACAGGATGATAAGGATTCCAATTGATTTATTTATCTAATAAAGTAATTTTTTCAAAGATGAATCACTTACTGGACATCAAATTTATTGAGTGTCACCTACTGTGCTGTTGTGTATCGATTTAGATTCCGAATGAATTTTCCCGAATCATGACCTTATATAGGTACAATCCACATTGCCCTTATATAGGCATAGAAATCCAGCCCTTATTTAGGCATAGCCCATGCTACCCAAGTACAGGCGTGGCTACTTCCATCCGTTCATCTACGTCACAACGATTTCTTGGAAAACCAGACTCTTAAGCCTTTAGGACTTCCCCTTGCCTGGATATTGATTTCTCCAAGTACTCATTTATTATGCATGAATAGCTATTCCTTAGGGGTTCATTCATGACGTTCATATGCCAGGCTTTATGTCAATACTGGCACTCCTAAACACCTCCAAGGTATAAATATACCTTCACTTGCTGTGGCAAAGCATGGTGTGGTTTGCTGCAGTTCGATTACATACTTGCACGACGCAGCTTGCTACAGCAAGTGCCGAAGGAATCTAACTCTCCAGCTGACGCACTGACCAGAAGCTGTCCTCCTCCTTCCAAGAATCCAGCTCCAGTGTTTCTGACTCCCCTTGCGGGGTGTTAGAGATCGAGACCCGGGAAAGAGATACCAACCTCTGTCATTCTAAGGTATGGAGCTGATTAGAATCTAGAGAAACCTTTGGCAATTCTTGGCAAAACTAAACTATAACTAAAAGACAATACTTACTTCTTCCCTCGTACTAGACCTAGGTTAGGTACACCGGGGTAGAATTATTTCAGAAGCCCCAGTTGCGTATTTTAGCCTATGTTATTTATGTATGAATTTAATGAATATGTGATAGCCACAAAACCCTGCTATTACAATATTATTTTATATTACTGCTAACGCTGTACATCTTCTATTTCGCATTCTGTCTTACGATTGTAGCAGTTCATATCTCTTGCATGAAAAATAAGACTGTTCAATAAACCCTTTTATTGAAACGCCCATCTCACTATTTCTGTGCTACTCTGTAGAAACGAAACATGCACGATTGACTGAGTGAAACTGTAATCTATTGTATCCACGACTCTGAAGGTATTGTTCTGACTCTATGGGAAACAAAGTTGTCAGGTTTATGCGGTTGTCAGAGACTAATCCCTTCTTGTTTATTCGAGAAGTTTCTAGTGACCTCTGAGTTAGCTGGCACACACAATTAAGTTTAATATACTCGATAAAGACATACTGACCTCAGTCCTATGTCAAATCTATAGTGTGTATTATTCCAATGCGCAGAGCCTATTGGGAATATAGGAACTACACTACTGTGCCATACTATCTGAGTTTGGATCACCGTCTCACTCCTGGAGTAAGATTTAACTGCTCGCACCCACTTCCTAGAGATAAGCAAGGGCCCAACACCGCCGGCCTGGCACCGGAAGTGGAGGAAGGGTGGGTCCTGTGGATTTGATACTCTGCGGGAGGTTCCATAGAAGGCTTGGTATCCCTTCTTGTACTCCCTGCCCTGGCACCAGCAGTGGAGAAAGGGTGGGTTCTGCTGGATTTGATACTCTGCGGGAGGTTCTGGAGAAGGTTGGATCTCTTCCTTCTTGCCCTCACCGCCGGCCTGGCGATGCTACGGTTACATGTTGTGTGTGTTCCTCTGGAGGTGTTTACCTTTGCAGCCAGGTGTGGTGGGTCGCTGCTGGTATTGACAGCTGTGTAAGGGTGGCACCGGGTCTCAATGGTGATGCGTGAGGGGAGCAGGACCCAGTGGACGTCTCTTGAGTGCTGGAGTGATTGTGTCATACGAGCAAAGACCCCCGATGAGGGGCAGATACAAGCAGAAGACCCTTATTGAAGGTAGGATGGTCTGAGGCACGTGTGCAAGGTTTTACCCATGTCAAGAGGAGCCAGACCCGGTGACACTGTTTTAAGGGCAGGTTCACTTCCTGCAGCAGCGTCAGCGGGGCTCTGCGGGTGTAGTTTGGAGTGCAATGTCGGTCATAATGCCGGGTGTGTGGGGTAAGGGAGGTCACTCTGGAAGTGAAAGGACTTTACACGGATAGCTGTGACGTGAAGCAGCCAAGATTCCTTTGAGACAGCCCTGTAATGACTCCCTGCCCCCCCTAGTGACATCCCCTCCCTCTATCCTGACACTCCATGCCTTCTCAAGCTTCTTGCCCTTCTCTGGACACTCCCTGTCCCTCTACATACACTCACTAACCCTCTACAGACACTCCCTGGCCCTCTACAGACACCCCTGACCCTCTACAGACACTCCCTGCCCCTCTACAGACACCCCTGACCGTCTACAGACACTCACTGACCCTCTACAGACACTCACTGACCCTCTACAGACACCCCCTGCCCCTCTACAGACACTCCCTGCCCCTCTACGGACACTCACTGCCCCTCTACAGACACTCCCTGGCCCTCTACAGACACTCCCTGACCCTCTACAGAGACTCCCTGCCCCTCTACAGACACTCCCTGACCCTCTACAGACACTCTCTGCCCCTCTACAGACACTCCCTGACCCTCTACAGACACTCCCTGACCCTCTACAGACACTCCCTGCCCCTCTACATACACTCCCTGCCCCTCTACAGACACTCCCTGCCCCTCTACAGACACTCTCTGCCCCTCTACAGACACTCCCTGCCCCTCTACAGACAGTCTCTGCCCCTCTACAGACACTCCCTGCCCCTCTACAGACACTCCCTGCCCCTCTACATACACTCGATGCCCCTCTACAGACACTCCCTGACCCTCTACAGACACTCCCAGACCCTCTACAGACACTCCCTGCCCCCCTACAGACACTCCATGCCCCTCTACAGACACTCCCTGTCCCTCTACAGACACTCCCTGACCCTCTAGAGCCACTCCCTGACCCTCTACAGACACTCCCTGTCCCTCTACAGACACTCCCTGTCCCTCTACAGACACTCCCTGACCCTCTACAGACACTCACTGCCCCTCTACAGACACTCCCAGACCCTCTACAGACACTCCCTGACCCTCTACAGACACTCACTGCCCCTCTACAGACACTCCCTGCCCCTCTACAGACACTCCCTGCCCCTCTACGGACACTCCCTGCCCCTCTACAGACACTCCCAGACCCTCTACAGACACTCACTGCCCCTCTACAGACACTCCCTGTCCCTCTACAGACACTCCCTGACCCTCTACAGACACTCACTGCCCCTCTACAGACACTCCCTGCCCCTCTACAGACACTCCCTGCCCCTCTACGGACACTCCCTGCCCCTCTACAGACACTCCCAGACCCTCTACAGACACTCACTGCCCCTCTACAGACACTCCCTGGCCCTCTTCAGACACTCCCTGACCCTCTACAGACACTCACTGCCCCTCTACAGACACTCACTGCCCCTCTACAGACACTCCCTGTCCCTCTACAGACACTCCCTGCCCCTCTACAGACACTCCCAGACCCTCTACAGACACTCCTTGACCCTCTACAGACACTCACTGTCCCTCTACAGACACTCCCAGACCCTCTACAGACACTCCCTGCCCCCCCTACAGACACTCCCTGCCCCTCCACAGACACTCCCTGCCCCCCCTACAGACACTCCCTGCCCCTCTACAGACACTCCCTGCCCCCCTTACAGACACTCCCCGTCCCTCTACAGACACTCCCTGTCCCTCTACAGACACTCCCTGACCCTCTACAGACACTCACTGCCCCTCTACAGACACTCCCAGACCCTCTACAGACACTCCCTGCTCCTCTACAGACACTCCCCGACCCTATCTGGACACTGCCTGCCCATCTACAGACACTCCCTGCCCCTCTACAGACACTCCCTGCCCCCCCTACAGACACTCCCTGCCCCTCTACAGACACTCCCTGCCCCCCCTACAGACACTCCCCGTCCCTCTACAGACACTCCCTGTCCCTCTACAGACACTCCCTGACCCTCTACAGACACTCACTGCCCCTCTACAGACACTCCCAGACCCTCTACAGACACTCCCTGCCCCTCTACAGACACTCACTGCCCCTCTACAGAAACTCCCTGCCCCTCTACAGACACTCCCAGACCCTCTACAGACACTCCCTGCCCCTCTACAGACACTCCATGCCCCTCTACAGACACTCCCTGCCCCTCTACAGACACTCACTGACCCTCTACAGACACTCCCGGCCCCTCTACAGACACTCCCTGCCCCCCCTACAGACACTCCCTGCCCCTCTACAGACACTCCCTGCCCCCCCTACAGACACTCCCTGCCCCTCTACAGACACTCCCTGCCCCGGTACAGACCCTCCCTGCCCCTGTACAGACACTCCCTGCCCCTCTACAGACACTCCCTGTCCCTCTACAGACAATCCCTGTCCCTCTACAGACACTCCCTGTCCCTCTACAGACACTCACTGCCCCTCTACAGACACTCCCTGGCCCTCTACAGACACTCACTGACCCTCTACAGACACTCCCTGACCCTCTACAGACACTCCCTGCCCCTCTACAGACACTCCCTGCCCCTCCACAGACACTCCCTGACCCTCTACAGAAACTCCCTGACCCTCTACAGACACTCACTGCCCCTCTACAGACACTCCCAGACCCTCTACAGACACTCCCTGACCCTCTACAGACACTCGCTGCCCCTCTATAGACACTCCCTGCCCCTCTACAGACACTCCCAGACCCTCTACAGACACCCCTGACCCTCTATAGACACACCCTGCCCCTCTACAGACACCCTCCGCCCCTCTACAGACACTCCCTGCCCCTCTATAGACACTCACTGACCCTCTACAGACACTTCCTGCCCCTCTACAGACACTCCCTGCCCCTCTACAGACACTCCCTGCCCCTCTACAGACACTCCCTGCCCCTCCACAGACACTCCCTGCCCCTTTATAGACACTCACTGACCCTCTACAGACACTCCCTGACCCTCTACAGACACTCCCTGCCCCTCTACAGACACTCCCTGACCCTCTACAGACATTCCCTGACCCTCTACAGACACTCCCTGCCCCTCTACAGACACTCACTGACCCTCTACAGACACTCCCTCACCCTCTACAGACACTCCCTGCCCCTCTACAGACACTCACTGACCCTCTACAGACACTTCCTGCCCCTCTACAGACACTCCCTGCCCCTCTACAGACACTCCCTGCCCCTCTACAGACACTCCCTGCCCCTCCACAGACACTCCCTGCCCCTTTATAGACACTCACTGACCCTCTACAGACACTCCCTGACCCTCTACAGACACTCCCTGCCCCTCTACAGACACTCCCTGACCCTCTACAGACATTCCCTGACCCTCTACAGACACTCCCTGCCCCTCTACAGACACTCACTGACCCTCTACAGACACTCCCTCACCCTCTACAGACACTCCCAGCCCATCAGCACCTGGAGATCGGACCCTTCAGCACTACACCTCAAAAGGCTTAAGAACAAGAGAAACGCCTACTTCAGGAAAATAAAGCGCACAAAGGCGGACTTCTTTAGCCGCCAGTTGGACCAAGCAAAAAACAGGCCAAGAAAGTTGTTCGAACTAATCAAGACCCAAACAAAGACTCAACCACTACAATCAAACAGCACAACAAGCGACACCCCACACTGTGAAGCCTTCTCTGCTTTCTTTAAGCTAAAGACTGACAACATAAGAAGTGACCTCATCATGGATGTAAGCCGATTCCCCAACATCACCAGAATGTCTTACACTCAACCTAAAAACAAGGCATCTTGGCTGCATTTCGATACCTACTCGGAAGAAGCAATACGCAAACTGCTCTGCACCTTCAAGCCCTCTAATCACCTCACTGACCCTCTACCTGCTAATGCTGTAAAAGACTTCATCCCCTTGCTCCTCCCTCTCTGGACCAAAATCATCAATAGCTCCCTGCAACAAGGCCTCATTCCGGACTACCTCAAGGTGGGGCAAGTCACGCCTATACTCAAGAAACCTACAGCTGATCCGTCTGACCTAAACAATTACCGGCCCATCACCAATATCCCCACCCTGGCCAAACTGCTGGAAAAATGTGTCCAACTACAACTAACTAAACACATTGACCAATTTGACCTCCTCAACCCTCATCAATCAGGCTTCCGAGCTAAACATAGCACGGAATCAGCTATGACACACATAATTGATGACGCCCTCCAAATTCTTGATCGTAATGAGTCCTGCCTCCTCATCCTTCTTGACCTCTCGTCAGCATTTGACCCGGTCAAACATGAGAACCTGCTGGAGCTGCTAAGCACTAGAATGGGTCTATCGGGAACTGTTCTCAAATGGTTTTCGTCCTTCCTTCACAACCGGTCACAGAAGTTCAAGATTGACAATGTGCTATCCACACCTGTGCCTGCAGATCTAGGTGTTCCACAAGGATCCTCCCTCTCCCCCACACTGTTCAACCTCGTCATGGAACCGCTCGCCACCTTGCTCCAAGCTTCCAATGTCCAATTCCATATGTACGCCGACGACACACAACTCTACCTAAAGCTACAATCCCCGGAAGATATCAAACATCTGAACTCCACGCTTATTAACACTCAATCTTGGCTGGCAGATAATCACCTCAAACTAAATGCTCTGAAAACCGAGTTCCTACTCATCTCACCCCCGGCGAAAATATCCATCACCCAAACGTGGCTCAATAACCTAACAGCACTCAATGTCCAACCTACCATCGTGGACTCGGCGAAATCCCTAGGCATTACACTGGACGCCAAGCTCAACATGCAACAGCACGTTAGCAAAGCCACAAAAGCAGCTAATTTCCAAATCAACACTTTGAGGAAAATTAAACCCTTCCTCCCTGCCAAAGACTTCCAAACTGCTGTACAAGCGTTAGTCATCCCTCGAATAGACTACGGAATTGTGGCCCTCAGTGGACTCCCGCTATCCACAACTGCACCCTTAAGAGCCTCCCTGAACGCTGCCGCGAGACTCATTACTGGCTCAAGAAAACATTCACATATATCCCCAGACTTAAAGTCTCTAAAATGGCTGCCTTTTGAAGCCAGAATACAGCTAAAAATTGCAGTTATGACACACGCGGCCGTGCACCACAATGCACCCAACTACCTCGCTCAAAAGTTGTCTATCTCAGGAGGTTCGAGGTCCAATAGAAGCACAAAAAACCTACTCCTGAAACCGCGTAGATTCCGGAAAGAGAAAACATACAAACGCTCCTTCTCTGGAATGGCACCCAGGATCTGGAATGCGCTCCCGCCTGAAACTAGGCTGATCTCCTCCACTGCACTCTTCAAGAAAGAGGTGAAAACCATCCTTCTTGCCAAGATCTCCTGAACATGAGTGGTACTGTATCCGAGACTCCGCATTGCTTTGTATCACTGTTCACCTTGTCCTCTGGCACTATACTTCTAACTTGATGTTGTCACTACCAATATATGACTCACGCTGATTCACTCTCCAGATGCCCCCACTCAGTGTTCTCGCTTCACTAAGACTTTGGTATAACCCATCCACACACCCAAGGTGCACCGCTGTAGTGGGATCAATGACTTGTACCGTCTTATATTACTTGTTTACCTGATTGTATATTGATATGTTTTATGTATGTTACTATTACCCCACCATGTTTTGACTACCATACGCATTGTGCCAGTACCCATTATCCCTGTTCACCCCTACTGCCCCTACCCTTTCTTTGTGAAGCGCTCTGATATCTGTAAGGATCTTGTTCGCGCTATATAAAACTTTGAATAAATAAATAAATAAATCTGCAGACACTCACTGCCCCTCTACAGACACTCCGTGACCCTCTACAGACACTCCCTGCCCCTCTACAGACACTCCCTGCCCCTCTATAGACACTCCCTGCCCCTCTAAAGACACTCCCTGCCCCTCTACAGACACTCCCTGACCCTCTACAGACACTCCCTGCCCCTATACAGACACTCACTGCCCCTCTACAGACACTCCCTGCCCCTATACAGACACTCCCTGCCCCTCTACAGACACTCCCTGACCCTCTACAGACACTCCCTGCCCCTATACAGACACTCACTGCCCCTCTACAGACACTCGCTGCCCCTGTACAGACTCCGTGCCCCTCTACGGACACTCCCTGCCCTTCTACGGACACTCCCTGCCCCTCTACAGACACTCCCTGCCCCTCTACAGACACCCCGTGACCCTCTACAGACACTCCCTGCCCCTCTACATACACTCCCTGCCCCTCTACAGACACTCCCTGCCCCTCTACATACACCCCCTGCCCTTCTACAGACACTCCGTGACCCTCTACAGACACTCCCTGCCCCTCTACAAACACTCCCTGACCCTCTACAGACACTCCCTGCCCCTCTACAGACACTCACTGCCCCTCTACAGACACTCCCTGCCCCTCTACAGACACTCCCTGCCCCTCTACAAACACTCCTTGACCCTCTACAGACACTCCCTGGCCCTCTACAGACACTCCCTGCCCCTCTACAGACACTCCCTGCCCCTCTACAGACATTCCCTGCCCCTCTACAGACACTCACTGACCCTCTACAGACACTCCCTGCCCCTCTACAGACACTCCCTGCCCCTCTACAGACACTCACTGACCCTCTACAGACACTCCCTGACCCTCTACAGACACTCACTGCCCCTCTACAGACACTCCCTGCCCCTCTACAGACACTCACTGCCCCTCTACAAACACTCCTTGACCCTCTACAGACACTCCCTGGCCCTCTACAGACACTCCCTGCCCCTCTACAGACACTCCCTGACCCTCCACAGACACTCCCTGCCCCTCTACAGACACTCACTGCCCCTCTACAGACACTCCCTGTCCCTCTACAGACACTCCCTGGCCCTCTACGGACACTCCCTGACCCTCTACAGACACTCACTGCCCCTCTACAGACACTCCCTGCCCCTCTATAGACACTCCCAGACCCTCTACAGACACTCCCTGCCCCCCTACAGACACTCCATGCCCCTCCACAGACACTTCCTGTCCCTCTACAGACACCCCCTGCCCCTCTAGAGACACTCCCAGACCCTCTACAGACACTCACTGCCCCCCTACAGACACTCCCTGCCCCTCTACAGACACTCCCTGCCCCTCTACAGACACTCCCTGCCCCTCTACAGACACTCCATGCCCCTCTACAGACACTCCCTGTCCCTCTACAGACACTCCCTGTCCCTCTACAGACACTCCCTGTCCCTCTACAGACACTCCCTGCCCCTCTACAGACACTCCCTGCCCCTCTACAGACACTCCTGGCCCCTCTACAGACACTCCCTGCCCCTCTACAGACACTCCCTGACCCTCTACAGACACTCCCTGCCCCTCTACAGACACTCCCTGCCCCTCTAGAGGCACTTCCTGCCCCTCTACAGACACTCCCTGCCCATCTACAGACACACCCTGCCCCTCTAGAGACACTTCCTGCCCCTCTTCAGACACTTCCTGCCCCTCTACAGACACTCCCTGCACCTATCTGGACACTCCCTGCCCCTCTACAGACACTCCCTGCCCCTCTACAGACACTCCCTGACCCTCTACAGACACTCACTGACCCTCTACAGACACACCCTGCCCCTCTACATACACTCCCTGCCCCTCTACAAACACTCACTGACACTCTACAGACACTCCCTGCCCCTCTACATACACTCATTGACCCTCTACAGACACTCCCTGACCCTCTACAGACACTCCCTGCCCCTCTACAGACACTCCCTGCCCCTCCACAGACACTCATTGACCCTCTACAGACACTCCCTGACCCTCTACAGACACTCACTGACCCTCTACAGACACTCCCTGCACCTCCACAGACACTCATTGACCCTCTACAGACACTCCCTGACCCTCTACATACACTCACTGACCCTCTACAGACACCCCCTGACCCTCTACGGACACTCCCTGCCCCTCTACAGGCACTCCCTGCCCCTCTACAGACACTCCCTGCCCCTCTACAGACACTGTCTGCCTGTAGGAAAGTAGGATCTGTTTTCATGGTCACCCCCACTCTTTTCTTGGTGTCAGTATGTTTTTGATTATTCTGACTGGGATCCTGTTAATCAGGACCCCAGTCACTGTCCTTTCTCCCTAAACTGACCATGGTAAGTACTTCTGTACATCCACAATTGGCTACTGGTGCACCCTTGTAAGTCCCTAGTATATGGTACTGAGTTTCCCAGGGCATAGGTTCACCAGGGGTCTCCCATGGCCGTTGCATATACTGTGCCACCCATCAGAGTCCACTCAAACTGTGACCACAGGCCGGCCACTGCAGCCTCTGTGAGCTGGTGCCAGCACCACTGATGACAAATATACGTTTCTTATATCGGAGGTCACAGCACTTAAAACCTATAAGTCCCCCCTATGGCAGGATATTCAGTCCTGAAGGCAGGGTGCTTGGTTATAAGGGTGAGGGGGCCCCTGAATGAGCAGGACACCCCTACAAACCCCGCAGTTACTTTTCCAGGCTTTTTACGTGCGGTCAGACATTTTAATACATATATGGACATCAGTCATTACGAGATGTCTAACTATATAGTGGCTGCCCCGAACCCAGTCATGCCCCAACACTGATTCCAGTGTTGGAAGTATGATCCCTTGTACTGGGGTCTCCCTTGGGGTACCCCACTGTACTGCCGGTGATAGCCTTTCAGCTGGTGCCGCTGCCGACCACAGACACGATTCTGCCCCCCTGCTGCTGAACCAAGCTCGAGCAGGGGAAGGTAGAAGAATATGTTTCCTGTCACGAGGAGGTGTGATCACCTCCCAGACAGGACCTGGTGTACTGGGCTCGGGTGGGGGCGCTCGCCAGCGCCACTGGACTGCTTTGAAGGGCACATTTGGTGCCCTCTTTGCATACTCCAGTTTGAGCCCGTTCAGGGAGACCGTCACTCCCGCTCTGGCATGAAACTGGAGAAAGGACATGGGAGTATCCTCCCTTCTGTCCAGCCCCCCTCTGGGAGAGGCCCCTGAGACCTTCCAACCCTTTCTCCAGGGTACTTAAGGGCTTACCTGTGTGTGGTCACTTGGATTTGTTGCGGGACAAGAGTAAAGTCTGAAACCACGGCCCTCTTCAACCGTCTGGACACTTGGACTTCTCTGGACTTCTCCTGGAACCGAGACTACACCACGGCAGACTTCGGCTGCTCCTGGTCTCGCTGTTCTGCAAGTCTTCGCTTGTGTCTGTGCTTCTTCCAAGATCTTCACCAGACCTGTGGGCAGCAAGGACATCTGAAGTAGTCTCTCTTGGAGAGAAGGAGTCACCCCCCTGCATCTGCAGGCACCCCAACGAAGCTGACCGGTCTGCTGCTCCTGACGTCCCACAGACCTCGAAAGGCTCAGCAACACAGGTGGTGGTTCTGGAACCCCAGCGAGGCCTGACCTGTCCTCTTTGCAATTTGGAGGCCAGCTGGAACCGAACCCCTGTGCAACATGTTGACTTGCCATTGACAAGGCTTGTTGGCTCTGGACTCCAGAGATCTTCGGGCCAAAAGAAGCTCCAGTCTTCAGCATCTCTTCCTGCCAAGTACAGCATCCGCACCACATCCTATGCACCGTGGGCCTTCCTCCTTGGTGAGCTGCTCGAGGTCCTCTTGTGACTCCTGTGCCTTCAGCCTGTGGGTCCTCTGGAGGGTCTTCTCCTGCTCCTGTGCCTCCAGCCTGTGGGTCCTCTGGAGGGTCTTCTCCTGCTCCTGTGCCTCCAGCCTGTGGGTCCTCTGGAGGGTCTTCTCCTGCTCCTGTGCCTCCAGCCTGTGGGTCCTCTGGAGGGTCTTCTCCTGCTCCTGTGCCTTCAGCCTGTGGGTCCTCTGGAGGGTCTTCTCTTGCTCCAGTGGGCTCCCCTGCTTGCCCTGGTCCTGCTCTGACTATCCTTCTGTTAGTGAGTCCCTTGGACCTCGCTGTTCCCAATGTTGCTCCTTTTACGTTCTCACCAATTGCAGCTACCAAGGCTTGTGGGTATTCCCGCCATACACTGACCCCCTGGTCACTGACACCCGACGTGGGACAGCTCGCTCAGGGCTCCTGGTCTTCCTCAGCATCGCCTGGTCCTCACAGCTGCAGCTCCAAGGTCACTGTCATCTCGTCTGACCCGTCCGACAAAGATTGGCTTCGGTGCAGACCAGCAAGATCTGTGGCACTTCTCCTTTGTAGGGAAGATGGAGCGAGCATGAAGCAAACAGGAAAGCAAGTTAAATTCAAGATGGCATCTTCAGGAGGCTCACTAGTCAACAGGCAAGGAACAGGGAAGATGCATCGAGCTCAAATGCAAAGGCGGGGCCCACAGGAAATTCGTGGAGTGTGGGGGCCTGGGGTTCGTGCAGATGGTGCTCGGGGCTGGGGCTTCTTGCACCCCAGTGCACAACTTACTGAGGCTTCAGGAAAGGAGTGCAGGTCGAAAAATGCAGGATGTCCAAGATGTCCGGTCCCACATCTCTCGTGTCTGTCACGGGTCTCAGCTTTGCTGTGGATGTGGGTCGGGGTCAGGGAAGTCTGGAAGTCTAGTTCTTGAGTCGCAGAATCTTTGTGTTCAAGGCGGGAGCCTTGAAACTGCAGACCAGCAAAGTTGCTGTTTGCACAGGGTGGTCACTCCTTGACCACAAGGGAGATGTCTTCCGTATTCCAGTCAGAATCGAATGTCGAAGGTCGAAGATATGTCTTTCAAAGATTCGTCCAGGATATTCTAAAGTCCCAGGGACACAGCTCCTATACTTATACTAAGGATGGGGGCTGGATTATCTGACTAGGTCCCTCCTATGGGTGGACCTGAGAAGGGGGGGTTACACCCATTTCCCTTTGTCCAGTTTCGCGCCAGAGCAGGGCTAGAGTGCCCCAGCAACTGGTTTGAAACCGGCTATGCATGGAGCACCGTGTGTGCCCCGGGCAGTGTCTGGAAAGCATTCACTGAATGCAGCCCTCCCTGTCCCAATACACAAACCCCCTGTCTGGGGAGGTGGCAGCACCTCCTTGGACAGGAAACCTATTGTCCAGGCCTCCCCCGCCGGAGTTTCGTCCAGCAACAGGAGGTCAGACTCGTATCTGTAGCAGCAGCATCCATTTTGTGATGCTGAGGCTCTGTAAAGCAGTAACTACATGTCTTCTCCCTCTAGAAGGGTGGAATGCACACCGTGTGAAGTGACTACCTGCAGGTCAAAGGGCATGCAGTTAAGTGCTCACGTGTAATGGATAGGTGCCGTGTTTTTGTTGGCTTATGTGTGACATGTCCATGTTTACTTAGGTGTGACATTTATTTCACTGAGTGGGATTTTATTACGAGCAGGAGAGGCTATTTTAATCTGTACCATGCAATTTATCTCACAAATTAATCAGTTTTCTGAAATGTGTTGTCCTAGACAGGGCCCTAAAACATTTGCATTACTCTGGAACTGCTGATGCAACGT
Source organism: Lissotriton helveticus (assembly GCF_964261635.1). NCBI lineage: Eukaryota > Metazoa > Chordata > Amphibia > Caudata > Salamandridae > Lissotriton > Lissotriton helveticus. The sequence continues at coordinate 12,529,893 of NC_136066.1, read as the reverse complement.
ATACAACTGACTGTGAGCACACTTTGGAGACAGACTCTGCCCGTCATCCTGTTGAACTACATTTGGTCCTAACTGTATATTTGTTTTTCGGGTGTACCTTATGTTGATCCCTGCTGTAGTGTAGTTCCTATATTCCCAATAGGCTCTGCGCATTGGAATAATATATCCTATAGATTTGACATAGGACTTATGTCGACTAGGTCTATCGAATATATTAGACTTAATTGTGAGTGCCAGCTAGCTCAGAGGTCACTCGAAACTTTCTCGAGTTCACAAGAAGGGATTAGTTTCTGACAACTGCATAAACATGACAACTTTGTTTCCCCAAGATACAACTGATCTTCAGAGTCGTGGAAACAATAGATAGATATTTTACTCAGTCAATCGTGCATGCTTTGTTTCACCAGAGGTGCAGAGAAATAGAGAGACGGGCGTTTTCAATAAAAGGGTTCATTGAACAGTCTTCTTTCTCATGCAAGTAAAGTGAACTGCTACAATCGTAATACTGGTTGCAAAGTATAATACGTACAGTAAGAAGAGTATTATAAAATAATACTGTAAAAGCATCGTATGGTTTCTAAACCATAGATAAATACACACATAAATAACAATGGCTAAAAGTACTCAACTGGTGCTTTAAAATATGCCTACCCCGGTGTAACTAACCTAAGTATAGTACGAGGGAAGAAGTAAGTGTAGTGTAGCATAGGTTTAGTTTTTCTTTTGCCAAGAATCCAGCCAAGATTTCTCTTAGGGTCTAATCAGCTCCGTACCTTGGTTTTAGAATGAAGGAGGTCTGGTATCTCTATCTCGGGGCTTGATTTCCCAACACCCCACGAGGGGAGCTTGGCAACACTGGAGCTGGATTCTCGGCAAGAGAAAGGATAGCTTCTTGATCAGTGCATCAGCTGGAGGGTGGGCTTCCTTCGGCACTTGCGGTAGAGGTGTGCGTCGGGCAAGTAGATAGTCGAACTGCTCCAAACCACCGTGTGTTTGCTAGAGCAAGTGAAGGCATATTTATACCTTGACGATGCCTAGTTTGACGTAAAGTCGGGCATAATAACGTCATCAAAGAACCCCAAGGGAATGGCAGTTCTTTGAAAACTCCATGAGTTCTTGGATACATCAATATTCAAGCAAGGGGATGTCCCTGACTGCTAAAGCCGGTTTTCCAAGAAATCGTTGTGGCTTTTTGGAACTGGTGGAAGTAGCCATGCCTGTATTTGGACTACATGGGCTATGTCTAAATATGGGTATGATTTATATGCCAGTTTCATTCGGGTTCTAAAATGCTACACAACACTGCATTATTTTGATTTACACCTGAGAGAGTTATTGCTAATTCCCTAACTCCTTCTCAATTTTGCATGAAGGAAATGAGCTGGTCTGTACAACCTGCTGAGGTCAGATTGTTTTCGGCAAACCACAATGTCAAGCTTACCAAAGACTCCAATGGAAATGCAAAATTCTTTATCCTTATCAACGTCAAGATTAAGTTTCTTGTTTTCATTGTGGGAGCAAATCTCATGCAGGAAATGCTAATTTTTATTTTGCCCTAAACCAAACTTGTTTCAAGTGTGGCAAAAAAAGACATTTGCACATGTCTATAAAGCCATTGGGTTAAACAAAGGTACCACACAAACTGTCAGGTTTATGAAGAAGACTGTTGACTCAAGTGATGAGAATGAAAATCTTTTATTAATGTTGTCTTCTTCGTCCTTGCAATCCGAGGGAATGGTTGAGATTTCATCTCTAGTTGGTACACACAAAATGAAATCTCCTGCATATATTATCTATGTGAATGGAAAAAATGTGAGTTTCTTGGCTGATTCGGGTTCTCCATTTACTTTTAGCAATGCTAAGGATTTTGGCGGGTTAGAAGACATTCAAGTACACCAGTCTAATTTAGAATTCTTGCATATGAGGGCAAAAGAGTGGACGTTCTTTGCAAATTTGAGGCCAATTTGGAGTTTGGTGGGGGTTTTGCCACCGGAACTGTGTATATTCCTGAGGATGGTGCTAATCTGTAGGAGTGGGAGGAGAAGGGAGAGCTTGGCATCTTTCTCCATCCCAACCATCCTGACATGCTTTTGTCAAGATGTGAAGCATGTAAATTTTACAACCCATCCTCATCTTCCAACCCGTCTGGTACAGTGATGGTGGGGCACATATCTGGTGAGGAGTGGATACAGAAGTATCCCGAAGTTTTCAGTGATAGATTAGGCAAACTGAAGGGTTTTCAGCACCGCAATATCCTTAAGAATGGTGCGAAGGCAGTTAAACACAAGGTGTGCAAAGTACCCCTGAGTTTGCGTGTTGAACTAAAGTGTGAACTGGACATTTGTGTCTTATGGACATAATCAAGGCCATTGAGGGGTCATAATGGTTAGCCCCCATAGTTTTAGCACACAAGGCTGAAAAGTCCATTAGAATGTGTGTGGACTTGCGTGATCTTAATGCTAACATTTGGGTTGATCGTCAGCCATTGCCCAATATAAATGAAATGCTGGCAATGTTAGATGGAGCCAAGTATTTTTCTTCATTCGAAATTTCCTCAACTTATCACCAGTTTGAATTAAGCAAAGACTCCAGACACCTTACCTCCTTTGTGACACTGGAAGGAGCCTTCCGTTACAAATGCATGCCCTTTGGTTTGGCGTCGGCTTCTGCAGTGTTTCAGTACCTCATGGGCAACTTGTTCAAAAACACTGTGGGAGTTGCGTTTTTTCAAGTTGATATACTTGTTCATGCACAAACTGAGTTGGAGCATGACTGCAGAGTCAAACATGTTATGGATGCTGTGAAGTTGCATGGCCTGACTTTAAGGAGGGACAAATGCAAGTTTTTCTTAGAGGGTGTGGATTATCTCAGTCACCACATTTCTTGTAATGAAAAGATGAAAATTCTGGATGCCATTCAAAAGGCACCTGCGCCTACAAACAAAGATCAACTTCGCTCCTTCCTAGAGCTAGTGGAGTACTACTCCAAATTTGTTGGAAGTTTTGCTGTTTGTGTGAACTTATAAAGAAAAATGCCAGATTTGTGTGGTGTGACAAGTGTAATGATCAGTTTAAACTTCTCAAAAAGTAAATTGTGCAGGCACGCCCCCTGAAATGATTTAATATTAAAGACCTGTGCATTGTCTCTACCGACGCCAGCAACGTTGGGTTGGGCGCTGTTCTTATGCAAAAGAGAAGTGATGGTCACGAGGAGACCATTGCTTTTGCCTCCAGGTCTCTTCGAGGTGCTCAGAGCACTTACTCAACCATTGAGAAAGAGGCATTAGCCTTATGGTGGGGTGTTCAGTACTTTTGAAATTCTCTGAGGGGTCATGAATTATTCGTCCTCAGGACCGATCATAAGCCCCTAGTTGATCTTTTTACTACCAAGGGTGGCGGCCGTGCCACACCACGGATAGCTAAATGGCAATACAGATTACAGGAGTTTAATTATCAGTTGATGGAAGTGGCAGGGGCTAAAAACAACTTAGCTGACTGTTTATCCCAGTTACCCTTTGTCGAAAACATCAGTGAATTTCCTGAGGAGGATCTCGACATTGTGTGTGCTGTTGGTGCTGTTGTTGACACTGCGAAGGATGCACTTTCAGAGCGTGAGTGGTTACTGGCTCTATCTGAGGACATCGAGATCAAGATGACATTGCGTATGAGTGTGGTCTTGAGGCGGAAGCCGGGACCTGGTGTGTGCGTGTGGCAAGTAATCTCTGCTACTTTTAACCTGCACTTATCGCCAATTTATGGTGGCACTCCCATCATTTTTAAAATAAGTAGTCAGACCTGAAATTTTAATTTGCACAATACCTTGGCTTTTTGGGCGCTGATCTGCAATAGCGCATCATTTTCGCCACATTTGTTTCACCGGACTGCCCCTCCGCAGACAACTAGGTGCTACCTGGGGTCCGGAATACGATCCGCCATCTTGAGTGAGGATTAGGGCGAGCAGACTAGTGCTCGGCCCTTCCTGCCCTCCATAGCATAAAAGCCCAGAATACGCTTGTAGCACTCGATTGACATTGCGTATGAGTGTGGTCTTGAGGCGGAAGCCGGTACCTGGTGTATGCGTGTGGCAAGTAATCTCTGCTACTTTTAACCTGCACTTATCGACGATTTATGGTGGCACTCACATCATTTTTAAAATAAGTAGTCAGACCTGAAATTTTAATTTGCACAACACCTTGGCTTTTTGGGCGCTGATCTGACATAACGCATCATTTTCTCCACCTTTTGTTTCACCGGACTGCCCCTCCGCAGACGACTAGGTGCTGCCTGGGGTCCGGAATACGATCCGCCATCTTGGGTGAGGATTAGGGCGAGCAGACTAGTGCTCGGCCCCTCCCGCCCTCGATAGTATAATAGCCCAGAATACGCTTGTAGCACTCGATTGTCATTGCGTATGAGTGTGGTCTTGAGGCGGGAGCCGGGACCTGGTGTGTGCGTGTGGCAAGTAATCTCTGCTACTTTTAACCTGCACTTATCGCCGATTTATGGTGGCACTCACATCATTTTTAAAATAAGTAGTCAGAACTGAAATTTTTATTTGCACAATACCTTGGATTTTTGGGCGCTGATCTGCAATAGCGCATCATTTTCGCCACCTTTTGTTTCACCGGACTGCCCCTCCGCAGACGACTAGGTGCTGCCTGGGGTCCGGAATACGATCCGCCATCTTGGGTGAGGATTAGGGCGAGCAGACTAGTGCTCGGCCCCTTCCGCCCTCGATATCATAAAATGGACCCCCGATCTTGGAAGCGCAGCGGACGAGCGCAGCGGGCGCGCCAAAGGCATGCCAAAGACGAGCCCGTCTGCGCCCGGCCGCGCCCGGCCGGGACCAGGGGCCACAACCCCTGCCTCATTAACCAGCGACAAGTCAGGTATACCCAGACTGACTTACTCTAGAGGTAACCTTATGACCCTTAACACCAAAGTCCCACACGGTCACATGCGATGCGCCAAAGCGGAGCCCGCAAACACCATGGGCCCCTTCGCCTGTCGGATTTGTAGGTGGGATAGCAATCCCATAGATCGCTCAGCTCACAGACACTCCCCTAACCTCGATTTTTCCTGCATATACCTCAATGCAAGATCTCTTCCCAAGCATTCTATTGAACTCTGGGACACTCTATATCAAATCAAACCTGATTTAGTATTCCTCACGGAGACCTGGCTTGACACCCATAGTACCCCAGATATTGCAGCAGCACTTCCCACTGGGGATAAAATCTTAAATCTCAACAGATTAAACAAGAAAGGAGGTGGGGTGGCTAAACTATTTAAAGAAACTTTCACCTGTATTCAAGAAATACTGACACAAGAAAGCAAACACGAAGTTATGATTTTTTTCAGTCTCCTTAGACACCCACTTACTGTTGGGAGGTGCAATCATTTATTACCCGCCGGGGAGCACAGTAGATTTTAGCACTCAGCTCCTCGCTCAAATTCTTCCAGCCTGTCTAAAACACAAAAATGTTTTAGTATTAGGTGATTTTAATATCCACTATGAATCATGTACCAATCCACTTGCTAAACATCTAGCAGATAATATGGAAATTCTGCAATTAACACAAAAAGTTAATCAATCCACACACAGTGCGGGACACAGGTTGGATCTGATCTTCACGAACTTAGAAAAAACCACCATCAATAATATAATGCCCTTGACATGGACTGACCATTACAGGATTGACTTCACTATTACTCTACCCACTAAAAATATGAGACCAACTGTACAGACCTTAGCCACAGCTAGAAATTGGAAAACATTCTCGGTAGAGAAATTCCAGCTGCATTTTCACCACAATATTGATCCGGGATCCTCCACTGAGCAGGAAATACTCCACCTGCAAAAAAGCATCGGGACTGCACTTGAACATTGCTCAAGAAATGGTACCAGCCACAACTCCAGACGAACACTGTCAGAGAAATGGTACGGCCCAGACTTAAAGACTCTAAAAAGAAAATGTACCACACTGGAACACAAATGGAGGCTAAGCAAAACCATGGACGCTAGACTAGTCTACAAAAGAGAGCTGAAAACTGATAATGCAGCCATAAGAAAGGCAAAAAAATACTATTTTTCCCAGCAGATATCTGCAAACAGACATTCTTCCAAAAAGCTCTTTAAAATCGTTAGAGAACTCTGTAACCCCCAGTCTTACATCTAGCCTAACTCCCACACAAGAGGGGTGTAATAAATTAAGTAATTTCTTCTGCGAAAAAATAGATAAAATCTACACGTCTTTTTCCAATAATAATCAAGAACAGGCTGAGCATCACTTAGACTTGGAATCCACCGCATCAGTCAGCTGTTCAATTTTTGGCCCTTTTGCAGAGGAGGAAGTAAGTAAAATGATGTTGGAAACTAAATCAGGATCCTCATTGGACCCATGTCCACATCATATATTTTCGCAACTAACACCTTTTATTAGTCCAATAGTGACGCAAGTATTAAATCTGTCACTTGACCGAGCTGAATTTCCAGCTACATGGAAAAATGCAGTAGTCACTCCCCTACTAAAAAGAGCTGGTGCCGATATAAATAATCCCACCAACTATCGACCCATCTCACAGCTACCATATCTTTCAAAAGTGCTGGAGAAACTGGTAAATATACAGCTATCTGACTTTTTGGAAACTAATAACCTGCTGGATGCTTCACAAATGGGTTTTAGGGCCAACAACAGCACCGAAATAACACTCCTGGCAGTACTGGATGACATAAGAACACAGGTTGATGAGGGTAAAACGGTCGCCCTGATACTTTTAGACCTATCAGCGGCATTTGATACCGTATCCCACAACCTTCTACTAAGAATGCTAGCCGCAAAAGGCATACAGGGAAAAGCCCTGTCTTGGCTGGAATCCTTCCTGTCTGAAAGATCACAACCGGTCCGACTAGGCAATTTCACTTCCACCCTCGAAAGATCAAATATGGAGTACCACAAGGGGCGTCACTAAGTCTGACATTATTTAATGTCTATGTATCATCCTTAGCAAACATCGGGAAAAAGTGGGGCATTAGCATCTGCTCATACGCAGATGATACGCAACTAATGGTTGCCCACAAAGGTGAAGAGGACTCCCAAAACAGACTGCTCAGTTGCCTTACTGAGCTATCTAATTGGATGACACGCTATCCCGACTGTTTCTCGACCATGGACTCATAGATGTATGGCATCAGGTTCACCCGGCTGAAAGAGAAGGCACTTACTACACAACAGCACATTCTTCCTGGTCGCGCCTAGACTACTAGGTTTGCATCCGGGGGTTGGCCCCTGGATCCTCTCTGCAACACATATGGCTCAAATTTTTCCGATCATGCCCCGGTCTGTATGATGATTATGCCCCCTAATTTGCTGGTGACCCCACGCTGCTAGAGGCTAGGGCCCGAGGCACTGCTGAATACTGTCTTCCAGATGGAGCTTGGTGAGGAGATCTCAGACTTTTTTGCTCCTAACAAAGGCTCATGTGGGCACGGTCTGCGAGGCATTCAAAGTTACGATGTGTGGTACCTGTATGTCATGACATTTTGGAGTCCTTCGAGATATCAGTCGAAACTTGCGACGTCTTGAAGGGGAAGTGAAACAACTTGAGAACGATCTTTGGAACACAACATCGGGAGCACAGCGAGGATTACTTCAGGAAAAACTCACTGACTATACCGCCACGGCTGACAGGGAAGCCACATTCTGGGGAAAGTACTTTACGGCTCGACGATATGGGGAAGGGTCAAGACCCGGAAAGGCTCTGGCAACGGAAAATCGCCTACCCCGATTCTCTACTTACATAATAGAAGTGGTGGATGCGGCAGGGATTCGCCACAGGGACAGTCTTGAGATCCTACGTACGTTTAGCAAATTCTATACTGACCTCTACAGTTCTCGCAGAACCTCTCCCTTAGATCTTTCTCACTATCTTGAAGATGTTGCTCCGGGCTGGTTGGGCGATGGCCAGACGGAATTCTCAGCAGCCCCATTCGAGGATGATGGACTAAGCGCAGCTATGATGCAGATGGAATCAGGAAAGGCCCCGGGGTCAGATGGGCTCCCCATAGAGTTTTACAAAACATACCTTGACCAACTACTCCCGGTGCTGAAAGAGGTCTTTCTGGAGGCCCAGGAGACTCAAGTTTTACCTGCGTCAATGAGGGAGGCACTTATTACCTCGCCTCGGAATCCTGGCAAACCGGGGATCGCTGCGACTCCTACCACCCCCTCTCGCTTATCAATACTGGTGCAAAAATACTTGCAAAACTCTTCAGACGCTATTCTCTAGTCTCCAAAATGTAGATCCAAACTTAGCCCTTGTGGCATCCTTCCTCGACGCAACACAGGCATTGGATCCGGTTGGGTGGGATACCTCTTTACTATTCTGCAGTGCATGGGATTGCCCAATGTGTTTTTGGCTAATAGTTGCCTCCTCTACACCCCCCCCGATGGTGAAAGTTCTTATTACGGTCATGTCTCCCCCCGTTGTCTCTTTCCTGAGGCACCTGGCAGGGATGCCCTTTATACCCTCTCCTGTTTGCCCTTGCCATAGAGCCTTTAGCGGCCAAGATCCGACAACACCATCACGAAAAAGGCTTCGCTGCTTCCTGCTCACGATTCTCATTTCACTCTACGCTGACGATGTTACCCTATATGTAAAAGATCCTCAGCAGAACCTTAACCCGCTCCTGTGGGAATTTGTCAGATTTGGCGGACATTCTGGTATCCACATGAATTGGACAAAATCTCAGATTTTTCCATTAACTGACTCGGTGGCACCGTTCGACACAGACTACCCCATAGAATGGTGCCGTGATTGAGGTCAAATATCTGGGTATATATATTACTGCAGACCGCAAAGAATTGATGAGGCTAAATTATGGGCTGTTAGAAATGGGGTTGCCAATTCTACGGGGGTAGCATGGAGTAGAGCGGGCAGGCCAAACTCCTGAGGACATGTGTGAAGCATCCACACAGTAACCACAGACGACACACCAGGCACACCACAAAAGAGACACGACGCCGCTTCTGGTTGGAAAAATAATAACTTTTGTATTAGATCCAACCTGCAAAGGTAAGATACAGTAAAGCCCAGTAGTCACAATAGGGCGCCAACGGGCGCCAGGGCAATGGATACCAGGGGGATTATTTACAGGGAAAATGGCCAAAGCAAGAAAAAGGTGAGTCCATTAGTTTCCAGGCTGAAATTAAAAGAACGTTATTAATTGGCATGAAACACAAGATCAGTATTGCAGGGAAAACACAGGCCTTAATCCTTGGCCTAACCGTAGCAGTAGGCTTTAAGCATAAATAAAACGTTAGGCGTGAAGACCCCTCATGCACGGCATCAGCATCATTTCAACCAATAGGCGTAAAACCTTAACATCAGGCCTAAAACATCAGAAGATATAACTCTGGAGGCCTTCGATATAAATGATATTGCGGCCCAAGAGCAACACTTTAGCATGGAAACCATCCGTGGTAACATCAGGCAGGAACGCCCGCCATAAGGGCGGCCTAAACACCCTGGGCGTAACTTTCTGCAGGTATGCAGGAGGCTCTCCCGCATATTAGGCATAAAAAGGCAACAGGGAACCACTAGGCATCAAAACATTATGCAGGACCTTAGCGGGGGAAACATTAGTCACCCTATCAACAGTGGCATTCCCCCGGAGGCGGGGAACACCTTCTACTTAACCCTGGGCACAATCCAGCAGTAACCAGGGCGGTTCAGGAGCCTAGTTCATAAAGCACAATTAGCTCCAACACCACTCTAGGCCTTTTGAGGCTCAACACGGAGTGGCCCTTATCGCGGCCACAGCCCACTGTCCAGCGGGGCAGTGGTGTCCTGCAGAATTAAGTCCGGGCCTGGGATGAGCCCCCCTCCACAACGTACCAGTCCCGGGGGTGGGCACCGACCCTGTGCCCCGACACCCCCCCAGCACACTACACAGTTGAGGCCCCACTCACCGGCAGTCCGGGGCCTCTCACTCTGGCTCCTCCTGACGGGCGGTGACTCCTCTTGCCGGTCTCAGGGGCCCTCCTCAGGCTCCTTGGAGCTCCGGCCCGCACCACACGTCTCCCAGCTTCACCTGGGCCCCTCCTCCCTCAGGGGGACCCGGGACTTCGGGTCCACCCCATGCGAGGATGCAGGCTTCTTTGGGGCCGCCGGTCTAGTGCGGGGTAGGCTCCCTCCTGGCTCTGTTGTCTCCATGGGACTCCCTCCTGACCACGGGAGCCCCGCACCCCCTTGATTTCACCCGGGTTCCCTCCTGGGACCCAGGGCTTTCGTCAGCCTCTTCTCGTGTCTTCAGAGCGGCCACTCAGCACTGCGTGACGGGGGCGCGCCTGCAACTGCCAACTCCAGCGCGGCTTGCAGGGGCACGGCAGCCTCCGCCAATGGCTGCACAGCGGTAAGGGGGCATGGCCGATGAGGTGGCCAGTGCCCCTGCTGCGGCCCGCTCCGGCTTCACTAGGCCCAGAGCGGGCCTCCTCAATGCCGCCGCGGCCCTCTCTTGGCTCCGGGGGCCACAGCGGAGGCCGCAAACAGCAGCGGCCCTCCTTTTACTATAACGCCGGACCGCGGCGGTGATTCCCGCTCCCGATGATCGAGGGGAGGCGGGGTAGGCTCCCGACCTCCTCGGGCTTCCACTTCAACCGGGTCCCGCTCCAAGGGGCACGGGACTTCGAGGCCTTCACGCAGGGCTCTCCCTATCCACCAGGGAGCCCCGCAGTTCCCTCACGACGCTTCTAGGGATCTCCGGGCCGCAGCGGTGATTACTGGGCGGCAATTCTGCGGGGTAGGCACCCACCAAAGGGGGGCATTAACAGGCAGCACTATGCTACAATAGCGTTTTACCAGCACAGCGCTTGACAGGGGCACAGCTTCAAGATCATAGCGCTTGGCGGGCAGCTCAGCACTTTAGGATCAGGGCACTTAGGGGGCAGACAGCTCCACAAGCCCCAGCTCTTGGAGGCTCAATGCTTTTTGCAGTCCCAGGCAGTATAGTGCTTGACAGGGGCACAGCGCTTCCAGCAAACACAGGGCTAGGGAGGTGGACAGTCCCAGTAGCAAGCACCAGGGTAACACTTCTCACCTCCTTGGTGGTGGGGGTCCAGTCCACGGTGCTCCTTCCCTTCTAGGCGCTTCTGGGTGCAGCGTTTGTGTGGCGCAAGGTCCCGGCAGCATCAGGGACCTAGGAGGGCCCTCCTTCTTCAAGGGCCCGGGGGACAGAGCAGAAGGCACTACTGGGCCAGGTCAACAGTCAGTGGGGGCTTCATCAAAATAGGGCGGTAGGCTTTCACCATCCCCACTGCAGCGTGGCCCTCCTCCTACACGGCAGCCTGAACTCCTGCAGTGGGGCTCCACTAGCCCTAGGGACAGTAGAGGGGTGATAGATGGGTGCAGGGTCCAGCACACAGGCCCAAGTGGTGGTATCCCCTTGCAGCAGGTCCCCTCACGTTCCTGTCCCAGCTCTGTCTCTGCACATGGTGGCACATCCCCCTTATATATATCCCCTCCCAGACAGTGCCAGCAGCTTCTGGAATTCTCTGGCGAACTGGTTTAAACTGGCTCAGGGGGAGGAGTAGAGTACCCTGGGGGCCAGGCTTTCCCTCCAAATGCTGGGGTGGCTGTGTACCTAACATCTAGACCGCTAACCTCCTGCAGTCAGGTGGCATAACGCCCAGCCATGGCATCCATTTTGAACATGGCATTCCATCAGGGTACATTTATATAATGGGGGATTGATAACCGCACACCATTGCATTGCATTTAACATTACACAGGGCATCTCATACCTCACATGGCCTATACAGCTTTATTACCATGGGGGAGACATCCTAAAGTAGGGGGGTGCAAAGCGAAACATTTTGGGGGGAAGGGCCAAGTCCAACACGGGCAAACTCTGAACCATGTGATGAGCTGTATAACATTTCCTCTCAATATGGCGGGTCACACTGCCCCTTATTAAAATGGTGATCCTTCCAAAACGTAGCTTCACTGTCTGTACTGTGCTAAAATTGCAAACTAAATGCAAAAAACTTCCTGTACAGGACCAGATATGATAAAATAAGCTATTCTATCTTTATATGCTAAAGAGCATATAGTACTTTTACAATGGTGAAACTGACAAATTGTCAAGCAGTGGGAGATGTGATGATTTTGAGATCCTCCCTAACCTAGGGGAGTACCAAACAGATGCCTTGAAAACAAAAAAGCACACCTTATTGAACGATTTAGTGGTGGTCCCATCCTCTTAGGACAAACCCAAACACAGTTATTGGCAAAAAAACATTTCCAACCAAAGGCCCTGCAAAGCATTATGGGATGAGATTAGTAGTGAGCAGTGAATATTATATAGTATACAATATCAAAAGAATTCTACAAAGAGCTGCAGTTCCACTGGTCGTCCCTAGATGTCCCTCACGAGTCAAATGCAAATGCTTGATGAAAGGGTTTCAATGGTTTTGCATTTGACTCATGAGGGACATCTAGGAACGACTTGTGGAACTGCAGCTTGATGTAAGAATAATTTCAATGCTTTGCATTTGACTCGTAAGGGACATCTAGGGACGACCAATGGAACTGCAGCTCTTTGTAGAATTATTTTGATATTGGATACTATAATATTCACTGCCCACTGCTAATCTCGTCCCATAATGCTTTGCAGGGCCTTTGGTTGGGATTGTTTTTGCCAATAACAGCTTGGGGTGGTCCTAAAATGATGGGATCACCACTGAAGTTCAACAAAATGTGCTTTTTTTATGCTCTTTGTGTTCAAGGTATCTGCTTGGCACTCCCCCTAGGTTAGGGGAAACCCCAAAATCATCAGCTCTCTCAATGCCTAACATTTTCATTGTAAGAGTTCATTTTTGTTATATGCTGTTAAGCATGTCAAATTGCTTTTTTAAAGCACCTGAGGCTATTGTTCATTTAGTTGCTTCGCGATTAAGCACAGATTTGGAATTAGTACAAACTTTGCATGCTTACACTGACCTACACTTTGTGTATTAATATCGTTACATATATTAGCAATCAAATTTGTAGAGTTTAATGATGAATTTTTATATTTTAAGCATTTTAAATTTCAGCAGCACACGTAACCCATTTTAAATCCTGAAATTTGTATTATCTCATTTTCGGCTGACTTAGAAATCATGGGGCAGATTTATGAAGGCCTTGCGCCGCCGGTGCGTCACTTTTAACATGGGAAAAAGTGACGCACCGGCGGCGCAAGGCCTTCATAAATCTGCCCCCATGTGTCTAAAATGACATTGTGAAATTAATAAAGGGCCAAATACTATTACTGACTACTAAATTACATTTTCAGCAGTATCATTGGGAATTTCCTCTTGGGCATAGATTATGCAATGTTTTCAAAGCAAACAGTCTCTGTTTAAGTAGACTTTCTTTCACTGCCATTTTGGTAAACGTTTCTGGTGATGCAGAAGCAGGCATTGCTTGTTACTGTGTCAATTAGTTATAAAATAGAGGAGGGATAATATTGACCCAGCTGGTGTTCGAACGCAAAGCCTTTGAATGCTTTTGCTACATTCGTCTAGGACTCCAAGCCGCTATCCATTGCACCAGAGATCCGACCTGATTCAACAAGGTGATCAGAGATTCACAAATAAAAAGATGTCCTATCAGCTGTTGACCAACTTTATCAAGTTAATCGGACACTACCTTACATTTTGAACATTGAATTGGGTAAAAGATAATCAACATGTCAAATTACATGATACAGTTTGGGTAAGTCTTCTTAACCCTTGTCAAAGAAAGTAGACGACAGATGGGTATGTAATGACTCGATTAAGACTCTTTTGAAACATCTGTAATAGGACTCGCCATTCATTGGATCCTGAAAAGAGTATGCAATTGATGTACCTTTTCTTTAACCAAGACGCCTGAACAGGGACTTGAACCCTGGGCCCTCAGATTAAAAGTCTGATGCTCTACCGACTGAGCTATCCAGGCTCTGAGACACCAGGCCTCAAAATGACCTTATCAAAATTTGGAAGTGTCCCAACTATCATTACGTTTTTTTGAGATGGTTGCCGGTATTAAGTATTAAATACGCAGAATATAATAATGATTTGATACTTCAAGCATTTGAAATCTCTTCAGTAAATTTAACCTTATTGTAAGTCCTGAAATTGCTACTATCTCATTTTTTTTGCTGACTTAGAATTCTTATGTTTTTATTGACATTGTAAAATTAAGGAAGGGCTCAAAATCTTACTTCTGAGTAAATTACATTTTCATAAGTAAAGCTGCCAATTTCCTCTTCTGCATGGATTGCGCAATTTGAATAGTATCTATTTAAAATAGACTTCCTTTCACTGGCCTTTTTGGCGGATTATTTTGGTGAAGCAGAAGCATGCATGCATTGTTTATTACTCTTTTAAACAGTTATGAAATAAACAGGGATAAAACTGACTCTGGTGGGATTCGAACCCACAACCTTTGAATATCTTTTATACATTCACCTAGAAGTCCAATGCGCTATCCATTGCGCCACAGAGCCAATCCACTTCAATGAGGTGCAGAGATATTCTGAAATGAAATAATGAGCTATTATCTGTTGATCAGCTTTATAAAGTTCATTTGATACTATAACCATGGCTATATTTTGAATATTGAATTGGGGAAATGATATTCACCGTCTCAAATTGAATGATACCATTGGTAAATCTACGTACGACTTAAGTTTAGTCAAATGGCACATGATATATGAGACAGATGTGTATTTCACTAAGCCTGGGCGTAGTTTGCATAGCAGCACTACACATAGCTTCACGTAGTATGCTTTAAACTTTGCGTAGTACACGTGTACCAAACAGATGCCTTGAAAACAAAAAAGCACATTTTATTGAACAATTTAGTTGTGGTCCCATCCTCTTAGGACAAACCCAAACACAGTTATTGGCATAAAAACATTCCCAACCAAAGGCCCTGCAAAGCATTATGGGATGAGATTAGCAGTGGGCAGTGAATATTATATAGTATACAATATCAAAAGAATTCTACAAAGAGCTGCAGTTCCACTGGTCGTCCCTAGATGTCCCTCACGAGTCAAATGCAAATGCTTGATGAAAGGGTTTCAGTGGTTTTGCATTTCACTCGTGAGGGACATCTAGGGACGACCAGTGGAACTGCAACTTGATGTAAGAATAATTTCAATGCTTTACATTTGACTCGTGTGGGACATCTAGGGACGACCAGTGGAACTTCAGCTCTTTGTAGAATTATTTTGATATTGGATACTATAATATTCACTGCCACTGCTAATCTTGTCCCATAATGCTTTGCAGGGCCTTTGGTTGGGATTGTTTTTTGCCAATAACTGTGCTTGGGGTGGTCCTAAAATGATGGGATCACCACTGAAGTTCAACAAAATGTGCTTTTTGTTTATGCTCTTTGTGTTCAAGGCATCTGCTTGGTGCTCCCCCTAGGTTAGGGGGGCCCCCAAAATCATCAGCTCTCTCATTACCTGATATTTTCATTGTGAAAGTTCATTTGTGTGAGTTGGTTATATGCTGTTAAGCATGTAAAATTGCTTTTTCAAAGCATCTGAGAATATTGTTCATTTATATGCTATGCTACGTGACTAGAACGGAAATGATCCAGACTCGGGAAATGATCCAGACTCGTGTGGGGTGACAGGCAACCGCGTGTTCAATGGGACACACTTGCACGGCTGTACTCTCAAGGTGGCTTTGATGTCCCCAACTTTGAAATGTACTATGTGTGTGGCCAGACACATTCTGCCCACTACTGGTTCCGCCCTCCTGCATATACGGCTCATGTTGCGACCGAGCATTGGCTTGCGGACCGGATCCCTCTGGATGGGGTTCTGCTGGCCACACCATACCCTGTGCGGTCTGCCCGCCCTCTGTTGAATTCACAACTAAGGCATGGAATCGCATTTCTCACCATCTACAAGTTCCCATGCTGTACTCCCCGCTGCTCCCGCTCACCGATCATCCGAAACTGTCCCTATTGCAAGAAGGCGTTTTTAAAAGAGTTAAACTTCAGCGCCATATACAATGTTGGGGTGATCTCTACTCGAATGGAAAATTTTGCACGCTCCAACAACTATGTTTGGACCCCCCACCCTCCGCAATGGAAACCTTCCTGTATGTTTGAATGTGCCAAGGGATTAAAGCCTGTACCCCCGCATACCCTCAGGAACCCCCAGTGGTCCCCCGCTTGAACCACACGCTACTGGCAAGTACTGCCTCTCACCTAGTCTCTACACTCGATCATAACCTATACACTGACACTGAATATCCCCATGCGCTGCTCGGGATAAATGATCGACTGAACTCGGGCAGGATCTCACAGATCAACAATGGGTATTCTGCTGTAAACAGACGGAATTGGCCTCCTCCAGCAGCCGGTTACGCATCATACATTATAAATTTCTGCAGCGCACTTATTACACCCCGATTAGGCTACACAGATTTGGGCTGTGAGACACAAATAGGTGTGACAGGTGCAAGGCAGATGGGGCGGATTTCCTACATCTGGCTTGGGATTGTTACCAGGTTCATAATTCCTGGCAGCGGGTGTTTGCAGCACTGGGCCTGATGACATCCACGACAATTCCACCGTCTCATCTCCTGGCGTTACTTGGATATACCAAGCAAATAAGTTTGTTTCATTTAGTCCGCTACTGCACCGGCGACGTGTGGCCTGCAGATGGGGTCGGGGTAGGGCTCCCAAATTTAAGGAATGGATTGGGGACATGAATCCTCCTAAAAATCAATCCAGACAAGACTGAGGTCTTGGTTATTTCATCTACCACCTCACCATGGTGTGACCTCTACTGGCCCGCAGAGTTAGGTCCAGCCCCAAAACCAAGTTTGAACGTGAAGAGCCTGGGGATCAAACTGGATTGTGACCTCTCTATGGTCAGCCAAATCTCTTCAGTGGTGGGCAGCTGTACTAATATCATCCGACAGCTACGGAAATTAGTGCCTATCATTTCCCAATCTATGCTACGTTCCATCGTCGCAGCTACTGTGATTTCACGCATAGACTATGGAAATGCCCTCTACCTTGGCCTACCAAAAACCTTGATAAATAGGCTACAGGTGGTGATGAATGATGCCGCTCGTCTTATCTTCAGACAGCCAAGACACACTAAAGCATCCCCCCTGCTACAAAGCCTCCACTGGCTCCCTATTAAGGAGCGAGTGGAATTTAAAAATCTGTGCATCGCCCATAAAGCCATCTATGGCATGGCACCTGCTTACATCAAAGATCGCCTGGTAATGTATAGCCCAAAGAGAGCTCTTAGGTCCTCAGACTCTCAGCTATTAGTCTGCCCTCGGTACAAACTTGCCACCAAGGGCGGTAGAGCCTTTTCGGTGCTGGTTCCGCATTTATGGAACACACTACCTGAGCCACTACGAAAGGAAGGAAACCTCCTACGTTTCAGAAAGGGGCTGAAAACGCTGTTGTTCAGGAGAGTCCTGTGAGCCACGTAGGCCAGTGGATGCCCTCTGTACTGTCAAAGTTGTTGTTTACCATCGATTCCCGAGCGCTTAGAGGCCTGTAGGTGATTGAGCGCGCTACAAATCAAAAATAACAATAACAATAACAATCTCTGGCAAGAACAAACAAACATATACTCTGAACTCCTCCCGACCACTTCACGTCCCCGACACATTTGGGGCCGGCTCCAATCATATCTTTTGAAATATCCTGCAGACAATGGTCGCGATGCATGATTCCCCGTGCAATTTAGTGTGCGACTTGCGTAATACCTATTACTATCTGATGCCTACATAATGACGTGACCTGTATCCTGGCGGTCTCCATGGGTTTTCTTAAGCAATACCCTAAGCTCTTCTTTCTATATGCGACAAGGGTTATATATCCCTGAGGTGGTCCGCTGACTGTTACTGGTTTTTTGTATTTCGATTCTATGGTACTGGAATATTACATTACAGTTGATTTGATATGGCTGTACTGCATGTAACAGTCTGTGAAAAGACAATATTATGCTCATTGTCTAATATGTCTGCTGTGAGCTGATATGTGCAAAATTTCAATAAATAAATAAATGTAAGGATTCTTGCACCATGATGCAAGGGTGTCAGCGTTGGCACATGGCAGCCAATTGTGCGCCAGCGCAGGGAAGAGATCAGGGATATGTTAAATTGTTGTAAACGCATCCCTTTGCTTTGGAAGTAACTGTTATAATTTCCTGTTCTTAACTGTGCATTACAATGGTTACTATAGGCATCTATGTACATAATTATATATATATTGTTATGCAGCACTTGGTATCTTCCCTCACCCCTCCCTTTCCTTCCTTGTTGGAATGTTCCTTGTCCCTGGAGGCTGCTTTAGAATGTTAACAGTGAGGACATTCTGCGTGAAGAGCGCGATGTCATGAAGTGCCTTTGTAAGCTGTTCTGGTGGCACTGTGGAGGTCGTAAATAAAGAAGAAGTTATCCAGCTACCTGCCTGGTATCTTTTTAACAGTAACGCAGCGCGTTCAGCCAAATGGCTTGCAGCAGCGTGCCGCATCACTTCTTTGTAAATGTGGCCCTAGATGAAGCCCTGTGCGTTTTGCACCAAACCAAATTTCATCGAACCCCTCTCTCCGATATCCTCTTCTTGATCTGTGGATTCATAAATGAACCGAGCCCGAGGTCTAATGCTTAAACAACGAAGATTGTTTTAGATATGGAAAGGCTTCCAAAACTGCTGTTTCCATTTTAAAGAAAATACTACTAGTTGCAATCGCCGCTTGACCTTGTTTTCGGACAGACTTTGATGCCAAGATGCGACACTCACTGGCCGGGGCCAGACAAGTGCTGGTCAAATACACTCAAGTGCTGCGAACTCCGTCCCTCAGCAGCTGACCCAAACTAATGAGGGAAACTCTGCAAGAGATGGAGCAGCCGGAAACCAGCCCGGGAAATACTTCGGGGCTATGGACAAGCGGACAGTTTTAATACTGGAGGACGGAGGTACGAACAAGGGGCTTTGCACGCACTGAGTACGGAGGAGGGCCCCACCGTCTCTGTGTAACTGTGCGGTATTGGCGCGCTCTATCTGTTGCCTCCTGTCTCCCGGGGGCATATCTTAGATTGAAACACGGAGCTTTGGTCATCCGTAAGGAGTGACGAAAGCGGCTGCGGGGGTTGGCATCCTAACCGCTTTAAGGTTCTGACGGCATATGGAGGTGCAGCCGAGGAAGCGTGGCTGAGGAGTTTGAAGGTAATCCTCTTGTCGACGGGGAGCCAATGCAGGCCTCTCAGGTGGGGTGTGATGTGGCTGCGTCGGGGGACGTCGAGGATCAGTCGTGCCGAGGCGTTCTGGATGCGTTGTAGCCGTGAGCGGAGGAAGCGTGGATGATGGGCTGCCTGTTCTGGGTAGTGAAATACCGTGAAAGGGACTACTGCGGCGCCGCTACCGATACAAAAATGGATGTGAGTGCAGCAGCAAAATGGGGGAGCAGAGACTGCATTCCCCTCTTTATCGAGGATAGAACTGCTCATTAATACCTGTGAAATGTTTCCCTTTCCGCCGTGCTGATGCCCTACTAAGCTGACTTGGGCGGAGGCGCTCCCTGCAATGCTGTGCTTGATTGTCGAGACTAACATAGGAGATCAGTGGGACAAGAAATTCACTGTCTTTGTGAATGCAGCCAGACCGGCTCGGGGCTCGCAGAGTGAATAACGCGCCCACCTACCTGTTCAACGCCGCCTGAGAACGCCTTAAAAGTGCCCAGTGTTGCTTGATCTCCAGCCCAATGCTGATTTTTTGTTAAATAACTGAGGTTGCTTGTGGCTGTGTACGCCAGTGTGGAGGTTGCCTCTCCATAATTGCTGATCTTAAAATAGCGATGGCTCCCTTCTAATTTACATATTTCGAGCTTGTCCATGTTTCACTCGCTGAGCTGTTGCTACATACGTTTGGTTTTTTATGAATGCTTCCCAAGGCCAGGTCAGCAATGAGGGGCATGTGGGCCACCATGATCTTTTGGCAATGCAAGTTTTTAAACCCTACCTATTACTACCTGCTAATCCCTTGCCTGACCCCAAAATGGCTGCCACTAGGTTCCCCACCACGTCGTGCTGTTCCTCTGGAAAAGAAACAAACTTCTATGAGACCTCAAACACATCCCCCATCTGGCCTATCCTTCAGGATACGGAATCTGTGAACCTACCTCTGACCGTGGAGACCTAGCTTTTTGGCTGATGCCCAGTGGAGCTATGTAGGAGAGTAGGGTCTGCTATCCTATGGTCACCCCAAATTTTTGCTTTTTGCTTCACTGGTTTTCGACTACTGAGGCTGTGGGCCTGCTGATCAGACCCCCAGCCTGCTGTTCTCTCACTAAATTAATGACACATGTGCTATAGGCACATACCAATTGGAAATGGACTCCTTGTCAGCCCCTGTAGAATGCACTATAGGTGCACAGGGCACAGGAGCCACTAAGGCCTACCAGGGGCTGCAGCATATCTTTTGCCACCCCTGGCTGGTTCTTAATTTGACACAACTGGCTGATCACTCAGCTGGGGTAAGGTGGTGTACACACCCCTTGCTTAGATATAGTATACCTATGTCTAAACCTATATCTGGACACATGTAAACCTGTGAGCCACTCCTATAGACAGGCCTCACCAATCCTGGAGGCTGGGTGCATGGTTTTTATGTGAGATGGAGCTCTAGCATGAGCTGAGCCTGTCTGCAGCCGTCGGGAACAAATCCCTAAGCTGTTTCAGGATAATGCCATACCATATACTATTAAGTGCCTTATAATCCTCGCGGTTATTTAGCAACTTCGGTTTGGCTTTATCAAAACATGTCGTGTAAGGTGTCATACGCTTTGGAATACCATCCCCTCGCCAGTTCTGGCGACGGGGATGGCATTCCACCCCTCTAGAGGGGTAAGACATGTTACTTCACTTTAATGCGGTTGATTTCTCCAAAGGCCTTAAGATCCACAAAATGGATGCCTCTGCCACAGACAAATGTCTGGACCCCTGGAGCTGACCGAAACCCAGTCAAGGGGGTCCTGGACAAAGGGTTTCCTGTCACAGGAGGGTGTCACCGCCCTCCAGACAGGAGATAGTGTATTGTAGCAGGGAGGTTTGAAAGAAACCAGACACTGCCTGGGGCGCACAAGGCTGCCCCTTGCAGAATCCGGCCAAACCGGTTCTGGGGCACTCCAGCCCTCGTGCCAGGGCGGCCTGGATCAAAGGAAAGGGGTGTATCCACCCCCTTCCTGGGTCCCACCCATAGGGGGGGACCTAGCAGGTAATCACGCCCCCCAGA
The DNA here is from genome assembly GCF_964261635.1 of Lissotriton helveticus. Classification (NCBI taxonomy): domain Eukaryota; kingdom Metazoa; phylum Chordata; class Amphibia; order Caudata; family Salamandridae; genus Lissotriton; species Lissotriton helveticus. The sequence continues at coordinate 12,508,588 of NC_136066.1, read as the reverse complement.
TTCGAATAAGAGTGGGAGCAGTGCCAATGCACATCAGATTTCCTGGAAGAAACATTAGAAACGAAACTCTGGACCCTTGGACCTCCATCTCAACGTGGAAGCCCGAAGAATCTCCCTTGTGGTCAAGGAGTGACCACCCTGTAGCAGCAGGCACCATCCAGCCCTCGACATCTATTTAGTTGCAGTTCCCGCCGGAACTCGAGCGACTGAGATCGACGAGATCAAGCTTGCCTGCCTTCCAACAGCCCGATCCACAGTCCCTGCAGAGCTGAGACCCGTGGAGGCGACCGGAAGCGTGGGGCACGCCATCTTGAAATGACCACAAGACGCTGACCGTGCAGCCCACGAGTGACCCTCGAAGCTGTACACCGGGGTTTGAGAAGCCCCCACCCTGAGCTACTCCTGAGCCGAAGTTCAGCCCTCCACACTCGACGAGTGCTGCGTGGGGCCCTTTGGCACGATTTGGCTCAACGCGTTGGCCCGGTCACTTGCCAGCTGGCTTGTGGTCCCTGTGCCGACAAACTACAAAAGAAGACTCGTGATTCTGGTTGCTCCAGATCCACACCAGCTCCCCTGAAAGGGAGCCCCGACTCTGACCTTCCTGGTCCGAGTGAGACGCCATCTTCCAATCCCGCGTGGATTGCTCTTACCAAGGCTTGTTTGCTCCAAACCGGAAGCCGACTGCACCGACGGTGAGAGCCTGCGTGGGACAGATCGTGACCTGCTCCTGGACGTCGCAGATGCCCCAGAGCCCACGTGACAGCGAAGAGAAGCGCCTCGACGACCACCTGATTGCGCCCGACATTGCCTGGTTCCGTCCTGGTTCCACCCTGGTCACTGCTGAGTGACCCAGACTCTGTCCCCTCTGCTTTCAGGTACTCTACAACTTGAGTCCACCCTTGGACTCCACCGGACACTTCGTCTTCACCCTGCCTGCAGCCCTTTCAGCTTCAAGCACCAAGAGCCTGCGTGTCAAAACCCGACGCCACTTCGACCCTGTGCACCCACTTCCTGTGGGTGAGGTAACTTTGCTCCGCCGGTGTTCCCACACTGGTGCACACCTCTAGGGTCTGTGTGTTAAGTTTTGTTCCTCTAGGTTCAGCGGAAGTGTCCTTAAACTTTAACTATTTGACTTTTACGCACCATTGGTTAACATTGGTGCATGCGTGCGCTTTCCGCACATCTCCCGAATCCCGAGGGCCATTCCCGACTTCAGCATTGCTTGTCCTGACTGCTCCCAGCGATTCCCTAGGCCCTAGGCCTAACCACTGTTCGAGTGGCCTCTCTTATACCACTTGTTTAGTATATGGTTCGAGTGGCCCCCTGCCCTCATCCATAATTGTGCAACTTGTATGTTTAAACAGTGCTTTTGATTTAACGCTTGTGCCCCTTTATTCATAAAGAATACTGGGGATTGTTTTTAGTAATAAACACATATATTTTTATAATATATACTTGTGTGGTGTCCTTTCATTTGGTATTACAGGATTGTATGTGGTAAAACAGCTCGCTTAACACGACCTCTTAAGTTAAGCCTTTAGGCTGCTTAGTCCATGCTACCCCTAGGATAGCTTGTCTAATAAGGTTGACTTACAACCAGACACCATAAGGGGATTGTTTGGTCAGGTAGTAGGTGGTTCCAGAATTGGAAACATCCCCTACCAGGCCAACTTCTCACATTGGTGAGCAGCGGTGCGGATTTGAGCTTGCTGTTGTTTTACCATTGCAATCTTTATATCAAATTGAAAGATCACATCAAGTACCTCTAGGTACATATAAAATCAAAAGCTTAGCATATTAAGTTCTACTGAACTTAGTAGTTGTAGGTTGAAGGGAGTAGCACACCCCTGACTACAACTCACTAGCAAGGTCCAGTAGGAAAACACTTAGTGTAGGTAAGTGCACCACTTACACCTCACTAGTAACCATGTCTGACACAGGAAAGGCCTCAGGGTCTAGTCCTGTGACAGTTGACCCTACCCAGGCAACTTTTGGATATGACAAACTAACCCGCAGAGACTTGATTGCCTTGTGCAAAGCAAGAGGGTTAAAAAGGGGCAGAAGCCCCACCTGCCTAATCCTGGTAGAAATCCTAGAACAGGATGACTTAGAGAAGGCAAAAGCAGCTTCCCTAGATACAGGAACTGGAGGGAACCCCCCTGCAGTTGATCCCCTTGAAGAGGAGGATGATGATGACTTGGATGAGGACTCAGATGCTGGGGACTTAGAAGTACAGGATCAGGGTAGCCAGGTTCCAGTTGGTAGGCTTAGCCAGGCCAACTTGGACCTACTGGGGAATGGAGAGGGCCAGCACCTCCCCAGAACCCAACATGTGATTCTCCCAGGCAACAGAAGAGTGAGATCTCCCTCAGGGGACTCTCATCTTTCTAGTGCCTCCAGAGAATCAGAGAGAGGCATGAGTGCTTCTCAGAAAGCTGAGCATAGGGCTAGAATGAGGGCTGTCAGACTCCAGATAGAGAGAGAGGAGGTAGCCCTGAGTCAAGCTAAGCTTACCTTAGCTCAAGCTAAACTTGCCTTGGCAAGAGAGCAGAAATTAAGTGGCTTAGATGTCACTGGTGGCAGCAATTTTCCAAGAGAAAAAGACAGGGCCTATGATAATAGAAACCTGACCAAAATTGTGCCCCCCTTTAAAGAAGGGGATGACATCCACAAATGGATGACTGCTCTTGAGAGAGCCTGCATGGTACAGCAGGTTCCTGAGAATCAGTGGGCTGCAATTTTGTGGTACTCCTTTTCTGAGAAAGGGAGGGACAGGCTCCTCACAGTTAGACCTGAGGATGCCAAAAACTACTCTGTTTTGAAGAGTGCTCTCATTGAAGGGTATGGCCTAACCACTGAGCAATACAGGTTGTTGTTCAGAGACACCCAGAAAGCACAGACTCAAGACTGGACTGATTTTGTGGAGTGTGCCACTAAGGCTTTGGAGGGTTGGTTACAGGGAAGTAAAGTTTCAGACTATACAGGATTGTACAATCTTATGATGAGAGAACAGATCCTTAATAACTGTACAAACCAGCTGTTGCATCAATACCTTATTGACTCTGATCTGACCTCTCCCCAAGAATTGGGAAAGAAGGCAGACAAATGGGTCAGAACAAGGATTAAGCAGAAACCCCAGAACCAAGGTGGTGACCAGAAGAAAACAGACCAGAAGGGTGGTAATCAGAATCAGAAAGATAAAGAAAAAGACCAGAAGTCTTCAGGCCCCCAAACTAATAGTAAGGAGGGTGGTTCCCAAAATGGTAACAAGAAGAAGAAGAACAAAGGTCCAAAGACACCTTGGTGTAATACCTGCAAATCAGTTTCACACTGGGGCAGTGAGTGCACCAAGGCAAATCCAGTTCCCACCACTACAGCTCCTAAAGCAACTGCAACCCCAAGTACAGTAAGCAGTGGTGGAACACAGTCCAAGGGTGTAGCTGGGTTGACCCTGGGTATTGAAGTAGGATCTGGCCTAGTCAGAGTCCCTACACAGGCAGTTCTCCTGTATGATGTGGACATTGAGTTGCCCACTGCAGTAAGCCCCACTAACCTGGGCAAATACAGGCAGACTCCCTTAATAAATGAGAAACTGGCTCAAGCTTACAGGGACACATGTGCTAGTGTCACCATGGTGACCCCTGGCTTTGTGGACCCTGGACAGATTGTACTAGGAGAGAGCTACCTAGTAACCAATGCAAGCAACTCCACTACCTCCCATAGTGTGGCAGTTGTGAACTTCTCCTGGGGAGGGGTTGATGGCCTAAAGAAAGTTGTGGTGAGTGCAGACCTACCAGTAGACTGTCTGTTAGGCAATGACCTTGAAAGCTCAGCATGGTCAGAAGTGGAGTACAGGACTCATGCAGAAATGCTAGGGATTTCAGAGCATGTCCTTGCCATGACAAGGGCTCAGGCTAAGAAGTGCCTTCCTGAACCAGTGGTGGATCTTGAGACAATAGACCAGCCACAACCCAAGAGAAGGAGCAAGAGAGGAAAGGCCTCGCCTTCCACCTTGCCCCAGGTTGAGGATCAGGTTTCAGAGGAAACTGATTCTGCAGTCCAAGAGGAGACTGTCTCTGAGGAGCTTGAACCTGACCAGGTTGAGTTTCTGGGGACAGGGGGACCCTCAAGGGCAGACCTGAGGCAGGCTCAATTAGATTGCCCTTCCCTTGAACCCCTCAGACAGCAGGCTGCTGCTGAGGCTGCTGGGGATGCCCAAGGTACCCATACTGTGTATTGGGATGAGGGACTCCTTTACTCAGAGGCTAGAGCCCCCAAGCCTGGCATGACCAGGAGGTTGGTGATACCTCTGCAGTTTAGGGGATTCCTCCTTACCTTGGCCCATGATATTCCCCTTGCAGGACACTTAGGCCAGAACAAGACGTGGGACAGGCTTGTTCCACACTTTCACTGGCCTCACATGTCAGAGGATGTCAAGGAGTTTTGTCGCTCCTGTGTCACTTGCCAAGCCAGTGGTAAGTCAGGTGGCACAACAAAGGCCCCCCTAATACCACTACCTGTGGTGGGGGTCCCCTTTGAGAGAGTTGGAATTGATATTGTGGGTCCAATGGACCCCCAAACAGCATCTGGGAACAGATTCATACTGGTGGTAGTGGATCATGCCACCAGGTACCCAGAGGCTATTCCCCTAAGGACCACCACAGCCCCTGTGGTGGCAAAAGCCCTCATTGCAGTTTTCTCAAGAGTGGGCTTTCCTAAGGAGGTACTATCAGATAGAGGGACAAATTTTATGTCCAGCTATCTAAAAGCAATGTGGAAGGAATGTGGAGTAAACTATAAGTTTACCACCCCATATCATCCACAATGCAATGGGCTTGTGGAGAGATTTAACAAGACCCTTAAAGGCATGATAAAAGGATTACCAGAGAAGCTCAGGCGGAAATGGGACATTCTTTTACCCTGCCTGCTCTTTGCTTACAGAGAGGTCCCACAGAAGGGGGTTGGCTACAGCCCTTTTGAACTTTTGTTTGGCCACCCTGTGAGAGGTCCATTGTGTTTGGTGAAGGAAGGATGGGAGTTACCTCTCAAAAAGCCCAAACTAGACATAGTGGACTATGTACTTGGTCTCCGCTCCAGGATGGCTGAGTACATGGAAAGAGCATCCAAAAACCTGGAGGCCAGCCAAGAATTGCAGAAAGCTTGGCATGACCAAAAGGCTGTACTGGTAGAGTTCCAACCAGGACAGAAGGTATGGGTACTGGAGCCAGTGGCTCCAGCAGCACTCCAAGACAAATGGAGTGGACCCTATCCTATTATTGAGAAGAAAGGGGAAGTCACCTACTTGGTAGACTTTGGAACACCCAGGAGCCCTCACAGGGTAATCCATGTGAATCGCTTGAAAGCATTTGTAGACAGGGAGGACATGAGCTTGCTCATGGCCACAGATGGGGAACAGGAGGAAGAGAGTGACCCTCTCCCAGACCTGCTTTCCCAGAACCCTGATGATGGTTCAGTTGATGGAGTAGCCTTGGCAGGCAGCCTCACTGACCAGCAACAGAGGGACTGCAGACAAGTTTTGCAGGCTCACAGGCAAATGTTTTCACTCACACCCAGCCAAACTGACTGGTGTACCCATGTTGTGGACACTGGTGACAGTCTGCCTGTCAAGAATAAGATCTACAGGCAACCTGATCATGTCAGGGATTGCATCAAGGCTGAGGTGCAAAAGATGTTGGAGCTTGGAGTGATTGAGCCATCAGAGAGCCCATGGGCCAGCCCAGTAGTCCTGGTGCCAAAACCTCATACCCAAGATGGTAAGAGAGAAATGAGGTTTTGCGTGGATTACAGGGGTCTCAATGCTGTCACTAGGACAGATGCTCACCCCATTCCAAGAGCAGATGAGCTCATTGACAGATTGGCTTCTGCCAAGTTTCTGAGCACATTTGATCTGACAGCTGGCTACTGGCAAATCAGACTAGCTGAGGAGTCAAAGGCCAAGACAGCATTCTCTACCCCTAGTGGGCATTATCAGTTTGTGGTAATGCCCTTTGGTTTGAAGAATGCACCTGCCACTTTTCAAAGGTTGGTGAACCAAGTCCTTACTGGGTTGGATGACTTTTGTGCAGCTTATCTGGATGATATTGCTGTCTTTAGCTCCACCTGGGAGGATCACCTGATCCACCTGAAGAAAGTTTTGGAGGCCCTGCAAAAGGCAGGCCTAACTATCAAGGCCACAAAGTGCCAGATAGGGCAGAGTAAGGTTGTATACCTGGGCCACCTAGTAGGTGGAGGCCAGGTTCAGCCACTGGAAAGCAAAATCCAGGCCATACAGGACTGGGCTCCTCCAGTTACCCAGACACAAGTCAGAGCCTTCTTGGGCCTGACTGGGTATTACAGAAAGTTTGTGAAAAACTATGGGTCTATAGTGACACCATTAAATGACTTGACATCCAAGAAGATGCCAAAAAAGGTTCAGTGGACAGTTAGCTGTCAGAAGGCATTTGAAGACCTGAAGAAGGCCATGTGCTCTGCACCTATCCTAAAGAGTCCTGACTACTCCAAACAGTTCATTGTTCAGACAGATGCTTCTGAGTTGGGGGTGGGAGCTGTACTCTCACAACTTAATCAAGATGGTCAAGACCAGCCAATTGCTTTCATTAGCAGGAGGCTAACCCCAAGAGAAAAACGTTGGTCAGCCATTGAGAGGGAGGCCTTTGCTGTGGTTTGGGCATTAAAGAAGTTGAGGTCCTACTTGTTTGGAACTCACTTCCTGGTGCAAACAGACCATAAGCCCCTCTTATGGCTTAATCAGATGAAGGGTGAAAATCCCAAACTGCTCAGGTGGTCCATTTCCCTACAGGGGATGGACTTTACAGTGGAGCACCGCCCAGGGACTGACCATGGTAATGCAGATGGTCTCTCCAGGTACTTCCACTTAGAACATGAAGACTTATCTGGTCAAGGTTAGTTTAATGTCCCTGCGTTTGGGGGGGGGTTGTGTAGGAGAGTAGGGTCTGCTATCCTATGGTCACCCCAAATTTTTGCTTTTTGCTTCACTGGTTTTCGACTACTGAGGCTGTGGGCCTGCTGATCAGACCCCCAGCCTGCTGTTCTCTCACTAAATTAATGACACATGTGCTATAGGCACATACCAATTGGAAATGGACTCCTTGTCAGCCCCTGTAGAATGCACTATAGGTGCACAGGGCACAGGAGCCACTAAGGCCTACCAGGGGCTGCAGCATATCTTTTGCCACCCCTGGCTGGTTCTTAATTTGACACAACTGGCTGATCACTCAGCTGGGGTAAGGTGGTGTACACACCCCTTGCTTAGATATAGTATACCTATGTCTAAACCTATATCTGGACACATGTAAACCTGTGAGCCACTCCTATAGACAGGCCTCACCAATCCTGGAGGCTGGGTGCATGGTTTTTATGTGAGATGGAGCTCTAGCATGAGCTGAGCCTGTCTGCAGCCGTCGGGAACAAATCCCTAAGCTGTTTCAGGATAATGCCATACCATATACTATTAAGTGCCTTATAATCCTCGCGGTTATTTAGCAACTTCGGTTTGGCTTTATCAAAACATGTCGTGTAAGGTGTCATACGCTTTGGAATACCATCCCCTCGCCAGTTCTGGCGACGGGGATGGCATTCCACCCCTCTAGAGGGGTAAGACATGTTACTTCACTTTAATGCGGTTGATTTCTCCAAAGGCCTTAAGATCCACAAAATGGATGCCTCTGCCACAGACAAATGTCTGGACCCCTGGAGCTGACCGAAACCCAGTCAAGGGGGTCCTGGACAAAGGGTTTCCTGTCACAGGAGGGTGTCACCGCCCTCCAGACAGGAGATAGTGTATTGTAGCAGGGAGGTTTGAAAGAAACCAGACACTGCCTGGGGCGCACAAGGCTGCCCCTTGCATAATCCGGCCAAACCGGTTCTGGGGCACTCCAGCCCTCGTGCCAGGGCGGCCTGGATCAAAGGAAGGGGGTGTATCCACCCACTTCCTGGGTCCCACCCATAGGAGGGGACCTAGCAGGTAATCACGCCCCCCAGATTCGAATAAGAGTGGGAGCAGTGCCAATGCACATCAGATTTCCTGGAAGAAACATTTGAAACGATATTCTGGACCCTTCGCCCTCCATCTCAACGTGGAAGCCCGAAGAATCTCCCTTGTGGTCAAGGAGTGACCACCCTGCAGCAGCAGGCACCATCCAGCCCTCGACGTCTACTTAGTCGCAGTTCCCGCCGGAACTCGAGCGACTGAGATCGACGAGATCAAGCCTGCCCAGCTTCTAACAGCCCGATCCACAGTCCCTGCAAAGCTGAGACCCGTGGAGGCGACCGGAAGCGTGGGGCACGCCATCTTGAAGTGACCACGAGACGCTGACCGTGCAGCCCACGAGTGACCCTCGAAGCTGTACACCGGGGTTTGAGAAGCCCCCACCCTGAGCTACTCCTGAGCCGAAGTTCAGCCCTCCACACTCGACGAGTGCTGCGTGGGGCCCTTTGGCACGATTTGGCTCAACGCGTTGGCCCGGTCACTTGCCAGCTGGCTTGTGGTCCCTGTGCCGACAAACTACAAAAGAAGACTTGTGATTCTGGTTGCTCCAGATCCACACCAGCTCCCCTGAAAGGGAGCCCCGACTCTGACCTTCCTGGTCCGAGTGAGACGCCATCTTCCAATCCCGCGTGGATTGCTCTTACCAAGGCTTGTTTGCTCCAAACCGGAAGCCGACTGCACCGACGGTGAGAGCCTGCGTGGGACAGATCGTGACCTGCTCCTGGACGTCGCAGATGCCCCAGAGCCCACGTGACAGCGAAGAGAAGCGCCTCGACGACCACCTGATTGCGCCCGACATTGCCTGGTTCCGTCCTGGTTCCACCCTGGTCACTGCTGAGTGACCCAGACTCTGTCCCCTCTGCTTTCAGGTACTCTACAACTTGAGTCCACCCTTGGACTCCACCGGACACTTCGTCTTCACCCTGCCTGCAGCCCTTTCAGCTTCAAGCACCAAGAGCCTGCGTGTCAAAACCCGACGCCACTTCGACCCTGTGCACCCACTTCCTGTGGGTGAGGTAACTTTGCTCCGCCGGTGTTCCCACACTGGTGCACACCTCTAGGGTCTGTGTGTTAAGTTTTGTTCCTCTAGGTTCAGCGGAAGTGTCCTTAAACTTTAACTATTTGACTTTTACGCACCATTGGTTAACATTGGTGCATGCGTGCGCTTTCCGCACATCTCCCGAATCCCGAGGGCCATTCCCGACTTCAGCATTGCTTGTCCTGACTGCTCCCAGCGATTCCCTAGGCCCTAGGCCTAACCACTGTTCGAGTGGCCTCTCTTATACCACTTGTTTAGTATATGGTTCGAGTGGCCCCCTGCCCTCATCCATAATTGTGCAACTTGTATGTTTAAACAGTGCTTTTGATTTAACGCTTGTGCCCCTTTATTCATAAAGAATACTGGGGATTGTTTTTAGTAATAAACACATATATTTTTATAATATATACTTGTGTGGTGTCCTTTCATTTGGTATTACAGGATTGTATGTGGTAAAACAGCTCGCTTAACACGACCTCTTAAGTTAAGCCTTTAGGCTGCTTAGTCCATGCTACCCCTAGGATAGCTTGTCTAATAAGGTTGACTTACAACCAGACACCATAAGGGGATTGTTTGGTCAGGTAGTAGGTGGTTCCAGAATTGGAAACATCCCCTACCAGGCCAACTTCTCACAAGCTACCTGATGGCTATAGAGGAGATGGGCTGTGGACTTCCCCCTCGGCCGTCACCTACTCAGCCGGACTTTGGGCAGACTCTCCTTCGTCTCTCCATCCATCCTACCTCCATCTTTCTTCCATCGTACGTCTTTACCCCACCCCTTTACCCTTCTAAGCTCCATTTATTCCATCTTCCGTCGCTCTTGAAATGTTTTCTCGTAACTGATGTAATTTGTAACTGATGTTGTTTTGTGGATCCTTATGTAAAGCGCTCTGATACCTCCGGGTCTAGCCAGCGCTATATAAAACTCAAATAAATAAGTGTTGTAAAGTAAGAAAACCACCATCCCAGCGGCAAACAAGCTGCGGCAGAGTGACCTGCACAGGCCTGGGTCTGGACAAGCATGGACGCTGCCCCCCAACACCTGTGTTTGAAACGTTTCACAAACTATAAATCCACCCATTTACCCTTTTCTCAATCTACCTCTTCAGAGGTTTGGGGGGGCCTGGCGCTGAAACATTTTGCTCAAGGGGGGGCCCCGTGTAGCCAGGTTTGAAGATCTCTGTTGTAGCCTCTTACATTGAGCATCAGAAGTACTTGAACAACGCACAACCTGAACGCAAGTATTTAAAAGCGCCCTCGCGTGATACTAAAGAAAGAGGAGGCCCAGTGAAATATAATGTTTGCCTAGGATCACACAATATTGATTCCAGGTTATCTGGTTTCACATTCTGAAATTCTGCCACCAGAGGGGTCTCTCTCCTGTTTTACATCAACGGTCATTGTTTTGTCTTTTACTTTTGGTGATGACGAGAACAACTCACAGACACAGCAGGCCGGACTGAGGGCCCCAGACCCAAGGACGCAGCCAAGAAAGGCTCCAGCCCTGTACATCCTGCCCCCCCTCCTTCCGCTGTGATGTCACTCCCCCAGCCCTGCATTTCCTGTCCCCCCCTTCCGCTGTGATGTCACTTCCCCTGGCCTGTACATCCTAACCCCCCTTCCTCTCTGATGTCACTCCCACTGGCCTGTACATCCTAACCCCCTTCCTCTGTGATGTCACTCCACCTGGCCTGCATATCCTGTCCCCCCCTTCGTCTGTGATGTTGATGGAGCAGGGGAGAGACAAAAATGTTTGTGTACCCCTTGTAAAGTTAGTCTCCCATACCCATAATAATACTAATAGAGTGAAGCATGTAAACTAATCAACAACATGCACGTAAAGTCGACAGAACACGTGGGAAAACTAATTGCTGTTTTGCAGAAATAAATATACTAATTAAATCAAACAAGTGATACTATTATAGAGCTGTAGTACTGTAGATTTAACTGAATGAACGTGTGGATTTGTGCTTATATTAGAAGTCTTTTTGTGGCAATAAAGAATGCAGATGGTGAGTAAAATGATGCTTATGTGTCTGCTTTTGCTAGGTAACATGTAACCGGGAACATTAGAATAGTGGGAGGTAAACAGAAGGGTTAAAATTCTAAAATCTAATCTCTGTTGTGTTTATTTTCGCATTAGTTCCCATTGAGGCCTGCGCGGCCTATTCTGAAAATGGCTGTTTAAGTGAAAGAATGAAAGATGGCCGCCACGCATGCGCAGTGCACATGAGAAGTGTGAGTGAACGGCCTCTGCTCGGAGCGAGAGATGTCAAGGCCAGCTCGGCCTATGAACGGGAGATGTGCCACAGGATGCCGGCACTTAAAAGCCCGGGAAAGGAAGCCGATGAAACTTTATTACGTACAAAAGATACAAGGAGTGAACGACAAGTACAAAGTGTGAATCTTAAATCATGGGAAAGCCTTGGGAGTGACAGGGCAACATTTAAAACGGGTTTAAACAAGGAGGACATGAGGTGATCATCACCCCCCCCCCCCCCCCCTCTAATGAACCAATGAGAAAGGAATACGGACCCTAAAAGTTTCAAATTTGAGTTAGATAGTTAGTAAAAAGGGTCTAAAGAGCTTGCGTGAAGGTGGTAAGGGTTGGTTCCATGGATTTTATTTTGCACCGCGACACGCTGTCGGTTTGAACGATTTTTATGGTGCAAGAACTCTTTGAAAAATGTTGGACTTTAACTGTGATGGGGCGAAGAAAATGATTGATCGCCAAGATTTTATGTCGGAAGGGAGACATTGAGGAGAATAGAAAGACAGTCAGCTTGGGAACCTGTTCAATGCGGTTCTGTCATCGACCATTGAGAGATTGGTAATATGCTGTTCTAATTTTTACTTCTTAAATGTACTAAATTAATGCTTAGAATTGTGCTTGTCTAAAGAATATGTTAATTTCCTTCCTAAATGAAAAGTAGATAAACTATTGAAAATATAAACTCGAGTCTATTTTTATTAGAATAAAAGTCATGACAAAATTAAACGCTAAAAAATGTACAGGAACACTGTGATTGAGCTGGTCTTAGTCGCCATCATCTGACTTCTACTAGTTGGTCCATCAACCAAATAGCGGCGTACCTTGGTGTTTTGTTTTCCTTATGACAGTTGAGTGATTTCTGAAATGTATATAATGTATAGAATTTAGGTGAATGAGGTACCCCGCTATCCAGCAGCTCGCCTTCTTTTTCACTGATTCAGGGGCTGTGTGAATGTGTGACTCGCGGTGCTCTGGGCCCCACCGATGAGTTGGAATAAGTTGCTCCTGAGTTAGGTGGGATGAGGTTGATGGTTGTTAGGGAGCTTTGCTGCATCAATGTCACTCCCCCTGGCCTGCAAATACTGTCCCCCCCTTTGTCTGTGATGTCACTCCCCCTTGCTTGCATATCCTGCCCCCCCCTTCCTCTGTGATGTCACTCCTGCAAGCCTATATAACCAGAGGGGGCAGTGAGAGGTGTGGTGCAGCGGCCAGGGCAGCTGACTCTGTAGGACAAGGTTCAGGGTTCGATCCCCGGCTCTGGCGGCAGCTCAGCTCAGCACCGTGTGACTCTGGGCAATAGCTCACTTGACTTCCACGACGGCCCCAGTGCCTTGAGACCTGTAATGGTGAGTAGTTCGAGCTCTACAAATACAGATTTATTTCTAAATCCAAATCTTTATTAGTAAAGCGTGAACTACTCACGATTACGGGTCTCAAGGCGCTGGGGCAGTCGTGGAAATTAAGTGAGCTATCGCTCAGAATCACATGGTGCTGAGCTTAGCTGCCGCCCGGGCCGGGGTTCGAACCGTGAACCCTGTGCTCCGAAGTCAGCTGCCCTGGCCGCTGCACCACATGTCTCCACCTATCGAGACATGTGAGGGTGAGTATTTTACACTTTATACATTTATTTAACTATATTCTATCCAGTGGTGGGCAGTGAGGGAACAGGCTGCGGGGGGGCTTCGGTGTGTGCAGGGTTTGAGTGCGGGTACGCCCTCCGGCCCCCCGCCGATTCTCCTCCACCCTGGGAGGGGCCAGGTAGGGGCTCACCTTGGCCCCCGCTGCATTGTCGCACCCTCTCAGGGCCCCAGCTTGTGTCCTGGATCTGCCGCGATACGTTGGGGGGTCCCTAGGGGGCTCCCCAGCGTACGCCTGAGTCCTTGGGTTATGAATGGTGTGAATGAGGGTCTTTATGGGGTGGGGGGTGGGGGCATGGTGTCCCAAAAATAAAAGGTTCCCAGGGGGAGGGGGTGCTGTAGGCCCCCGTATGAATGGTGTGAATGGCCAGTAGCAATGGTCAGAACCTTGACGTGGTGCTACTGCTCACTGGTTGTAACACAACTGGTGCTAATCTGACTTTTGTGTGCATGGAGTGCAGGTGGAGTGTCCTGGGTGGGGATCCGTAGGTCACGCTCGTCCGAGGGCACCTAGAGGCGGAGCTTCAGATGACCAAGTGAGAACACCCATCTCACTGGTTGTAACACAACTGGTGCTAATCTGGCCTTTTGTGTGCATGGAGTGCAGGTGAAGTGTCCTGGGTGGGGATCTGTAGGTCACTCTTCCGTAGGTACCTGGAGGCGGAGCTTCAGATGACCCCGAGGGACCACCTGTCGCACTGGTTGTAACATAACTGGTGCTAATCTGGCCTTTTGTGTGCATGGAGTGCAGCTTGGGTGTACTGGGTGGAGATCCGTTCGTCACGCTCTTCCGTAGGCACCGGGAGGCGGAGCTTCAGATGACCCCGCGGGACCACCCGTCGCACATCAACCTCAAGAGCTGGCTCTTCAGATGAATTCAGCACTCGGTCTGATCCTTCAACCAGTGCGACGGGTGGTGTCCAACGGGGTAATCTGAAGCTCCGCCTCCAGGTGCCTACGGAAGAGCATGACGAACGAATCCCCACCCAGGACACTCCACCTGCACTCCATGCATACAAAAGTCAGATTAGCACCTGTTGTGTTACAACCAGTGAGCAGTAGCACCACGTCAAGGTTCTGACAATTGCTACTGACCATTTACACCATTTATACGGGGGTGTTTAGGTAGTGGAGGGTGGGGGCATGGTGTCCAAGGGAAAAAAAAGGTCCCCAGGGGGAGGGGGAGGGAGTGTTGGAGGCCCCAGTATGAATGGTGTGAATGGTCAGTAGCAATGGTCAGAACCTTGACGTGGTGCTACTGCTCACTGGTTGTAACATAACTGGTGCTAATCTGGCCTTTTGTGTGCATGGAGTGCAGCTTGGGTGTCCTGGGTGGAGATCCGTTTGTCACGCTCTTCCGTAGGCACCTGGAGGCGGAGCTTCAGATGACCCCGCGGGACCACCCGTCGCACATCAACCTCAAGAGCTGGCTCTTCATATGAATTCAGCACTCGGTCTGATCCTACAACCAGTGCGACGGGTGGTGTCCCACGGGGTCATCTGAAGCTCCGCCTCCAGGTGCCTACGGAAGAGCGTGACGAACGGATCCCCACCCAGGACACTCCACCTGCACTCCATGCATACAAAAGTCAGATTAGCACCAGTTGTGTTACAACAAGTGAGCAGTAGCACCACGTCAAAGTTCTGACAATTGCTACTGACCATTTACACCATTTATACGGGGGTGTTTAGGTAGTGGGGGGGTGGGGGCATGGTGTCCAAGGAAAAAAAAAGGTTCCCAGGGGGAGGGGGAGGGTGTGTTGGAGGCCCCAGTATGAATGGTGTGAATGGTCAGTAGCAATGGTCAGAACCTTGACGTGGTGCTACTGCTCACTGGTTGTAACACAACTGGTGCTAATCTGACTTTTGTGTGCATGGAGTGCAGCTGGAGTGTACTGGGTGTGGATCTGTAGGTCACTCTTCCGTAGGCACCTGGAGGCGGAGCTTCAGATGACCCTATGGGAACACCCGTCTCACTGGTTGTAACAGAACTGGGGCTAATCTGGCCTTTTGTGTGCATGGAGTGCAGGTGGAGTGTCCTGGGTGGAGATCCGTTCGTCACGCTCTTCCGTAGGCACCGGGAGGCGGAGCTTCAGATGACCCCGCGGGACCACCCGTCGCACATCAACCTCAAGAGCTGGCTCTTCAGATGAATTCAGCACTTGGTCTGATCCTACAACCAGTGCGACGGGTGGTGTCCGACTGGGTCATCTGAAGCTCCGCCTCCAGGTGCCTACGGAAGAGCGTGACGAACGGATCTCCACCCAGGACACTCCCAGCTGCACTCCATGCACACAAAAGTCAGATTAGCACCAGTTGTGTTACAACAAGTGAGCAGTAGCACCACGTCAAAGTTCTGACAATTGCTACTGACCATTTACACCATTTATACGGGGGTGTTTAGGTAGTGGGGGGGTGGGGGCATGGTGTCCAAGGAAAAAAAAAAGGTTCCCAGGGGGAGGGGGAGGGTGTGTTGGAGGCCCCAGTATGAATGGTGTGAATGGTCAGTAGCAATGGTCAGAACCTTGACGTGGTGCTACTGCTCACTGGTTGTAACACAGCTGGTGCTAATCTGACTTTTGTGTGCATGGAGTGCAGCTGGAGTGTCCGGGGTGGGGATCTGTAGGTCACTCTTCCGTAGGCACCTGGAGGCGGAGCTTCAGATGACCCCGTGGGAACACCCATCTCACTGGTTGTAACACAACTGGTGCTAATCTGGCCTTTTGTGTGCATGGAGTGCAGGTGAAGTGTCCTGGGTGGGGATCGGTAGGTCACGCTCTTCCGTAGGCACCTGGAGGTGGAGCTTCAGATGACCCGTGGGAACACCCGTCTCACTGGTTGTGACACAATTGGTCCTAATCTGGCCTTTTGTGTGCATGGAGTGCAGCTGGAGTGTCCTGGGTGGGGATCTGTAGGTCACTCTTCCGTAGGCACCTGGAGGCGGAGCTTCAGATGACCCGTGGGAACACCCGTCTCACTGGTTGTGACACAATTGGTCCTAATCTGGCCTTTTGTGTGCATGGAGTGCAGCTGAAGTGTCCTGGGTGGGGATCCGTAGGTCACGCTCTTCCGTAGGTACCTGGAGGCGGAGCTTCAGATGCCCCCGCGGGACCACCTGTCGCACTGGTTGTAACATAACTGGTGCTAATCTGGCCTTTTGTGTGCATGGAGTGCAGCTTGGGTGTACTGGGTGGAGATCCGTTCGTCACGCTCTTCCGTAGGCACCGGGAGGCGGAGCTTCAGATGACCCCGCGGGACCACCCGTCGCACATCAACCTCAAGAGCTGGCTCTTCAGATGAATTCAGCACTCGGTCTGAATCCTTCAACCAGTGCGACGGGTGGTGTCCAACGGGGTAATCTGAAGCTTCGCCTCCAGGTGCCTACGGAAGAGCGTGACGAACGAATCCCCACCCAGGACACTCCACCTGCACTCCATGCATACAAAAGTCAGATTAGCACCAGTTGTGTTACAACCAGTGAGCAGTAGCACCACGTCAACGTTCTGACAATTGCTACTGACCATTTACACCATTTATACGGGGGTGTTTAGGTAGTGGAGGGTGGGGGCATGGTGTCCAAGGAAAAAAAAAAGGTCCCCAGGGGGAGGGGGAGGGTGTGTTGGAGGCCCCAGTATGAATGGTGTGAATGGTCAGTAGCAATGGTCAGAACCTTGACGTGGTGCTACTGCTCACTGGTTGTAACACAACTGGTGCTCATCTGACTTTTGTGTGCATGGAGTGCAGCTGGAGTGTCCTGGGTGGGGATCCGTAGGTCGCTCTTCCGTGTGCACCTGGAGGCGGAGCTTCAGATGACCCAGTGGGAACACCCGTCTCACTGGTTGTAACATAACTGGTGCTAATATGGCCTTTTGTGTGCATGGAGTGCAGGTGGAGTGTCCTGGGTGGGGATCCGTAGGTCACGCTCTTCCGTAGGCACCTGGAGGCGGAGCTTCAGATGCCCCCGTGGGACCACCCGTCGCACATCAACCTCAAGAGCTGGCTCTTCAGATGAATTCAGCACTCGGTCTGATCCTACAACTAAGCATGGGTGGATTTTGCGAAGTGGCAATCCGCGAACTTGCGTATTTATGGATTCGCAATCCGCAAAATCCGTGAACTCTCGCGAATTTGCGGATTTTTTTTTGTGTTCGCAAGGATTTCTGCCAGTTCGCGAGGGTTGTGTACCAGTTCGCAATTGCGAACTTACTTGTCGGCTCGCAACGGCCGCGACTATGTTGTTTCTACGTCTGGTTCATCATCACAGGTTCACAGCACCCTCTGTTTCACCACTGCCACCCTCTGGTACACCCATGCCACCCTCTGGCACATCACTGCCACTCTCTGGTTTGGGGTTGATTAATGTGTCACTGAATTTAAACTTCCAGTCTGGCTGGCACCTGCTTCCTTATCTGTAATTTGCTTTCTGTTGCAGTGCAATTTCTTTTCACAGGACCTTTGTGGCCTACTTGTAGCTATTCTCTGAGCCTGCTGTGAGGGTCAGAGCAGGGTCATAGAATAGTTGCAAGTAGGCAACTGAACTCTGAGGGGGCCCCTCAGGAAGCACTACAGGGAATGGTTACTAATGATAAAATTGAACTTTTGCACCTGCTGAGTGCTTTCAGTTTTGTCTGTAATTGCTTTCTGTTGCAGTGTAATTTTTTTAACAGGACCTTTGTTGTATACTTGTAGCTATTCTCTTAGCCTGCTGTGAGGGTCAGAGCAGGGCCATAGAATAGTTGCAAGTAGGCAAATGAACTCTGAAGGGGCCCCTCAGGAAGCACTACAGGGAATGGTTACTAATGATGAGTTTGAACTTTTGCACCTGCTGAGTGCTTTCAGTGTTGCAAAAATCCAAATATCCAGCAGCATCCACAAAAAGTAATCCTTCCAGGTCAAGATCCAAATCAAAGTGACCAGCACATGAAGAAAGCACTGGGAGGAGCCTGCTGGACAGGAACAGGAAGTTGGAGACTGTGGGACACTTCCTTCCCCCCCCCCCCCCCAAAATGGACTCCTTGCAAAGAAAAAGTGCAGGCAAATGTCAACCTGAGGAGTTAATCTGATAAAAATCATAATTTTCAAGGTTTATGCTGCCTGCTGGTGGATTTCTTGTGCGAAATTGCAAATTTTGCAATCTCGCAATTGCGAGATTGTCGCTGCCCGCCGCATCTACGTGTTCGCAAGTGTTTACTCCCGCGAAATTGTATAGTATTCTATTTGGCAAGTGCGACCAAGCAAAAAATCCACTTCGCACGGATTTTACGAATTTTCAGCAAGTTCGCGAGAGTTCGCGGATTGCGAATTTGCCGAAAATCCGCAAAATCCGCGAGCGGAACGGATTTTACGCCCATGCTTACCTACAACCAGTGTGACGGGTGATGTCCTACGGGGTCATCTAAAGCTCCGCCTCCAGGTGCCTACAGAAGAGCGTGACAAACGGATCCCCACCCAGGACACTCCAGCTGCACTCCATGCACACAAAAGTCAGATTAGCACCAGTTGTGTTACAACCAGTGAGCAGTAGCACCACGTCAAGGTTCTGACCATTGCTACTGACCATTTACACCATTCATATGGGAGTCTTTAGAAGGTGGAAGGTGAATTCAGCACTTATTCTGATCCTCTGTGCCCCCACAGCGCCATGAGACCCTGGCAGGTGAGTAGACGCACTTTACATATGCTGAGTGATTGATCAGACTAGGCGGTCGCCTGGTGTTAATAAAATAGCCTTATTGCTCCTTGGCTTTGTATTATAAGTTATATACAGTCTGTGTAAAGCGCTGTTTGCACATATTTTTTTATTTTTATTTTTATTTTATAAAGTTTTATATATTGCGCGAACCAGATCCCAAGGGATATCAGAGTGCTTTACAATATCAAGAAGGTAAAGTAATACTCTAGCATCGATAACA
Source organism: Lissotriton helveticus (assembly GCF_964261635.1). NCBI lineage: Eukaryota > Metazoa > Chordata > Amphibia > Caudata > Salamandridae > Lissotriton > Lissotriton helveticus. Next base: position 12,489,699 of record NC_136066.1, on the reverse strand, counting down.
AAAGAATGCCAAACAGGTGTAGTAACCAAAGATAAATACAAGTGATACATCATGAGAAGAGAAGAATACAGCTCCAGTAAAGATATCAGATAAGGATATGAAACAGTTATTGTCATAATCACAGACCGGTGGTAGACAGTGAGTAATGCAATAAATAGGTCAATACCAAGCTGCTACGGGGGCAAACCTTACATCCGAGAGGCGCCGAGAGCACAAACACAGGATGATAAGGATTCCAATTGATTTATTTATCTAATAAAGTTATTTTTTCAAAGATGAATCACTTACTGGACATCAAATTTATTGAGTGTCACTTACTCTGCTGTTGTGTATCGATTTAGATTTCGAATGAATTTTTCCGATTCATGACCTTATGAAGGTACAATCCACATTGCCCTTATATAGGCATAGAAATTCAGCCCTTATTTAGGCATAGCCCATGCTACCTAAATACAGGCATGGCTACTTCTATCCATTCATCTACGTCACAGCGATTTCTTGGAAAACCAGACTCTTAAGCTGTAGGGACTTCCCCTTGCCTGGATATTGATTTCTCCAAGAACTCATTTATTATGCATGAATATCTATTCCTTAGGGGTTCATTCATGACGTTCATATGCCCGACTTTATGTCAATACTGGCATTCCTAAACACCTCCAAGGTATAAATATACCTTCACTTGCTGTGGCAAAGCACGGTGTGGTTTGCTGCAGTTCGATTACATACTTGCACGACGCAGCTCGCTACAGCAAGTGCCGAAGGAATGCAACTCTCCAGCTGACGCACTGACCAGAAGCTATCCTTCTCCTGCCAAGAATTCAGCTCCAGTGTTTCTGACTCCCCTTGCGGGGTGTTAGAGATCGAGACCCGGAAAAGAGATACCAACCTCTGTCATTCTAAGGTATGGAGCTGATTAGAACCCAGAGAAACCTTTGGCAATTCTCGGCAAAACTAAACTATAACTAAAAGACAATACTTACTTCTTCCCTCGTACTAGACCTAGGTTAGGTACACTGGGGTAGAATTATTTCAGAAGCACTGGTTGCGTATTTTAGCCTATGTTATTTATGTATGCATTTTAATGAATATGTGATAGCCACAAAACCATGCTATTACAATATTATTTTATATTACTGCTAACGCTGTACATCTTCTATTTCGCATTCTGTCTTACGATTGTAGCAGTTCATATCTCTTGCATGAAAAATAAGACTGTTCAATAAACCCTTTTAATGAAACGCCCATCTCACTATTTCTGTGCTACTCTGTAGAAACGAAACATGCACGATTGACTGAGTGAAACTGTAATCTATTGTATCCACGACTCTGAAGATATTGTTCCGACTCTAAGGGAAACAAAGTTGTCAGGTTTATGCGGTTGTCAGAGACTAATACCTTCTTGTTTATTCGAGAAGTTTCTAGTGACCTCTGAGTTAGCTGGCACACACAATTAAGTTTAATATACTCGATAGAGACATACTGACCTCAGTCCTATGTCAATTCTATAGTGTGTATTATTCCAATGCGCAGAGCCTTTCAGGGATACAGGAACTACACTACTGTGCCATACTATCTGAGTTTGGATCAACCTCTCACTCCTGGAGTAAGATTTAACTGCTCGCACCCACTTCCTAGAGATAAGCAAGGGCCCAACACCGCCGGCCTGGCACCGGAAGTGGAGGAAGGGTGGGTCCTGTGGATTTGATACTCTGAGGGAGGTTCTGGAGAAGGTTTGTATCTCTTCCTTCTTGTACTCCCTGCCATGGCACCGGAAGTGGAGAAAGGGGGGGGGGAGTCCTGCTGGATTTGATACTCTGAGGGAGGTTCTGGAGAAGGTTGGATCTTTTCCTTCTTGCCCTCACTGCCGGCCTGGTGATGCTACGGTTGCATGTTGTGTGTTTCCCTCTGCAGGTGTTTATCTTTGCAGCCAGGTGTGGTGGGTCGCCGCTGGTATTGACAGCTGTGTAAGGGTGGCACCGGGTCTCAATGGTGATGCGTGAGGGGAGTGGGACCCAGTGGACGTCTCTTGAGTGCTGGAGTGATTGTGTCATACGAGCAAAGACCCCCGATGAGGGGCAGATACAAGCAGAAGACCCTTATTGGAGGTAGGAAGATCTGAGGCACGTGGGCGAGGCTTTACCCATGTCAAGAGGAGCCAGACCCGGTGACACTGTTTTAAGGGCAGGTTCAAACAACAAAATGGAGGAGTGTCCCCTCGGGTTCTGCTGCAAGAGATTCTTCTGCAGTAGGAAATGGTGAGCCCAACCAATTAAAGGATAACATTCATCCTTTTAGAAGACCCCTCACTCACCAACCTAGTTGGTGACATGCTTCATCATCGGGGTCCCACCCTGAAGGCCGAGTGCCAACAGGGTGTGCTACGACACCTGACTACAGTGGAGCGGGATATTGTTTTTTTTATATGTACAGTGCTAAGGATACAGTGAGTGATATTAAAAAGGAGTCAACACTATTCACTCATGGACTTTATTCCTGAGTGGTTGAACTCCCTGTAAAAGCAAATGTAACACCTATGTCTAATTAAGTAGGCTTTGGTGTTAAGAGAAGTATAGTGTATTAAAATTGAGACGTGTGCTATGTGGTTAAAATACAGGTCTACATGTTTCAACCATGTTGCAATTGTCTGTTTTCGTCTGGACCAAAAAGACCTGGGTGGTGCACACACGCTAAGGCGTGCCCTGCCCTCGATCTGTGAATAATCTGGAACCACAAAATTGTGGACCAATTAAAATAGTGGAGTAATCTTCTCCTGTGTCTGGGAAGAAAAAACGTAGAGCTCGGTAATTGCCAGCTCCATGGGCGTCCGGGTTCCAAGAGCGGAATGCTCACGTAACTTGTGGCTTCTTCCTTGCGGTACAGTAACATACTTGGATCTCATCACGGAGCCCCGATGGTTAAGGGCAGGTTCACCTTCTACAGCAGGGTCAGCGGGGCTCTGCGGGTGCTGTTTGGAGTGCAATGTGGGTTATAATGCAGAGTTTGTGGGGTAAGGGAGGTCACTCTGGAAGTGAAAGGACTTTACACAGATAGCTGTGGCGTGAAGCAGCCAAGAGTCCTATGAGACAGCCCTGTAATGGCTCCCTGCCCACCTAGTGACATCCCCTCCCTCTATCCTGACACCCCATGCCTTCTCATGCTTCTTCCCCTTCTGTAGACACTCTCTGCCCCTCTACAGACACCCCCTGACCCTCTACACACACTCCCTGCCCCTCTACAGACACTCCCTGCCCCTCTACAGACACTCCCTGACCCTCTACACACACTCCCTGCCCCTCTACAAACACTCAATGCCCCTCTACAGACACTCCCTGCCCCTCTACAGACACTCCCCGCCCCTCTACAGACACTCCCTGACCCTCTACAGACACTCCCTGCCCCTCTACAGACACTCCCTGCCCCTCTACAGACACTCCCTGACCCTCTACAGACACCCTCCGCCCCTCTACAGACACTCCCTGCCCCTATATGGACACTCCCAGCCCCTCTACAGACACTCCCTGCCCATCTACAGACACTCCCTGCCCCTCTACAGACACTCCCTGCCCATCTACAGACACTCCCTGACCCTCTACAGACACTCCCAGCCCCTCTACAGACACTCCCTGCCCCTCTACAGACACTCCCTGACCCTCTACAGACACTCACTGACCCTCTACAGACACCCACTGCCCCTCTACAGACACTCACTGACCCTCTACAGACACTCCCTGCCCCTCTACAGACACTCCCTGCCCATCTACAGACACTCCCTGACCCTCTACAGACACTCCCTGCCCCTCTACAGACACTCCCTGCCCCTCTACAGACACTCCCTGCCCCTCTACAGACACTCATTGTCCCTCTACAGACACTCCCTGCCCCTCTACAGACACTCCCTGCCCATCTACAGACACTCCCTGCCCCTCTACAGACACTCCCTGCCCCATATTCTTACTAACTAACAATCTAAAAGTAGAAATTTGGAGGAAGGCAGCCCCCATTAACCCCCCCTCACCCCCGTATCACCTATTTCTGCGCCTGAAGAGGGTCACAGGTCTCGAAAACAGGATGACATCCCCATTTGCAGTCTCTGAAGCGGCGCCTTTTACTCCTGTTCTGGCTCATCTCCCTTCTCCTCTCTTCCGGGTCTCTCACACCCCGGCTGGGGTTGCATCTCCAACCGTTGACCTCAATCCTCAGTCGGGCCGGGAACATCATGGCACATTTCAGACCTCTTTCCCTGAGTTTTTTCTTAACCCCCAGGAATCCCTGGCATTGCCTCTGTACCGCCTGCGTGAAATCCAGGAAAAAGGAGAGACTGATATTCTCGAATCTCAGAGGGCCTCCCAACCTGGAGGCCTGCAGGATAGAGTCTCGGTCTCTGTAATTAAGTACCTTCGCAATCATTGGTCGAGGGGGGGCCCGGGCCTTGGCCTACCACCCGGGACTCTATGCTCCAGTTCTATAGTGAAGAAATTACTTAGTCCCTTGGGTTTAAGGTGCTTGAGAACTAGGTCCTCCATGACCAGATCCTGGGGCTGGGCCCTCTGCCTTTTCCGGAACACCAATAATTCAGACGTTACTTCTCCGGGCCCTCCCCTCGTATTCGTCCAGCTTCCGGCTCGTGAGGTCGCCAGCTCCCCTGAGTTCCCACACCTCCTGCTTCAGCGATGCCACATTGTCTGTTAAGCTGGCAGTTTTAACGTCAAGGGACTTAACCTTTTCACTGGTTTTAGTGAGATCTGCACGGATAAGGTTAACCTCTATAGCCATTGTATCCAGTTTTTGATCAAGTGACTCCATTTTCTGTCCCAAAGATTTTTGCACTCCATCTATGGCCGCCATCACATTCAGCAATGTAAGTTCTGTCTGAGGGCCAGTCGAATCTCTTCCCGGGTCTTGTGTCTTCTTTGAGTCAGGTGGGGAACCTCTGGGCAAAGTGTACCTGTCCAGTTTATTAGCTTGTACATAACAGGACCCTTTAGTGGACCGCGACTGCGATCTCTCGCTTTCGGGTTTAGTCGCCATTCTGCCCCTCACCAGGGCTTCCACCGTCTAGAACCACAAGTATACCAGATTCCTCCCCCAACAGGGCGTTCTATTCTTCCCCGGTTTCGACGTCTTCTTTTCCCCAAGGGACCCCAGGCGGTGAGTTCCGAAACCCGAATGATAACTCTGAGACCGCCTGTCTCTCCACCGCTGGGTCTATATTCCGGATCACCTGGCTGTCTCCACCCCCCACAGGCCAGCGGTCCTCTCACCCGCTCAAGTTTCCCGGGCGACAAGATGGCTTCACTCTGTGACCAACGGCCTCTTGTGACCACACAAATCTGCCCTCGGAACTTTTCCGTTCCACAACGGGTCGGCCGCCTTAAAAGCACCCCGACCGTCCCATAACAGGAGGTCTCTTCGCACTGTTTGCCGCACCAGCCCCCGATTCCACCACGTTCCAAATGCCTGCCCGCAGGGTTTTATGTCTCCGAGCCAGCGAGCCCACTCGCCCGTTCACGAGGTCTTCTTGCCCCCAGCCCGGTCGGGTCCGGGCTTCTCACCAACTCCTCAGTGCTTGGGACGACTCACCGCCAACACTCCACGGGTAGCCAACGCCGGGCAAGCGGACAGGGCATCCGCCGCGGGCTCAGCACCTCAGTTCCCGGGCCTTCCCGGGGTCTTCCGAGTACCTTGCACCGCCGACGTTTTCTGCTAGAGATCCAGAAAACCAGCCGGCTCTGAGTCAGTATTTTCGCCCGCTTAACAGCCCTCTATCACCTCATATGGCACCACCATCAACACACCAGGCAGGTCGCCTTGTCAACAACACCGTCTTCTGATCTCCAGCAACTCTCTTCCACGAGGGCTTCCCCAGTCATCTCATCCGGGACACCGCCACTCCGCCTGTCAGGCTGACGCACCCCACACGCACCAACCAGTGAGGTCTCCACGTTCAAGGGCCGTTCTTCTCCTCCCCGTCTGCCGTTTTGCAATTTGGGAGCGCCCGAGCCCCACACACAGCTATATGGCCCCGGGACTCCGCGTCACAGTCGGCTGCCCACTGCTCTCGGTTCGTCTATAAGTAGAGGGGTTTTGTCCTACGGGTCCTGGCTGGACAAGATACGTTAGTAAAGAAGAAAAGGTGCCAGGGCTCGAGTTGAACAGACCAGGGCTAGTTTATTTAGCTGGTGTGTGCCTTCTTTACATTATTTCGAGAAGGTATGCATTTGTCATTATTCATACATTTCAAAACAGATTTACTTCTTCATTCAATCTACAGAAGGTGAAAACATCCCTTTCACTGGGGATACAAATGAAAACATTTCATACATTTGAAGGCAATATGTACAAGCAAAAATAAATGAAGAAAATTTATAAACAATTAAACTTTCATTTTTTTCATAAAACAGGCATTGAATCATATGCACCAAAATTCGTTTGGGTATGTTAGTTTTATGATTACATTGCCCTATGCTATCGTGTGCCTCTTTTAAACAGCCAAATAGCCGACGCGTTTCCAAACCCGTCCTTTAATCTTTCGGGTTTTTCTTCAGGGCCGGGCTGTGTACCTGTGGTGCAAAATTAGGGACATTAGGGGCCCGATGTAGGTAGGCCGTTACCGATCGGTAACGGCCGAAAATACCGAATCTGGGCCCTTACCGATCGGTATACTGGCATCGAGATGTAGGGCACAAAAAAAAGTACAAATCGGAGCGAAAACCGAATCGGAATGATTACCGAATGTAAAAGAATGCGATACGTACATACCGAAAATCGGATACAGTACGAATCGGTAACACACCGAATCGGATGCAAACACCGAATCGGTGCATGTACAGAATCGGTAGTGACACCGAATCGGACATAAGCCGAATCGGTGCATGTACCGATTCGGTAGTGACACCGAATCGGACATAAGCCGAATCGGTGCATGTACCGATTCGGTAGTGACACCGAATCGGACATAAGCCGAATCGGTGCATGTACCGATTCGGTAGTGACACCGAATCGGACATAAGCCGATTCGGTGCATGTACCGATTCGGTAGAGACACCGAATCGGACAGAAGGCAAATCGGAGAACCTACCAATTCGGTAGATTCACCGATCGGGAAAATCCCCGCTTCGGACAGATGGGGAGATGTAGGGAGACACAGAAACACCGATTTTGGCTCAAAATCGGTAGAATCCACTCGGCAATTACCATGGATTACGATCAGGTGGTAACCAACTCCAACCCATAAAAACAGCCCCAAAATGCATTGCAACTTGCAGGATGGCAGCTTTTTATGTCATAGCGAGGCGGCTACGGCTACAGCAGCAAGGAGAGAGGGAATGGCAAAGAGAGGAGCAGGTATACAGACAACGTATCACCCTGGTCATGCTGACAGATGCAGAGATCCTACAGCGGTACAGGCTGGACTCAGAGACCATCACAGACCTCATTAGGGACCTCCAACCCCTGTTGCAGCACCCCACCCCAAGGGCACACGCAATCCCTGTGCAGGTGCAGGTGCTATGCTGCCTACACCTGCTGGCGTCTGGCAGCTACCAAAGTGTAGTCGCTGTGGCAGGAGGGGTGACCCAGAGCAGCCTGTCAAGGTTCTTCCACAAGTTCCTTGATGCCATGATCCAGAGGATGGCCCACTACATTTCCTTCCCTGCAACCCAGGCAGAACTTGTACAGACCAAAGCAGACTTTTACCAGATGGCAAGATTCCCCCACATCATTGGCTGCATAGACGGCACACACATTCCGATTTGCCCACCATCTGACACAGAATACATCTACCGCAATCGGAAGTCCACTCACACCATCAACGTACAGGTGATCTGCAATGCGAAATGCACCATCACAGACCTGGTAGCAAAATTTCCGGGTAGTACCCACGACTCCTACATTTTCCAACAGAGCGGCATCTATGCACGGCTGATGGCTGGGGAATTTGGAGAAGGATACCTCCTAGGTGAGACACATCATCAGCCCCCCATAACCAAAAACAGCAAAGTGAAATACATGTATGCATGTAAGTAATTTTACCCCTTTTCCTTCTAGGCGACAGTGCATATGCCCTCCGTTCATTCATTCTCACCCCCTACCTCAACCCCTCTACACCCAGCCAAAGGAGGTATAACCGTGCCCACAAAAGCACCAGGAATGTTGTGGAAAGGACATTCGGCATCTGGAAAAGCAGGTTTAGATGCCTGCACAAGAGTGGAGGTGCAAGGCAGTACACCCCCATCACCTGTTGCAAAATCATAGCTGTCTGTGCAATGTTACACAACCTTGCGGTGAAGAAGGGCACTGAGGTGGAGTTGAGTGACTACGAGGACCATGATGACGACGAAGCTGTGCCACTAACACAGCCAGCTGGGGTGTGTACGCCAAGTGATGGAAGATATAGACGTGAGGAGATAACAGCAAACTATTTCTGAGTGAGTACAAATGCACAGACAGGTGAATGGTTGTGTTGAATAAGCAATTTTTAATACTGTTGCTACACAGTTACTGCACTGATGTGCAACAAAAAAAAGGTGTAATGTCAATGAAAACAAAAGTCTAGGGTCCAGGTTGCCTCACCCGCCCTTGCTAGGCTATTTCTTTGAGCGCTTTGCAGCCCCACTGTGGTGTCCCTCACCCCCTTCAGAATGACCAGCGGCATCTGCGGAGCGCCTGGTGCTCCTGCGTGGCTCTGACGCAGCGCTGGCCGGGCTGCTGCGGCTGCTGCTGTCCCCAGCATCCCCCAGGTCCAGGGCAGGATTTGCGGCAGTGTTAGAGATGATCAAGGCCTCCATTGCTGTCGTGATGCGGGCCATTCCCCTTGTCAACTCTGCGGTATTTTGAGCGAGACTAGACTCCATGTTGGCACCACGCTGACAGAGTTGTGCCGTTGCTGCAGCAAGGCGGCTCAAGGAGCGGTTCTGCACCCGGGCATCCCGCCTGCGCACCACCTCTTGCTCCTCCATTCTGCCACATAACTGTGTGATGGCAGTGGTTAGCCTGCCTAAACCTGCTACTGCCTCCTTGTTGGAAGCCACAAAGGCCTGAAATCCTTTCACCATTTCCCCCATCTGCAGGTTGTGCTGCAGGAGCTGGCGTTGGCATGCCATGATGGATTTCGCCTGCTGCCTTTGGATCTTCACCATATTGCCTTCGAGGCCCCGGAACACACTGGCCTCCCGTGCTGGGTCTGCAGTGGTGGGAATGGCACGGCGCCGGGTACTGCTGCTGCCCGCCTGCTGCGTGGGCTGGGGTGCCACTGGTGGGGGTGTGGTGCTGGCCGGGGCCTGAGCCCCTGCTCCCAGGACAGGGTGTACTGGAGCCACAGTGGCAGGAGCTGGTGTAGGTGGAAAGAGCTCCCTTGTCGGGGAGTTCTCTGGGGAGAATTGCAAGGAGGGTGTGCTTTGCATTTGTGGGGAGTTAAGTGCATCAAAGTCAATTTCCAGGTCTCCCTCAATATCCAGGCCTATGGTGTTTTCCTCCTCCTCCTCGGCAGCCTGACTCGTGCTCGGCCCTGCGAGTGCAGTGGTAGATGGTGCTGCTGCCTCCTTTGGCAGTGTTTGTCCGCCTGATGGTGCCCCTAGGTACAAAGAAGCATTTGTAAATAGAGTACCGATGTATTACAGTCAGTACAATTAAAGCATTCCACATGTCCTAGCATCTCCGTAGAATGTGTTCCACTGTTTCATGTCTTGTGATTCTGCACTGCCATATTTTGATACCTACTGCTGACTGGATGTACCATGATGCTTGTCTCTTGTATGTTGGTTGCAGTACTGTGCTGGGGTTTGGCTATGCATTGTGTCTAATGGGGAGGTGTCTGGTAGGGTGTGTCCTGATGCGCATGCCTCTTACCTGTAGCTGTAGCTCTGGCTGAGCTGTCCAGGGTCCCAATTCCGGTCACGCTCTCCCTCTCAATGGTGCTGGAGACCAGTTCCTCCAGCTCGGTGAGGGGTGGCGCCGGGTTCCTGCCACCACCAGTGACTCCAGCCTGCTTCTGGATCTCTGCCATCTTCCGTTTGGTCAGGCTGCGGATGTCGTAGAAGCGCTTCTTCAGCTCATCCAGGGACCTGGGGGTGACACCCACAGCGTTGACCTTCTGACCGATATCGCTCCAGAGCCTCCTCTTGGTGCTTTCTGGCACATTGAGGGACAGCTTTCCGAATAGCTGCCGGTGCACCCTCACCACCTCCTCAACCAACACCTGCAGCTCGGTGCTGCTGAACTTAGGCTTCCTCTTCTGGCTGGACTTCTGGCTCTCACTCTGGTTTGCCATCTTGGTCTGAACAGTTCACTACCTCCTACTCCCACTGCTGCTAACTGTGACTGCTCAGCTCAGGCTGGCTCTCCAGAAAGTTCTTAATTGGCTGCACCTGCCAGGGTTGCCACTCCCTGTTTGGGAGGGGGAGGGGGAGCCACCTCATTGGCTGAAGCGGCTTTTACCGAATCGGCTATCTCCGATTCGGATATTACCGATTCGGTAAAATCCGAATCGGTATCATCCGATTCGGAGATAGCCGAATCGGTTTCTTCAATGCATTCCTATGGGCTTTTTGGCCATGGGTGTGTTTTCATACCTCCGATTCGGTAATTGCCGATTCTGATTTTTCCGACTCGGCTAATTCCGATTCGGTGGTAGCCGATTCGGCTAATTCCGATTCGGTGGTAGCCGATTCGGCTAGTTCCGAATCGGTGGTAGGCGATTCGGTACTTTCCGATTCGGTCCGTGCTGATTCGGTACGTACCGATTCACATTACCGATGCCGACCGATTCCCTATTATTTCGCTGTTTGTTTCCTACATCTCGTTTTCCGATTTCAGAATACCGAATCGGCCCGCCTCGGTATTTTGGAATCGGAAATTCCCTTTTACCTACATCGGGCCCTTAGTTTCTCCTTTTTTCCTAGATTTTTAACCTTGCTTCATATGCAGGCTAAGCCTGTGGAATTTTACCTTGTGTACCGGATTTGCTGACTGCTGTTGTTCAAAAACGGGGCATCAGATAAACTTGAATTTTCACCATTACCTAAACGTGGTTAAGGATAGGCGAATATAATGAATATGTTGAGCTCTCAGGTTTGTTTGTGCTTGTGATGTGTATGTAAAGGCTGCGCTGACACTTACTTGTTTTTGTTGTCAGATTATTCTCTATCTCAGAGTTTTCTTAAAAGTCAATGGAGCGTTCCGCGGTGATTTCGTTCTGTGCAATTAAAAATAGAAATCAATCCGGGAATCAAACAATGGCTCGAATTCAATTTGGGTCTGTGGTTTTGTGCTTACTTCTGTGTAGCGCGGCTGGCGACCCAGGCTCTTCTCGTTGTTTGGCAGTTAGGCTTCGGTTCTTAGTTCTGGGGGAGGAACCAAGCCAATATTAGTGTTTATTTAGCGGTGATACTTTGCTAGATGTACCTTCTATTTTAGTTTACGCGAGGCGTTCTTACCTTTGTCTAAGGGTCTCTTGCTGCGCTTGGGGTTCTGTGCACGAATCACAATTCTCACTCAGAGTGCTGCTATTCTGGTTTAGTTTCAACACCGGGTGGAACACGGTTTCCTGTTTATGTATGCAGCTAGGCATTGTGGGATTTGTAGTTTTGTGGACTATTCACGCGTTTTAACATCATTGTGTCTTGGATATGAAACTTAAAGGCTAGGGTACAGCGCGTTAACTCACTGCTTCTTAATAGATATGACTTCCGTGGTGGTGGGGTTCACAGGGGACTTAATAGTTAGTTCTTTGTAATTCCGACATCTCATTCAGGCCATCCATCACACAATTGAATTTTAAAATTAGATAAGCCTCTTTGTTTAGGAGCATGGCATCGATGTTTCCTCCCCTCGGAGGAACCTTCATGGCTTGTAGTATTGTCCATTTGAAGTCATTTTCATTGTGGTTCTGTTCCACAAAGTGCTGTACCATGGGCGCGGACAGCACTTTGTTCTTGATTCTGGATCTGTGTTGAGCTATTCGTTGGTTGGCTTTTTGAGTGGTTTTTCCTATATACAACTTAGGACAAGGGCACATGACTGCATATATTACATTCGGTGTTTTGCAGTTCGAGAATCCTTTATGTGTCCATTTCGTTGTCTTGAATGAGAATTCATCACCTTCAATTGTATTGGGGCAGGAAGCACACGAACCACATTTGTGGTGGCCTATTACAGGTGGTAGTTTCCACAACGTACGTAAGTCAGCTTTGACTTTACTTACTCCCAGATCGGCTCTTACGATGCGCTGTGCTATACTTCTGTTTTTCTTTAGGGCAAACAAGGGCTGCTCCATCGGGACTTCTGAGTTTTTAATCAAATGCCAATTCTTTAAGATAATGGATTTCAACTTGTTGGTGTATGGCCCAAAAGTGGTAACACATACCGGCCTTTCTAAGGGTTTAGTGTCTATGTTGGTTCTCAATAATTCTTCTCGTGGAGTGTGCCATGCCCTAGTGGTTGAGTGTTTTAGTAATTTATGGGGATAACCCCTCCGTTGTAATTGATCACTCAGTATTTGGGAATGGATCAAAAAGTCTTCCTTCCTGGAGCAATTCCGCCGGATTCTCAACATTTGTCCGTACGGCAAGTTAGATCTTAAGCTTTTCGGATGATAGCTCGCATAATGCAAAATAGTGTTCTTGTCTGTGTCTTTACGATATAAAGTGGTAGTCAGTTCATTTTCATATGGAAAAACCACTACATCTAGAAAAGTGAGCGATGTTCTGCTGAAAGTCATTGTAAATTTTATATCTGGGTGTCTGGTGTTGAGCCACTGATGGAACTGGGCCAGCGTTTCTTCTGACCCATTCCATTGGCACCAGATATCATCAATGAAACGATACCATTTGGTTATATTTTGTTGAAATGGATTATTTCGGTAGATGAAGCGCTCCTCATACAGGGCCATGAAGAGCACCGCCATTTCTGGGGCATAAGGACACCCCATGGCGGTGCCCTTCACCTGCACGTAGAACGTGTCCATAAACCGAAAGTAGTTCCTTTTGAGTGCTATTCTCGCTAGGTCAATAATAAAGTCTGTGGGGACTCTATGTGGTCTGGGTCGCGTTTCTAGAAAATACTCCATTGCTTCTAATCCCTCTTGTTGGGGGATTTGAGTGTATAGGGAGGTGACATCAAAGGATACCATCACCTCTTGGTTTCCATCAAATGCAGTCCCTTCAATTTTGTTAATGAAGTCCCTAGTGTCTTTGAGGTATGATTTTACTTCAGACAAAAAAGGTTTTAGGAACACATCCACGTATTTTGCTAGTGGTTCCAGTACCGAATCACATCCGGAGACAATTGGTCTTCCGGGTGGTTCCAATAAGCTTTTATGAATTTTTGGTAAAAAGTAGATTACCGGAATGCGCGGACTTTTTTTGTCTAGATATTGGAACTCCTTCATTCCTAATATCCCCTTGTCCCGACCCTCAGTGATTATAGTCTGAATTTCAGCCTTTATTTGTGGAGTTGGATCCTCTTTGACTTCTCTATACCACTCGGTGTTTTTAATTTGACTATTGGCTTCAGTAATGTATTTGTCTCTGTCCCAGACCACCAGGGCTCCCCCTTTGTCTGCGGGTTTTATCACTATAGAATAGTCATTGCGTAAACTGTTCAAAGCCATTTCTTGGTCTCTAGTGATGTTCCTCTTGAGGAACATTTTTTGTTTACTTAATTGTGTGATGGAGGATAGAACGATTTGTTCAAAGGCTACTATTTCCTTTGGAATGGTATATGTTGGAGGTACAAATGTGGATTTATTGGAGAGATTAGAGGGTTCATTCACTCTGACACAGACAAAGGGGGAGCCCTGGTGGTCTGGGACAGAGACAAATACATTACTGAAGCCAATAGTCAAATTAAAAACACCGAGTGGTATAGAGAAGTCAAAGAGGATCCAACTCCACAAATAAAGGCTGAAATTCAGACTATAATCACTGAGGGTCGGGACAAGGGGATATTAGGAATGAAGGAGTTCCAATATCTAGACAAAAAAAGTCCGCGCATTCCGGTAATCTACTTTTTACCAAAAATTCATAAAAGCTTATTGGAACCACCCGGAAGACCAATTGTCTCCGGATGTGATTCGGTACTGGAACCACTAGCAAAATACGTGGATGTGTTCCTAAAACCTTTTTTGTCTGAAGTAAAATCATACCTCAAAGACACTAGGGACTTCATTAACAAAATTGAAGGGACTGCATTTGATGGAAACCAAGAGGTGATGGTATCCTTTGATGTCACCTCCCTATACACTCAAATCCCCCAACAAGAGGGATTAGAAGCAATGGAGTATTTTCTAGAAACGCGACCCAGACCACATAGAGTCCCCACAGACTTTATTATTGACCTAGCGAGAATAGCACTCAAAAGGAACTACTTTCGGTTTATGGACACGTTCTACGTGCAGGTGAAGGGCACCGCCATGGGGTGTCCTTATGCCCCAGAAATGGCGGTGCTCTTCATGGCCCTGTATGAGGAGCGCTTCATCTACCGAAATAATCCATTTCAACAAAATATAACCAAATGGTATCGTTTCATTGATGATATCTGGTGCCAATGGAATGGGTCAGAAGAAACGCTGGCCCAGTTCCATCAGTGGCTCAACACCAGACACCCAGATATAAAATTTACAATGACTTTCAGCAGAACATCGCTCACTTTTCTAGATGTAGTGGTTTTTCCATATGAAAATGAACTGACTACCACTTTATATCGTAAAGACACAGACAAGAACACTATTTTGCATTATGCGAGCTATCATCCGAAAAGCTTAAGATCTAACTTGCCGTACGGACAAATGTTGAGAATCCGGCGGAATTGCTCCAGGAAGGAAGACTTTTTGATCCATTCCCAAATACTGAGTGATCAATTACAACGGAGGGGTTATCCCCATAAATTACTAAAACACTCAACCACTAGGGCATGGCACACTCCACGAGAAGAATTATTGAGAACCAACATAGACACTAAACCCTTAGAAAGGCCGGTATGTGTTACCACTTTTGGGCCATACACCAACAAGTTGAAATCCATTATCTTAAAGAATTGGCGTTTGATTAAAAACTCAGAAGTCCCGATGGAGCAGCCCTTGTTTGCCCTAAAGAAAAACAGAAGTATAGCACAGCGCATCGTAAGAGCCGATCTGGGAGTAAGTAAAGTCAAAGCTGACTTACGTACGTTGTGGAAACTACCACCTGTAATAGGCCACCACAAATGTGGTTCGTGTGCTTCCTGCCCCAATACAATTGAAGGTGATGAATTCTCATTCAAGACAACGAAATGGACACATAAAGGATTCTCGAACTGCAAAACACCGAATGTAATATATGCAGTCATGTGCCCTTGTCCTAAGTTGTATATAGGAAAAACCACTCAAAAAGCCAACCAACGAATAGCTCAACACAGATCCAGAATCAAGAACAAAGTGCTGTCCGCGCCCATGGTACAGCACTTTGTGGAACAGAACCACAATGAAAATGACTTCAAATGGACAATACTACAAGCCATGAAGGTTCCTCCGAGGGGAGGAAACATCGATGCCATGCTCCTAAACAAAGAGGCTTATCTAATTTTAAAATTCAATTGTGTGATGGATGGCCTGAATGAGATGTCGGAATTACAAAGAACTAACTATTAAGTCCCCTGTGAACCCCACCACCACGGAAGTCATATCTATTAAGAAGCAGTGAGTTAACGCGCTGTACCCTAGCCTTTAAGTTTCATATCCAAGACACAATGATGTTAAAACGCGTGAATAGTCCACAAAACTACAAATCCCACAATGCCTAGCTGCATACATAAACAGGAAACCGTGTTCCACCCGGTGTTGAAACTAAACCAGAATAGCAGCACTCTGAGTGAGAATCGTGATTCGTGCACAGAACCCCAAGCGCAGCAAGAGACCCTTAGACAAAGGTAAGAACGCCTCGCGTAAACTAAAATAGAAGGTACATCTAGCAAAGTATCACCGCTAAATAAACACTAATATTGGCTTGGTTCCTCCCCCAGAACTAAGAACCGAAGCCTAACTGCCAAACAACGAGAAGAGCCTGGGTCGCCAGCCGCGCTACACAGAAGTAAGCACAAAACCACAGACCCAAATTGAATTCGAGCCATTGTTTGATTCCCGGATTGATTTCTATTTTTAATTGCACAGAACGAAATCACCGCGGAACGCTCCATTGACTTTTAAGAAAACTCTGAGATAGAGAATAATCTGACAACAAAAACAAGTAAGTGTCAGCGCAGCCTTTACATACACATCACAAGCACAAACAAACCTGAGAGCTCAACATATTCATTATATTCGCCTATCCTTAACCACGTTTAGGTAATGGTGAAAATTCAAGTTTATCTGATGCCCCGTTTTTGAACAACAGCAGTCAGCAAATCCGGTACACAAGGTAAAATTCCACAGGCTTAGCCTGCATATGAAGCAAGGTTAAAAATCTAGGAAAAAAGGAGAAACTAAATGTCCCTAATTTTGCACCACAGGTACACAGCCCGGCCCTGAAGAAAAACCCGAAAGATTAAAGGACGGGTTTGGAAACGCGTCGGCTATTTGGCTGTTTAAAAGAGGCACACGATAGCATAGGGCAATGTAATCATAAAACTAACATACCCAAACGAATTTTGGTGCATATGATTCAATGCCTGTTTTATGAAAAAAATGAAAGTTTAATTGTTTATAAATTTTCTTCATTTATTTTTGCTTGTACATATTGCCTTCAAATGTATGAAATGTTTTCATTTGTATCCCCAGTGAAAGGGATGTTTTCACCTTCTGTAGATTGAATGAAGAAGTAAATCTGTTTTGAAATGTATGAATAATGACAAATGCATACCTTCTCGAAATAATGTAAAGAAGGCACACACCAGCTAAATAAACTAGCCCTGGTCTGTTCAACTCGAGCCCTGGCACCTTTTCTTCTTTACTAACACTGCTCTCGGTTCAGCATCGACAAGCGCCCTGTTTCGCAGCGCTACATCTGGGCGCGAGGTCCGGCTGCGGCACAAGCACGAGTATCCCTCCGCTGTCCGGGTGGTTGATGCAGCAGGGGGGGGGGCAACCCGCAGGGCAACGCCGATCCGAGCCAATCGTGGGGCCAGACCGGTGACTTCCGGTCGGCGGCCCCGCTGTTGTTTCACTATGGCCGGGGTTGGAAACAACCCGAGACCCCGGCTCTCTCGCTCTCAGCCGCAGACTTGCCGGCGATGCCTCTCAAGATTCCCGCGGCATAATCAGGCGCAGGGCCCAGCGCCCGGCGCCGCTTCCTCTCCGCCGCCAGCTTCACCGCTCAGGGAGCAGGATGGCGATCAGGATGTATCCGGAGGCGGCTGGGGTCTCGGGAGCCCAAAGCTCACAAGGCCTTCTTAGACTCGTGCGTAGCTCCTCCTCCAACAATCCTGTCTTTTATGCCTGCAGCCACCTTCCCAGTGCAAGCCCTGCCTTCAGTGCGGAAATTGGGGCTCTTTGACTTCCACAAATTATTTCTGGACTGAACACTGCTGGGAGCGGTGGAGAGTGGTGCGCTTGGAGTCCGGTGCGGCTGCGGCCATCGGGCGAGCCCCGGGGATCCCACGTGGCTCTGGGCCTCAGCCGGGCTCACGGACGGCCGCACTTCTCTGAAGAGCACTACCTTTAATCAGCTGCTCGTATCCACTTATTGCTGGGTCAGCGACCAGGCGGGCTGGGGGAGACATCGCAGCTGCCCGCTTCTGCTCCCGATCTCCAGTCGAGCTCGATCTGGTCCAAATAATCCCCTGGAATCCACGTGGGGGTTGCTGCTGCGCCCTCCCCCCCCTGCGGCTGCTCCCGGATCGCCTCTCCAGGTTGGGCGCTTCAACTGCGGGAGTCCTGGGGTGCGTGCGGTGACCCACCTCCATGACCAGACCTCGGAGATTGTCACTGGAGGCGGCTGGGGAGGAATTATCTGCCTCTCCCCTGGAGACACACGGGAGAATGCCTGCAAACTGCTGAGCGCGTCCTACACTTTGTCGTGCTGGAGCACACGCTTCACTGGATAACCGGGCACTTCAATGGCGATTAGCTTTATCCTGTACAGATACCCGAGGCTGCTAGGCTGTGAGTAGCCTGTATTTCCCTACCTGCCTTGTTGTCGCCACAATATTGAACTATGTACAAAGCTACATACTGCCTCCATTCAACGCTCCCTGCTACTGCTCACCACACTATCCTGCCTGCTGCCCCAGACTGGTGGGACCCTCCGAGTGCTGATCATCACGATGTTTGCACATACAACATTAGACTCTTGAGACACTACTCTGCCCACTGCTATGCATTGTATAAGTGCGTAGCCGATTGTCCTCGCCAGCTGCACTCACCTGCTTGCCGCCCTGGCTGGTTGAGCCCCTTTTGAGTGCCGATCATTGTGCTGCTGAGCGCGCACTTGGAGGCATTATCCCCAGCAATCCAGCGGACACTGCTAGCACATACTCCTGGCCCTTCCTAGATCCACAATACGCCGCGGATAGCCATCACACAGACTGAGGGACATCAGACTTGCTTGAAGCAATTGGGGGCGGCTTCTCCCACCTGGAGTCATTCACGGCCTGATTCTGCAGGAGTTTTCCCGATTGTTTTGTTAGCAGCACAGCAATAGTTTACCTCCGGCCTCATCCCCAGCGGCACCACCGCATCGCCAAACTTGGGCGCAAACACTTCTCCTCTACCCGGCGGTGCTGCTCCTTCATTGGTATCCCTCCTCTGGTCAGGTTCACTGGTGCATGCCTGACAGGCGCCTGCGCTGCCGCCATAATGGCTTTTCGTTACATTTTAAGAGACCACCTGCCCTAATCCTTCACAACTCGCTGCTCCCCGGAGGTGTTACTGTACCCGCCTCTGGTCGTATTGGAGGTTGCTGCTGCTGACTGCCCAGACTTCATTAGGGCTGTGTTCTCTCTTCCCTCCTATATCGCTCACCTTACGTCTGATGACCCGGAGGCCACATACTCAGCTTTCCGGGGATTTCCTGGGTGTGCCAACCACAGTCCCCGCCCCACTTCACACTCGCCAGGCACTGCTGCTGGGGGAAGCAAAAAGAGTGGGGAAACCAGATGGCCGCCAACCCAAACCCGTCTTTGACTCCAAAAAAGTGGCCATGCAGTCCACTTCAGATGACGCTAGTCAACTGGGCCCTGAACAGTCGCTGGGGCCATTTACGGCCCTTGAGGATGAAGTCAAAACTCTGCTATTGGCCATGCAACAGAGCCTCACTGATCTCTCTGGGAAGATGGATACAATCAACAACCGCCTCGATTTTCTTGTGCAGAAAGTAGAAAACATGATCAACAACTTAAAGAGGCTGAGCGGCATATTTCGGACACCGAGGACACTCAATCCCAGATGCAGCTCCAGGTGAAACAAATGGATAAGCTGCTGAAGGTCATCGCAGCCAAGAATGAGGACCCTGAGGCCAGCAGCCGTTGCAATAATATTCGAGTGGTGGGCATACTGGAGAGCACAAATACAGGCCACATGGAAGACTTTATAGAACGCCTCCTGTCAGACACCTTCGGTGCGGAATCTTCTCATCGCAACTGATTGTGGAATGAGGGCATCGCTCCTTGGGTCCCCGTACCCCTCCAGGCAACCCCCCTTAACTATAGAGATCGTGATTTCGCACTTAAAAAGGCTCGAGAGCAAAAATCGCTGCACTTCGAGGGCAATGAGTTTACCATATACCCAGACTTCACTGATGCGATTCAAGAGGTGTGCCATAAATTCTTGCAAGTCAGAGAAAAAATGCGTAAAGCTCAAATTGAATATGCCCATATGCACACGACAAGCTTGCGACTAACCCATCAAGGCAAAACGATCATCTGTGTCAATCCACAACAGGTTGAAGACTTCCTCAAGACTCTCAAGCTCAGGTCGCCGCGTCAATATTCTGATGACTGCGCTACCAGCACGCCATCCCCTAGAGAGAGCTGAATCGAGAGTTAGACACTAACGCTCTGGGATTTGTCGTTGGTCCACACACTCTCCCTGATGCCGGCTACATCCTGCTTACTCTCAAATGTTGCTATCACTGCCTGTGACCGCTGGGTGATAGGATGCATGCTTTCTGATGGTTTCACATCCTTAGGACTTGCTATTGTCAAATAAGTGTATCTTATATGCGACTCACTCTGTAAAGCTTCATGTTTTCTATCGGTAGGTTTGTTCTGGACCTTGCCAAGCACCCTCCCGCTTTCTCTCTTCCCTTCTCCTCCCTGTATCACTGGAAAACTGCCTCGCAGTTTTTTTTTGGTTGGGAGATGGGAGGGGTTTGTGGCCCACAGGTGCCACCCAAATGGGCGATCCCCCACGCTACGAATTTCTTTGTTGGTCTCTCCTGACTGGGACTTTAATGTTAGAGAGTAATTGGGGTACAGGTGGGAAATCATGTACCAGCACATTTGGGGTGCTGTTGTGGGTGGGGCGGTTGTCTTTGGGGAATCACTAAAATGTCAGCATGATAGGGATTCTGTTGAGGGAGGGGGGTTGGTTGGGATTTTTGCAATTTTATGAAGAATATTTGACACATCAGCAGATAGACAAGCCATCTCACGTTGTATTACCTGCAGACTCACCACACATTGGGACATTACTTATGCAGTACCCTCCACTTTTGAATGTCTCCACACTCTGAACAGTTACGGTTAAAATTACTTACATGGAACGTCAGGGGTCTCGGTGACCCTCGTAGACGTAGACAAATCCTTGCATACCTTGATAGGCATTCCATACAGGTCACGTGGCTTCAAGAAACACGCATGGACCCTCGTCGCCCTCATTGTTTTTGAAGCAAATGGGCCTCTGACAGAGTGTTCTCCTACTATTCTACATATTTGCATGGCACACTGATCTTAATAAAAAAAGAACACCCCCTTTGTTTTGGTTGGCACCTACAGCGATCCCTCGGGGAGAAGTTGCATGCTCTGGTGCACTTTGGGTACGAAGTCACTTATGATTGTTTGTTGTTACGTACCGAATACGGACGATCCAGAATTTTTCACCACCCTATAGGGACACATTCTTAAGGTAGGGTCCACTCACATCTTATGGGGGGTTGATTTTAACACTACTTTATGCCCTTCAGCGATAGATCCAATCCCCTTCCACACCACTACACCAAAACCCAAGACACGCTATCCCGACTGTTTCTCGACCATGGACTCATAGATGTATGGCATCAGGTTCACCCGGCTGAAAGAGAAGGCACTTACTACACAACAGCACATTCTTCCTGGTCGCGCCTAGACTACTAGGTTTGCACCAGGGGGTTGGCCCCTGGATCCTCTCTGCAACACATATGGCTCAAATTTTTCCAATCATGCCCCGGTCTGTATGATGATTATGCCCCCTAATTTGCTGGTGACCCCACGCTGCTAGAGGCTAGTGCCTGAGGCACTGCTGAGTGCTGTCTTCCAGATGGAGCTTGGTGAGGAGATCTCAGACTTTTTTGCTCCTAACAAAGGCTCATGTGGGCACGGTCTGGGAGGCATTCAAAGTTACGATGTGTGGTACCTGTATGTCATGACGTTTTGGAGTCCTTCGAGATATCAGTCGAAACTTGCGACGTCTTGAAGGGGAAGTGAAACAACTTGAGAACGATCTTTGGAACACAACATCGGGAGCACAGCGAGGATTACTTCAGGAAAAACTCACTGACTATACCGCCACGGCTGACAGGGAAGCCAAATTCCGGGGAAAGTACTTTACGGCTCGACGGTATGGGGAAGGGTCAAGATCCGGAAAGGCTCTGGCAACGGAAAATCGCCTACCCCGATTCTCTACTTACATAATAGAAGTGGTGGATGCGGCAGGGATTCGCCACAGGGACAGTCTTGAGATCCTACGTACGTTTAGCAAATTCTATACTGACCTCTACAGTTCTCGCAGAACCTCTCCCCTAGATCTTTCTCACTATCTTGAAGATGTTGCTCCAGGCTGGTTGGGCGATGGCCAGACGGAATTCTCAGCAGCCCCATTCGAGGATGATGGACTAAGCGCAGCTATTATGCAGATGGAATCAGGAAAGGCCCCGGGGTCAGATGGGCTACCCATAGAGTTTTACAAAACATACCTTGACCAACTACTCCCGGTGCTGAAAGAGGTCTTTCTGGAGGCCCAGGAGACTCAAGTTTTACCTGTGTCAATGAGGGAGGCACTTATTACCTCGCTTCTGAATCCTGGCAAACCTGGGGATCGCTGCGAGTCCTACCACCCCCTCTCCCTTATCAATACTGAGCTATCCCTAATCCCTAAGCAATTCCGATCGCTTCAGACTACACCAGTTTTTATACAATCACCTGGCTTCTCTCTCCTAGGGCCACCTGTCTCCCACATAAACTCATCGCCACGCCAGATTTCAGCTACACTCAGCACGCCCTGCGGCATGCTGACCACCGCCCTTTCCAGAACTGATCTCTTCTGACCCACAATGCCCATCCTAGAACCTCGGCGCTAACTCCCTTTATCTCCGATAACACTCCCCCCCCACGTGAACTCCGACCACACCCAACGTGACCCGCCCCGATACGCTATTCCCACAGCACTTACCCCGTTACACACCTACCTCCCTACCGGAAGGACACCCCTTTCCTCTGCACCGATCCTGTCAACCCTGCACCCCTCCGCCCTCCCCCCTTCCTACCCCAGTGGTCTTGCCTCCCCACTGCCCAGCTAGGATGCCACCGGCCGCACAACTGGTCACTCATCTCTGCCCCTCTCCCAACCACCTATCCCCTCTAGGGCAGAACACCTTCACTATAACATTCCCACCCAACCTCTCCTTCAAAGCTAAAAAACGCTTCAAACAGAATATAATTAGGCAACACCCGGAAACGCTAGTTGTTGACTCCTACCTCTGCACAACTAGAGGTCTGAAGAAAATGGACTTCATTTTCCACACCAACAGACCTTACGTATGGGCCACCATCTTCAACTCATCCCTCCCCGTCTCCAAAACCACCTTCACTGATCACAACCGCAAACTAACTATCGCCCCCTTGAACCATCAATCTCTGACCAGAGACATCTCCATCACCATTTATGAGAATGGCACCGTCCTAATCCAGGCGAAAGACGAGAACCTCGAGTTCTTTGACTCTCTCTTCCCCTCACTTAAGATGGCTACCACCCTTCACCCTCACAAAACAATCCCCTCCACACCGATTGGCTCCTCACAAACTCCCAATCTACGAAACGTGTCCTTGCCACCCCAGCGTCCCCTCACTACTCTACCTAGTCACTCCACCATTCAGATGCCTCCGTCAGCCCCAGCCCCCCCTATTTCACAACTCCCGTCCTCCACCCCTCACACCCAACCGCCCACCATTCAGCCCCCGTCAAACCCCCTGAGGACCCCCAACTCCCCTCCCCCCGGCTCCCGAATCACCCCCTGCTCTCAGTCTTCCGTCCTCAAAGATCCACCCCAGCCTCCCCACCCTTCCCTGCTCTTACATTCTGCCATTTCCAGGCCCTCAACAGCCCCAGCTCCCCTTTTCTCCCGACCCTCGTCCTCCCCCCACCACCCCCAAACGCCCCAAAGCCCCTCACAGCCAGGGCTCAGCCCCGCCCACCCTCCCCTCCTCTCCCCTCCATCCGAGCTGTTGCACCGCCTCGACCTTATTGAAGCACAAATCACGACCCTGATCCTTGGCCTGAAGGAAACCCTATCTGCCCTTGGAAATCTCCTAGCTACCCCTCCCCCCCTCCGCTCCATCCCACATCCCTCCGCCTCTCCCTAGGAACGATTATCCCCCTCACCAACCGGGCTCATCCCCACCTTGATTCCCTGCCTCCTCACACTAAAGACCTGACGAAGTCGCGAACAGTCAACCCCAGAAGAAATGTAACCTCCCTCTCCCCCCAGGAAGTGAGCACACTCATCGCCTCATACGATCTCCACCCGAACCGACCAGCCCAGGCCCCTCCCCCGAACTCGACTCTCACCTCCTCGATCCAAGTCATCACCGGAGTGGGTAGGAACCTGCCCCCATCTAGACAATCTAGACCCCCATTGTTTCTTTCAGCCATTCCCAGAGCCAAGCCTGACAATTTGAATCCAAAAGAAGACCCCCCCTTGAACTGTATGCTTATTAACAGCCGGTCTGCAGTCAAACATGCAACAGAGATCGCTGAATCGATCCTCTCTCATGACCTTGATGTAGCCTTCATCACGGAAACTTGGCTAAACTCCCTATCCCACCCCATTCTGGACATGCTGGTGCCACCCGGTTTCTCAATTATCCGCAAAGACAGGCCCTTACACAAAGGTGGCGGCATAGCTATTATCCACAAAAGTGACCTCCACATCTCTGAAGCCCCCTCCTGCCTGTACAGCTCCTTCGAATGCCTGTCGATCAACATCAATTCTCACGGTCATAGCTCACTCCAATGCCATCTCCTCTACCATCCCCCAGGCAACTCCAACGAATTTAGAGCACAGCTGTCAGATCTGATCACCCAATCTGCACTTAACAACGACAACAGCTTAATTTTGGGTGACCTCAACCTAAGATGGAACGATTCCAATAACCATCTGATTCAATCTCTCAACACCCTTCTGCAAGACAACGATCTGATCCAACACTGCTCAGAGGAAACGCATTACAGAGGAGCGACCCTGGATGCCATCATTGCGAACAAAACTGCAGTCTCGATTGACCACATCATCCCGGTGGACTGGTCAGACCACCACATCATTCTCTTTCATATCATCCAGCCGGCCCTATCCCTCCCACCCACTCAAGCCCCCCTAAGTGGGTCAGGAACACCTCCAGAGTCCCTCCAGACAAGCTTGAAGAAGGACTCAGCACTCTCCTCCCGAACACGACGGAGTCCCTCTCAACCTCGGAACTCACCTCGCTCTACCACTCCAACCTTGAGCTCGCCCTGGATCAGCTGGCACCTCTGAAACTAAAAAAACCCAGAAGCATCCCCTCCAGGTCTTGGTTCTCCACTGACATGAATGATGAAAGAAGACACCTAAGATCCTTGGAAAGAACCTGGAGACACAACTTCTCTGCCATCCATCGGGCCCAACTCAAGGCAGCACGCAAAAACTACTATACCCACATCAAAAGCAAAACATCTTCCTTCTTCTGCTCTGCATTAGACAATGCCAAAAACCGCCCCAAAGAACTCTTCAACATCATTAGGAACCAAACCTCCATTCCCAAGGCAGCCAACTTAGGGGCGTCCAAGACACAGTGCGACAACTTCGCAAGCTTTTTCAATGAAAAAATCGCCAAAATCGATCGCTCCTTCAGCTCGAGTCCTGCAACCAACCCACCCCCACAATAACCCCGTCTATCCGCTGGTCTTCCTTCCAGCCGGTCAAGGAAGAAATGATAAGCAATCTTATCGCCACTGCGAAACCTCATCTCACTCCCTCGATCAACTTCCATCGAGACTGACCAAGGATTTGAAGCTCACTCTAGCCCCAATCTGGAGCAAGATCATCAATAGCTCCTTGAGCGAGGGCCACATCCCGGACTGCCTTAAAGTAGGACAAGTCACACCTATGCTGAAAAAACTTGGCCCTGACCTCATGGACATGAACAACTTCAGGCCAGTCTCGAACCTTCCGTTCCTAGCCAAAATTCTGGAAAGATGTGTGCTCTCACAATTAAACCAACATCTAGAGAATTCTAACCTACTGGATCCTCTCCAATCAGGGTTCAGGAAGGGCTGCATCACTGAAACCGCAATCCTGAATGTTCTCGACGATCTGCACATGTCACTCGACTCCAACCACTGTAGCCTTCTCATTCTCCTTGATCTCTCGGCTGCGTTCGACACAGTAGATCATACCCTCCTACTTAATGTCCTCCGAGAGAGAGCGGGCATCGAAAAGATAGTCCTAAAATGGTTCTCCTCCTTTCTTAACAACCGCACTCAAAGAATAAAGATCAACAGCTTCGAATCTGACCCCCTCCCCCTCAGCAGAGGAGTCCCTCAAGGATCAGTACTCTCGCCGCAACTCTTCAACATTTACATGGAACCCCTCACCTCACTTCTCAGGAAATCCAACATCCCCGTCCACCTCTACGCGGATGACACTCAACTCTACTTGGAAACCACTTCGATCGCAGACATCCACAGATTCAATGCTACACTCTTGGAGGTCCAACTCTGGCTCTCAGCCTGCCACCTCAAACTGAACGAAGAGAAAACGGAAGTACTCATAATCTCGAACAAGGATGAAAACCCACAAATAGTGGAATGGCTCAAAGCCTTAGATGCCCTCAATGTCTCTATAACGCCAACGGACTCCGCAAAATCCCTAGGAATCACTCTCGATCCGAAACTGATCATGAATAAACACATCTCTAAAACTGCCAAAAGCGCGGTCATGAACCTGAAACTTCTCTATAAAATTAAATCCTTCCCCCCCCCCCCCAAAGATCTGAAACAGGCCACGCAGGCACTTGTGCTCTCCAGAATTGACTATGGCATCGCTGTACTGACCGGAACAGCCAAGTCGCACTTGGGCCCTCTCTCCTCCACCCTCAACGCAGCAGCAAGAATGGTCACAGGAACAAAGAAATATGACCACATCTCTCCGGCACTCAAAGAACTGAAATGGCTCCCAATCGACCAACGAGCCAACTTCCGCACAGCCTGCCTCACACATAAAGCCCTGCACATAGGCAAACCAGAATACCTGGCCGCCAAACTCAAAAGGGCGGGTCAATCCAGGAACCTCAGAAACTCCAACACACTACTACTCATCCCTCTGAAATCACAGAAACGCAATACCTCAAATAAATCCTTTGCGGGGAATGCTCCCAGGATCTGGAACGCCCCCCCCCGCCCCCCCCCACATCAGAATGACCGCCTCCTTCCCGCAATTCAAATTGCTACTCAAAGCCCTCTTCCTGGAACGCTCCTCTGCTTAACGAGAACTCCGCCGGTTGGTGAAATCCGATATCTCTCTTGATCTAGAGCCAATTGTTTCGCTCTTGAACTCCGTCCCATTTTGCGCCCAAGTTGTTGTTTTACAGACTCTATTTCCTACCTGTTGTTCCTGATTCCGGCTTTTCTATGTTTATTTTTCCTGTTGCATTTCTCTATTTGCTGTGAAGCGCTCTGATACCCTCGGGTCCAGCCAGCGCTATACAAAACTTCAATAAATAAAAAATAAATAAATACTGACACAAAAATACTTGCAAAACTCTTCAGACGCTATTCTCTAGTCTCCAAAATGTAGATCCAAAATTAGCCCTTGTGGCGGCCTTCCTAGACGCAACACAGGCATCGGATTCGGTTGAGTGGGAAACCTCTTTACTATTCTGCAGTGCATGGGATTGCCCAATGTGTTTTTGGCTAATAGTTGCCTCCTCTACACCCCCCGATGGTGAAAGTTCTTATTACGGTCATGTCTCCCCCGTTGTCTCTTTCTTGAGGCACCCGGCAGGGATGCCCTTTATACCCTCTCATGTTTGCCCTTGCCATAGAGCCTTTAGCGGCCAAGATCCGACAACACCATCACCAAAAAGGCCTTCGCTGCTTCCTTCTCACGATTCTCATTTCACTCTACGCTGACGATGTTACCCTATATGTAAAAGATCCTCAGCAGAATCTTAACCCACTCCCGTGGGAATTTGTCAGATTTGGCGGACATTCTGGTATCCACATGAATTGGACAAAATCTCAGATTTTTCCATTAACTGACTCGGCGGCACCGTTCGACACAGACTACCCCATAGAATGGTGCCACGATTGAGGTCAAATATCTGGGTATATATATTACTGCAGACCGCGAAGAATTGATGAGGCTAAATTATGGGCTGTTAGAAATGGGTTTGCCAGTTCTACGGGGGTGGCATGGAGAAGAGCGGGCAGGCCAAACTCCTGAGGACATGTGTGAAGCATCCACACAGTAACCACAGACGACACACCAGGCACACCACAAAAGAGACACAATGCCGCTTCTGGTTGGAAAAAGAATAACTTTTGTATTAGATCCAACCTGCAAAGGTAAGATACAGTAAAGCACAGTAATCACAATAGGGCGCCAACGGGCGCCAGGGCAATGGATACCAGGGGGATTATTTACAGGGAAAATGGCCAAAGCAAGAAAAAGGTGAGTCCATTAGTTTCCAGGCTGAAATAAAAAGAACGTTATCAATTGGCATGAAACACAAGGTCAGTATTGCAGGGAAAACACAGGCCTTAATCCTTGGCCTAACCGTAGCAGTAGGCTTTAAGCATAAATAAAACGTTAGGCGTGAAGACCCCTCATGCACGGCATCAGCATCATTTCAACCAATAGGCGTAAAACCTTAACATCAGGCCTAAAACATCAGAAGATATAACTCTGGAGGCCTTCGATATAAATGATATTGCGGCCCAAGAGCATCACTTTAG
Organism: Lissotriton helveticus; assembly: GCF_964261635.1. Lineage (NCBI taxonomy): Eukaryota > Metazoa > Chordata > Amphibia > Caudata > Salamandridae > Lissotriton > Lissotriton helveticus. The sequence goes on along the minus strand of NC_136066.1, from coordinate 12,461,330 downwards.
CATGGAAACCATCCGTGGTAACATCAGGCAGGAACGCCCGCCATAAGGGCGGCCTAAACACCCTGGGCGTAACTTTCTGCAGGTATGCAGGAGGCTCTCCCGCATATTAGGCATAAAAAGGCAACAGGGAACCACTAGGCATCAAAACATTATGCAGGACCTTAGCGGGGGAAACATTAGTCACCCTATCAACAGTGGCATTCCCCCGGAGGCGGGGAACACCTTCTACTTAACCCTGGGCACAATCCAGCAGTAACCAGGGCGGTTCAGGAGCCTAGTTCATAAAGCACAATTAGCTCCAACACCACTCTAGGCCTTTTGAGGCTCAACACGGAGTGGCCCTTATCGCGGCCACTGCCCACTGTCCAGCGGGGCAGTGGTGTCCTGCAGAATTAAGTCCGGGCCTGGGATGAGCCCCCCTCCACAACGTACCAGTCCCGGGGGTGGGCACCGACCCTGTGCCCCGACACCCCCCCAGCACACTACACAGTTGAGGCCCCACTCACCGGCAGTCCGGGGCCTCTCACTCTGGCTCCTCCTGACGGGCGGTGACTCCTCTTGCCGGTCTCAGGGGCCCTCCTCAGGCTCCTTGGAGCCCGGACCGCCACCACACGTCTCCCAGCTTCACCCGGGCCCCTCCTCCCTCAGGGGGACCCGGGACTTCGGGTCCACCCCATGCGAGGATGCAGGCTTCTTTGGGGCCGCCGGTCTAGTGCGGGGTAGGCTCCCTCCTGGCTCTGTTGTCTCCATGGGACTCCCTCCTGACCACGGGAGCCCCGCACCCCCTTGATTTCACCCGGGTTCCCTCCTGGGACCCGGGGCTTTCGTCAGCCTCTTCTCGTGTCTTCAGAGCGGCCACTCAGCACTGCGTGACGGGGGCGCGCCTGCAACTGCCAACTCCAGCGCGGCTTGCAGGGGCGCGGCAGCCTCCGCCAATGGCTGCACAGCGGTAAGGGGGCATGGCCGATGAGGTGGCCAGTGCCCCTGCTGCGGCCCTCTCCGGCTTCACTAGGCCCAGAGCGGGCCTCCTCAATGCCGCCGCAGCCCTCTCTTGGCTCCGGGGGCCACAGCGGAGGCCGCAAACAGCAGCGGCCCACCTTTTAATATAACGCCGGACCGCGGCGGTGATTCCCGCTCCCGATGATCGAGGGGAGGCGGGGTAGGCTCCCGACCTCCTCGGGCTTCCACTTCAACCGGGTCCCGCTCCAAGGGGCACGGGACTTCGAGGCCTTCACACGGGGCTCTCCCTATCCACCAGGGAGCCCCGCAGTTCCCTCACGGCGCTTCTAGGGATCTCCGGGCCGCAGCGGTGATTACTGGGCGGCAATTCTGCGGGGTAGGCACCCACCAAAGGGTGACATTAACAGGCAGCACTATGCGACAATAGCGTTTTACCAGCACAGCGCTTGACAGGGGCACAGCTTCAAGATCATAGCGCTTGGCGGGCAGCTCAGCACTTTAGGATCAGGGCACTTAGGGGGCAGACAGATCCACAAGCCCCAGCTCTTGGAGGCTCAATGCTTTTTGCAGTCCCAGGCAGTATAGTGCTTGACAGGGGCACAGCGCTTCCAGCAAACACAGCGCTAGGGAGGTGGACAGTCCCAGTAGCAAGCACCAGGGTAACACTTCTCACCTCCTGGGTGGTGGGGGTCCAGTCCACGGTGCTCCTTCCCTTCTGGGTGCTTCTGGGTGCAGCGTTTGTGAGGCGCAAGGTCCCGGCAGCATCAGGGACCTAGGAGGGCCATCCTTCTTCAAGGGCCCGGGGGACAGAGCAGAAGGCACTACTGGGCCAGGTCAACAGTCAGTGGGGGCTTCATCAAAATAGGGTGGTAGGCTTTCACCATCCCCACTGCAGCGTGGCCCTCCTCCTACACGGCAGCCTGAACTCCTGAAGTGAGCTTCCACTAGCCCTGGGGACAGTAGAGTGGTGATGGATGGGTGCAGAGTCCAGCACACAGGCCCAAGTGGCGGTATCCCCTTGCAGCAGGTCCCCTCACGTTCCTGTCCCAGCTCTGTCTCTGCACATGGTGGCACATCCCCCTTATTTATATCCCCCTCCCAGACAGTGCCAGCAGCTTCTGGAATTCTCTGGCGAACTGGTTTAAACTGGCTCAGGGGGAGGAGTAGAGCACCCTGGGGGCCAGGCTTTCCCTCCAAATGCTGGGGTGGCTGGGTACCTAACATCTAGACCGCTAACCTACTGCAGTCAGGTGGCACAACGCACAGCCATGGCATCCATTTTGAACATGGCATTCCATCAGGGTACATTTATATAATGGGGGATTGATAACCGCACACCATTGCATTGCATTCAACATTACACAGGGCATCTCATACCTCACATGGCCTATACAGTAACCTTTACCATGGGGGAGACATCCTAAAGTAGGGGGGTGCAAAGCAAAACATTTTGGGGGAAATGGACCAAGTCCAACATGGGCAAACTCTGAACCATGTGATGAGCTGTATAACATGGTGGAACTCACTCCCCCTCAATATGGCGGGTCACACTTCCCTTATTAAAACAGTGATCCTTCCAAAACTGTTATACTTGTTTTTAAATATTCCAGATTCACTGTCTGTACTGTGCTAAAATTGCAAACTAATTGCAAAAAGCTTCCTGTACATGACCAGATATGATAAAATAAGCTATTCTATCATTATATGCTAAAGAGCATATAGTACTTTCACAATGGTGAAACTGATAAATTAGCAAGCAGTGGGAGATGTGATGATTTTGGGATCCTCCCTAACCTAGGGAGAGTACCAAACAGATGCCTTGAAAACAAAAACGCACATCTTATTGAACGATTTAGTGGTGGTCCCATCCTCTTAGGACAAACCCAAACACAGTTATTGGCAAAAAAACATTCCCAACCAAAGGCCCTGCAAAGCATTATGGAATGAGATTAGCAGTGGGCAGTGAATATTATATAGTATACAATATCAAAAGAATTCTACAAAGAGCTGCAGTTCCACTGGTCGTCCCTAGATGTCCCTCACGAGTCAAATGCAAATGCTTGATGAAAGGGTTTCAATGGTTTTGCATTTGACTCATGAGGGACATCTAGGGACGACCAGTGGAACTGCAGCTTGATGTAAGAATAATTTCAATGCTTTGCATTTGACTCGTGAGAGACATCCAGTAAACTAGGTGAACTGCAGCTCTTTGTAGAATTATTTTGATATTGGATACTATAATATTCACTGCCCACTGCTAATCTCGTCCCATAATGCTTTGCAGGGCCTTTGGTTGGGATTGTTTTTGCCAATAACTGCTTGGGGTGGTTCTAAAATGATGGGATCACCACTGAAGTTCAACAAAATGTGCTTTTTTTTATGCTCTTTGTGTTCAAGGCATCTGCTTGGTGCTCCCCCTAGGTTAGGGGGGCCCCCAAAATCATCAGCTCTCTCAATGCCTAACATTTTCATTGTAAGAGTTCATTTTTGTGAATTTGTTATATGCTGTTAAGCATGTGAAATTGCTTTTTTAAAGCACCTGAGGCTATTGTTCATTTAGTTGCTACGCTACGTGATTAACTGCTACCGCGTTTTCCCGCTGTGCGCTGAAATTTAAAAAAAATGGCTTGTTTATGACAGAGCCAGCTCGTCATCCGCGTAGCGCAGGTAACGCCCATGACGAACTGGCTTTGTCATTAGCGCTGAAGGGGTTAAGCACAGTTTTGGAATTAGTACAAACTTTGCATGCTTACACTGACCTACACTTTCAGCCTGATTCATCAATCTCCCGTTTTGCGAGCCCCTAATAGCGATTCATAACGAATCGCTATTAAGGACTTGCAAAACGGGATTCATGTAGGAATTGCATAAAGAAATGCGATTCCTACACATTCCTTATTTGCGATTAGCAAATTGCTAATCGCAAATAAGGAATAACTCCCCATTCATTCCTATGGGCCAAAAGGCCCATAGGAATGAATGGGGAGTATTCCTTATTTGCGATTAGCAATTAGCTAATCGCAAATAAGATAGCGATTTAAAGGGTGCCAGGGGTGTCCAAAGGACACCCTGTGGCACCCCTTAAATGCAAATTGAGGACATGTGTGTGTGCAACATGCAACTTAGAAAAATGCTTTTGAAAGCATTTTTCAAAGTTTTCGCTATTTACCACGAGGTTTGACCTCGCGGTAAATAGCGGGCCGAAATTGCGAATTCGCAATTTTTAAATGGATGATGAATTGCATTTAAGGAATCTCAAATAGAGATTCCTTAAATGTAATTCCTCGCAAAATAGCGAAATCGCTATTACCGATTTTTGCATTTGGGATGATGAATCCCAAATGCAAAAATAGCGCTCGCAAAGGGCCAGATTCTCAGAATCTGGCCCTTTGCGAGCCGATTTTGGCTTGATGAATCAGGCTGTTTGTGTATTAATATCGTTACATATATTAGTAATCAAATTTGTAGAGTTTAATAATGAATTGATATTTTAAGCATTTGAAATTTCAGCAGCACACGTAATCCATTTTAAATCCTGAAATTTGTATTATCTCATTTTCGGCTGACTTAGAAATCATGTGTCTAAAATGACATTGTGAAATTAATGAAGGGCCAAATACTATTACTGACTACTAAATTACATTTTCAGCAGTATCATTGGGAATTTCCTCTTGGGCATAGATTATGCAATGTTTTCAAAGCAAACTGTCTCTGTTTAAGTAGACTTTCTTTCACAGCCATTTTGGTAAATGTTTCTGGTGATGCAGAAGCAGGCATTGCTTGTTACTGTGTCAATTGGTTATAAAATAGAGGTGGGATAATATTGACCCAGCTGGTGTTCGAACGCAAAGCCTTTGAATGCTTTTGCTACATTCGTCTAGGACTCCAAGCCGCTATCCATTGCACCAGAGATCCGACCTTATTCAACAAGGTGATCAGAGATTCACAAATAAAAAGATGTCCTATCAGCTGTTGACCAACTTTATCAAGTTAATCGGACACTACCTTACATTTTGAACATTCAATTGGGTAAAAGATAATCAACATGTCAAATTACATGATTCAGTTTGGGTAAGTCTTCTTAACCCTTGTCAAAGAAAGTAGACGACAGATGGGTATGTAATGACTCGATTAAGACTCTTTTGAAACATCTGTAATAGGACTCACCATTCATTGGATCCTGAAAAGAGTATGCAATTGATGTACCTTTTCTTTAACCGAGACGCCTGAACAGGGACTTGAACCCTGGGCCCTCAGATTAAAAGTCTGATGCTCTACCGACTGAGCTATCCAGGCTCTGAGACACCAGGCCACAAAATGACCTTATCAAAATTTGGAAGTGTCCCAACTATCATTACTTTTCTTGAGATGGTTGCCGGTATTAAGTATTAAATACGCAGAATATAATAATGATTTGATACTTCAAGCATTTGAAATCTCTTCAGTAAATTTAACCTTATTGTAAGTCCTGAAATTGCTACTATCTATTTTTTTTTGCTGACTTAGAATTCTTATGTTTTTATGGACATTGTAAAATTAAGGAAGGGCTCAAAATTTTACTTCTGAGTAAATTACATTTTCATAAGTAAAGCTGCCAATTTCCTCTTCTGCATGGATTGCGCAATTTGAATAGTATCTATTTAAAATAGACTTCCTTTCACTGGCCCTTTTGGCGGATGATTTTGGTGAAGCAGAAGCATGCATGCATTGTTTATTACTCTTTTAAACAGTTATGAAATAAACAGGGATAAAACTGACTCTGGTGGGATTCGAACCCACAACCTTTGAATATCTTTTATACATTCACCTAGAAGTCCAATGCGCTATCCATTGCGCCACCGAGCCAATCCACTTCAATGAGGTGCAGAGATATTCTGAAATGAAATAATGAGCTATTAGCTGTTGATCAGCTTTATAAAGTCCATTTGATACTATAGCCATGGCTATATTTTGAATATTGAATTGGGGAAATGATATTCACCGTCTCAAATTATATGATACCATTGGTAAATCTACGTACGACTTAAGTTTAGTCAAATGGCACATGATATATGAGACAGATGTGTATTTCACTAAGCCTGGGCGTAGTTTGCGTAGCAGCACTACACGTAGCTTCACGTAGTATGCTTTAAACTTTGCGTAGTACACGTGTACCAAACAGATGCCTTGAAAACAAAAAAGCACATCTTATTGAACGATTTAGTTGTGGTCCCATCCTCTTAGGACAAACCCAAACACAGTTATTGGCAAAAAAACATTCCCAACCAAAGGCCCTGCAAAGCATTATGGGATGAGATTAGCAGTGGGCAGTGAATATTATATAGTATACAATATCGAAAGAATTCTACAAAGAGCTGCAGTTCCACTGGTCGTCCCTAGATGTCCCTCACGAGTCAAATGCAAATGCTTGATGAAAGGGTTTCAATGGTTTTGCATTTGACTCGTGAGGGACATCTAGGGACGACCAGTGGAACTGCAGCTTGATGTAAGAATAATTTCAATGCTTTGCATTTGACTCGTGAGGGACATCTAGTAACAACTAGGTGAGCTGCAGCTCTTTGTAGAATTATTTTGATATTGGATACTATAATATTCACTGCCACTGCTAATCTTGTCCCATAATGCTTTGCAGGGCCTTTGGTTGGGATTGTTTTTTGCCAATAACTGTGCTTGGGGTGGTCCTAAAATGATGGGATCACCACTGAAGTTCAACAAAATGTGCTTTTTGTTTATGCTCTTTGTGTTCAAGGCATATGCTTGGTGCTCCCCCTAGGTTAGGGGGGCCCCCAAAATCATCAGCTCTCTCATTACGTAATGTTTTCATTGTAAAAGTTCATTTGTGTGAATTGGTTATTGTCAAGGTTCGGCTTTAGGCTTCCTCGGGGCTGAGTTGAGAGTCCAATACCCGGCCCTACCAAATTACCCCAATGCTCGTTATGCAGTGACACGAACAATCGAAATAATTTAACGGGGCGCGGGAAAGGAAGGGAACAGCGGGGAGGGAGATCTGAAACGACAAATAACAACAGATTAGAACACCCTATCTCCCTCACTCTAACGGGTATTCACAGTGCCCTTCACTAAACAGCGAACTTCCCACTATGCTTGAGTAATACCTGTAAAGGAAAATACACAAGGCTTTACTCCTAGCGGAGACACTGTTGTGGAGGAGGTAAGAGGGCTTGTACCCAACTGTAAGACAAAACATACACGGTATAACATATACAGGTGCAAGGAAACCTGAACAACTGATGTGTAACAGTAAATACCCTACACATACCCTGAATACGGAACGCAGTGTTGACGTCACACCGCGGTGCCCCAGAGTTATTGTGCCCTATCTCAATAAAGGAGTCAAAGTTTTACTCCTTCTGGGCAAATGGATAGCGAGGCTCAGTGTTCATGCGTAAGTGAGTCCCTTCGCTTTTCCTTGAAACAAGAATATATACATATATTTACAATCAGCGTTTTGGCAATGAAGCAGCGCCAGGTTATTGCAGCTCCAACTGCCCTTGAAATGCCAAACACGGTTCAGGAACAAATAACCACAGATGGGATCTTTCTGTGGCAGCCGGCCGGTGTGCTGTTGGGATCGATAGAACCAACGCCTCACACCGCCGCCAGAAAGTCCCTTACTCACGGTTCTGTCGGACTTTGGAAAACAAGTCAGAAACCACCAAGGGTCCGTAGCTCCGCACTCTCATTCCTGTGACTTCGGAATTATCGGCGTTTCACAGCCGTTAGTTCCGCTTCTTTATTTCCTGGCATGCGCGCGCACATGGCGTCCTACGTGCCCTACGCGCGGCATGCCGGGAACTGTAGTTTTCTTCCTTCCGGCTCCAGCCCGGGACCCGTGAACACCGCGTTACATCGCGGAACATGACAGTACATCCCCCTTCACAAAGGGGACTGGCCCGCTCTTGGCTTCGCAGGAAACAAACGATGGAACTGAGCCACCAGCCTGGGAGCCCGAACGGCCCTGGCCGGTTCCCAGGAATCCTCCTCCGGCCCATACCCTTTCCAGGACAGCAAGTACTGCAAACGACCCCTCACCCATCTAGAGTCCAGCACCTTCCTCACCTCATACTCCTTATCCTGATGCACCCAGACAGGCAGAGGAGATCTACGCACGGGACACCTAGAGGGTTTCAAAAGCGACACATGAAAAACCGGATGGATCCGCATCTGCGCCGGCAGACGCAGACGCACAGCCACAGGGTTCACATGTTCCACCACTCGGTAAGGACCGATGAACCGGGGGTTAAACACGCTGGGTCGTTTAAACTTGATGTTTCGTGTGGACAACCACACCAGATCCCCCTTCCGATAGACTGGATTGGGTCTCCTGTGCTTGTCGGCCTGGTGTTTGTACCTAGCTTTGGCCTTTGTAAGATTCATGCGCGTATCCAAAAGAACTTGGCGCACACGCATCAATCTTTCTCTCACCTCAGGCAATTTCACATTATCTGAAGGTAACAGCATGGGGGTGAACCGGGGGTGATGCCCATAGGAACAATAGAAAGGTGAGTGGAGTGTGGATGCGTGTTGGGTGCTATTGTAGGCCACCTCTGCCACCCACAACCAAGTTACCCAGGAATCGCTGCTTTCTTGTACATAACAACGGAGATACTGTTTTAGGGATTGGTTTACTCTCTCCGTCTGTCCATCTGTTTGCGGATGGAAGCTTGTGGACACAGACGAGGTGATGTGTAAGGCGGTGCACCATGTTTTCCAGAATCGAGCTGTAAACTGAGTTCCGCGATCGGATACGATATCACGGGGTAGACCATGTAGCCTTACTACGTTCACCAGTAGGAGGTGAGCCAATTGGCTCGCCGAGGGCACCTGAGCACAGGCGATGAAGTGACCCATTTTGGTTAGGAAGTCCACCACAACCACTATAGCCGTCTTGCCTTGGTCTTTTGGGAGTCCTACAATGAAGGCCACTGAGAATCTTTCCCACGGAATGGTAGGAGTAAAAAGCGGTTGTAACAACCCCTGCGGTTGTTGTCGGTTTGATTTCATCTGATTGCAGGTGACACACTCCGCCACCCATCGGATCAGATCTGGCCTGATGGAAGGCCACCAGAATTGTCTTTGGGTCTTTTCCAACGTTTTAATGAATCCCATATGTCCCGCACACGGGGCGTTGTGGCACCAGGAGAAGACCGTCTTCCGCAACGCAGTCGTGGGTATAAGAACTTGTGTTCCTCTCATGGGGATGCCTTGTTTCATCTTCCACTCAGGGTGATGCCGTAGCCAAGTGCGCCACACACAGGTTTGGGCTCCTCTCCGTACTCCCGATAGGAAATCATTGGTGTGTGTTACTCCTATCACCTGTCCGGGCTCGATGATAGATCGAACAGGTTTCTCCACAGGGAGTAGGTGGTTTTCTCTTCGTGTTAGTGCATCAGCTTTTCTGTTGTTGGTACCGGGCCTGAACGTGACCATGAAGCGGTATTCTTCGAAGAACAACATCCACCGAAGCTGTCTGGGGGTCAGATGTCTTGCTGCTCTTAAAAACTGCAGATTGCGATGGTCTGTATACACGGTGATCAGGTGTTTGGCTCCCATCAGCCAGTGTCTCCAGGTCAAGAAAGCGTCTCTGATGGCAAGCAGTTCCTTTTCCGCGATAGTATAATTTACTTCTGCAGGGCTGAGTTTCCTCGACATATATGCAATTGGATGTAGAACACCCGTGGAACCCTCTTTTTGGGACAAAACTGCCCCCAAAGCAATCTCAGAGGCGTCTGCCTCTACGATGAACGGGATATCCGGATTGGCATGCGTTAACACCGGGGCAGAGGAGAATGCAGTTTTTAATGCGTTGAACGCACGCTCTGCTTCCTGGTCCCACACGAACCGTGTGTTCTTCTTAGTAAGTCTCGTGAGGGGTGCCACCATTCCTGAGAATCCTGCTATGAATCTCCTGTAAAAGTTAGCAAAACCCAACAGGCTCTGTATGTCCTTGACATTCTTGGGTACTGGCCATTCCACTATGGCCTGCACTTTTCTTCCTGCCATCACTTGTCCTGATGGCGTCAATATCACACCCAGAAATTCCACTGTTGTGACATGGAATTCGCATTTGGTGATTTTACAGAAGAGATGGTGTTCCCTTAGGGCCTGTAATACCGATTTGACATGAGTTATGTGCTCCTCCGTTGAATTTGAATAGACCAGAATGTCGTCTATATAAACGACCACGTGACGGTCCAAAAAGTCGCGAAGCACCTCGTTGAGAAAGAATTGAAACGCGGCCGGGGCGTTGCAAAGCCCAAAGGGCATCACTAAATACTCGTAGAGCCCATACCGCGTTTTAAAGGCTGTTTTCCACTCATCACCCTGCCTAATACGTACAAGGTGATATGCCCCACGCAGATCCAACTTGGTATAGATACGCGCGGCACGGACTTGTTCCAGGAGTACAGGGATCAAGGGCAAAGGGTATTGATTTTTTACCGTGATGGCGTTAAGCGCGCGATAGTCAATGCAGCACCTTTTTTCTCCGTTTGCTTTAGGAATGAAGAATAAGGGAGACGCTGCTGGGGATCTGGAAGGTCTAATAAAACCTAGAGCCAAATATTTCTCAAGATAGTCTCTCAGGGTTTCTGTCTCTGGCAACGTTAGAGCGTAGATCCTCCCGTTGGGAATTTCAGCGCCTGGTAGGAGGTCGATGCGACAATCATAGGTTCTGTGAGGTGGGAGTTCTTCTGCTTCTTTATCACTAAAGACCGCCCCAAACTCTGCATAACAAGGAGGCAAAGTCACGTCTTTTTCAGCTGCTGTGGCTATTGTTTGCATAGAAGCTAAGGTGGAAGCAGGGTTCCAAGGCTTCATCATACAGTGTTCGCTGCAGTATGGAGAAAGAAACCGGACCGTTTTAGTGGTCCAACGTATATCGGGGTCATGTTTCTGTAACCATGGGAGACCTAGTATGATGCCATACTGTGGGGCTTCTATGATATTGCAAACCATCATTTCCTGATGATGATTATCATAAACCAGTTCATATTCCATCGTGTGGTAACGTATGGGTCCTGCTTGTAGTTCGTTCCCATCTACGGCGTAGACCGTCTCTGGTGTGTTTTTTGATACTAGTGTTACTCCTAGTCTCCGTGCTTCAGTGGCATCCATAAAACAACCCGTAGCACCGGAGTCGATCATCACACGTACATCCTGTTGTACTCCATCTATCATCATGGACATGTGCAGAAACAAATGAGTTTTCTCTGCTTCTGTTCTTGGAGCGAGCGAAGGGATAACATGCGAGCTTGAGGGCTTCCCTTCCTCCGCCATCAAGCCATGTCGTTTCCCGACTCTTTTTCTGCCACTCCGGCGAGGCTTTGGCCTCCCTTGTATCTATTACTTTTTGGTTTCACCGGGCATTCACGCAGGAAGTGACCTTTCTTGCCACAATAGAGACATAACCCTTGTTTGCGCCTGTGGTCTCTTTCGCTAGTAGTCAACGAGGCTCGCACTGCCCCTATCTCCATTGCTTCGGTATGCGTAGCCGGTTTTTCTCCGCTACCAGCGTGTTCATAGGGCATCACGGTTTTGTCCTTTTTCTTATGTTCTCCCTTTCTTTCTTTCATACGATGGTCCAAGCGTAATGAGAGCTCTATAAGTGCAGTACATGTACGGGGTTGAGGATCGATCTGAGCCAGCACGTCCTTCATTTCTTCGCTAAGCCCTTGATAGAACAAAGCGGTTCTCTTGGCTTCTGGCCAATCCGTTTCTGCCACGAGTCGTCTAAAGTTGTTGAGATATGTGACAAGATCGGCATCCCCCTGTTTCAGCTTCAACAGCTCTCGGTCCGCCGTGAAGGTCTCAGCCCTCCTATCAAACGTTTTTTCAAATTCTTCTTTAAAATCGTCCCAGTGATACAGAAGGGGGTCATCCCTTCTGACTATCGGAACCGCCCACTGCGCAGCTTCCCCTCCCAAATATGATATAAGGAAAGCCACCCTTGCCTGATGTGTGGAAAACATTTTTGGTTTGCACATAAAGTGCATTTGAACCTGCGTCATAAACACCAGCACCTTTCTTATGTCCCCATGGTACCGTTCCGGTGGAGCCAGGGGTATTTGGGCAGGCATTTCTACCACCACAGAAGTGGTAGGGGAAGAGCCACCGGTAGCTCCCGGGGTTGTGGAGGCTTGTGGTAATCTATCCACCCTAGCCCGCAATTGTGCGTTCTCTGCTCTCGAAGCGGCTACCTCTCTATTGGACGCGGCCAGCTCTACCTGTACTAAGGCCAAAGCAGCCAGAACATCCTCTAAGGTTGTCATGGAGACTCTCAACACAGCCAAGAGGAGGTAAATTCCTTGGGCCGATAATTCTGTCAAGTTTCGGCTTTAGGCTTCCTCGGGGCTGAGTTGAGAGTCCAATACCCGGCCCTACCAAATTACCCCAATGCTCGTTATGCAGTGACACGAACAATCAAAATAATTTAACGGGGCGCGGGAAAGGAAGGGAACAGCGGGGAGGGAGATCTGAAACGACAAATAACAACAGATTAGAACACCCTATCTCCCTCACTCTAACGGGTATTCACAGTGCCCTTCACTAAACAGCGAACTTCCCACTATGCTTGAGTAATACCTGTAAAGGAAAATACACAAGGCTTTACTCCTAGCGGAGACACTGTTGTGGAGGAGGTAAGAGGACTTGTACCCAACTGTAAGACAAAACATACACGGTATAACATATACAGGTGCAAGGAAACCTGAACAACTGATGTGTAACAGTAAATACCCTACACTTACCCTGAATACGGAACGCAGTGTTGACGTCACACCGCGGTGCCCCAGAGTTATTGTGCCCTATCTCAATAAAGGAGTCAAAGTTTTACTCCTTCTGGGCAAATGGATAGCGAGGCTCAGTGTTCATGCGTAAGTGAGTCCCTTCGCTTTTCCTTGAAACAAGAATATATACATATATTTACAATCAGCGTTTTGGCAATGAAGCAGCGCCAGGTTATTGCAGCTCCAACTGCCCTTGAAATGCCAAACACGGTTCAGGAACGAAATAACCACAGATGGGATCTTTCTGTGGCAGCCGGCCGGTGTGCTGTTGGGATCGATAGAACCAACGCCTCACACCGCCGCCAGAAAGTCCCTTACTCACGGTTCTGTCGGACTTTGGAAAACAAGTCAGAAACCACCAAGGGTCCGTAGCTCCGCACTCTCATTCCTGTGACTTCGGAATTATCGGCGTTTCACAGCCGTTAGTTCCGCTTCTTTATTTCCTGGCATGCGCGCGCACATGGCGTCCTACGTGCCCTACGCGCGGCATGCCGGGAACTGTAGTTTTCTTCCTTCCGGCTCCAGCCCGGGACCCGTGAACACCGCGTTACATCGCGGAACATGACAGTTATATGCTGTTAAGTATGTAAAATAGCTTTTTCAAAGCATCTGAGAATATTGTTCATTTAGATGCTAAGCTACGTGATTAAGCACAACACAGCATAGAAGTTTAAGCCCAGGGTTACGTACGACGCACGGCTGTACTCTCAAGGTGGCTTTGATGTCCCCAACTTTGAAATGTACTATGTATGTGCCCAGACACATTCTGCCCACTACTGGTTCCGCCCTCCTGCATATACGGCTCATGTTGCGACCGAGCATTGGCTTGCGGACCGGATCCCTCTGGATGGGGTTCTGCTGGCCACACCATCCCCCGTGCGGTCTGCCCGCCCTCTGTTGAATTCACAACTAAGGCATGGAATCGCATTTCTCACCATCTACAAGTTCCCATGCTGTACTCCCCGCTGCTCCCGCTCACCGATCATCCGAAACTGTCGCTATTGCAAGAAGGCGTTTTTAAAAGAGTTAAACTTCAGCGCCATATACAATGTTGGGGTGATCTCTACTCGAATGGAAAATTTGCACGCTCCAACAACTATGTTCGGACCCCCCACCCTCCGCAATGGAAACCTTCCTGTATGTTTGAATGTGCAAAGGGATTAAAGCCTGTACCCCCGCATACCCTCAGGAACCCCCAGTGGTCCCCCCCTTGCACCACACGCTACTGGCAAGTACTGCCTCTCACCTAGTCTCTACACTCGATCATAACCTATACACTGACACTGAATATCCCCATGCGCTGCTCGGGATAAATGGTCGGCTGAACTCGGGCAGCATCTCACAGATCAACGATGGGTATTCTGCTGTAAACAGACGGAATAGGCCTCCTCCAGCAGCCCGTTACGCATCATACATTATAAATTTCTGCAGCGCACTTATTACACCCCGATTAGGCTACACAGATTTGGGCTGTGAGACACAAATAGGTGTGACAGGTGCAAGGCAGATGGGGCGGATTTCCTACATCTGGCTTGGGATTGTTACCAGGTTCATATTTCCTGGCAGCGGGTGTTTGCAGCACTGGGCCTGATGACATCCACGACAATTCCACCGTCTCATCTCCCGGCGTTACTTGGATATACCGAGCAAATACAGTGACGCACCGTAAGTTTGTTTCATTTAGTCTGCTACTGACCAGGCGGCGTGTGGCCTGCAGATGGGGTGAGGTACGGCTCCCAAATTTAAGGAATGGATTGGGGACATGATACTCTGGCAAGAACAAACAAACATATACTCTGAACTCCTCCCGACCACTTCACGTCCCGACACATTTGGGGCCGGCTCCAATCATATCATCTGAAATATCCTGCAGACAATGGTCGCGATGCATGATTCCCCGTGCAATTTAGTGTGCGTTGCGACTTGCGTAATACCTATTACTATCTGATGCCTACATAATGACGTGACCTAGTTTAGGACACCCCCGCGCCGCACGGCCACCAGCTGCTGCGTGTGCCTCCCGCCTGCCTGCCTCGCTGCCCCGGCCGCCGCCGTGTGACCACGCCCCCTGCCACCGAGCGGCGTGGTCTCCTACGGTGTAGCGCTGTGCTCGCCTGACCTGCAGGCTCCTGTACCCCGTTCTTTTGCTGTGTGCCCCTCTGCCTGTTGAGCTATTTTGCTCATTTGTATTGTATTGTGATTATTGTATTTTTCGCCTGTTTCTCGCTCCCCCGGTCTCCTCCCTACCCGCTCCCCGCTTCCCGCCACCGCCGCTAACCACGCCCCCTTTTTCTTCTGTACCCTCCCCGCTCCCGCCTCCCAGCTGCTCCGCCCTCCCTCGCACTTCGCCATATATGGCGACCGTGCGAACGCGCAGCGCTCACGCGCAGCGGGCACGCCGATTGTGCGCCGAAGGCGCGCCAAAGGTAAGCCCGTCTGCACCCGTCCGCGCCTGGCCCGCGCCCAGTGCCAGGACCCCTGGCCCCCACCGGCAGAAGCCAACCCGACGGACCTACGATGCCACCGACCTCAACGCACTCAACACCGGCCGAACCCCGGGCTGCTACCGAGCCACATCGAGACGCACCCACGGACCCTTCAGCTGCCACTCCTGCAAGTTCACCTGCACTCGGACCTGCCCCGCCCCAGCACCCGCCAAGCTGAACACCAGCAGCAACCACCTCAAGTGCATCCTGCTCAACACCCGCTCCGTCCACAGGCACGCCATCGAACTCTGGAACCTCCTCGACACCACAGCCCCTGACGTTGCCTTCCTCACAGAGACCTGGATGAACGACTCCTCAGCACCCGACATCGCCATCGCCATCCCAGAGGGATACAAGATCACCCGAAGAGACCGCGGCAACCAGACTGGAGGAGGCATCGCCATCATCTACAGGGACCCATCCACATCACGACCAACACCGACGACACCCTGACAACCGCCGAACACCTGCACTTCCAGATCCGCACCGACCCGAACACCACCCTCAGAGGCACCCTGATCTACCGACCCCCGGGACCACGCACACAATTCAGCGAGGACATCGCCGACTTCATCAGCCCGCATGCCCTCCCCTCCGATGACTACATCCTCCTGGGGGACCTCAACTTCCACCTGGAGAACAACAACGACCGCAACACCATCACCCTGCTCGACAACCTCGCCATCCTCGGACTCAAGCAGCTGGTGCCCACCCCCACCCACCTTGCCGGACACACACTCGACGCCGTCTTCTCCTCCAGCAAAGACATCGCCTTCAGCCACGCCACTGGACTCCACTGGACGGACCACAGCTGCGTCCACTTCACCTTCAGAAGAACGACGATCCACCACCACCAGCAACAGGTTGCTGGAAGAAGCTGGAAGATCACAGCTGACCAGCTCGCCGTTTCCCTGAGCCAGCACCCTCCCGCCAGCTCTGCGAACCCCAGCCAGGCCGCCGACAACCTCACAAAGTGGATCAGCAACTGCGCGGACGAACTCGCCCCACTGAGGACCCCACCCAGCAGACCCGGCAGCAAGAAGGCCCCATGGTTCACCGACGAACTCAAGAGCTCCAAAAAGAACTGCCGAGCCCTCGAGAAATCCTGGAGAAGGGAACCAACACCGGACAACATGACCGCCTTCAAGCTTGCCACCCGGAAGCACCACCAACTGATCCGCGCCACCAAGAAAACTGCATTTAAGGACCGGCTGGACAACAACGCACACAATTGCAAGGAACTCTTCAACATCGTGAAAGAGCTCTCCAACCCCAACGCCGAAAACAACGACATCACCCCATCGCAAGACCTCTGCAATTCCCTCGCCTCCTACTTCCACAACAAGATCGCGGACATTCACAACAGCTTCAGCACCCAACCGACGCACGCCATGACCGAACCACCGCCCCCCACCAACACCCTCCGCGCCTGGACTCCGATCAGCACCGAAGACACCATCAGCACGATGAACTCCATCCACTCCGGATCTCCGACCGACCCCTGCCCTCACCACGTCTTCAACAAGGCCGACGCTGTCATTGCACCCCACCTGCGGGACATCATCAACACCTCCTTCGACACCGCCACCTTCCCGGAGAGCTGGAAGCACGCCGAACTCAGCGCCCTACTCAAGAAACCTACAGCGGACCCCACCGAGCTCAAGAACTACCGCCCCATCTCGCTCCTCCCGTTCCCAGCCAAAGTCGTCGAGAAGACCGTCAACAAACAGCTGGCCGCCTTCCTCGAGACAAATGGATCCCTCGACCCCTCACAGTCTGGCTTCCGAGCCAACCACAGCACCGAGACCGCCCTCATCGCCGCCACCGATGACATCCGAGCCCTGATGGACAACGGAGAAACAGCGGCCCTCATCCTCCTAGACCTCTCCGCGGCATTCGACACTGTCTGCCACCGCACCCTAGTGCAGCGCCTCAGCAACGTCGGAATCCAGGAGAAGGCACGGGACTGGATCATCTCCTTCCTCGACCAACACAACCTCAACATCATCTCCTACGCTGACGACACCCAGCTGATCCTCTCCCTGACCAACGACCCCGCCGCCGCCAGAGCCAACCTTCACGAAGGGATGAAAGACGTAGCCGAGTGGATGACGACCAGCCGCCTGAAACTGAACTCAGACAAGACGGAAGTCCTCATCCTGGGTTCCTCACCCTCCGCCTGGGACGACTCATGGTGGCCCCCCGCCCTGGGCACCGCACCCAAACCGACAGACCACGCACGCAACCTGGGCTTCATCTTGGACTCCTCCCTCACCATGACCAGACAAGTCAACGCCATCTCCTCGTCATGCTTCAACATCCTGCGCATGCTACGGAAGATCTTCCGGTGGATCCCCACAGAGACCAGGAAGACGGTCACCCAAGCCCTCATCACCAGCCGACTGGACTACGGCAACGCCCTCTACGCCGGAACCACCGCCAAGCTCCAGAAGAGACTCCAGCGGATCCAGAACGCCTCAGCCAGACTCATCCTTGACATCCCACGACACAGCCACATCTCCGGACATCTGAAAGACCTGCATTGGCTCCCCGTCAACAAAAGAATCACCTTCCGCCTCCTCACCCACGCACACAAAGCCCTACACGATCAAGGCCCGAGCTACCTCAACAACCGCATCAACTTCTACGCTCCCAAACGTCATCTCCGTTCAGCCAGCCACGCCCTCGCCGCCGTCCCCCGCATCCGAAGAACGACAACAGGAGGAAGGTCCTTCTCCTACCTGGCAGCCAAGACCTGGAACTCCCTCCCGACCGACCTGCGCCTGACCCAGGACCACCTCTCCTTCAGGAAGAAGCTCAAGACCTGGCTATTCGAGCAGTAGCAGCACACCCCCCCCCCAAGCGCCTTGAGACCCTCCGGGTAAGTAGTGCGCTCTATAAATGTCTGTGATTGATTGATTGATTGATTGATTGACCTGTATCCTGGCGGTCTCCATGGGTATTCTTAAGCAATACACTACACTCTTCTTTCTATATGCGACAAGGGTTATATATCCCTGAGGTGGTCCGCTGACTGTTACTGGTTTTTTGTATTTCGATTCTATGGTACTAGAATATTACATTACAGTTGATTTGATATGGCTGTACTGCATGTAACAATCTGTGAAAAGACAATATTATGCTGATTGTCTAATATGTCTGCTGTGAGCTGATATGTGCAAAATTTCAATAAATAAATAAGGATTCTTGCACCATGGTGCGAGGGTGTCAGCGTTGGCACACTGCAGCCAATTGTGCGCCAGCGCAGGGAAGAGCTCAGGGATACGTTAAATTGTTGTAAACGCATCCCTTTGCTTTGGAAGTAACTGTTATAATTTCCTGTTCTTAACTGTGCATTACAATGGTTACTATAGGCATCTATGTACATAATTATATATATATTGTTATGCAGCACTTGGTATCTTCCCTCACCCCTCCCTTTCCTTCCTTGTTGGAATGTTCCTTGTCCCTGGAGGCTGCTTTAGAATGTTAACAGTGAGGACATTCTGCGTGAAGAGCGCGATGTCATGAAGTGCCTTTGTAAGCTGTTCTGGTGGCACTGTGGAGGTCGTAAATAAAGAAGAAGTTATCCAGCTACCTGCCTGGTATCTTTTTAACAGTAACGCAGCGCGTTCAGCCAAATGGCTTGCAGCAGCGTGCCGCATCACTTCTTTGTAAATGTGGCCCTATATGAAGCCCTGTGCGTTTTGCACCAAACCAAATTTCATCGAACCCCTCTCTCCGATATCCTCTTCTTGATCTGTGGATTCATAAATGAACCGAGCCCGAGGTCTAATGCTTAAACAACGAAGATTGTTTTAGATATGGAAAGGCTTCCAAAACTGCTGTTTCCATTTTAAAGAAAATACTACTAGTTGCAATCGCCGCTTGACCTTGTTTTCGGACAGACTTTGATGCCAAGATGCGACACTCACTGGCCGGGGCCAGACAAGTGCTGGTCAAATACACTCAAGTGCTGCGAACTCCGTCCCTCAGCAGCTGACCCAAACTAATGAGGGAAACTCTGCAAGAGATGGAGCAGCCGGAAACCAGCCCGGGAAATACTTCGGGGCTATGGACAAGCGGACAGTTTTAATACTGGAGGACGGAGGTACGAACAAGGGGCTTTGCACGCACTGAGTACGGAGGAGGGCCCCACCGTCTCTGTGTAACTGTGCGGTATTGGCGCGCTCTATCTGTTGCCTCCTGTCTCCCGGGGGCATATCTTAGATTGAAACACGGAGCTTCGGTCATCCGTAAGGAGTGACGAAAGCGGCTGCGGGGGTTGGCATCCTAACCGCTTTAAGGTTCTGACGGCATATGGAGGTGCAGCCGAGGAAGCGTGGCTGAGGAGTTTGAAGGTTATCCTCTTGTCGACGGGGAGCCAATGCAGGCCTCTCAGGTGGGGTGTGATGTGGCTGCGTCGGGGGACGTCGAGGATCAGTCGTGCCGAGGCGTTCTGGATGCGTTGTAGCCGTCAGCGGAGGAAGCGTGGATGATGGGCTGCCTGTTCTGGGTAGTGAAATACCGTGAAAGGGACTACTGCGGCGCCGCTACCGATACAAAAATGGATGTGAGTGCAGCAGCAAAATGGGGGAGCAGAGACTGCATTCCCCTCTTTATCGAGGATAGAACTGCTCATTAATACCTGTGAAATGTTTCCCTTTCCGCCGTGCTGATGCCCTACTAAGCTGACTTGGGCGGAGGCGCTCCCTGCAATGCTGTGCTTGATTGTCGAGACTAACATAGGAGATCAGTGGGACAAGAAATTCACTGTCTTTGTGAATGTAGCCAGACCGGCTCGGGCCTCGCAGAGTGAATAACGCGCCCACCTACCTGTTCAACGCCGCCTGAGAACGCCTTAAAAGTGCCCAGTGTTGCTTGATCTCCAGCCCAATGCTGATTTTTTGTTAAATAACTGAGGTTGCTTGTGGCTGTGTACGCCAGTGTGGAGGTTGCCTCTCCATAATTGCTGATCTTGAAATAGCGATGGCTCCCTTCTAATTTACTTATTTCGAGCTTGTCCATGTTTCACTCGCTGAGCTGTTGCTACATACGTTTGGTTTTTTATGAATGCTTCCCAAGGCCAGGTCAGCAATGAGGGGCATGTGGGCCACCATGATCTTTTGGCAATGCAAGTTTTTAAACCCTACCTATTACTACCTGCTAATCCCTTGCCTGACCCCAAAATGGCTGCCACTAGGTTCCCCACCACGTCGTGCTGTTCCTCTGGAAAAGAAACAAACTTCTATGAGACCTCAAACACATCCCCCATCCGGCCTATCCTTCAGGATACGGAATCTGTGAACCTACCTCTGACCGTGGAGACCTAGCTTTTTGGCTGATGCCCAGTGGAGCTACCTGATGGCTATAGAGGAGATGGGCTGTGGACTTCCCCCTCGGCCGTCACCTACTCAGCCGGACTTTCGGCAGACTCTCCTTCGTCTCTCCATCCATCCTACCTCCATCTTTCTTCCATCGTACGTCTTTACCCCACCCCTTTACCCTTCTAAGCTCCATTTATTCCATCTTCCGTCGCTCTTGAAATGTTTTCTCGTAACAGATGTAATTTGTAACTGATGTTGTTTTGTGGATCCTTATGTAAAGCGCTCTGATACCTCCGGGTCTAGCCAGCGCTATATAAAACTCAAATAAATAAGTGTTGTAAAGTAAGAAAACCACCATCCCAGCGGCAAACAAGCTGCGGCAGAGTGACCTGCACAGGCCTGGGTCTGGACAAGCATGGACGCTGCCCCCCAACACCTGTGTTTGAAACGTTTCACAAACTATAAATCCAGCCATTTACCCTTTTCTCAATCTACCTCTTCAGAGGTTTGGGGGGGCCTGGCGCTGAAACATTTTGCTCAAGGGGGGGCCCTGTGTAGCCAGGTTTGAAGATCTCTGTTGTAGCCTCTTACATTGAGCATCAGAAGTACTTGAACAACGCACAACCTGAACGCAAGTATTTAAAAGCGCCCTCGCGTGATACTAAAGAAAGAGGAGGCCCAGTGAAATATAATGTTTGCCTAGGATCACACAATATTGATTCCAGGTTATCTGGTTTCACATTCTGAAATTCTGCCACCAGAGGGGTCTCTCTCCTGTTTTACATCAACGGTCATTGTTTTGTCTTTTACTTTTGGTGATGACGAGAACAACTCACAGACACAGCAGGCCGGACTGAGGGCCCCAGACCCAAGGATGCAGCCAAGAAAGGCTCCAGCCCTGTACATCCTGCCCCCCCTCCTTCCGCTGTGATGTCACTCCCCCAGCCCTGCATTTCCTGTCCCCCCCTTCCGCTGTGATGTCACTTCCCCTGGCCTGTACATCCTAACCCCCCTTCCTCTCTGATGTCACTCCCACTGGCCTGTACATCCTAACCCCCTTCCTCTGTGATGTCACTCCACCTGGCCTGCATATCCTGTCCCCCCCTTCGTCTGTGATGTTGATGGAGCAGGGGAGAGACAAAAATGTTTGTGTACCCCTTGTAAAGTTAGTCTCCCATACCCATAATAATACTAATAGAGTGAAGCATGTAAACTAATCAACAACATGCACGTAAAGTCGACAGAACACGTGGGAAAACTAATTGCTGTTTTGCAGAAATAAATATACTAATTAAATCAAACAAGTGATACTATTATAGAGCTGTAGTATTGTAGATTTAACTGAATAAACGTGTGGATTTGTGCTTATGTTAGAAGTCTTTTTGTGGCAATGAAGAATGCAGATGGTGAGTAAAATGATGCCTATTTGTGTGCTTTTGCTAGGTAACATCTAACCGGGAACATTAGAATAGTGGGAGGTAAACAGAAGGGTTAAAATTCTAAAATCTAATTTCTGTTGTGTTTGTTTTCGCCTTTGTTCCCATTGAGGCCTGCGCGGCCTATTCTGAAAATGGCTGTTTAAGTGAAAGAATGAAAGATGGCCGCCACGCATGCGCAGTGCACATGAGAAGTGTGAGTGAACGGCCTCTGCTCGGAGCGAGAGATGTCAAGGCCAGCTCGGCCTATGAACGGGAGATGTGCCACAGGATGCCTGCACTTAAAAGCCTGGGAAAGGAAGCCGATGAAACTTTATGATGTACAAAAGATACCAGGAGTGAACGACAAGTACAAAGTGTGAATCTTAAATCATGAGAAAGCCTTGGGAGTGACACGGCAACAGTTAAAACGGGTTTGAACAAGGAGGACATGAGGTGATCATCACCCCCCCTCTAATGAACCAATAAGAAAGGAATACGGACCCTAAAAGTTTCAAATTTGAGTTAGATAGTTAGTAAAAAGGTTATAAAGAGCTTCTGCGAAGGCGGGTAAGGGTTGGTTCCATGGATTTTATTTTGCACCGCGACACGCTGTCGGTTTGAACGATTTTTATGGTGCAAGAGACTTTGAAAAATTTTGGCTTTAACTTTGATGGGGCGAAGAAAATGATTGATCGCCAAGATTTTATGTCGGAAGGGAGACATTGAGGAGATTAGAAAGACAGTCAGCTTGGGAACCTGTTCAATGCGGTTCTGTCATTGACCATTGACAGACTGGTAATATGCTGTTCTAATTTTTACTTCTTAAATGTACTAAATTAATGCTTAGAATTGTGCTTGTCTAAAGAATATGTTAATTTCCTTCCTAAATGAAAAGTAGATAAACTATTGAAAATATAAACTCGAGTCTATTTTTATTAGAATAAAAGTCATGACAAAATTAAATGCTAAAAAATGTACAGGAACACTGTGATTGAGCTGGTCTTAGTCGCCATCAACTGACTTCTACTAGTTGGTCCATCAACCAAATAGCGGTGTACCTTGGTGTTTTGTTTTCCTTATGACAGTTGAGTAATTTCTGAAATGTATAGAATATAGAATGTAGGTGAATGAGGTACCCCGCTATCCAGCAGCTCGCCTTCTTTTTCACTGATTCAGGGGCTGTGTGAATGTGTGAATGTGTGACTCGCAGCGCTCTGGGCCCCACCGATGAGTGGGAATAAGTTGCTCCTGAGTTAGGTGGGATGAGGTTGATGGTTGTTATGGACCTTTGCTGCATCAATGTCACTCCCCCAGCCTGCAAATACTGTCCCCCCCCTTTGTCTGTGATGTCACTCCCCCTTGCTTGCAAATCCTGCCCCCCCCCTTTGTCTGTGATGTCACTCCCCCTTGCTTGCATATCCTGCCCCCCCCTTCCTCTGTGATGTCACTCCTGCAAGCCTATATAACCAGAGGGGGCAGTGAGAGGTGTGGTGCAGCGGCCAGGGCAGCTGACTCTGTAGGACAAGGTTCAGGGTTCGATCCCCGGCTCTGGCGGCAGCTCAGCTCAGCACCGTGTGACTCTGGGCAATAGCTCACTTAATTTCCACGACTGCCCCAGCGCCTTGAGACCTGTAATGGTGAGTAGTTCGAGCTCTACAAATACAGATTTATTTCTAAATCCAAATCTTTATTAGTAAAGCGTGAACTACTCACGATTATGGGTCTCAAGGCGCTGGGGCCGTCGTGGAAATTAAGTGAGCTATCGCTCAGAGTCACATGGTGCTGAGCTGAGCTGCCGCCGGGGCCGGGGTTCGAACCGTGAACCCTGTGCTCCGAAGTCAGCTGCCCTGGCCGCTGCACCACATGTCTCCACCTATCGAGACATGTGAGGGTGAGTATTTTACACTTTATACATTTATTTAACTATATTCTATCCAGTGGTGGGCAGTGAGGGAACAGGCTGCGGGGGAGCTTCGGTGTGTGCAGGGCTTGAGTGCGGGTACGCCCTCCGGCCCCCCGCCGATTCTCCTCCACCCTGGGAGGGGCCAGGTAGGGGCTCACCTTGGCCCCCGCTGCATTGTCGCACCCTCTCAGGGCCCCAGCTTGTGTCCTGGATCTGCCGCGATACGTTGGGGGGTCCCTAGGGGGCTCCCCAGCGTACGCCTGAGTCCTTGGGTTATGAATGGTGTGAATGAGGGTCTTTATGGGGTGGGGGGTGGGGGCATGGTGTCCCAAAAATAAAAGGTTCCCAGGGGGAGGGGGTGCTGTAGGCCCCCGTATGAATGGTGTGAATGGCCAGTAGCAATGGTCAGAACCTTGACGTGGTGCTACTGCTCACTGGTTGTAACACAACTGGTGCTAATCTGACTTTTGTGTGCATGGAGTGCAGGTGGAGTGTCCTGGGTGGGGATCCGTAGGTCACGCTCGTCCGAGGGCACCTAGAGGCGGAGCTTCAGATGACCACGTGAGAACACCCATCTCACTGGTTGTAACACAACTGGTGCTAATCTGGCCTTTTGTGTGCATGGAGTGCAGGTGAAGTGTCCTGGGTGGGGATCTGTAGGTCACTCTTCCGTAGGTACCTGGAGGCGGAGCTTCAGATGACCCCGAGGGACCACCTGTCGCACTGGTTGTAACATAACTGGTGCTAATCTGACCTTTTGTGTGCATGGAGTGCAGCTGAAGTGTCCTGGGTGGGGATCCCTACGTCACGCTCTTCCGAGGGCACCTGGAGGCGGAGCTTCAGAGGACCCCGTTGGACACCACCCGTCGCACATCAACCTCAAGAGCTGGCTCTTCAGATGAATTCAGCGCTTGGTCTGATCCTCTGTGCCCCCACACACCTTGAGACCCCCGCAGGTGAGTAGCCGCACTTTACAAAGCCTGAGTGATTGATCACACTAGGCGGTCGCCTGGTATTAATAAAATAGTCTTAGTGCTGCTTGGCTTTGTATTATAATGTATAAACAGTCTTTGTAAAGCGCTGTTTGCACTTAGCTTTGTTTATCATAAGTTCAATTGATTTATTTATCTAATAAAGCTATTGTTTCAAAGATGAATCACTTACTGGACATTGAAGTTATTGGGTGTCATTTACTGTGCCGTACCCTCTGAGTTTCGATCACCGTTTCACCCCTGGAGTACGATTTAACTGCTCGCACCCACTTCCTAGAGATAAGCAAGGGCCCAACACCGCCGGCCTGGCACGGGAAGTGGATAAAGGGTGGGTCCTGTGGATTTGATACTCCGCGGGAGGTTCTGGAGAAGGTTGGATCTCTTCCTTCTTGCCCTCACTGCCGGCCTGGCGATGCTGCGGTTGCATGTTGTGTGTGTTCCTCTGGAGGTGTTTACCTTTGCAGCCAGGTGTGGTGG
This sequence comes from Lissotriton helveticus, assembly GCF_964261635.1. NCBI lineage: Eukaryota > Metazoa > Chordata > Amphibia > Caudata > Salamandridae > Lissotriton > Lissotriton helveticus. The sequence goes on along the minus strand of NC_136066.1, from coordinate 12,435,960 downwards.
GTCGCTGCTGGTATTGACAGCTGTGTAAGGGTGGCACCGGGTCTCAATGGTGATGCGTGAGGGGAGTGGGACCCAGTGGACTTCTCTGAGTGCTGGAGTGATTGTGTCGTACGAGCAAAGACCCCCGATGAGGGGCAGATACAAGCAGAAGACCCTTATTGGAGGTAGGATGGTCAGCGGCCTTGAAATGGATAAAATCGTGTTGTCTACCTTTTCACCAGGTTGTAAGAGTACAGTACCCAGTCCTTTGCAACTGGCATCCGTCATTATGTAAGACTCTTTAGAGGGGTCAAAACTAGAGAGATTGGGTGCTTTGTTCAAACATTCCTTAATCAAGTCAAACTCATCACTACAAGACCTATCCCAAATAAATTCACATCCTTTCTTCATCAAAGCTCTGATTGTTTCTGTTTTATGAGCAAAACCAGGAACACATTTGTTATAAAATTCTGCCATTCCTAAAAACTAGGGGGCATATTTTCAAGGGGGTTTATCTCTGCTTTATTGGCTTTAAAAGCCAAGAAAGCGGAGATAAAATTATCTCCCTATTACCTAGCTGTCGCTAACACCAGTTAGCGACAGCTAGTAGGAGATAGCGACCATCTTGGGCCCCGCTTTGCATGTCAGTGATATTTATCACTAATGACATGCAAAGTGGGCGTGCCAAGATGTTAGCGACTGGAAACAGTCGCTAACATCGCTATCTCCTATTACCAACTTTTGGAGATATTCGCGCTAAGCGCGAATATCTCGAAAAGCTAACACCTGCCCCTGAGCAGTTCTTAGCCATGTTATCCAATGGGAGGTGGATAACATGGCTAAGAGCATTAGCTCGGTAATGCCTGAATATCGCTGATTTTTCAGCGATATTCATGCATTTCGGCCGATTTTTATCGCTTAGGAGATAAACCTTGATAATAGCAAGGCTCCTAAGCGATAAAAATCACTGCAGCACGGCGATAAAAATATCGCCGCTAAACGAACATAGCGATAATTATCGCTAGTTGTTGGTAATATGCCCCTTAATGAGTTCATCTTTATTCACTGGATAGTTGAGATTGGAAATCGTTTCTACCAGAGATGGTTTAGGTTTAATACCAGACCCTGAAATCAGATGTCCGAGGTATTCAATTTCTTTTACATCAAATTTACACTTGTCCAATCTGAGAGTGAGACCCGATTCTTGTAATTTAGACAACATTTCATTCACCCTCACCATTCTCTAGCAACTTGTTTAGTTCAGCTTTCATTTTGTCTTTAACTAACAAAGGTACATTCCTGACTTTGGCAACCTTTGGTGTCGAATTACTTTTTAATTTTATCAGATGTAAATTTTCTTCAGGCAACCTAATTTTTTGTCAAAAACTTTGGGAAACGTACTAATCCAGGTTCCGTGATCAGAGATCGAAGCAACAGTAGGAAGATCTCTTAGGCACACAGAAGGAGATTCATTGGGATCTAGAAAAACACCAAGGTCTCGTTGATGAGACCAACTAATTAGAGAATCCCCCCTTCATTGACACATATATTTTTCCTGCAGTGATCCTGCCTCTAAAATCTATTGTACGCATAAAATAGCCCAAGAGAATAATGATTTGGCCGCCATACCCTCTTGGAACAATGTCTGGTTTTAAGAGCTTAACCTTTTTCGACAAATGGTTCTCGTAAAATACCTTAGGCACCAAAGTAATTTTAGCCCCAGAGTCGAACAACATTTCGACGAAGTTATCATTGATCAGAACTTTTTCCATGGGACCATCAATCACTTGATCACTGACTTGCGAGACAATAACATTTTCATTATCTTGGTTATAAATGTCTACCTCTGTTACATTTTTTTGATTCCTATTGGATCTGCAACACTTAGTGAAATGTCCTTTCCTTTTATGAATTGAGCAAGTAGTTTTCCATCCAGGACAGTCTTTAAAGTTAGCTGCATGTCCTGTATTCCCACAACGGAAACATTTTACTGGGAAGGACTTAGCATTAGCTAATGAACGTGAAAATTTTGAGGAAAATGAGGTACTCTGCTGAGGAGATTTAAATGACTTGTCGTCGGCGGGAGCTTTTATTTCTTTCACATCAGAGTTGGAACTCTTATGGTTGTCTGCATCCTTACGTATCGCTTCAAGGCATGCTTTAGAATGCTCCTGCATTGTCAAGGTGGTGATAACATCTTGAAGCGAGGGATTGCCTTTTTGCCAAAGAGTATCTTTAGCCTTATCAATGGAAGAACCTAACATGAGCTGATCTCCAAGTCTCTCATCCAAACTTCCAGCAAATGAACAAGTAGAGGCAAGTTTATGTAGAGCCGTGACATATTGCTCAACCGATTCATCATGCCTCTGCACTCTCTTTCCAAAGTGATATCGTTCTAATATCATGCTTATTTTTGGAAGATTATGTAGGTCCATTTTCTTGATGCAGATCTCGTATTCATTGAGCGAGTTGGACTCACCATCAGGTAAATCAGGTAAGTGCTCAAATACCTCCTGTCCCTCTGAACCGAGACAATGTAGGAACAGAGAAGACTTTCTTTCTGCACTTAGAGACGTGCCACAAACCCTGGCGTAAATTGTGAAAACTTTTTTCCATTTTAACCAGGTTATGGGAGGTTCTGCGGGAGCAGAAAGAAAGGAGGAGGGGTGACGTTCTGCATGACTACAACAACAAAAAATCATAATATATATATATATATATTCACTGAAAAAACCATAGGTTTCAGGAATTAGCTTTTAAAAAACCTTTGATATTCACTCAAAAAACTATACGTTTTAGTGGTGTTATAGTTAGCTGGACATTTCACTCATACAAAACCATTGAAATTGCTCCTATATAGTTAGTTGTACTAACTATATTTCGCGCACCCGGCAATCCACTGCTGATGATGTCACATATTAGATCATTCATGACATGGTCAGTGACATCACTGATGACATCTCACTATCTCACTCTATAACAACGGTACTGTCATGATCCAAGGCAAAGACACCTGTCTCTCGCTCTTTGACCACCTCTTCCCCTCCCTACTCCCCTCCTCTGCGACCGGGTTTTCCCCCGACTCTCCTTCTAGCTCCACCCATTACTCCCTTTCTCCTCCCCTGACCCCCCTACACTCCAATTGGCTGCACTCTCAAGAATCACAGGTCGGCCCTCCTCTCCTATTCCCCCCCCACAGTATGCCCACTCCCGCATCACTTCAGCCTTACCTCTCGCTAATACGCTCCTTGTCCATGCTGCACCATCCCGGTATTCCAATCCCTTCTCCTCTCCCATATTCCTTCCTGTCACTCCCCTTTTTAGTCCACCTCTCCTCCAACCTTCTCCCCAGTTAACTTTCCCTACGCTCCCCTTATTCCTCCCTCCCCCCATCTTTTCTACCCCCTCCTCACCTTGATATTTACTCCGATTTCTCCACAAACCCACTGCATCTCTCTCCTCCCTCCCACTCCTCCAGCAATGCTGTACCACGCCCTTTCCCCCCTCGTAACCCTCTCCATTTCCCTCCTTCAGGCCCAGCAGAACCACTTCCTTTCCTCAACGTCCCTTTCTCTCAACCCCCTTCACTCTACCAGATGCCCGTTCCCTCACATCCACCTCCCCTCGCTGACAGGACTTCTACAACCACCTCGCCTCTTTTCCTCCCAAACATCCTACATTCCCATGACTCCACACAGTCCTCCCCTCTCCTGCCACCTTACCGCCTTGTTCCGCACCCATCTCCCCCTAAATATGTCCTGAATTCCTCTCCCTATTGCAACGCCAACAAAGACAACTCCTTTTCACCAACTACCGCTCTCAACCTCCACCTCTCCCCACTCTTGAACCGCATACCCCAACTCACCTCCTGTCCCCCCACCTCTCCCTGCTTTTCACCACCAATTCCACCCCCTCCTGTTTCCATCGATCCACCCAACCTTCAGTGCGCTGCCCTACTCTCTCTGGAAAATAAGCTAGGCTCTCTTATCACCTCCATCTCCCAGCTTGTAGCTGCCATTTCACTTTTAAGCTCTAAGATTTCCACCTTTCCATGCACCCCCACTCCTTCCCAACTTCCCACGAGATGCTCCTCGCTCCCTCACCCCAATACAGCCAAGCTCAATCTGACGTCCGCAAACGTCGTTAACTCACACAAGCCCTTGGACGCCACCCTTCTTCAACCTGCATCCCCTAGTAACCCTACTATCTACACTATTCCGACCATCTCCTCTGTCAGAAAAAGGCATCCACCTAAACCCTCCCGAGCACCCCCGCATAAGTACAATATCCCGATCACCCTTCAGAGCCCAAGTGCCCCCGTCACCAAAACAGTCTCGACAGAGCTGCGCTGTCTGCTCCACAACTGCAGATCTGCAATAAAACACAAACTTGAAATCTCCGATACCATCATCCATCACAACATTGACATGTTCTTCCTCACAGAGACCTGGTTCAACGATACCTCTCACTCTACGTTTGATCTCCTATTACCCACAGGCGATTCTATACTTAGGAATGACAGAACTGACAACATTGGGGGAGGTTAAGGCTTCTCCTATCAGCTCCTCCCACACCTTTGAATGCCTTTCTCTTGAGTTTCAATTGCACCACTGCTCACCCCTCAGATTCCATGTCATTTACCGCCCACCTGGTAGTGGCCCTTCATTTATGGAGGAACTCACTGACTTCATCAGCGACCAATATTGGCGAAGTGACAATCAGACCTTCGTGGGTGACTTCAATCTCTACTGGGGCGTACCGCATGACTCTTCGGCGAACTCGCTGGCCACCTTCCTCTCTGCAAACGATCTTATCCAACACTGCACTGAATCAACCCACTCCAAAGGCGCAATCCTGGACCTTGTTATGTCTAAAGCTGACATGCTCTCTATCACTACCCCCATTCATGTAGACTGGTCCGACCACCTCCTCATCCCATTCTCTCTTCACCTATCACACTCTATAACCCTTGGTCAACCTAAGAGGGCTACCTCCTGGTTCCGTGATGCGAAAAATATTGATGTCGAATCCTTCTGTGAATCAGCTTTGTTATCACTTCCAAGGCTAGACCCGAACCTAGATGTTGACAAACTCACCTCCCAATGCCTCACAGTCCTTGCAGCCGAAATCAATAACGTTGCGCCACTCAAAAGCAAAAAGATAAGGCCCACTCCCTCAGCTCCTTGGTTCAACAAATCCCTCCATGAAGAAAGGAAGCAGCTAAGACTCCTAGAGAAACATTGGAGGCAAGCGCCCCCCACATATAATTTAGCCACGCTTCGCTCCGCAAGATCCAAGTACCACAAGCACATCTTCCTTGAGAAAGCGACGCACTTCAAAATCCTTCTTGACTCAGCCAAAAATAGACCCAAAAAACTATTCGACCTCATCAAGATTCCTAACTGCTCCCCCCCAACCTCCAAGTTGGAGGATTCTACAAAGCAAGCAGCGGATTTCGCAGTATTCTTCGATGAAAAAGTGAAATCACTTGTGGATCAGGTCGCTCATCCTACCCCTCCAGAGGAGCGCAAATCCTCAGCCATGTGGCAGAACTTTGACCCCATCTCTGAAGTTGACCTCCTCAAGTGCATACGCGAAACAAAGCCCTCCAACCATTCTCTGGACCCCATCCCCAGTGCCATTGCCATTGACTTTTATACCCTTTCCCTTTCCTATTGGACCACTCTGGTCAACCTCTCCCTCTGGCAAGGCTCCCTTCCTGTCTCCTTCAAAACTGGGCAGGTCACCCCTCTGCTTAAAAAACCTACTGCGGATGCGAAAGACCTCAACAACTTCCGCCCCATCACTAACCTACCCTTTCTTGCGAAGATCACAGAAAGATGTGTAGCAAAACAACTCTCTCGTCATATCAAGGACAATGATCTTCTTGACAATTGTCAGTCCGGCTTCATCCAAAACTGCAGCACTGAAACAGCCCTACTGCAAGTGGTTGATGACGCGCTGAGGATACTCGATTCGGGGGGGTCCTGTCTTCTAATTCTCCTTGGCCTTTCTGCAGCCTTTGACACTGTCAATCACAACACCCTCCTCAACACTCTTCACCAGAGAATGGGCTTGGAGGGCACTGTGCTTAACTGGTTTGCCTCCTTTCTCTCTGATAGATCCCAAATGATCAAAATAGAGAACAGTCTTTCATCTACTGTGGCGGTGGGTAAAGGTGTTCCTCAAGGCTCTATACTTGCACCCACATTGTTCAACCTCTATTTAGAACCACTGGGAAATCTCCTAAGTAAATCCGGGATCCACTATCATCTCTATGCAGATGACACTCAAATCTACCTCAAGGTTGCCTCCACTCACGATCTCAACGTCCTAAGCTCCACTCTCGACTCCATTCAATACTGGATGTCAACTCATCAACTGATTCTGAACCCCTCCAAAACTGAATTCCTCCTCCTCTCCTCCTCACTCTCTCCTCCCCCGGTTCAATCTTGGATGGATCAGATGAATCTACTTAACAATAAACCCATCATTTTCGACAGCGCAAAATCCCTTGGTGTCAAACTCGACAAAAAACTAAATCTAATCTCCCACATCAATTCCATTGCTAAGTCTGCTCGATACCAATTGCGCCTTCTTTGGGGAATTTGTCGCTTTTTCCTGGAGCAGGACCTTAAAACCCTGGTGCAATCGCTGGTCCTCTCCAGGCTGTACTACTGCAATTCTCTTCTTACTGGCCTCCCCAAATCCCACTTGTCCCCCCTCAGATCTGTTCTCCATTCAGCAGCTCGTTTCATCTATGGGGCCAAAAGAAGAGACCACATCACACCGATGTTATCCACCCTCCGCTGGCTTCCCATCGAGGCTAGAGCTATCTACAAGACTGCCTGTATCACCCACAAAGCTGGAGAACCTGACCTTATGGGCCAGGCGGCGCAGGGCATGCCTAGGATCTCCGGGGTCCCCTGCCTCGACCGACAGAGACACGAGACACTCTGTTAGGCGTAGAAAAGTAGATTTATTAGCTGCAGCTAAGTACAGTTATCTAAGAAGTACCACACAGGTAGGTTCTCAAGAGACTGCCACTTCAATCCGTGGCGCACAGTCTATTATACACAACAAGTTTACAATGACAACTCCCAATATACACAGAACTGACAAATAGGAATAGTTCGAAAACAAGCTATCGGATATCTAAAACACACCCTCCTTTCAGACCCCCTGTGCTCTCCTCCCCTCAGGTTAATCAACACTGGTGCCCGTAATTCAATTTGCAGGTGGCAAAACATGTGTAGAATGCTTCAAAAGAAGGGCTAAGTAACAAGAGAACACACGAAGAGAATAGTGAAGGCCAGTTAAACAAGATAAAGCAGAGAAGAATGGTGGGACCCAAACAGTGGAGTAAGACATGGATTAATCAGTCTAGACATGGCTTTGCGAACTCGGCCAGACCCTGACATCAGTGCCGCACACAAGGACAAGGGATGTTCTTTAACAGGAAAAGACACGGAGCGACTAAAAGGCAGAAGGACCATATTTACCGCGTTAGTCGTGCTGCCTGAGTGAGGCAACATAAAATGGCGGCTAAACACAAAATGGCGGCTGTATGCGAAGCGGAGGCAGAAACTACGTATCCTCAGACCCTCGTTTTGCCATACTCAGGCAATGCATGAAAGGACCCATGTTAGTCTGAGTCAATATCAATGGTCATAAGGTCACTGAGGTGTTGTTGCACCATCATCTTGATGTTTTCTGTCTGCTGTGCTATTGGTATTGGTATTGGTATTGGTATTGGTATTTGTAGAGCGCGACTGTCGCTCCGGAGGGAGCATCCTGGCGCTAACTGGAAAGTATACATGAGGTTGAAGGTAGGTGGGCTCAGATGGCGTCCAGCACGTACTCGTCTGATAGACTGAAAATCCAGGTTTTTAATTGTTTCCTAAAATGGATTTCCTTGGTCAGGGACCTCAGGTGCTGAGGCATGGAATTCCAGGCTCTAGAAGATAGGTGGGTGAGGGTTTTACCCCCTTTGGTTTTTAGGTTGAAGTTGGCTGGTTTTAGTAGGTTGTTGTTGGAGGATCTCAGAGTCCTCTGGGGAATGTAGTGGGGGTAGCGTCTAATTAGATATTTGGTGCCAATGCTGTTAAATGCCCGGAATGCAACAATTAGGATTTTGAAAAGAATCCTTTTGTGCAAAGGCAGCCAGTGAAGGGTACTCAGAGCAGTGGATGCTGAAGACCTCCTAGGGAGTTTGAGCACCAGTCTGGCGGCAGAATGTTGGACGCTCTGCAGTTTTTTGAGTGTGACTTTTTTCACACCTGCCATTAGACCGTTGCAGTAATCCAGAGGATTAACGCCAAGGCTACGGCCTTTCTGGCATCCGTTGGTAGGAAGTCAAATTTTTTTGGAGGGATTTAATGATTCCGAAGCAACTTCCTGCCACCTGCCTTACATGATGGTCAAAGGATAGGTCAGTATCGAAGGTGACTCCAAGGTTTCTTGCTGTTGTAACGGTCTGGGGAGGGGCTGTGGAATCCTCTGGCCACCAGAGATGAGGACAGAAGTTGACATTTTTCCCCATGGGGAGGATTTCTGTCTTACTAGTGTTGCACTTGAGGTGATTTGTTTCCATCCACAGAAAGACGTTTTTGAGGCAGTTTTTTAAATTTTGTTCGGCTGTTGTAGAATTCTCCTCTAGCGGGACTATGAGTTGGGTATCGTCGGCGTATGATGTAACAGTTATGCCAAATGATTCGATCAGGGAGATGAGGGGAATAAGGTAGACGTTAAAAAGCAGGGGGCTCAAAATGGAGCCTTGGGGGACTCCCGATCGAATCTTTTTCTCAGCAGAACTGAAGGGTCCTAGTGTAATGGATTGGGATCTTTCTGTTAGGAAAGATGTTATCCAGTCCAATGCCCGGTCAGAGATACCAATGTCCCTGAGTCTGTACAGGAGTATAGGGTGGGAGATGGTGTCGAACGCTGCTGTGAGGTCCAACAAGATCAATACTGCGTTCTTTCTTTGGTCCTGTAATATTTTTGTTGAGTCAGTCAATTCGATCAAGGCAGTTTCCGTCGAGTGCTGGGGGCGAAAGCCTGATTGTTGAGGGTGGAGTATATTGTTCATTTCAAGATGGTTTTTGAGTTCCCTATATACTAATTGTTCCGTGATTTTTCCCAGAACTGGGAGAAGAGAGATTGGACGGAGATTGGTCAGGTCAGAAGGGGATTTGTTCAGTTTTTTCATTAAGGGCTTAACAATGCCTTGTTTCCATGCCCTGGGGACGATGCCAGTGCTGAGGGAGGTATTTACTATTTTATTTATGATGGGATTAACAGTGTCAATCAGTTGGTGAAGGATTCTAGGAGGGCAGGAGTCAGAGGGGGCTCCAGACTTGCATGCTAGGATGACTTCCCTGGTTTGGGCTAAGGTGACCTGTGAGAACGTTATTAGGTTTCCAGTTAGTTTACCTGCTTGTTCCAGAGGGATGGGGGGCTGGGGGCATTGGTAAGGGGGAAAGTCTTTCTGAATGAGATTGATTTTCTCTTCAAAGAAGTCTGCTATTTGATCGCAGAGGTCTTGAGAGGGAGGTATTTCAGGCTGTAGGGCTTTTGGATGGGTGAAAGATTTAACTATTGTAAACAGGGTTTTTTGTTTTTGCTTGGCCTCATTAATGGCTTTGATGTAGAACTCTTTTTTGGCGCTTTTTATAATGGAATGGTAACTTTTCCTTAGTTGGACATAGGAGTTTCTGTCTGAACTGTCGTATGTTTTTCTCCATTTGCGTTCGCCTTTTTTGCAGAGCATATGGGCCATGGCTACATCTGGCGTGAACCAGGGGGCGTTGGTTTTGCCTTTAAAATCGGTTTTCCTAGTGCATTTGGGTGGAGCACGTTCTCTAATTTCATGTAGTATCCAATTGTGGAAGGATTGGGAGTCTTGTTCCACGTTGCCAGTCAGGCTGGGGTTTTGAGTCTCAAAGGTGGGCTTGAGTTTAAAGGTGTCTTCTACCTTTTTCCAGTTGACGTGGTTCTCTGGGGGTGAGCAAGATTTTGTTGAATTTTTAGGCTGCGGGGTTCTAATGAGGAATAGGATCAGGTAATGGTCTGTCCAGATCTGTGGGACCGGAGTATGGGTTTCTAGAGGGGGAAAGTTGGTACAGACCCCGTCTAGAATGTGTCCAGCTAGGTGAGTGGGTTGCTTAACCCTTTGCTGAAGGTTGAAGATTTCCAGAGTTTGGTGAAAGTTTAGTGTCTGAGCGTCCTCTGTGGAGTCGAGGTGCAAATTAAAGTCGCCCATAAGGGTGACATGTGGATACCTGGTTAGGAGCTGACCAAGGGTATCACTGAGAGTGTCTAGGAATTTGGTAGCGGTACCTGGGGGGCGGTAGACAAGTCCTCCTGAAAAGGAGGCGGACTCATTGAGTTTAATGGAGAATCCGAGGGATTCGGCTCCTTTCAATGGGTCAAGGGTGAAGGTATGGCATTTGAAGGAGTTGCGCAGCAGCAGGGCTACTCCTCCACCTCTCCCCTTCAGTCTGTCTTGCCTGAAAATGGAGAAGCCTTGTGGGAGAGCAGTGGCTAGGTCAGGATTACTGTTGTCCGTGAGCCAAGTCTCCGTTATGAAAAGACAGTCAAGGTTTAGTTCCTGGATGAGGAGTTTGGAGACACAGATCGTGGCACAAAGTCCACAAATGGCTGGGCCACACTGTAGACAGAGACAAAAGGAAAAGATGATCGCTAAAATCATTCCAAGGAAAGTTAACACTTTCCATCCCCAAGTGGACAGTAGTCCCCAAAACCATCCCATCACAGACCAATCTCCAGTATCTTGGTGAATAGACTCAGAGATGACATGTAGCTTAGAGATGGCTTGGTATACTGTAGGGGCGTTGTCAGGAATATAAATGCAACAACTAGATCCAATCAGTTTACAGACTCCTCCTTTATCTGCAAGAACTATGTCTAAAACCATTCTATTCTGTAAAGTCATAAGTCGATCCGCCTGAAGTTCGGCGGTCAAATTCTTTAATGCTCCGAAAGTTACATTAATTGTGGCATCGACCACGCAAACTAACTGTCTGATATTTTTGCTATTGGCCATCGGACCCTAAAAGGGAAGAAACCCTTTTAGAAAATCCCCTCCTTCTTGTCCTGCTGTATCTTCTGAATCTACAACTCCTCTACCAACTCTCTTTCTGTGATAATCAGCAGGAGCAGTATATGTAGGCGGAAGGAGAAAAGCGATATAACACGTTCCCGAGAAGTATGTGGGAAGCCATGTATAAGCTTTGTCATGACAGATAAAATATGTACCTTGAGATGCCACCAATGGTGCGGGAGTAGGAGTATAAACATAAGTATGGGAGCAATTACTCCTCTCTTGCTTAGTTTTGGTATTCTGGCCATTTATTTGTAAGCACAAATGACCTCTTTGGGGTAGAACCCAAATCGGTGTAAAACTCTGCTGCTTAACCTTGTCAGTGAGGCTGAGAGTGTAACGAGTTATATTCCACTCATCGTATGCTTTCTTCTCATCTTTGGGAATCTTGCTAATGTCAGCAATCTTTGCCATAGTTACAATACCCTTTATCAAAGGACTGTGACTGAAATCCACTCCACCATTATAGGATCCACCAGGAGGATATCTAAGTTGATTCTGGTATGCATTGGAAAACATAGCCAGATAGGCCCAAGCAGAACCTTCATATGAAAATGGGAGGACTAGATACGGCATTCCTCTCCGTGTATTATGTGGTATGAGACCACAAACCCAACAATCAGTAACATTTACTATCAATTGATGCTGGTGTAGCAATTGAATGAACGAATTGTTAAGATATTCCATTCTTCTCATTTGCTCATGGTCTGGGAGTGAGTAAAATTTATGCGGAGAAACAGTAGTAGAGGGAGTTAGAGGGACAGAAGTGGGAACAGGTACTAACTGTAGGACATATATAAGCCATCCCATGCATGCTAGTAAACTACATAAACATACTAAAACACACAATGCTACGCCACAACGACTGAATAATAATTTCTTATAATGAGCTCTTTTCATCATTTTAATATCACTTCCTTTTCCTGTACTATCCATTACTCTAAAGGCGTTGCTCACGATAATCTTCCTTAATCACTTGGCTGTGATCGTTAGCCGTCCTATGACACTGCAAGTCCTGTTGACCTAGTCACTATTCAGGTCACAGCTCAAGACTGCTACCGTGACCCTGCAACTTGATGGATAAAGGAAAAAAGGACGTTATCTTTTTTTTTTTTTTTAAACAAAATTTAAAAAAAAAAAAAATCAATTGTCTTTAGGCAAACTCCTTTTCTGTCAGAACCAGCTCTTCTTTCTTCTTGCTGGCCTGTGACACAGGAGCAGAACGACGCAAGCTCCCAATTCCACCTCAGGACTCCCCAGCCTCACACCATATATAAATGCGTAGCCAGTAGAGCCCCAACGGGGAAAGGGGAATGGACAGAGAAGAGAATGCACACAAGTCTTCTTCTTTTCTTCTTCTTCAGAAAATACTTCTTTTTCTTCTGCACTACTGACTTTTACTGCGCTGAAAAATAAAATACATGTATATCACCTTTTACTCTTTTCCTCCTACTTGTACTATTCTTCTGTTTGTCTTCTACACTTACTCAGTAGTTGTGTGCTTTTACTTTCTCTTCTTTTAACTTCAGTATTCTTCTACTCTTATCTGATGCTCTATAATATAATGAATAGATATTATTATGTGTTCTCTCTCTAATCCTAATTTTATCTTCTCTCTCTTCTGGTATCACTTACTGAATAGAAGACTGAAGTCTTGGTAAGTATTACTCATCTGCTTCACCTGATACCTTCTCGCTATTAACAGTTTCTTCACTGTTGTTGTGTATTTACAGGAGCTGAACACTAATATCTCTACAGTTACTTCACTGAAATAAATGTGTATCTTTTATCAAGGCTCTACAACTCAGACGCTATGAATTCCTTTTAATTATACTCGGAACTTGGACATTTATCTTTTGGAAATACTCAACATAAACTCTCAGAATTTTCCTAATGAAAAAATAACCAGAATATTATCGCTTGTGCTGACTCTATTTCTTCAGAGGCGGACTTCGGTAACACTGCGCACTCGCTAAGAAAAGGCTCGGAGACCGAGCATGCGCAGTTCAGAATTTCAAAATACTTTTCGTCAAGGAAGATAAGGAACAGTCTTACTGGTGTCTGGGAATTCACGAACTCAGTATTTTCTCTGTAAAACTCGCGACGCGTTGCTTCTTGTCCCTAAACTAACACGACGCCAGGATACACCTCTTGCTCCGCTCACGGTTCAGGTGAAGTGCGCAGTTTACCGCGCGCTTCGCCTGCATCACTCAATGCTGCCGTTTTGACTAGAGCGCTGACCTGTTTGCTCTTATGGGATTCCATGCCGCCATGTTGGATTCGATTCCGAACCCCAGGCTGTTTGCACAGCCTGGACAACACAGCAATCACCATTGCCTTCTGGTAAGGTTGGAGATTCTTTTGGATCGAAAACGATTGAGTGGGGGACCTGACAGTACCCCCCCTCAAAGGTCTTCCTTTCCTCTGGATCTTGTTTGGGAATCTTTTGTGAAATTCTGCTATTAAGCGAGGAGCATTTACTTCAAATTCTGGCTCCCAAGATCTCTCCTCAGGACCATAACCTTTCCAATCTATCAGATAATACAGCTTCCCTTTCTGCAGTTTTGAATCTAGAATCTGTTGAACCTCAAATTCTTCTCCTTTCTCAGTTTGAATTGGTTTTGGGATCTTACTCAACCTGACTTCAGGCTCTACCTTCTTTAGTAAAGAAACATGGAAGACTGGGTGTATTCGTAACTTCTTGGGTAATTTTAACTGGTAATTTAAGGTGCTTAATTTCTTCTCAATTGGATAAGGACCAATGTATCGTGGTTGGAATTTTCTAACCCCTTTTAGTCTGAGATTCTTTGTGCTTAACCAAACCTTGTCTCCCTCTACCATTTCTGGTTCTTTTCTTCTTTTTCTGTCTGCGAAGTGTTTGTAGTTGGCTTTTGCTACAGTTAAGTTTTAGATGGCTTTACTATGAACTTGTGTCATGTGTTCTACCAAATCTGAAACTGCGGGAACTTCTACTTCCTGAAAATTTAGAGAATGTTGCGGGTGTCTGCCTGCATTCAAAAAGAACGGTGTGTAACCGGTGGAAACATTTATAGCATTATTGTGTGCAAACTCTGCTGCCCAAAGATAATCTGGCCAATCTCCTTCCTGCTCTAATAGACACATTCTTAAGTACTGTTCTAGTTCTTGATTGGTGCGCTCTGTTTGACCATCAGACTCTGGGTGGAAACTTGTTGAGTATCTGTTCTCGATGTTCAAACGCCTAGTAAATGCCTTCCAAAAATGAGACAGAAACTGAGAGCCCCTATCTGACACTAGAACTTTTGGTATGCCATGTGCCCGAACTACATGCTGACTAAAAACTTCCGCTAACACTTTGGCAGTGGGTACTCCCTTTAAGGGCACAAAATGTGCCATTTTAGTAAAAGCATCCACACAAACCAGAATGGTATCATATCCATGACTAGAGGGCAAGTCTACCACTAGATCTAAGGTCACTGTGTGCCAAGGGAAAGGAGGGGTGGGTAATGGGTGTAACAAACCTTGCGGGCGTTTCCTTTCTGATTTTCCTCTTGCACAAGTCTCACATGTTGCTACATACTGGTTTATGTCCTTGATCATGTTTGGCCACCAGAACCGTCTGCGCACCAATTCCTTAGTCTTGTTGATGCCCTTGTGTCCTGCTAAAATATGATCATGACATTCTTTTAAAGCTTTCAATTGCATCTCTGGTGTAGGCAAATATAATGCTCCATTGTGGTAAGGTAGACCTTCTCGAATTTCTCTCCTAGAATCTTCTTTTAACCAACTTGTTATTTCGTTACTACTCAAGATGTCCGATTTCTCTCTGGCCTCCACTGTTTCTTGTAATACTGCATTGATCACCTTCTCTGCTGGTATGATGGCTTGTTCTTGAATCTCTTCTTTTACTCCATCTGTTTCTAATCTGGATAAAGCATCAGCTTTTCCATTCTGAGCTCCAGGTCGATAAGTGATGACAAAGTCATATTCAGAGAAATACAAAGACCAGCGTAGCTGTCGAGGGGTCAAGGTTCTGGCTGATTTTAAAAATTTCAAATTTCGATGATCCGTATACACTGTTACTATATGCTGAGCTCCCATTAAATAGTGTCTCCATTCCTTAAAAGCATCTTTGATGGCTAGTAACTCTTTTTCCGTGATGGTATAATTTACTTCTGGGGGTGTTAGTTTGCGAGAGCGGAAGGCCACTGGATGAAGTTGACCCGTCGTTTTGTGTCTCTGTGATAACACACCTCCCAAGGCCAGATTTGAAGCATCTGTTTCTACGAAGAATGGTTCTGCGGGATCTGGATGCAGCAAAATGGGTGCTGTGGTGAAATCTTTTTTTAACTGTGCGAATGCTGCCTCTGCCTCCGCATTCCACTGAAAAGGAACTCCTTTCTTCAATAAACGTGTTATTGGAATTAACTTCTTCGAGAAATTCTGAATAAACCTTCTATAAAAGTTGGCAAATCCGATGAAACTTTGGATTTCTTTTACTGATGTAGGAGATTTCCATTCAACCACTGCCTTTATCTTGTTTTCATCCATGGTGATACCTCCTGGAGCTAGTATAAATCCCAAAAACTCGACTGTAGTTACATCAAAAGCGCATTTCTCCAGTTTGACAAATAAACCATTTTCGCGAAGTCTTTGTAGTACCTTTTTGACATGTTCTTCATGTGTTTCTACTTCAGAGGAATAAATCAATATATCATCGATATATACAATTGCTATCTGATCGATGCAATCCTTCAGTACATCATTTATAAAATGTTGGAACGCTGCTGGTGCATTACATAATCCATACGGCATCACTTGATATTCAAATAAACCTTGCTTAGTTCTAAAAGCTGTTTTCCACTCATCTCCTTCTCTGATGCGGACCAGATGGTACGCTCCTCGCAAATCTAGTTTTGTATAAATCTTAGCTTCCTTCACCTGGTCCAACAGAGTGGAAATTAGAGGTAATGGATAACGGTTCTTGATTGTTATCCGGTTTATTGCCCTGTAGTCTATGCACGTGCGCAATTCGCCACTCTTTTTGGGAATAAAAAACAAGGGAGAAGAGACAGGAGACTGAGAAGGCCGAATGAACCCATTCTCTAGATATTCTGCCAGATACTTCTTCAGATGTTTGTCTTCCTGTTCGGTCAAAGTGTATATTCTGCTGCAGGGAAGATTCTCTCCTGGTTCCAAATCAATTTTACAATCATATTCCCTATGTGGAGGTAACTTCTTTGCTTCAACCTCATTAAAGACATCTTGGTATTCCTGATACTTTTCAGGCAAGATCACTGTATTTATTACACAGACTGAATTTTCATTTTCACTCAAATGATATGCTGGTGATTTATCGACTCCTTTCCTTTTGTTTTGGAGACAATTTTCCTCACAGTATTTTGAGTTCAGGGTGATCGTTCTCGCTGCCCAATCAATGGTGGGGTTATGCTCTGTGAGCCAGGGTAATCCTAAAATCAATTGAAATTGAGGGGCATCAATTAGATTGAATTGTAAGATTTCACTATGCCCCTCGGTAGTTTCTAGTTGCACTGGCTCCGTATGACTCACGATGGGGCCCGATGACAGATTGGTACCATCAACGGCTCTAACTGGTTCACTCTTTTCCTTCCGTATGGCTCGTAATCCTATTTTCTCAGCAAACCGCAAATCGCAGAAATTTCCCGTTGCTCCAGAGTCTATCATTACCGCAATCTGTTCCCATCGACTTTCACGATAACTCAAGGTTACAGTTATCACTAAATGAGGGGCGGCTGATTGTAAGGTATTGGCCAAAGCATGATTCTTGGGAGCTGAATTTGTTTCTGCACCTACCAGTCCAACTCCATCTACTGGCGGCGCTGGGCGTTTTCCGCCGACTGTGACTTAGGCTTCTTGGGGCAATCCCGAACGAAATGCCCGCTTCCTCCACAATAAAGACACAATTTATTATTTCGTCTTTTTTCTTTTTCCTCTTTCGTAAGAGGTCCACGGATTGTTCCAATTTGCATGGGCTCAACTCCACGACTGACATCCGATTCCTTAGGTGGTTCATATCTGGCTCTATCAAAGCGTGGTACAATTGGTCGATAATCTCGTTTTTTCTCACCCCTTCGCTCACTCTGGCGAAAATCTATCTCCAACACTAGATCCACTAAAGCGGAGATTTCTGTTGGGCGATTGGGGACTTGTGCTAAAGCGTCTTTTAGTTCATCTTTTAGCCCCCGATAGAACACCGCGGCTCGTTTGTTTTCAGGCCATTCCGTCTCTAACACCAACTTATTGAATTGTGCCAAATATGCCACTAACTCTCTATTTCCTTGTCGGATCTCTAAAAGTTCATTATCCGTAGCTTGAGACACCTTCCGACGATCAAAAATTCGCATGAATTCTTTCTTGAAGTCATCTAAATTAAAGAGTACAGGGTCGTTTCTGGTGACCAAAGGCATTGACCAAGCTGCAGCATCCCCACTTAAGTAAGATAGGATAAATGCCACACGAGACTGTGCATCAGGAAATAATGCTGGTCTGCACATAAAGTGCAATGAACATTGTGTTAAAAAGATTTGAGCCTTCTGTGGGTCCCCACTAAATCGTTCTGGAGGTGCTAAGGGAATCACTGGGGATAAAGAATGTATCACTTGTGTGTTTACTTTAGACTGAGATGAAGCTGAATCCCCAAAAGAACCTAAAACTGGAGAAGATATCTTAAACCCTTCACTCGAAACTAGGGACCCAATTCTTTGCGCTAATTCTGTGGTGTCCTTCCTAAGTTCTCTATTTTCTTCTCTAACTGTAATTAATTCTCTTTGTATTTCATCTAGAATGTTCCCTAACCTCTTAACATCCAAACCTTCCGCCATTCTGCTCAGGTGCCAATAATTCGTGGGCACTTCACTCTGTCAGAACCAGCTCTTCTTTCTTCTTGCTGGCCTGTGACACAGGAGCAGAACGACGCAAGCTCCCAATTCCACCTCAGGACTCCCCAGCCTCACACCATATATAAATGCGTAGCCAGTAGAGCCCCAACGGGGAAAGGGGAATGGACAGAGAAGAGAATGCACACAAGTCTTCTTCTTTTCTTCTTCTTCAGAAAATACTTCTTTTTCTTCTGCACTACTGACTTTTACTGCGCTGAAAAATAAAATACATGTATATCACCTTTTACTCTTTTCCTCCTACTTGTACTATTCTTCTGTTTGTCTTCTACACTTACTCAGTAGTTGTGTGCTTTTACTTTCTCTTCTTTTAACTTCAGTATTCTTCTACTCTTATCTGATGCTCTATAATATAATGAATAGATATTATTATGTGTTCTCTCTCTAATCCTAATTTTATCTTCTCTCTCTTCTGGTATCACTTACTGAATAGAAGACTGAAGTCTTGGTAAGTATTACTCATCTGCTTCACCTGATACCTTCTCGCTATTAACAGTTTCTTCACTGTTGTTGTGTATTTACAGGAGCTGAACACTAATATCTCTACAGTTACTTCACTGAAATAAATGTGTATCTTTTATCAAGGCTCTACAACTCAGACGCTATGAATTCCTTTTAATTATACTCGGAACTTGGACATTTATCTTTTGGAAATACTCAACATAAACTCTCAGAATTTTCCTAATGAAAAAATAACCAGAATATTATCGCTTGTGCTGACTCTATTTCTTCAGAGGCGGACTTCGGTAACACTGCGCACTCGCTAAGAAAAGGCTCGGAGACCGAGCATGCGCAGTTCAGAATTTCAAAATACTTTTCGTCAAGGAAGATAAGGAACAGTCTTACTGGTGTCTGGGAATTCACGAACTCAGTATTTTCTCTGTAAAACTCGCGACGCGTTGCTTCTTGTCCCTAAACTAACGCGACGCCAGGATACACCTCTTGCTCCGCTCACGGTTCAGGTGAAGTGCGCAGTTTACCGCGCGCTTCGCCTGCATCACTCAATGCTGCCGTTTTGACTAGAGCGCTGACCTGTTTGCTCTTATGGGATTCCATGCCGCCATGTTGGATTCGATTCCGAACCCCAGGCTGTTTGCACAGCCTGGACAACACAGCAATCACCATTGCCTTCTGGTAAGGTTGGAGATTCTTTTGGATCGAAAACGATTGAGTGGGGGACCTGACATTTTCAGATTGTATCGTCAAGTCTAGTCAAGTTAGAATTTGTATAGCGCACTACTCACCCAGAGGATCTCAAGGCGCTTGAGGGAGGGGGGGGGAAGCGTTACTTATCGAATATCCAAGTTTTGAGTTGTTTTCTGAAGGAGAGGTGGTTCTGTGTAAGGCGGAGAGAGTTCCAGGTCTTGGCCGCTAAGTAGGAGAAGGATCTTCCTCCCATGGTGGATCTTTGGATGCGTGGAATCGCGGCGAGGGCTTGATTGGACGATCGTAGTTGGCGGGTGGGGGTGTAGAAGGTCAGGCGCGTGTTGAGGTATTTGGGTCCTAGGTCGTAGAGGGCTTTGTGTGCGTGGGTGAGTAGACGGAACGTTATTCTCTTGTTGACGGGGAGCCTGTGGAGGTTCAGGTGACCGGATATGTGAGCTTGGTGGGGGATGTCTAGGATAAGTCTGGCTGAGGCGTTCTGAACGCGTTGGAGTTTTTTCTGTAATTTGGCTGTTGTTCCGGCGTAAAGGGTGTTTCCGTAGTCCAGTCGGCTTGTGACAAGTGCTTGGGTTACCGTCTTTCTTGTTTCGGTGGGGATCCCGCGGAAGATTTTTTTGAGCATACGTAGGATGTTAAAGCATGATGATGAGATGGCGTTGACTTGTCTGGTAATCGAGAGGGAGGAGTCCAGGATGAAGCCCAGGTTACGTG
Organism: Lissotriton helveticus; assembly: GCF_964261635.1. NCBI lineage: Eukaryota > Metazoa > Chordata > Amphibia > Caudata > Salamandridae > Lissotriton > Lissotriton helveticus. The sequence continues at coordinate 12,416,067 of NC_136066.1, read as the reverse complement.
CGTGGTCCATTGGTTTGGGTGCGATGCCCAGGGCCGGTGGCCACCATGAGTCGTCCCAAGCGGAGGGGGATGATCCTAAGATGAGGACTTCCGTTTTGTATGAATTCAGGTTTAAACGGCTGTTCTTCATCCACTCGGCTACTTCTTGCATCCCTTCGTGTAGGTTGGTTTTGGCGGTGTTTGGGTCTTTGGTGAGGGAGAGGATCAGCTGGGTGTCGTCTGCGTAGGAGATGATGTTGAGGTTGTGTTGGGGCGCAATGGATGCGAGGGGGCTCATGTATACGTTGAAGAGGGTGGGACTGAGTGAAGATCCTTGTGGTACGCCGCAGATGACTTCAGTGGCCTCTGATCTGAAAGGGGGGAGGCGGACTTTCTGGGTTCTTCCGGCGAGGAACGAGATGATCCAGTCCAGTGCTTTTCCTTGTATCCCGACGTTGCTGAGGCGTTGTATCAGGGTGCTATGGCAGACTGTGTCGAAGGCTGCGGAGAGGTCCAGTAGGATGAGGGCAGCTGTTTCTCCATTGTCAAGTAGTGTTCGAATGTCGTCTGTGGCTGCGATGAGGGCGGTCTCGGTGCTGTGTTTGGCTCGGAAGCCGGACTGTGATGGGTCGAGGGAGCCGTTAGATTCGAGGAAGGCGGCGAGCTGATTGTTGACGGTTTTCTCAATGACTTTGGCAGGGGATGGGAGGAGCGAAATGGGGCGGTAGTTCTTAAGTTCGGTGGGGTCTGCTGTGGGTTTCTTCAGGAGAGCGCTGAGTTCGGCATGTTTCCAGCTTTCCGGGAAGGTAGCAGTGTTGAGGGAGCAGTTGGTGACATCTTGGAGATGGGGTGCGATGATGGAGTCTGCTTTGTTGAAGATGTGGTGGGGACATGGGTCGGTTGGCGATCTGGAGTGGATGGAGTTCATCAAGCGGATGGTGTCTTCAGTGCTGATTGGGTTCCAGGCGCAAAGGATGTCGGAGGGGGGCTTTGGTTTGGAGGTGAGGGGGGTGGACTGGTCGCCAAACCTGTTATGTATGTCAGCGATTTTGTTGTGGAAGAACGAGGCTAGAGAGTCGCAGAGGTCTTGAGATGGAGTGATGTTGTTGGTGTCGGCGGTGGGGTTGGTAAATTCTTTGACGATGTTGAATAGTTCCTTGCTGTTGTGGGCGCTATTGTCGAGTCGATCCTCAAATGCTGATTTCTTGGTGGATCGGATCAGCTGGTGGTGTTTGCGGGTGGCGTTCTTGAAGGTGGTCATGTTGTCAGTGTTTTTTTTTTTTGCCAGGCTTTCTCGAGGGGGCGGCAGATCTTTTTGGATTTCTTTAGGTCATCGTTGAACCAGGGGGCTTTTTTGCTACCTTGCTTGGTTAGATGGTTTTTCAAGGGTGCTAATTCGTCTGCGCAGTGAGTGATCCATTGTGTGAGGTTGATGGCTACTTGATTTGGGTCCAATGATTTGGCGGGAGGGTTTTGGTAAAGCGATGTGAAGAGCTGGTCGGTGGTAATTTTGTTCCAGTTTCTGCGGGGGATTGGTTGTGGGTGGTGGTTGGTCGTGTTTTTTTTGTAGTTGAAGTGAACGCAGCTGTGGTCCGTCTAATGGAGTCCTGTGGCGTGATTGAAGGAGATGTACTTGCTGGAGGAGAAGATTGGGTCGAGCGTGTGTCCGGCGTAGTGGGTGGGGGTGTTTACCAGTTGTTTGAGTCCGAGATTGGCGAGGTTGTCCAGAAGGGTGGTGGTGTTGCTGTCGTTGTTCTTTTCCAGGTGGAAGTTGAGGTCTCCTAGTAGAATGTAGTCCTCGGAGGGGAGGGCGTGTGGGCTGATGAAGTCTGCGATGTCTTTGCTGAATTGTGTGCGGGGTCCTGGGGGTCTGTAGATGAGGGTGCCTCTGAGTGTGGTCTTAGGGTCGGTGTGAATCTGGAAGTGAAGGTGTTCGGCGGTTGCGAGGTTGTCGTCGGAACTGGTCGTGATGCGGATGGTGTTTTTATGGACGATGGCGATGCCTCCTCCTGTTTGGTTGGTTCGGTCCTTTTGGATGATCTTGTAGCCGTCCGGGATGGCTATGGCGATGTCGGGAGCTGTCGTTGATGCTCTGACAATTCCGTCCAACATCCCGTATTATCCAACATTCCCGTACTTTCTCTCCACGTACTCAATTCTTTCTCGGTGGCCTCCTTCTGAATCGCTTTCACACTTTCCACTGTGTCTTCACACATACCACCTTCTGCGACCCATCTTGCAGGGCCCGCAACATACATGCGACTTTCAACATTTCTCGCTGTCTCCCTCGCTATTTTATCCGCAAATGCATTTCCTTGACCTACATCGTCAGTAATCCTTTTATGTGCACTGCACTTCACGATCGCTATTTGAGTAGGCAAAGCAAGTGATTCAAGAAGGTCAGTTACTAACTGACCATACTGTATCTTGGTGCCGTGGGAGGTAAAGAATCCTCTTTCCTTCCACAAACGACCAAAACTATGGGCAACGCCAAACGCATTCTGACTGTCAGTATAAACAGTCACTCTTTTCCCTTTCGCCAACACACATGCTCTTGTCAACGCAATCAACTCTGCAGCTTGCGCTGAATTTTGCGAAATGCGTGCAGTTTCTACCACTGTGTGCAAAGTTGTTACTGCATAAGCAGCTGTTGTTTTGACATTAGGAAGCTTGAAACAAGACCCATCTACCCATAGGATCCCATCCGGATCCACAAGTGGTGTATCTATTCGACCCTTCGTTTCTTCTTCAGTGCGAAGAAAACAATCATGCTGATCTTGTACATGTTTCGCATCCAAAATAGGCAACAATGTCGCTGGATTCAGAACATTACATCTTTTTATGTGTATATGACTGGCTAAAAGTGTTAACTCATATCCAAACAAACGGGCACTCGTTAAGTGCTGAGTTTTCGTCCTGTTAAGAAGAGTATCTACTGTATGTGGCACCATAACATTAAGAGTATGATCTAGCACTAGTCCAGCAGATTGACGAATAGAAATGGCCGCTGCTGCTGTTGCTCTAAGGCAACTAGGTAATGCCTTAGCTACCGGATCCAATGTAGCCGAAAAATAGGCACACGGCCTTTGTTTGTCACCGAATTGTTGCGTCAGAACTGATAATGCGCAACCTTCCCTTTCATGGACATAGAGTGTGAAATGTTTACTGTAATTCGGAGTACCCAACAAAGGAGCAGAACACAAAGCAGTACGTAAATCAGAAAAACTCTTCTGACATTCATCAGTCCAAGGAAGAGGCTGGGGCGTATCTTTGAGTGTAAGTGCTAACAGAGGTTTAGCAAGTAGGGAAAATTTCGGAATCCACTGCCTACAGTAAGAGGTAATGCCTAAGAAAGCACGCACTTCTCTTTGTGTGGACGGTACAGGCATCCGTGCAATTGCATGAATACGTTCTGGGGTCGATCGCCTTCCCTCCTTCGACAAGAGATGACCTAAATAGGTAAGCTCTTGTCGGCAAGATTGCAACTTAGAAGATGATACTTTATGATGTAAATCAGACAAATGTTGTAAGAGCGACACAGTTGCAGTCTTACAGATATTTTCCGAATCAGCAGCCACTAACAAATCATCCGCGTATTGGCTTACAGTAGCACCCGAGGGAAAAGAAAAGGTGTCAAGCTGAGACTTCAAAGCTTGGCTGTATATTGAAGGACTTTCACAATAGCCTTGAGGTGCCTGCTTAAACCGGAAGCTTCGGCCTCCGAGAGAGAAGCCAAAGAGATCCCTACTTTATTCAGCAATAGGAACGCTAAAGAAAGCATTCTTAAGATCAATAACCGAAAACCAGACCCCTGAAGCAGGAATCATAGTAAGCAAAGCAGTTATATCTGGCACAACAGGAAACTGAGGGACAACAATTTTGTTGACCTCTCGAAGATCAATTACAAAACGGTACACAGGTGGCTGAGAGGGATCAGTACGTTTAAGAATAGGTAAAACAGGGCTATTGCAAACATTCCCTCTAGTCTCTTCGACCACACCCTTCTGAACCAAATCATGAACAATGGCCAACAAAGCTCTTTCACCATTACTGGATATTTTATATTGAGGAACACGTGGCATCTTAATATTGGGTTTAACGGTAATCACATATGGTGGAATTTGCAACAAGCCAACATCATTCGGACCCGTAGCCCAAAGTGTAGCAGGAAGTGAACGTAGTTCAGGTGGTAGCTGTTCTTTAGATACATACATCGGAGAAGTCAATTTATCACCCAAAGTGAGGTGCACACCAGAAGGTGAACAATACAGCGTAGCATGTAAACGTTTCAATAAGTCACCATATGTGATTACTGTTAAACCCAATGTTAAGGGCATGGAGAATCTGACAGCTTCGCCTAACTTGGGGCGAGGAAGGCCACTCAGCCAATCAATCCTTACTTATCTTTATCTATATATTTTCTGTAATCAGGATGGTCATTGTGGTGTGTCAGCCAAACCTAGGGGCATATTATCAAGAACTGCGATAAAATGATCACCACTTTAGTGGCAGGAAGCTGCCACTACAGCGGCGATACTGGGCTTCATAATAGGCCCTTGTGAATTGCCATTGCAGCCCGGGTTCTGGTGTGACATGGGCTTCTATGGGAATTCACAAGGGCATATTATCAAGCCCAGTATCGCCGTTTTAGTGGCAGTTTACTGCCAATAAAGCAGCGATCATTTTATCGCCGTTCTTGATAATATGCCCCCTAGTATGCCGTGACAAACCACCAGTGACAATCTTGTATTGGTTAGGACGCTGAACACAGTACGGTAAATGTGATATTGTGTGAATGTGGGATGATAGCTCATATGCTGCTGGCAGTAAACTTTCAGGTTCATCTCTTTGTAAGTGTGAGGAAATAATGCTTTCCCTCTTTATTTGATATCTGCAGAGCATTATGAGTTCGGGAAAGCTTGTGCTCATCGAGATTCTCCTACATTTCTGCTCTTAAAAAATATGCGGCCGTAATTTTAGCTTTTCCTGTATGCCAAGCTAACCAGGGTTTAAAAATGCTTGTCAAATCTCAATGACAAACCGTACATCTAAAATTCGCAAGTGATGGGTGCAGGTTTTGTCTGCTCCCCTCCACTGCAGTGTGCACACATATGGTATCACTTTGACTCAGTGAGTTTTGGAAATCTGAGTGAGAAGGCAGACACTAGACTAAGTGACAAGCTCCTGTTAATATACAAATTATAGTAAATAGATGATCCCCTTTAGTTAGTAGGTCTCAGCTCTCGAAGGTGCAGAATCAAAGGGAAATCCCATGACCTGCTCCCTCAAGACAGCGCGGAAGGCGTTTGTGCATCGTTAACAATATGCAGACTTGATCATACATCTATACACTGATATGATAATGATACCTTATTCTCAAGCCAAAGCCACTGCACTGTGGAGATCAACTGGAACCTCGTCTTTGCACTCAAGTGATGGATGTGTGAGTTTGCATTTGTACGTAGAGTTGCTCTAAATAAGACGTTATTGCTCCAAATGTATTTACACAGGCGCAGCATAAATCAAACATAACTATGCCATGCAGTCTTATATAGCGATTGACACCATAAACGTCAAGTATTTTGAAATGTCATCAGAACTGTAAGGTGGTAATGTAGGAAGATTTATGCATTAAGGGCCAGATGTAGGTAGGCTTTTACCGGTCGGTAACGGCCGATTTCGGCCGTTACCGACCGGTAAATGGATTTTGAGATGTAGGGGGCAGAATCGGTAAATTTACCGATCGGTAAATTTACCGATTCTGTAAATTACCGAATCGGTATTTTTACCGAATCTGTAATTTTGAGATGTAGGTGGGACTCTTCTGAGTCCCACAAGCCTTTCCGAATCGGTATTTTACCATCAAATCCAATTTGATGGTAAAATACCGATTCCGGTGTGCATGCACACCTGTGCCCTATGACAAGCAGACCTGCCCTTAGGGCATGTATGCCTGCCACATGGCACACAAACCAGTTTTGAGGGTGCTGGAGGGTGTCAAAGTGACACCCACTGCACCCTTGTGAAATTCGGTATTTACCGATTTGGTAAATACCGAATCGGTAATGCCCATGCATTCCTATGGGCTTCAAAGCCCATAGGAATGAATGGGCATTACCGGTCGGTATTTGGAGCATTTCAGTGATGTTATGAAGGGGGTTGGGAGCACACTGCCTCACATCTCAGCACAGTTTATCCCTTTGCATTTTGGCAAATGCGGTTCAAATTTAGCACTTGCTTAGAAATAACTGTAGGTTTTCTCCAAGGTTTGTGCAGACAGTGCTGTATATCTCTAGACACATGTATGTGTTTCTGCATTTCATCAGTAGACAGCAGCAAAATGATATCTGGGCTTGCTGGAAATGCTGGCAAAATATTGACAGCTTGCTTTTGACATTCAGTACAACAATCAATGAATCATTGTCTTTGGGGTTCCTCCACCTTTCAACCTGCTTGACACAAACCATTTGTGCCCCGGAGTTTTTATTTTTGGTGCCCATGAGTTAAGGACTTTGACATCTATATAGGAGCTTTAGGATGAAAGGAGACGTATGTGCCAATGTGTTCGCCTGACACACGTGATATAATTGATCAATTTGTGGATTTTGAAAATCTCTCTTATGGTGTCTAAAACAACTAATGACCTTCCTCCCAGAATGAATTTTGTATTCGGAAAGGTACTATTTCCACTCCACCATGTAAAAACAATATAAGACAATTCACGCCTTTGTGACGCGACTGAGGGGCAGAGTGCAGCACCGACTTTGAACATTACAACAGCGAGGAAGCGCCTAGGTCACAAATGATCGCTGGGTGTGATTCTGACACTTACAGACCGAAGCTACCAAATACATCGAGGAGACTAATTCAAACATAAGAGATGGGACCAGTGCTCGATTTGTAAAATAATTCGTGCGAGGGCCTTTGACCAGGAGGCCGCTGCAGCTTGCACCATCCATCGCCCCTGTCATCGCTGTCGAAACTAGTCTTAACATACACCCTTGCCTGCTCGTGCAAAAGTTCAGATTATTCCAGGTCTCCAAAGCTAAAGAAATGGCTCAAGGACTGAATGTATATTGTCATAAACAACTGTGTTCTGCTTATCTCTAAATTAGATCAGCAGCGCCACCAAGTGGTAGACTGTCCTAAGTGGGGTTGACAATTAAGTACTGTGCACCGGAAACCAATTAAGAGCAGGTGCTGAGCACCGGAAACCACCGGCTCAAATGAAGCCGTGGATGGGACGCCATAAAGTCAAGAGAGAACCTGAAGAATTGCTGTGCAATGGTGGGGACAGAGACACCCAACTGAAGGCAGCAGCAAGCAGACCTGCTTCAGATGTGGGTCTCGCTCCCCATACTTCCCAGTGGCCCAGGTGGCTTCAAATCCAGTGTAGATGTAGCAGGGGCCTGTGTGTATCTCAGACCCAGAGTAGAGGTTGGTTTAAGAGTTTGTACAGGTCCAGTTGATAGAGCGCGCAGGTCACCCGACCAACTGCTTTACCATACACGCATCGGGCCCATAAAATTCCAATAATGCACTATACATTAATCGGGTGATCTTACACTCTACTACCAGTAACCCAGTTTCTTCCTATATATTTCTCTTGCACCCGACTTACCAATCCACCGTCACGGGTACCTAATGACCACGATGAATCAGGGAGCTAGCTGTGAAGAAAAGGCATTTACCAAAATACTTATACTTTATATATTCTAGTTGTTCTATAATAACCACAAACTCAGGAAGTTTTGAAAACCTTTATCTAAGATTCGTCAAGCTCCGTGAACAAGAGATTTATCACAAGCAAACAATCGATAACCAGAATTACAAAGAGCACGTATCCATAAAGAAAATAAATCAAGCTGATCATTTATGAATCTAAAGGGAGGTAAGAACAAGGAACATGCTAGGCAGCAGTTTCAGAGTTTAACTTAGTTTAGAGAGACTAAAAGAAGGAGAAGAATAAAGAGCACACTAGAATGTCACAGTGAAATATTTCCCCATAAAGAGGAACTATAGGTATAGACCATACTAATAAACTGGTGCAATTACTTGCATCGACTAAAATAATGGAAAAACACAAAGAACATCTATGTATCATAAACTTAAAAAGGCATTTACTAAGGATGGGTAAGAAAAATGGAACATGCTAGAATAACGACAATTTAAGTATGACTGGTTCAGGTAGAGATGCGAAAAGCATGGAAATCAATATATGCAAGGTACGTCTTTATTAAAGCAAAAGACAGAAGAATAGAAAGGTGCAGTATAGAGTTTCAGCACTATATATTTACCTAGAAAGGTGTGCAGACCAACCCTGGCCACAGGTCAGTTAAGAACAGAAGGGAAAACAAAGGAAACCCGTCAACAACAGGACAGCAGGTGCAGAATGGACACCCCAGGACAGGACAGGAAACCCAGATTAGGATCAGGACAGGACCACCTAGGCACGACCAGCACCCGCAGTTTGGAAGCAACGCCTGCGCTCCACCCTCTCTGCAGCTATCAGTCAGAACCCCGATTGAGTTTTCGAATTCCCCAGCAAAGTGCTCCGCCAGCACTTAAGGTTTCTTAGCAAAACCCCTGAGTCTATGGAAAGTTCGGACAGAGTGCTCCGCAGCGCTCTGTATTCAGTCACCTATTGAGTGCGTTGGGTCAGTGACAGGTCAGCTATTCGGACAAGTCGGACAATTTCTCTAGCTAAACCTAGGCTAGATATACTGTTTTCGGGTCAGTGTACCACCCCCCAAATGTTGCAAGTGTTAGAATCCCCAATTTTGATTGGTCCCCAAGTGGGATAGGTCAACACACCAATCAGAACACACTTCTACAATACCACATTTGCATGTTTTTGGGACCGCCTATTGAATTTGGGGTTCCCATGACATGCTCTACAGAATACAATGGATAAATTACAAATGTATCATTTGCAGAACAGTTTAGCTTCTTTTGCTGGGTGAGGGTGCATCTTCCCATGCACATCTTGGCTGGGACCTCTGGTTGGCACCGCTTCAATGTCACCGGCAGAAGACTGCATGAGCAGTAAGGTCACTCAATATGGATTCACGAGTGTTTCGCAGTAGATGAAAAGTAAGCAAAAACAAATTAAAACACAGAAATAAATTAATACACTGTATACCAGGAATAGCTACTCTATACCCCTTATTTTATAATATCTATAGCGTTAGGGTAAATGCGGAACAAACGACTTTGCAAAAGCAGCTTTGCAAGCACAGAGCATATGAGAAGACAAAGCGGCCATATTAGCTGTATTGCGCATGAGCAAACATTTCCCACCAGAACTGCAAGTGCGTCACATCACATGACTATGACCGACGCATGCGCAGAACAATTTCCTGCCAAGCAGCGGCCATTTTAAGTAGCAAGCGTTATTACTGTTTAGTACACATAGGCAAGCGTCTCTGGGACATCCCTGTGTAGTGTAAAAGTGCAATATTAGTAAGACAAACAGGTTGGATTACTTTGTTACATATTACTCGAGGTTCATGAATTCAAGCAAGTCGCGTAATATGCGAATCCTTGCTCCATCACAGTAACACGCCCGAAGGTGGTAGACAGTGCTGAGGATGGACCCATCAGTGGTACCCTGACTGTTGCCCCCTGTGGTTCTGCGTCATCAGAAGGTAAGGCAGAGGGAGCCAGAAGTCCATTGAACATCTGCCGCGTTGGGGCATGTTGAGACCAGCTAAGGAATCCAGGTGCATATTACCAAGCAATAGCGATAATTATCATTATAATTATAATTATAAGCCACCCAGCCACACACAAAAGCACTGCTCTAGAAAGCTTCCAGATCCAGACTGACACCTGGGGATATTCTAAGGTGAGGAATCTCTCTCTATAGCTAGCTACTAGATATCGCCTGGCCAAGCGAGGGGGAGTGGGAAAGAATTACATTACCTCGCTTTTAGCAAAGGACCTACCAAAGACACTCTCCAGCCATGTGCAATACCAAGTGGAGTGCACAAAATACCCATCATTCACTTGGTAATGTGCAACAATACCCTCATGCGTCTCCCTTTGAGCTGGTGGACTCTATTGAGGGACTATGTTATTGTATCAGGCTCTCCGCATCCACCACCTGCTCTGGTCTTTTGCTTTATAGACCGCCAAGCTCCAGCGTTAATGAAATTGCGAGGCTTGCTGATTACATCGTGCAAGCTAGTATACGTTATGCCAATTTTACTATGTAGGGGACCTGAATTTACATGTGGATGATATCTCATACCCACACAGCTCTAATGTTATTGCCACTTTAACAGGATGTAACCTGACACAACATGTCTCCTCTCCAACTCACAAAGCAGGCCATACATGGACCTGATCTGCTCTAATCTGCTTGACATCACAGTTCATGCACCCCTACAAGTAATATGGTCAGATCATTATCTGATCCCTTTTTAATTTTTGCTGACCAGCCCAGAGAAAGCCACCTCTATTCCTAAAGAATTTAGAAGGAATTGGAGCAACATCACCTTGGATTTAATAACGCAACTTACAAAGGACTCTTAACCTGTCCTCTCTAATGATCTTGAGGTCAGCATCTCAAACTTCAACAAGTGGGTCGGAGGTGCACTTGAGGTCCTGGCTCCGCTGAAAGTAGTAAAATCGCCTAGATCCTCTCCCTCCGCATCATGGTTTTCGGAGGAGCGTTGACAAAAAAAAGCAGAATGCAAAATACTAGAACACAGTTGGAGGTTGACGTATTCTGCGGAAAGCAAGACAGGTTATCGGGCAGCTCTTAAAGAATACCGTAGAATGCTCACAAAAAATAAAAGAGATTTTTTAGCGAAGAGAATTGACAATGCTAAAAGCGCTTCCAGGGAGATTTTTAAAATTGTTAAATCCTTCACTAATCCTTTAACCCTCAACCACACTCACCCTCCTTCACAGAGTTTATGCAACAATCTACGCTTCCTTTCCTGAACCATGGGAAGAACCCCAGATTTCTGTTGATCAGAGCCTGAGGAAGGCCCCCAGGTCAGTTCTCTCGGAGTTTGCAGAAGTTTCAGAGGAAGCCTCTCTCCTTGAACTGCGGAAATGCAAATCTGGCTCCCCGAGGGACCCCTGGCCAACTAAACAATATAAAGCCCTGGCGGGATTCCTCAACCCTCACCTGAATCCCATCTGGAATTCTTCTCTCAGATCGGGAACTTATCCGATGGCCTGTAAACATGCCTTTCTCCAGCCAATCCTAAAAAAAGTATAACTACCACCGGCAGTTCCGTAACAAGGAGGTTAGAGCGGTCTATACAGACAATGCCACCTCCTTTTTCCTTTGAGGGCCGGTTCATCATTACGATGTTATAGTTGGGCAGGACTAAGAGGTTGAGGTAGGGCGATGAGGAGTCCTTGATCCAAGATTCAGTTAAGACCGCTAGGTCGGAATTATGACTCAGGATAAGGTCGGCGACATCAGATGCATGCTTCACAGCTGACCGGCTGTTAATTAGGAGGCCAGCTAGTGAGGTTCTATGAATTCTGAACCCGTGGGTTCCATTTTGTGTATGGCAGCCATTTTGTGGTTGCCCTCACATAGGCCGATGATTGTGGCTGAACTAGTCTTTTAAGGACATGTACCCCTTAGCTCGAGTTCATGTTGACTCCTGTTTGACCTGAGTGAACTGACCCTGTTGCCTGAAGCTGACCTTGTTAAACCAGTTCTTGCCCTTTAGCTGATCAAGATTAAGGATCAGAGCACAGGACATCATAAAGTTTTACTGCACACAAACATGCCTTATCCTACTTCTATCTGTTTCTGTTTCTTCTTTTATGGTCTTTTTACGATATGGGTTGTGGTCCTTTTTATTATGGGTTTGTCCGGCTTGTCTAAAGAAGAATGTTGGGTTTGTTCAATGATTGATTATGGGCCGGACAACTGTAAAATGGGTTTGTCGTTTGGCAGACCCTGCATGTCCATGTTAGGCATTTTTTGCATGCTTGCAAAAGCTAGGACTGCCCCTTACTTTTATGCTGAGTTTTGTAACCCTGAGCATATATAAGGCCTCTGTTCTCTGTACTCCTCAGACTACCTCATTCAGTTGCTACGGCTTCTGTGTGACGTGGCCTCACTTATTAAATTTAATAAATATGTCTTTTCATATTTTCAGCTTCTGTGCCAAGTTCTTTTTTCTATTAGTAAGTATTCCCTGAGAATGAAGACTACATTTCTTCAAATGGCGCCCACGTGGGGCTCATCAGAGAAGTGACTATCTGTGGGAGTCATCTTGTCAGAGGACTGAAATCTACTGAGGAGGACAGAACAGGATTCTACTAAGGAGGTACTCTGTGCACAGGGATTCTGGAGATTCTTTGATTCTGCAGCCCAGTATATTTCTGATCTTCCTGATTTTGATCCTCCACATGATGTCACTCCTGACTGAGAACCTTTTTGGCGTGAGTATTCTAAAAAAGACCGTTAGGTCATGTAGAACTTGACAGTTAGAATTTGGATAACCTTTTGATTAGTAAGAATAAGAAGTACAAGTGGGTCGCTCCCACAACTTTGTTTGGTTTCTTGGTTTTGATTTGGTTATTGCAATTACCAAAGCCGAGGGGCTCGTATATTTGCGAGTATATCGTTTTTGATAACCCCTTGAAGTTTGAAGCTACATTAGTGAGCTATAAGATGCCTGGTCTTAGCAAATTTAGGACTGTAACTTTGGAACTTTGGAATTTGTGTTGGCCAACTTTGGATTTGTATAGGTTTGTATATGCGAATTGCAATTTGTGTAGAGCAGGTAATGAGGAGAATTTTCTCTATTTGGTTTAATTGAACGGTGCACGTACGAAAGGTTCATTAAGCACTACATTGATTATAATATTGTATATTTTGCAATATTTTTGGCATGCCTGTTTAAAAGCTCACATAAGAAGAATGTGTGGCTTTATTTGGAAGGTACCATAGTGTGATGTGAAATTAATTAGCCGGCTCTCCTAGAAGGAATACTTAAATAGGTTTTAGTATACAAACATATTTCTTCCTTGGTGATTCTGTAATCCCCAGGGAATTAAAATATGACATAATACAAAACAAGGATCCTTTGTTCTGCGCAATTTTATAAATGAAGATATGCAGAGCGATTTTTTGGTGTTTTGCCAGCCAAAGCTAGTGAATTGAGTGTATTTTGGCTTCTTGGATATGCAGCAGTCTGTTTTTGCAGTCTTTTGGAACACTATTGAGAAGCGTTTCTTGTAAATATGACTTACAACTAGTACTTGCAAATAGTTTGGTTTAAGTACAGTCTGTGGGCTGTCCTTTATTTTTGTTCTGAGTATTGATTTGTGGGTTAAATGTGTGTTTAAATGTCTATGTGGTTTTCCCATTAGTGCAACTTCGGTAAGTAAAGTCCACATTTGTAAAGCGCACAATCACCCGTAAGGGTCTCTAGGCGCTGGGGGCCGTCGGGAAGATTAAGCGAGCTATTGCCCAGAGTCACATGGTGCTGGGCTAACTTGCCGCCGGAGCCGGGGATCGAACCGTGGTCCCCAGATTCCAGCGTCAGTCGCCCTGGCCGCGGCGCCACACCTCTTCCACTGCGAAGGCGCTATAGCGATGGCGCTATTTATGAAATGAATGGCTAAAGCGCGCCGTATTGTGTGTCCTGAGTGTTTCACCCCTTTCTGTTTATGTCTGAAATGAGCTCAAATGTGTGTTTGTGGTTTTGTATGTTTTCAGTCTATTAAGCAAAATGTCTAAATGCTTAAACAAATAAAATTAAAATTCACATTCACTAGGAATAAAAAGGCCCCCAAAAACGAATGGTGTGTTTTTGTAGAAAAACCAACTTATAGCATTTCTTCATTATTTTGTATTACAGGAAGACATTTCAATTAAGGGTTTCCTCTCTTTAATCATTTTTGTACGCATATTCTGGCCTCTGTTGCTAAATAAAAATTGTCCTTTTTAGAAAGAAAAATGTGGCGCCAAATTTTGTCATGCTTCAAGTTAGGCTTCTGTGCTTAGGCTTATAAATGAATGCGTCTAAAAATGATAGGCAAGGGATGCAGCTTGCTTTTATATGTGATATTATCAAAAATGATTGGGTTTATTAAAAATAATTATTAAATTATGAAAAATAATTATTAAAAATAAGTGCTACAAAATTCGTTTTTTACTATTCATGAAGCTTATTGCTCATACTGTGACCTCCTAGCATTATAATTTAATTTGAGTTGTGTTGCACTGCATAATGAGGACATTAGCATATGACATCTCACTTAGCGCAGGCGTAAAAAACTCATGTTTCTAAGGATTTACATGAGATATGTCTAATGTCTAATATCTGTAATGTGTAAAGAACATTCTGAGGATGATTAATATGTAACATACTTACAGGATATTTATTTTTAAGTGCCCCAAATATCAAAGTCGAATTTGGGTATTTTTGCCATTTATAATAGCTTTAAAGTGCCTTAGGCTTCAGTAAATGCATACATTTAGGTATAATACAAATTTGCCGGCTGTCCTCATTTGGGGTTGCACAAAGCACAATTGCACAAAGGCCTTAACCAATCTAAAATCTGCTCTTCGCAAAAAACCTAGAGACGTCGGTCTCATTCAGCTTCTGAGAAGACAGTATAGAAGGGATCGTACCCTTAGAGTCCAAAAATTGAAAGAGAAACTGTGGAAAGATCTTGACAGGAGTTCCTTATCAAAATGCAGCAAGGATTTCTGGAGAACGGTGAGATCCCCATACCTCTCAGCGAACAACTCCCCCAAGATAGAGGTAGCTATAGACGAGGGAACCTGGATCGCCCATTTCGGAAATATATTCAAAAATCAAGGAATCAGAGACCATCCAACGAACGTCTCCAACGAGGTACAATATCCTATTCCAATATCTTTTGATATTTCGGAAATCTTGGTGGCCCTGGAAAGAAGTAAGACAGGAAAAGCCCCGGGTCCCGATGGCGTTCCTGTCGACCTTTTCAAATTCAATCAGGATCTTTGGGCACCCATCCTAACAAGAGTTTGTGTTGCTGCAGCCAGTGAAGGAATTCTAGACTCCTGGACCAGATCAATTATGGTCCCCATTTTTAAGAAAGGGGACCGCCAGGATGTAAAATGTTATCGACCCATTTCTCTCCTGGACTCACTAGGCAAAATGATGGGAAGGGTCATGCTGGAGAGACTCCAACTGTGGTGTGAGGAAAAAGAAATTATTTCAGATCTCCAGTTCGGTTTCAGAGCAGGTCTCGGAACAGTAGAGCAGGCACTTAATCTTAGTCTCATAATGGCCAAATACATGCATGCCAAGAAAACCACGGTATACATGGTCTATGTGGACTTGTCTGCCGCTTTCGATTCCGTCTCACACTCCAAATTATGGACAGTCTTAAGAAAAATGGAGATAGACCCTGCTCTGTTGGATCTTTTAAGAGAACTCTATTCTGGAGCCTCGGCGAGAGTCCGCTTTGGAAAAAATGGCGAGTTGACGGCGCCGTTCGGCAAGGAGTTAGGCAGGGCTGCGTTCTGGCCCCCTTCCTCTTCTCGCTTTATACCAACGGTCTGGAAGAAGAGATGTTGAGGGGGGCCCAGGACCTCCCAAAACTGAAGCAGAGATTGATCCCAGCACTCCTCTACGCGGATGACGCTGTCATCTTGGCCCGAACTCCCCGTGAACTTCAGCTCTCACTCAACAGATACACCTCTTTCATGAACTCCTTGGACCTCAAGGTGAACGTAAAAAAAACGTTTGTAATGATCACGGGGGGGTGAAGAAAGGCACAAAAAATATCTTCCTCGACAAGCAACCTCTTGAGACTACCACACAATATCCATATCTGGGGGTGATGATAGACGATAAGCTATCATGGAAACCAGCGGTGGACACCAGATGCCATCTTTTTAAACGTTCGACAGCGGCCTTGCAGTCCTTCTCGCGAAAACTGGGAAGGAGACGTCCAGTAGAATTGCTGAGAATTTACAAAGCCAAGTGCCAAGCCATAGCTCTTTATGGAGCAGAAGTCTGGGGTCACACAAATATTGAATCCTTGCAGAAAATCGAAAATGAATTCATAAGATTTCTCCTAGCGACCCCGAAAGGCACATCAATCTACGCCTCTCATATGGAACTGGGAATACCGCATCTTCAGGATCTTATCAAAATCCAGCCTCTACTCCTGTGGAGGCGCATCTGGGTTTCGGATGTGAACACATTATCTCAGTCGATAGTGGCCGATACAATGTCGCTCGACCACTTCTCTAGACTGAAGTGGCTCTGCTACATTAAAAACTTTTTCACTGACCTTGGGCTTGAAAATTACTTTCTCCAACCCGAGTCGATTGCCTGCCTTCCAAAAAAGGAACTTACGGAACTTGCCCTGCGACACTTGGAAACACTAAGATTGTCAACTGACGCTGCTAAACCTCCAGTAATTCATGCAAATATAATCCAGCAAACTTTTGGCATACAACCCTACCTTACCCTACAGAGTAAAACTTACGAGAGGATGTTACTGACCAGATTCAGACTGAACCTTTTTTACAGACTGGTAGCTTTTCCCACAAATAAAGCTTGGGAAAAAAACATGCCCCCATGCCCCTGCGACGGGATTTCAACTCAATCGAATATCCACGCTATCTTGTTCTGTAAGTTTTACCATCCTCACAGAAAACGTTGGATTCTCCCGATATGCAGGCGGTGGGGCCTCAGACAGTGCCGACCGGCCTTCTATCGACTGCAATCCCTAGAGTCTGAAGAAATTTGCTACCTAGTCCTAAATTTTTTAAAATGTATCATGAATCACAGAAAAAACCTTTAGCAACACGTACTGAAAAAACGTATAACTTTTAAAGCAAACATTTTTCTTTTTCTCTTTTTTATAAAAAATATATCCTTCCTCTTGTTATCAAATTTTAAACGTTATTAGAAATGTCTTCTTTTTATGTATATCATCGAATTTGCTGATTGTATCTTTTATGGTTTTCCCTGTGATTAACCGAATAAAGAAAGATTTATTATTATTATTTGGGGTTTGCTTTTAAATGGCCCAGTGAGATTCATTTAAGGTTGATGAAATAAGTACCATTGCAGCAAGCATTTGTTCTAAAACTGGTATGTGTGTTATTAGGTTTTGTGAATTATTCACAGTAAATGTTGTTTAATAATCTGGAAACAGAGATAATTTTTTAGCGCCTAAAAAGGAGACATTATTTTTCAAAATAGAGTGAATTATTGCAGGTTAGGAGGAATTAGGAAGGCCTTTTGCCTTTGTCAGCTTCAGAATGAGCAGAGGGTGGGGGCTAGTAGAGCTGCAGAGGCTTGCTCAAGTCCCGCTGAGGTGTTATCTTTAGTTTCCCTGTAAACAATGGAAGGAGGCTGTCATGTTGACATTTGTGACCTCGTAAATTAGGGCCTTGTCTCTGTGAAATGCAGAATGACCTTGCTAAACAGGCCTTTAAAGGGAGGGTTTTCTGGTTTCTCCATAAGAACAGTTGCTTTTATTTGACAGAAAATGAGGTATTGCATTAAGTTTTACACAGAAAATAAGAGGAAGCTCTTTATTCAAATTTTGAAGGCTACATGCCTAAGTGAGAACGATTTGCCAATTAAGAAATATTTTTCAAAGTGGAAATTGTGGCACAAAGCTAACATGGAGTGTCAGCGAACATTTTTTAGTTTTAGTTTAATGTTGCAAGCTGACCGACAAGATGGTAACAGTTAAGTAATGGAAATTTATTTTTGTGTCTGTTAATGTGTATCATGCTTTGTCTTCTGATTACAAGTTATAAAGGATATTTGTTTGTTATGAGAAATGTCTCTCTTTTGTGTGTTGTATTTTATTGGCTTCTGCCCGCAGATCATTCATGGATTGTTCTGGGTGATTTTAAGGCTGACAATACACGTAAGTTTGGTTGGTTGAAAAGAGATGTGTTTTTGCGTAACTCCTTTGGAAAGGAATGTTCAAGTGGTTTTCAAGTGACACAGTAGATTGTCTTGCCAGCCGATCACGACTGTTAGTGTCAAAAGGAGGGTAAGGAAAGTAAAAGTAAGTGTGAGGAAAGTAAGGGAAAGTGTGTAAAAGAAAGTGTAATTTTGATTTTAAACCTGACAAATTAAGAAGGCCTGAATAGTGGGTTTTGGGCTGCAGGTTCACAGTGCAAAAAGTACAGGACTTGAAGTGTGTGCGTCACCGCTCATTCACATATGCTATTGTTTGCTTATGGATTTTTTTGTGCTTGATATACAGCAAGTATATCTGATAGCTTGATATGTCCGTTTTGTGCGGTTTTTTTTGCATGTTTTTTGTTTTATGTTGCTGCTTATGATACTATTACAAGTTTACCTGTGTTGTGAAGGGATATACATGACGATGTATATCCTGTACAACAGCTGGGTGAATGTGCGCTAAATTTCACAGATATTATATTTTTTCATCCTGTGAGCAAGACAAACAACACTTCACCAGTGCATGTCAAATTTGGCTATAATGGTATTTGAACAAAAATAAAAAAGATATACAGGAAACAAGGTTTCACCTACAGTTAGTCACGTTACTGCCCCCCCTTCCCTTAAAGGAACAGGCAGCCCTAAATTTATGTAGTTTGATTGGACATAAGGAGAAATTATAGATTTGTGACTCTTGTACATGGTGACCTAATTTTTATACTACATTAGTCAGTTTTGTTCTGCTTCCTAAATAGTGTATGGCTTTGTACCATAAAGGAAACAAGGTTTAATTTTTTTCCCTGAAAAAGAGAACTGGAACATTAGCTGAGATTACCGTATATGGTGTAGAGGCCAGCGGTAGAGCTAACGTCCATGAACTATTTTGATTTTTATGTATCACCCCCACTCTTGGTGTTGTGTCACATGCCTGACTATCATGAACTATTTTGATTTTTATGTATCACCCCCACTCTTGGTGTTGTGTCACATGCCTGACTATCACCCAAGTAATTTCTTGTTCTTCCTATAGATTTTTCTTTCGTCACTTCTCCCCTGATTGATGTTGCATCGTCCCTAGTAACTGGGGATGTTAGCTGTGTCCTAGTCCCATTTTCCCTTTTCCATATTCCTTTCACCAGTTAGCCTTCTTTTATCATTAATATTGTATTAGGTTCACACTTCCAGATTGCAGTAATGTACCAGAGACCCCCATATTATGTATAAATCCCTTTTGTATAACAAGACTGGATTTTAAGAATTTTCTTTGGGCCTACCTCGATGTTTTCCAGTCTGACCGTCATGGTAGTGATGGACTGGTTAACTGACTCAATGCTATTATAAGACGAGTTTCCACATTTTGATCATTAGTCTGTGTATTGCACAGTGCACATGATGCACAGTTATTAAAAGGGAGGTATTTACATGTCCCTGATAATCTGTATCATGCGATTTCTCTTTTGAGATGTTCTAGATAAGGAATTTAGGAACACCTAGACGTAATCATTGAGAGAAAAAAATATGTTTACCCCATTAGACGATATCATCATGCGTGAGGACATCCATTCAGATAGAATCCCTATGTCGCTATCTACCCTTAGATGGTAGAGGATATGCTCTCACATGGAAATGAATTGAAGAGGCTAGAGGCACTGTTTTGCCTACTGCCTTTGTCTTTGTATTGCTTTTGAGAATGACAGTGTGTTCTAGACCAGAATTGTCTCATGGCGTATGGCCACTCCCTCGCAGATTGCAGACCACCTGCTTGCAATCCTCTTGTTAAAGACAAACTGTTTTTTTGTACTAAATTGAAGGTAACTAATAAATGTGTCCCATTTCCTACGCCACTAGATTCTGCGGGATTAAGTCATAATAACCTGCGGACCTTTGATGAAAAGCTAATTCCCATCAGTGACAGTCCCAGCACCCAGAAAAGCAGCAAGGCTGGACAGCGATCGCCAGCGCGCCATCCATGGTATCTCCAAAGAATCGTACTTGCTCCATCAGACGACATTGGACATCACAGAACCAATTTCAGTGCAAAAGAGCGAAAGAGAAGGATTCCAGTTATTTTGAGGTTTTAGTTTTTCACCTGTCATGTTCTGGTAACCTCTGACAGTAGGCAGTCCATTGAGCCCCTTGGCCTGAGTTTTGGCCACACCCCCTTTTCTTTGCTCCAACGGAAAGGCAGTGCACCAGAGGATCCAAGACCGGCAAAAGGCACTACATTGTGGTACCTATGATTAAATGGAAGAGCAGCCCGAGCATCTTCTGACACTGAAAAGCGAGTGTTGGAGTCTGAAAGTGTTGCTGAGTATGAAAGTCTGTTGCTCTTTCCTAATTAATAGTACTTGGGTCTGCATGAGATGATCTGTGCCCATGATCAATGGAGAGCACACTATCTGTAGTGCCTGCCGCAGAGGAGAGATATTGGTGCACTGCCTTGAGACATTGAGACTTTCAAATAAGCTGCAAGTGTTTACCAGGAGGGCACTCCAACGGATACTGAGAAGGACCATTTTCATGAAAGGCCTGAATGAAGAGGCCCATGCGGAAGAAAACAACAGAAGAGGATTTGATGAACAATAGAAGCCTGCCGGAGAGGCTTGGACGGACTCTGAGTATTTCCCGTGCGATTGCATAAAATGGGTGTTAGGAGACTGATTTTTGCTGTTTTGCTGGCATTGTTTTAACGTAGTATTCTGTTTAGCAAAAGCAGAATTAAGTCCATTCCCTGTGGAAGAGTATCCCTTTTCACCTCAGAACATTGATGAGGATCACCACTGTTTTACCTGAACATATAATAAGTTACTGAAATGCATAGGAGCCATAAAAAAATGTTACTAGATAATTTTAGGATTTGCTTTCTGCTTAGAGTTGTGAAAAATGATAATTTTGTTTGTAATAGTGGTCATTACTTTCTCCTGTTGTCCATATGTTCTTAATAACATGTTTTCTAGTATTTTTAAGCATGACATTGTCTTTTGGGGGTTGGATTGTTTTTGCTACCCAATTGACATCTGTACCCACCTCCCAACCTATGTCTCTTCCTACTACTACTTCTTCGCATTCTTTCCATACTTTACCTGAACATGAACTGGTTAGAAGGTCAGAGTTTACTAATAATTCCTTTGTACAGCTTCTGCATTAACACCAGTTAGTAAAGAACACCACTAATTGTTGGGTGTGTGGTCTTATGCCACATACTACAGATAGAGGTATTCCCTATTTGGTTCTGTCATTTAGTTATAATGGGTCTGTAAGGGTCAACTGAGGAGACAGATGCTTCACGATTGCTGCCGCAAAACTGTGGAACTCCCTGCCCCTCAACATCAAAACCAGTCCTACCCTCATCATCTTCAGGAAACAATTGAAGACATGGCTGTTCTCACAGTAACTACACCGCAGTCGTCCTATCTTAGTCTAGAGCGCCGAGACACCCCTGGGTAATTGCAGCGCTTTAAAATTTGCAAAAATAAATATCAGACGATGTTTATTTATGCCAACAAAGTCTATCCCTTCGTTCCATGAAAGATAACTCGAGTAATAATGCCTTAGTGAAGGGAATAACGGATAATATTGACATTGATTCAGATACAGACTGAGTGATTGCCTATGTAAGGGCAAAAGGAGGGTCTGAGGTTCTGTGAATTCTGAACCCGTGGGTTCCATTTTGTGTATGGCAGCCATTTTGTGGTTGCCCTCACATAGGCCGATGATTGTGGCTGAACTAGTCTTTTAAGGACATGAGGAAAAGTAGATAATGACTCACTCTCCCCACCAGGGATCTATGCAACAGTTTGCATAATAAAGCAGCAAAGGAATTGACAGGCAATCTGTAAAATTAAAAGACATCTTTATTATAATTAATTATGAGGCTTCGTCGTCCAACCGTAGTTTTACAATTGAAAGAGGGAGCCTGCCTGAGCTTTCTCAGGCAGGCTTTTTATACAAAAAGTTTGCCCCTAGGCTCACATTCTTGCTGTGACACACATCATTGTAGGTCGCTCCCATGGTACCATAACAAAGCATGTCTTTAATTATGAATTCCATTCTACTTGCCCAAACTGACCAACCCATCTTCCATCATGAACATATGTCAAACTTCACATATTTTCCTGTGCAGGCCGGAGAAGCTCACAATAGAACTGGTTTCCTCCCCATCATATAAACAGTCACCTCCCCATTGTAAAAGCCCAGAAGCAGAGAAACAGAGCCAGGTGTGGAAGATAGAAATGTAGGATAAGGGATGCTTGTGGGTCATAAACAGGCAAGGCTACTGTATTCGGCCTTCTAATCTTGCTCAGGCCAATGTACACAACAAGTTGCTCAGATCTTTAATATAGATTGACTAGAGGGCATGGACTGGTTTGGTGAGGCCAACATCACGTAGGCAGATTCAGCCTGTTCAGGTCAAATGGGAGTCAGGAAGAACTCAAGCTAAGGGGTACGTGTCCTTTAATACTTGCTCTACCAGAATCATTGGCTCATGTATATGCCTATGTAAAGGGCAACACCTAAGATGGCTGCTGTTCACAACATAGAACCTGTGGGCTCACAATGAATTTGTCAATAACTTCTGCATTCATCATTGTATCGTGATGAAAATACACACACATATAAAACTTGCCATTTTCGTTTCTCTGATATCAAAATCATAGCAGAATAATGATATTTTAAACACAGGTTCAGATTTCAAAGAACCTCAGACGCCCCTTTTGCCCTTACATAGGCAATAACCTATACTCACGCTAGTCTGGGTCCAGATCTATATTTTATAAAAATCCTCAAGATGTTACTGAAGCATAATCCTATTACCTAGCGTCTCTCTCTCGGGACAGGTCTCCCTACACACGCGGTAGAACAAAGGCCATATATGGCAGGACAAAAATAGGGAGTGCCTCTATCTGTAGTATGTGGTACAAGACCACATACCCAACAATAAGTGATGTCCAACTACTAACTGGTGTTGATGAAAACGATACAAAAGGAATTATCAGTAAACTCTGATCTCCTAACTATCCGTGTTCGGGTAACATCTGGAAAGATGCAAAGAAGTAGAAGAAAGACATAGGTGTGGGAGGTGGGTGCAGATGTGAATTGGGCAGGAAAAAAACAATCCTACCCATAAAAGACAATGCCATGTTTAAAACACACTAGAAAACACGTCATTAGGAACATATAAACAAAGCAGTGACCGCTATTACAAATGAATCATAATTTTCCACAACCCTAAGCAAACGTAAATCCTAAAATTATCTAGTACATTTTAGGTATTCTTATGCATTTCTGTAATTCATCATATGTTCAAGTGAAACAGTGGTGACTCTCATTAATGCTCTGAGGTGAAAAGGGAATACTCTTTCACAGAAAATGGACGTTGTTCTGCTTCTACTAAAGAGAATAGTACTTTAAAACAATGCTAGCAAAGCTGCAAAAATTAGTTTCCAAACTCCAATTCTAGACAAGCTCACAGAAAATACCCAGAGTCCGTCAAAGCCTCTACTGGCAGGCTTCTATTGTCCATCAAATCCGCTTCCAGTGTCTTCTTCGCGTTGGGCCTCTTCATTCAGGCTCTACATGACTCAGTGTCCGTTGGAGTGCCCTCCTGGCAAACACTCATAGCTCAATTACAAAGTCTCAATGTCTCAAGGCAGTGCACCAGTGTCTCTTCTTAGTGGCAGATACTACAGATGATGCGCCCTTCATTGATCAAGGGCACAAAGCATTTCATGCAGATCTAAGCACTACTGAGAAACATCCCAGCAAGATCAGCAGCACTTTCAGACTCCAACACTCATCAGAGTGTCAGAGGACGCTCAAGCTGCTCTCTCACGGGCACCAGAATGTAGTGCCTTTTTCCAAACTCATATTCTCAGGTGCACTGCCCTTCCGCTGGAGCAAAGAAAAAGAGGTGTGTGTGGGGAAAGGCCAAAAACTCAGGCCAAGGGGGGTCAGGGGACCGCGCGCTGTCAGAGGTTCAAGCACATGACAGTTTGAACAAGTTGCACAAAGTGGATGACAGTTCTGCCATCAGAAGCAGGGATCCTCCGCATCTTTGCACTGAACTTCTGAGGCAAAACAGAAAATCAGCTCCTTTTTTCTTTTCTTTTTACAACGCCTTCTGATGAAACAAATGGCTTGCTTAGGAGGTACCACTGGAGGCACGCTGATGATCGCTGTCCATGCTGATGACCGCTGCCCACGCTGCTGATTGCTGTTCACGCTGCTGATTGCTGTTCATGCTGCTGATTGCTGTCAGGAATTGCAAGGCCAAGAAGTCTGTAGTCGTCTGCCATGTTTTACTGATGGGGACCAGGCTTTTTCTTGATCACCGGTCTGCAGGGTAACATTCTTCCTTTTTGACTCTGGAAGATTCCCGCAGAACCTAGTGATATAGGGAGTGTAACACAATTGTTAGTTTCCTTCAAGTCAGATATGAAAACAGTTCATGGGTTGGCTTTTTGACAAGAGAGCTGCAAGCAAGTGGCCTGCAATCTGCAGAGGAGTGGCAATTCGTCATGGGAACCTAAATGGATGCCCTCACACAGTGGCGTTACCTAATGGGATACATTATTCAATGGGGTAAATACATATTCTCCTTAATGATGAAGGCTAGGTTTTCCTAACCATCATCTAGAACATCTCAAACAGAGGAATGGCATAATGCACATTATCAAGGACATGAAGAAAAGTCCCGTTTTAAAACAATGTGCATCAGGTGCGCTATGTAATACAAAGGCTACTGATCAACTGTGCAGTCAAAAGGACAAGAACTAGAGATTCCTGGTATCTGCATGATTAGAACACATCTAATTAAAAAAATTTGAGGCAGCAGAAACAAAACTGGGGATATCTCCTATTGAGATGGAAAACTTGTATTGGGTCAATCAACCAGGCTATCACTATCCTGACAGTCAGACTGAAAAGGCATTTGAAGTAGGCCTAAAGAAAATTCTTGAGAACCAGTCTGGTCACACAAAAGGGAATAGTATGTAGCATAAGGGGGGTTCCTAATACATCACTGCAGTCTAGAAGTGTGAACATGAACAATACACCCATAATAATAAATGGGCTGACTGGTGAAAGGAAGATGGAGAAGGGAAAATGGAAGTAGGACACAACAAAAATCTTCAATAACTAAACATGATGCAACATTGGTAAGCATGTGACACAGCACCAAGAGCACGGGGATACATGAAAGACCAATGTTACAGAAATTTAACTCTACCGCTGACAATCTATACCCTACACGGTAATTCCAACTAATGTTCAGTTGTCTCTTCAGGGAAAGAAAAAAAATGAATCCATAGGCTAATCAAAAATGCGATCAAAAAATGCGATATTGAAATTAGGCCACCTTTAGTCACGGATCTATAATTCCATCCTTAGGCCCAATCAAGGATACATAAATGCAGAGCTGCCTGTCCTTAAGGGAAAAGGGCAGTAAGTGACTAACAACGGGTGGCACACTTTGATCCAGTATATCATTTTAGTTTTCTTAAATATCATTACAGCCAAATTTAGGCATGCACTAGAAAAACTGCTGCCTTACTCGCTCACAGTATGAGGTCCATATCTGTGAAATTTATCTTAATACAATATTCATCCAATTTATTGTGAAATAACACATATCGTCATATGTGTTCCTTCACAGCACAGGGGATAAAAAAAATACACATATCAAGCCATCTCAAGCCATAAGATATACTTGCTGTATATCAAGCACAAGGGAAAAAACCGCCCAGACAAACAAACAGCATATATGAATAAGCGGTCATGCATAATACCATACTATACTATAAACCTGCAGCCCAATCTCAATTGTCAAGTCTAACCCTCCTTTTGACAGCAGAGCATCAGGTAATTGATACTCTGCAGTCAAATATAATGTCGCTGTGTCAAATAACACGTTTCAGTGGGCCAAATGTACAAATGAAAACATAAACACACACATGTTTCTCTTACAAAAAATTGTCTCTTCAACCAGCCAACTCACGTGTCTTGTGAATTAATCCATGAATCATCTGTAGGAAGAAGCAGAAAAAGATACACGACACACACATTTTTCATAACACAACATCAATTATAACCCTTTTTATCAGACTACAGAACATGACACAATGTGACATACAAAAAAAACTTCTCATTATTTACCTGTAACTTTTTGTCCATGTACCTTGCAAAAACGCCCATTCTCACTCAGGCCCAAGGCCTTTAAGTTGCATAATTTTGGGGAAGGGCTTCTACTTATCGCCTATCTAAAACTTAATGTAACACTTCGTTTTTCTTTTTGTCAAATAAACTTAACTAAGAAAAATTCGTTCCTAGCATGGAGACACACACAGTGCTTAATTTGTAAGACATGAAGTGCAGGTACTACAATTTTGCATGAGGAATACCTTTCCTATTTGTTTATTATCTCAGATGTGCGCTTTTAACGCAGATGTAATGTGAATGCGGCAAATGAGAACAAGCCCGCCTGCAATGAATGAAGGTTACAGATTTAAATCATATACAATCAACTACATCTCATATAAAGCGCTTGTGTGCAGCATTTTGAAAGCAACTGGGAGCTATGCAAACCACGTGTGGGCTCTAGAATCCTTCAGGGTACTGACAAATGAGGCTGCAGTTTTTCAAATTAAATAGTGTTCCTTTTATTATTATTAGCGGGATGCAATGCTGTGTCAGCCCCGCCGTATTTCTGATTTGAGATAAATGTGTTGATGACATAATTTACCGAACAACAAGTGTTTTGTGGGAACATGCTGGAGCTATTATTTATTCTTTGGCTAAAATGCAATCATCATTTGCTGTACATGTGCCCTGCATCCTCTGCTCATTTTAGTTCAAAAACAAAAACCCCATCCCAGCTAATGTCAAATTTGTAACGCTTTAAGAAGACACTTTTAAATTATGGACATGAGCAGGAATTAAATTTATCGGAGCAAGTCAGGCTATTCAAGTGACCTCAGGTCAGGACCGTGGCAGGGGCAGGGATTTAAATACAAAGAGGCAGCTGAAGTTAGCATCAAATGCATGTTTAACCATGTCATGCTGCATTCCACAGGCGAGGCCCTAATTAAAAGGTCACAAATGTCAACAAGACAGCCTTACAAGATAACATCTCGGCCGCTACTGCTGGAACACGTTATACAGGTTCTGCCAGTCCCCTGCTCGTGGTAACTGAAGCTGACAAAGCCAGTAGGTTTAACCACTTCCACATAACCTGCAATATTTCACTATATTTAAAACAATTTCTATGACACATTGACTCACTGAATCATAAGAAGGCACAACCTGCAAACATATATTATGACCTAAATGTATGCATTTTACTGAAGTGACGCTTTAAAAAGGGGCCCTGAAACCATTCAAAACAGTCTATTTATCTGAAAATCGACTTTTGCATTCTGGATACTAAGAAATAAATATCCTACAATTTTTTTTTGCATAATGGGTATTACTAGAATGTCTAATACCAAATTTAGGAGTCATACATTTGAAAATAATTATTTATACCTTATAGAAATGAGCTTGTTTGCGCCTAGGGTAAGGGAAATTGCGCACAGAAGTGTTTGGTCATTTTCGTGGTACAACATAACTTAAATCAAACATTTTAATGCTAGGGGGTCATAGTATGAGTGTTAAGCTTCACAAATATTAAAAAACGATTTTTGTAGCACTTGTTTTTAATTATTATTTTTCATAATTAATCATTTTTTCCTCCTAATGAAGCCTAATTATTGCTATTTGTGACTGTTCTACATGTAAAACGCTCACTACATCCCTAGCCTATTATTTAGATACATATTAACACACAAGCCTAGGCGCAGCTGCCTAACTGGGACTGCGTGAGATTACTGCGCCATATTTATTTAAAAAGGACTATTTGCAAAATTCCACCACCCGTGTTTAACTAGAGAGGTGCTGGCTGGATGAACATTCTTATTAGATATACTGCAGCTGAAAAGACTTGGCTGTGAACATCTAACACCGTGCGTCTAAAGAACAGGCAATTTCGTTTTTTTTTTTTTTTTTTTTTTTACTTTGGAGCCTTATTTACATCTATTGAACGTGACCCATACACATACATACATTGAGCTCATTCCAGACACAAAACAGAAGGGCGGGTCAAACACTCAGGACACACAAAACAGCGCGCTCTAACCATTTCTTGTACATAGCGCCGTTCTTGTACATAGCGCCGTCGCAATTTACAACAAAACCCACAAACAACATAGACATTTAAACACACATTTTAACCCGTAGGTCAACACTTAGGACAGGAACAAGGAACAGCCTACAGACTGTGTTAAAAATAACCTGCCAATACTAGTTGTAAACCATATTTACAACAAAAACGTTTTTGTTCCTATTTTTCTTGTTTTTTTTTTTTTAATTCTACAACAGATTTCCAGAAGGCTGCAAAAGGGACAGCCTCACAGACCTTTAGAGAGAGCTCATAAATTGGAGTTCCAACCGGAGGTATCAGACGCGAATCCTCCAACCGGGAATCCTTTGTTGCAACCTAGTCAATACTAATACAAAACAAAATACCGCGACCAGGCATCTGCGCTCACTAGTCGGGTTTCAAACTTCATGGGGCTATCTCCAACGATATACACGCAAATGTACGTGACCCACGGTTTTTGAATACTGCAGTGTTCAAATAATACTAAGGAACCAATACTGAGGAAGATTATCCAACTAAAGCAACCGGCGATAATCTGAACCACAGCAACCAAAGGCCTACCAAATGAACCAAATGTACCGGTACCCAAACCAAAGCGTCACATTTCTGCGACCAATAAATAACTAAGGACTGCGTCACATTTCTGCGACCAATAAATAACCAAGGACTGCGTCACATTTCTGCGACCAATAAATAACCAAGGACTGCGTCACATTTCCGCGACCAATAAATAACTAAGGACTCAGAACCAAAAAGGACTGGGAGCAACCCATTTTTATTCTTTAACTAAAACAGATGGAGAAAATATCTCTTCAACTGCCTATACAAATTGCAATTTGCATATACACAAATATTTGTCCAAATTATAACTGTCAATTCCCCACTGCACTAACAGTCTGTTAAAAAATACTTACAGCAAAAAAAGAATGGGTTCCTTAGTCAGGAGTGACATCTTTAGGAGAGTTTTAAGTCAGAAAAATCAAAAAACATGCTGGGCCACAGAGACAGATAATCCCCCAGAAAACCCTGTGCCCAGAGTACCTCTTTTTGGTAGAATTCTGTCTTGTCTTCCCCAGTAGTTTTTCCATCCTTTGACAAAACACTCCTGTAGATAACCACTCCATGAAAAGGCCCCACGTTGGGCGCTATTTGAGGAAAAGTAGATAATGACTCACTCTCCCCACCAGGGATCTATGCAACAGTTTGCATAATAAAGCAGCGAAGGAATTGACAGGCAATCTGTAAAATTAAAAGACATCTTTATTATAATTAATTATGAGGCTTCGTCGTCCAACCGTAGTTTTACAATTGAAAGAGGGAGCCTGCCTGAGCTTTCTCAGGCAGGCTTTTTATACAAAAAGTTTGCCCCTAGGCTCACATTCTTGCTGTGACACACATCATTGTAGGTCGCTCCCATGGTACCATAACAAAGCATGTCTTTAATTATGAATTCCATTCTACTTGCCCAAACTGACCAACCCATCTTCCATCATGAACATATGTCAAACTTCACATATTTTCCTGTGCAGGCCGGAGAAGCTCACAATAGAACTGGTTTCCTCCCCATCATATAAACAGTCACCTCCCCATTGTAAAAGCCCAGAAGCAGAGAAACAGAGCCAGGTGTGGAAGATAGAAATGTAGGATAAGGGATGCTTGTGGGTCATAAACAGGCATGGCTACTGTATTCGGCCTTCTAATCTTGCTCAGGCCAATGTACACAACAAGTTGCTCAGATCTTTAATATAGATTGACTAGAGGGCATGGACTGGTTTGGTGAGGCCAACATCACGTAGGCAGATTCAGCCTGTTCAGGTCAAATGGGAGTCAGGAAGAACTCAAGCTAAGGGGTACGTGTCCTTTAATACTTGCTCTACCAGAATCATTGGCTCATGTATATGCCTATGTAAAGGGCAACACCTAAGATGGCTGCTGTTCACAACATAGAACCTGTGGGCTCACAATGAATTTGTCAATAACTTCTGCATTCATCATTGTATCGTGATGAAAATACACACACATATAAAACTTGCCATTTTCGTTTCTCTGATATCAAAATCATAGCAGAATAATGATATTTTAAACACAGGTTCAGATTTCAAAGAACCTCAGACACGTACACCTTAGCTCGAGTTCATACTGACTCCTGTTTGACCTGAGTGAACTGACCCTGTTGCCTGAGGCTGACCTTGTTAAACCAGTTCCTGCCCTTTAGCTGATCAAGATTAAGGATCAGAGCACAGGACATCATAAAGTTTTACTGCACACAAACATGCCTTATCCTACTTCTATCTGTTTCTGTTTCTTCTTTTATGGTCTATTTACGATATGGGTTGTGATCCTTTTTATTATGGGTTTGTCCGGCTTGTCTAAAGAAGAATGTTGGGTTTGTTCAATGATTGATTATGGGCCGGACAACTGTAAAATGGGTTTGTCGTTTGGCAGACCCTGCATGTCCATGTTAGGCATTTTTTGCATGCTTGCAAGAGCTAGGACTGCCCCTTACTTGTATGCTTAAGTTTGTAACCCTGAGCATATATAAGGCCTCTGTTCTCTGTACTCCTCAGACTACCTCATTCAGTTGCTACGGCTTCTGTGTGACGTGGCCTCACTTATTAAATTTAATAAAGATGTCTTTTCATATTTTCAGCTTCTGTGCCAAGTTCTCTTTTCTATTAGTAAGTATTCCCTGAGAATGAAGACTACATTTCTTCTCTAGGGAGGGGAAGGAGTGGGTGTCGAATGTAGAAGTGGAGGTAGAAACTTTAGCTACGTTGCTATTGACCACCCCTCTGATGCGGAGGGTAGCAGATCTGTTAGGGTTGGTTGCAACCGTGCAGATAGGGTGTTCTCCCCTCAGGTTTAAGGGGCATGGGGTTGTCAGGGCCGAGTCATAGCTACTGAGGAGGTCAGCCACTTCTTCCTCCGTGTGTTCTGAGGGATTAGGCGTGCCATGGGTGGGTTTGTAGGTGTGAAGGAGAGCAAGGATTTCCTCCTCCGAGAGGTGGCAGGGTTGCTTACGGTGGCACAAGTGTCTCAGGGATAGTGGTAGAGGGTGGAGGCGGGGCATCGTGAGGGGGGTGTGGGTCGCATTCTGTGAGAGCAACAGATTAGAGAAGGAGAGTTCAGTGATGTGAATGAGGTGCTTTCTCCACTTCTGGTGCCAGAGCAGGGGGTACAAGAAGGGATACCAAGCCTTCTATAGAACCTCCCTCAGAGTATCAAACCCACCAGAACCCACCCTTTCTCCACTTCCCATGCCAGACTGGCAGTGAGTACAAGAAGGGACTAAGCCTTTTTTTTGTTGTAAATTCTCTTTATTTAGTTTTCCAAACAACATACATTCGTCATCCTTATACATTTCACAATACAGCATCTTAGTAGTCCAGTGTATCCAGTACAGCATTTCACAATGTGTTAAGAACATGGTACAAGTATAGAACATCAAAAGCAACAAATCAGTGGGACAGTAGCATAGGGTCCTCACCATCCCTGTGTCCTCCGCCTGACAGCAGAACCACACAATTCTTCTGGAATGCGAACGCTCTGGGCCGATCAAGAAGTGCTAGATACACCCGCCACACCCCTTATCTCAAACAATAAAAACCTGTCTGTGGCAACGATACAAAAGGCGTCGAATTCTATCGTCGTATAGCACCATTCCCTGTTCTTCAACTTCAGCCAATGTCATACTTTCACGCTCTCACATCCGCCGCAGCCAATTCTGCGCCACCTAGGTCAGCTGCCGCTTTAGCGAGTAGATAGCACGTGAGGGGGGTCCAGATATCATTTGGCCTAGAAGCCACCGGCAGCAATTCCGCATATGTGGCAAGCCTTTCTTGACGAGTAATCAGATCATCTAACCATGTCTTAAATTTAGGCGCCCGTACCCTCCCCCATCTGCAGGCAACCCTTCGTTTGCCCATAAGAAGTGACATAGCCACGAATCGTCTATGTTCTGCCCTCACCGGGGTAACAAACCCTAACAGTGCCAACAAGAGGTCTGGTTCTAGTGTCGCGTTTATCATGTGTTGCAGTGCTTCAAAAACCTCATTCCAAAAAACCTTCACTCTTGGACAGTCCCACGCTAGATGCAAAAAATCCACGCCCTGGGCGCGGCACCTGTCGCACCTATCATCCTCCCTCAGTTTAAATCTGTACATCTTAGCAGGTGTGTAATATAATCTATGAAGGAACTTATAGTGTATGATGCGGAGTCTGCTGCTAGCTGAAACCCTCTCAGTGTGTAGGCAGCAGGTCTCCCACTGTGAGTCTGTCAGAGGGCACCCTAATTCTACTTCCCAGTTAGCCCGTGCCTGAGGTATAGGTCTCACCTTTTGTGCATGCACTGTATTGTAAATCAATGACACAAGTCGTGTGGGTTCGGACTTTTCCAGCATGGAATGCAACAGCATCAGCCTCTCTGGTTCTTCCGGAAACGACAGGGTAAGGGTTTTAATACTCTGTCTCAGTCGGATATACAGAAACACGTCTAATGGCGTCTGCAGATCCTCCGGACACATATGTGCAAGGGCACGGAACTTACTTTTGTGGTACATATCCCCCCACGTGGCCATGTCATATTTTCCCCTGAATTTCCTAAACACTTCCTTTTGCAGCAGCGGAACGTCCAGATGATAAGTAAGGGGCATCATAGCAGTATATGCCAGTGGTACTCCCAACATCTCCGCAATCTTGTGCCATACCGTACTCGAACTGTAGAGGGCGTTCGCTTGCCGTTCCCTTTTCCCAATCTTGCTATATATGGCCCCTTCTAGCGAGACAGGGTGAGCCAGCCAATGTTCCGCTGCCACTTGTGGCATCTAGCGAGGTTGTTTGATCCAGTACCATACAAAGTGGGCTTGCGCCGCTGTAAAATAAAGCTTAAAACCAGGGATCCCGAATCCCCCTTGGGAATAAGGTCTAGTCAACACTTCCCAACGTAGTCGAGGCTGTTTGCCTCCCCACACCAGTCGTATTAACTCTGATTGAAGGGCTTTAATAAAGTAGGAACCCGGATAATACGGTAGATTTAGAAATAAATATAACACCTGTCGGAGTATCACCATTTTAATTAAGGAAGCTCGCCCTGCCATAGTCAGGGGAAGTGCCACCCACCTCGTCACACAATCGCCGATCTTGGACAGAATAGTTCCATAGTTTGCCCTCATCAGTTCTTCATTATTCCTTGTAACCGTAACCCCTAAGCATTTGATCTCATCCATACACCATTCTAAGGGGAAATCCAGTTCAAATCGTTCAACTGCCTCCGTGAGTGTAAAAAAGCTAGATTTGGCCCAGTTGATTTGTATACCGGACAGTTTCCCAAAAACAATGAATTCCCGCAGTACCGGGCTCAAATTATAATGTGGGTCACGAATATATAGCGTAATGTCGTCCGCGTATAGTGAGATAAGTATCTGGCGCTGAAAACACTGTAATGCCTTATCATTGTGACTTTGCCGTAGCTTTGCCGCAAGCGGTTCCACCGCCAGCGCAAATAGCAGCGGCGACAAAGGACACCCTTGTCTGGTTCCTCTCGTTATTTCAAATGTCCAGGAAGTGTGGCCATTGATCAACACCTTAGACATTGGTTTGGTATAGAGCAATTTAATCCACGCTAAAAACAAGGGTGGGAAGCCCATTCGTTTCATCCCCCCAAATAGGGACCCCCATTCCAGTGAATCAAACGCCTTAGTAGCGTCCAAAAAGATAGCGGCCATGGGGAGGGCAGGAGAGGTGGTGTGCAAGATCGCAAAGAGCGTCCGTAAGTTATGCGAGGTTGCCCTGCCAGGTACAAATCCCGACTGGTCTGGCAGTATCAGATTTTCCATCAATAGGCTCAGTCTCGCCGCTATCAGCTTAGCTAGTATTTTCGCATCGCAATTAAGCATCGATAGAGGCCTATAGGAGTCACAAAGATCAAGGGGCTTACCCGGCTTAGGCTAGGACAGAATCAAAGCTTCCCTCATCGACTGGAGCAAATGACCGACCTCTAACACGTCTTCATACACTTCCCGGAGAACCGGCGCCATGATCTCTATATATGTTTTATAAAATTCCACAGGGATACCGTTGGTGCCCGTGGCTTTGCCCGACTGCATGCTCATAATGGCATCCCGCACCTCATCCAGCTCAAAGGGTGCACACAAGAAGGTGCTCTGTGTATCGCTAAGCCACCCCAGTGCTACATCCCCTAGGAAGTCATCCAGCCGCCCATCCGCGGCACCTGTTGTGGAATATAATGCGCTATAGTTGTCAAAGAACGCGCTGAGTATATTGGGTGTGTCCTGGTGTATGACGCCCCCGAGTCTTTTAGTTCCGTAATAGAGTTGGCACATCTCGGTCTCTTCACCTTTTGCACCAGAATCCTTCCAGGGCTGTCTCCCTCTCCATAACTTCTGGCTACCCAATATTTGCTTTTGAATTTCGCCTCCATCTGAGCTTCCTCCATGTACTGGGACAGTTTTCCCCGAAAGGCTGTTTGTGTGTCTGCTGTTGGGGACACCGCCATGTCAGCCTCCAGTCGTTTAAGATCCCTATCAAGAGCCCTGATCATGGCCTGGATATCTTTAAGCACCCCAGCTCCTTTTCCTATACAATAACCCCGTACTGTCACTTTAAAAGCCCCCCATACCAACTCCACGCTCTGGTCTAAATCTTTGTACCGTTTAAAAAAATCAAGTATTTCCTCTCTCAGTTCTCCGCGTCCAGTAGAATGGAGGGATTTAATCTCCAAGGGCTACGCGGCACATTAAAGTCCGTGGAGGATAGCGCCATCCAAGCGGTTGCATGGTCAGAGTATGTTCCAGCAAGATGTCTTGTGTCTGTGATTGCGGGTGCGACTCTCCTAGATACTAAAAAATAGTTCAGTCGGGCCCATGAGGGTGCCTGCGCTGTAAAGTGCGTGCCCTCCCTTGTCTGTGGGTGCCTATGCCTCCAAGCGTCTATCAAATGGTAAGCTTCCTTGATGTCCGCAATCACCGCCTGTGCTTTAGTGTAGTGGTGAGGCTCCGAGTGAGATCTGTCTGCGCTTGGATTGTACGTGACATTAAAATCGCCTCCCCAAACTATGTGTGTGGCGTCTATTTAAAAAATCTTGGCCCACAGACCTTCAAAATACCTGGGGTCGTCCACATTTGGACCGTAGCAGCACGCCAAAACGACAGACTGGTTCCCCAATCTACCCCATGTCATACAGTACCTCCCATCCACATCGCATAGGGAGCCCGCCATTTGGAAAGGCACCTGTCTCTTGACCAGTATGGCAACCCCGCGGGCATAACCCCAATATCAACAGCCCCCGCAGTTTCAGAGGTTGTTACATAAACCAGTACCCTCAGCTCCACGAGTTCTATTGGGCCCTAATCAGTGTGCTTACTGTAAGGAAGATGGTCATTTTAAAAATGCTTGTCCAATTTTATTGCAGCGGTATGGTGGACCATTAGCACCACGGGGTCGGGGTGATTGTCGGTCCATATCCAGCATCTGAACCAATCAAACACTCACACCCAGTCAACAGATCTGGGTTTAATCCATCACCGTTCTTTAGCCCACTCTCCCACCCCAGTTCAGACATGGCCATATGCAAATCAGTCTGACCCTGTGCCTCATGGGAACAGTCCCACCCCGATCCCGCTTCACTGTATACGGAGCTCACAACGCAAACTCACGTCCTTCATATGGGGCGGAAAACGGCCCCGCTTCTCACAGAAGATCCTCATGGCTCCACAGGATATGGGGGGGTCTTGAAAAGCAATAAGCTCCGTTACGATGCTAGCGAGGGTGGTATCTATGAACCGTAAATGACGAGATTAATAGGTGTACGCATTTTCGATACGCTACTTAGAAGGGTTCGTCTTATTTACAGGTTTCTTCGTTTTTACCCTCGGGTTGCATTTTAGATACAGCATCCATTTTGTTTCTTGCCCTCACGTAGTCAGCGAACAGGCAAATGTCCGCCTCATGACCCTGTGATTCCCAAGACTGGGGGATGACACGGCAGAGACAGATGGCTCCGCAGCTGGGTAATCTTCCCACGTTGGCCTATTGTTTCAGCCTTGCATGCGCTCGGCTCGAATCCTTTGATCCTGGGATTGCGCTTCCGATATTACCTCCACACTCCTTCTCCTTCTGTCTGACTTCCTTGCACCTGTTCCTGTCTCTTGCTCTCGTCCTTTTACAACTAGAGTGGAATGTGCATAACAGCAGGATAATGTGCTTTTACAGTTGGGAACCGACAAATGTTACTGTGATTATGTTCCGGGTTTCCGACACCATGAATGAAGCCCTTTTAAGTTTATTGTGGGAACTGAGTTGTAACCTTTTGTTCGTTACGTTATTTTATGCTGAAAACGTGTATAAAAAGGAGCGATCCACATTTACAATTTGAAGCAGGCTCTTGGAACCTACACTCTGTTGTACTTCCTATGACTTTTGCATCCCTGCAGTAATAAACGCTGATCTTTGACGCCGAAGGAAGTGTCCCGTGTCTCTGTCACTTGTGCGCCGAACAGGTATCCTACGAAGGTTTCAGGTGTTGTTCCCTGGCACCGCTGGATCTTAAAGATTCATCTCCTTCAGTTGGCGCCCAACGCGGGGCGACATCAGCGGTACCGGTCCAAATCCTGACGATTGCGAGGAACTTCGTGTGAAATCTCCGAGGAAAAGGTGCACCCCGCTTCATCGACCCTGTTGTCGAAATAAGTGGTCCGAAGATTTTTTCCGCGAAGATTCCCGCCTCCTGACGGCTGCAACGGATCGATGCTCTGACTGTCGACCTGTTTTGGTGCCTGGCGTAGTCCTTTGTATGGCGAGACGATAGACGGGCCTTCCTGGTGACGCCATCGAGCTCTCAGTTAAGTATTTGTGGGTTGCTCCCAGTCCTTAGTTGTTGGTGCTTAGTTGTTTGCATGGTTCCATTGCATTTGTGGTGCTTAGTTGTTATTTGACAGTTGCAATTGCCAAAAACCGAGGGTTTTGTCTTTCACGAAGATTTAGTACTTTGGTAACCCTTGAAGTTTGATACTTGGTTAGTGTGCATGATGCCTAGCCGTAGTGGTTTCATTGGTTTCTTCAAATGTTGCAACAAGGACTCCCGGTTGGAGGACTCGTGTCCGATACCTCCAGTTGGAACTCCGATATATGAGCTCTATAGTCGACATGGTGTGGGCCCCATTATATATAGTGACTATTGGGTCCGTTATACGAGAAAGGATGGTGTCCTTAGTTGGCCACCACACGGAAGTTTTGAAATGGAGATTTTAGATAATCTAGAAACTAAATTATTTAAGAAAAAAGCTAGGCCAGCTATGTTTGATTCCCTTCGGTTGTGGCGTAAAGAGGCCAAACAGAAAGAAATCAAACAGCTTAAAAAGAATCGTAAAGAAGGTATCGTCCCGATAATGCAAGTTGTACAACAATGTCAGCGAGATAAAGAAGAAAAAGAAATAGAAGTTTCTGCTAGACTGCATCACATGAGAATAGACAAATGTTATCCGGTATTACCAACTAGTCTTGATAAGACAGAAGAGGACTCGAAGGAGGATCCTCTGTTAGCGTATTTGATGAAATCACCACCTCCTTATGCACAGGGTGCTACAGCCCCGGTAGTTCCTCCGGTAGTTCCTCCTGTTGTTCCTCCTGTAGTTCCAGCGGCTGCTGGTCAGCCTGTTGTTGGTCCTGCGTTTGTCCTACCACCTGGTCCTATTACTAATGCTCCTTTGCCTGTACCTCCTCAGTCAATTGTTCCTGCTACCTCAGCCGTTCCGGCTACCTCTGTTGTCCCTACGTTCACTTCTAATGTAGTCGCTCCTGTTCTTTTTTCTCCTTCTGTTCGTAATCGTATCCCTAATACTGTCGCTACTCTTTACTCCCCACTTTCTGGATCGTTATGTCGACCCCATGTCTCTGAAACTCCTCAGAGGCGCAGTCAAATCCCTGGTGGTAGGGAGAGTGCCACGTTGGTAACTATGGCGCGTAGATGGATAAGACACCCCGTTAACTACCCGCCGCGCGTGGTCTTTGATACGTTTTCTCAGTTTAATGAGCCCACTCAGAGATTTGTGTTTGAAGAAATGTGTAACTTTTTGAGAGAAGAATGGTGCAATGATGATTTAGATAATGTACCGCCCGATATGACTGAACTTCAGAGTCAATTTTCGAACGGCAGTATCCTATGAGAGAGGTTCCGCCAGTATACATGCCAGGTGACCCGCAAGCTAATCCTGTGATTCTGCCATACTTTCAGAGAGTTTGGATACACCTCCCATGGAAGCGATCAGAAGTTTTGCAGGTAAAACAATCTTTACCTGATCCACGCAAGAATCCGGCAGGTTATTATAAGGAGTTGTTTCAACTGGTAGACGCTACTATTATGAATCTTGCGGACATCGACATGCTGTTTGGCAATGTCGTACCACAACCGATTTGGGCGAAAATTCGCCAAGAGAATCATTTGTTGAGTTAGGTGGTGACTGGGCTACACTAATAGCGGCAGATGGACGACAAGTTGGTGGGGCTAAGCCTGAGCAGTTAATTACGGATCTGCCTCAGAAAATTATTACACTTATGAAAACGCTCATGCCAGCGATGAAGGTAAATTGGGATATATTAGCCGCTTGTAAGCAAAAGAAGGACGAGAGTGTCTCCGATTTCTTTACCAGATTCGAAGAGGCATTTGTCGATCATAGTGGTCAGGATATGGGCACCGAGGGAGGCCAACGGTTATTTGTTGATAAATTTGTATTGAATTTGTTGCCCGAACTATGCAACAAATTGAAAAATTCAGAGAGTGCTTGGGCGGTTTCAACTACTGCTCAAATATTAGCGACAGCTCAATACTATGAGAATGGGGAAAAGGAAGAAAGTGATCGTTCAGACAAGAAAACGAAGGAGCTTAAAACGAAGGTTTTGTTACAGCAAGCGTATCCTCCGCGATCAAATCAAAATGATTCTCAACAGCAATATCGACCACAATTACAATCTTCCAGGATGCAGTCACGATCTGACTTCTCCGACTTTAGATCTACGCTTGGGTATAATCAGTGTGCATATTGTAGAAGAGAGGGCCATATAAAATATGATTGCCCAGCTTTGCGTGACCGGCTTAACGGTGTGTCAGCACGAGGGGGTCGTGGTGGTCCTCAACAAGCACCCCGAGGTAGAGGCCGCGGTGCCCCTCAAAATCAAAATCGTGAGCGCCCTCATACCCCATCAGACGCGAATAATTATTTTGACCAACGAAATGTGAGGTCCGATAAATCAGCACAGTATCATGTGGACGATTATTACGTCGGACATGAGATTGATGCAGGTAACCGCTACTAGGACAGCCATCGACAGAGAGAGGGAGTAGTATCAGTTCCGGTTGATCAGAGTGGGCCTTACGTCGCAGTTGCTACATCTGGCGTAGTTGAGCCTTTTCTGTTAGACACTGGTGCGACGAAAAGTTCCATCATGCACTCGAAACTCCCTGGCGCACCTTTGTCTGGCTTAACAAATGTTTCCATTGGATTCTCTGGCGCCCCTGTTAGCAATCCTGTCTCTAGCCCTTTGTCCCTTACGATTGGTCCTCATGAGTTAGAGGCCCCATTGATTTTATCTACTGGTTGTGGTGAGAATCTTTTGGGCTTGGATTTGTTAAAACGGTTATATGCGACTTTGTACTGCTCTCCTGCGGGAGTGGAGCTTACATTAGGTCAGAGAGCGATCTCTCCTATGTACTTATCAATTGATAAGTTCCCACCGGAATTGAGTTCCCTTCCTGCGTCGTTATGGGCTACGGGTCCCAATGATGTAGGCTTATTGGACATCCCACCTTATGTGGTCCAGTTGAGATCGAACGTGCGTTTCCCACGTATACCACAGTATCGTATCTCTTTTGATGGTGAGCGAGCACTATTAGCGATCATTTATGACCTGATCGAAAAGGATGTCATTGAAGAAACTCGAGGCAATGTGTGTAATAGTCCTGTGTTACCGATTTTGAAACGCACAGATCCAACTAAACCTCCTGTGTACCGCTTTGTAATTGATTTACGAGAAGTAAATAAAATCGTGATTCCTCAGTTTCCTGTGCTGCCTGACATCACGGCTTTGTTGACCCTGATTCCGGCTTCTGCCTCCTGGTTCACGGTAACCGATCTAAAGAATGCTTTCTTTAGTATTCCGATCGCTGAGGAAAGCAGAGACCTATTCGGATTTTCACTGGGTGGTCGCAGTTTTAGATTTAAACGCGCACCTCAGGGCTACTGTGAAAGTCCGTCGATCTATAGCCAAGCACTTAAAAGTCAGCTTGATGCATTTGTGTTGCCGACAGGCGCAGCCTTAGTTCAATACGTTGACGACCTATTAGTGGCAGCTGATACAGAGGCTATTTGCAGAACCACTACAGTATCATTGTTGCAGCACCTATGTGACTTACATCACAAGGTGTCACCTTCTAAGCTACAATATTGTTGTCAAGAAGTAACCTACTTAGGTCACTTACTGTCAAAGGATGGGAGAAGGTTGACCCCAGAGAGAATTGCAGCGATTGCTCGAATGACTGTGCCAAAGACTCAGAGAGATGTACGTGCCTTTCTAGGTATTACGTCATACTGCAGACAATGGATTCCAAATTTTTCATTGTCGGCGAAACCATTG
Source organism: Lissotriton helveticus (assembly GCF_964261635.1). Classification (NCBI taxonomy): domain Eukaryota; kingdom Metazoa; phylum Chordata; class Amphibia; order Caudata; family Salamandridae; genus Lissotriton; species Lissotriton helveticus. Next base: position 12,375,330 of record NC_136066.1, on the reverse strand, counting down.
ATAGCCCTTACGTGCAAGGATGTTTCATCTCCTTTGCCATGGACTGAAGAGTGTCAGAAAAGTTTTTCTGAATTGCGTGATGCGTTGTGTTCGGCTCCTGTGTTGGGTACTCCTGATTACAATAAGCCGTTCACACTCTATGTTCACGAGAGGGACGGTTGTGCGTTGAGTGTTCTGACACAACAATTTGGCGACAAACAGCGTCCAAGCACATATTTTTCTTCGACCTTAGACCCAGTAGCTAGAGCCTTGCCGAGTTGTTTGAGAGCAACCGCGGCAGCTGCGGCGTCCATTCGACAGTCCGCAGGTCTGGTCATGGATAATATGCTCACGGTGATGGTCCCGCATGCAGTCGACACTCTCTTGAACCGAACGAAAACTCAACATTTGACGAGCGCAAGGTTGTCTGGATATGAGTTGACGTTATTGGCAAGTCACATACGGATAAAACGGTGTAATGTGTTGAATCCAGCAACATTGTTGCCGATCGAAATGAAATTAAGTGATGTAACACCACATGATTGCTATTTGAGAACTGAAGAGGAGACGAAAGGTCGTATTGACCTGAAAAACACTCCATTGGTAGATCCCGATGGTACTTTGTATGTGGATGGTTCATGTTTTAAGTTACCAAATGGTGATGTGACGACTGCGTATGCTGTAGTAACATTGAGTACGGTTGTGGAATCTGCGAGATTGAGTCAGAATTCGGCCCAAGCGGCTGAGTTGATCGCCTTGACGAGAGCGTGTGTGTTATCCAGAGGGAAGCGGGTGAATGTGTTTACAGACAGCCAGTATGCTTTTGGTGTGGCGCATAGTTTTGGTCGATTGTGGAGAGAAAGAGGATTTTTGACGTTGCATGGTACGAAGATTCAGCACGTACAGCTTGTGAATGACCTTTTGGACGCACTTACATTGCCTAAAGAGGTGGCAATAATCAAATGTAGTGCGCATCGGAAGGTGACGGATGATGTTGGCTGCGGTAATGCGTTTGCGGATGAGATTGCGAAGGAGACGGCCAGAGATCTGACAAATCGAATGTACGTTGCGAATTCAGTAAGATGGCCAGCGGAGACTAGTATGTGTGAGGACACAGTTGAGAGTGTGAAGAAGATACAGGATGAAGCTACTGAGATGGAAAAGACTCAGTGGAAAGAAAGTACGGGAAAGTTAGACGAGAATGGATGTTGGGTTGATTTGTCGGAAAAACAGAGATGGATGTTACCAGATGCATACGTGCTTGCTGTTGTTACTATGGCTCATGGTACATCACACATTAATACGAAAGGCATATGTAAATTGCTGTCGCCCGTATGGAAGAATGATGGAATTATTAAATGTGCGGAGAGAGTGGTTAAGAATTGCATGGTATGTTTGATGTATAATCCTGGCAAGGGCACCCCCACTCCACGTGGTCATTTTGCTCCTCCCACATGTCCCTTTGAAATTATTCAGTTAGACTTTATCCACATGGAGAGATGCAATAATTTAAAGTTCGTCTTGGTTGTAGTTTGTGCGTTCTCCAGATGGATTGAGGCTTACCCCCTAAAGGATAATACTGCCCTGTCCACAGCAAAGGTCCTACTCAAAGAGTATTTCCCCAGGTATGGAATGCCACGGATTGTATGGTCAGATAACGGAAGTGAGTTTGTGGGAAGTGTAATGAAGAGTGTATGTCGTGGTCTTGGCATAAATCAGAAATTTCATAGTGCTAATCATCCTCAGTCTGCGGGTTTAGTGGAAAGATATAATGGCACTCTGAAACTGAAACTTGCCAAAATCCAGGCAACGACTGGTCTATCATGGCCCGACGCTTTGCCTTTAGCTCTCCTATCGACCAGAGCGACTGTGCACTCTCGAGTAGGGCTCAGCCCATATGAGATTGTGTTCGGCCGTCCTGCGAACATTTGGGGAGTTCCGAGGCCTAAAGAATTTGACAGACTTGAATACCCAATGTTAATTGACTATCTCTATGATCTGACTGCTAAATTGAGTTTGATTCATCAACAGGTCTTTGAGGCTCTACCGACACAAACAGAGGGTCCTGGTCATCGGCTCCAACCAGGTGATTGGGTTCTTACCCGCAACTTTGGACGAAAACGAGGGGTGCTAGAGGGCGCACTTGCTGAATGGCCGCACCTACGTGAGGCTCCATCTGCCTGGCGAGATTATCCTACATTTCTCCTGTTCCCCTGCACGCACCTGCCCGAAAATCCCTACGGAGGGGCGGCGGGCCACTCTCCACAATCGGTGCAAGTTTGGATCCGCTATTACATTGTGTCCCGGAGTTACGAGCTGCGGAGCCCCCGGCTGCGCGAGCCTTGCTGAGACGGAGCCTGCAGCCGGCGTCTGGACGTGCGCGAGCCCGGGGATCCCCACGAGGCAGGTAGGCCTCTGGCACTGAATGGGCAACGCGACCGGCTGTGGCGCTGGGACTGCCGGCGAGCGAAAAGCGGTGGGCTGCCTGTGAAGCACACTGAGTACTGCGCGGGAGGGGAGACGGTGTAAGCCTCCCGCGAGTATCACGCTCTTAGGCGCTCCACTATTGACTTTCTGGGCGCATTGTTTTGGCGCCATTGTGGACCGGCTACACGCGCCAGCGGGGGGTCGGCGCGGCCGACGGACTGCTTTCCCGCCTCATTCACGGCCTTGGGGACTGCCTGTGCTTGTTCCCTGGTGAGCGGCCGACTCTATTGCGGTGCCTGCCTCCTCCCCTCTAGGCGCTACGCCTCTGGATATGCTTCCCGCGCTGGAGCGCTGGTGAACTCTCTCATCCTGACCTGCACTTCTGGGCGCTCTGAACAGCCCCGCTGGGACTTACTGTGCCGCCCTGCATTGACTGGCGCCCTGGCTGCGGGTGACAAACTGCTGTGCCACATAGGGTACGAGAGCTGTCTCTCTTTCCGCCTCACCTCCGGCGGCGGTGCACACAGCGCATAGTCGCACTGCTAACACACTTTGCTGGCAACATGGGCAAGCCTGACAGTCGCCAACCCAAGCTGCAGTTTGACAGCGCGGCGCAGAAGAAGACGACGCGGCACACAGGGGACACGGCGCCACCTAGAAGCCCGATTGCGGTGGCCTCGACGTCGGCCCCGCTGACCCCGGATATGGCCACCATACTACAAGAGATGCGCCAGGGCTTCGCGACGGTGGTCGACAAGGTAGACCGGCTGACATCTAGGATGGATGGCATAGCCCAAAAGATGGACGTGCATGAAGAACGTATAAATGAGGCGGAGCGCAGGATCTCGGCTGCTGATGACGCGACTGCGGCGCATGACACTCGCCTGGCTAGGATGGACAATGTACTGAGGGTGACTGCCGCCAAGAACGAGGAGTTGGAGGCGAGGAGCCGGCGGAACAACGTCCGCGTCACGGGCATTCCCGAATCGACCAACACCGGGAAAATGGAGCTCTACATCGAGAAACTGCTAACAGCGACAGTGGGGGAGGACGCGCTCTCGAGTCAATTTATTGTGGAACGTGCACATCGTTCTCTTGGTCCTCAACCCAAGCCCGGAGCCCCACCGCGGCCCATCATAGCACGCCTACTCAACTACCGGGATCGAGATGCGGCACTCAGAGCCGCCAGAGCGAACCAGAACCTAACATATGATGGCGTGCCCTTCTCCATTTATCCAGACTTTACCCCGGTAGTCCAGGAACAGCGACGGAAGTTTCTTGCCGTCAAACGGAAACTGCGGGACTTGAACATTGACTATGCTCTCCTGTACCCAGCCAAGCTGCGTGTTACACACCAGGGTACGCAACACTTCTTTCTCAACCCGCAACAGGTTGAGGACTACCTTAAGACTCTGCCCAAACGGCCCAGGAGATCTGAGGACGCTGCAGACTTGAATGCTTCTGACGTTGAGTAGGCCGCAACTGACTCTCTGCAGCTACGCTTCTTGCATCTCACTGATTTGCCTTCACTTCCCTCCCGACTAACGGGGACTCATTCAACGTGGTGGTGGCTGCGGCCGCCTATGGGGTGCCGCGGGCGAGTGTTGGACTGCAGGTGGTAATGTATGCCAGGCCCCCACCCCCCTTCTTCCCTCTCTGCTCTGGATGGCGACTCCAAGGGTGGACTTGTGCGGAGTGGGATAGCTGGGGGTGGCGGTACGTGCACCTCTGATGACCTCTACTGGGTGTTCCCCAATGACCTTTACTTGGATTCGTGTTTATTGGATAGTTTTGAATATTTTCTGTGTTTGTGGGTGGGGGGCGGGACTAGGGTGCTGGCTGGTTGGGGTGGCTTCAGTGGGCGGGGGGTGGTGGGATACTTCTTGGAGGTGTCGACCTTGCGATAGGCGAGATGCGGCATCTGTTCGAATAACTGGTGACATTAGCATTGTATGGTTATGTATTGAGGAATGTTTGCCCTTTTTCCAGCTGCGGCTGGCTGTTGAGGCTGTTGGGGAGGGGAAGGGGTGGGAAAAATGCCGGGATGGTTGTTGGGTTTTTGGTTTTAACATGTGCATGCGATGTTCTGTGCCCTATTGTCTGCCCTATGGGGGGCTTCTTAGACATAACTGGGAGTTGTGGGGTGGGGATGGGTGGTTTGTGCGTTATTTGTGGCTGGGGGGTGGCACGATCGACAAAGGCGTTTCGGTGCTGCGCCATTCTGCTATCTTGTGGGGTGTCGTTGACCTGGGCCGATTGCCTACTGGCATATTGTTTGCTGAACATTGTTTAGCTGTTTCCACTCTCTGCTGTTGCTACTGTTCATTTACCCTCCTACATGGCTGATACACGCCTAAATGTTGTCACTTGGAATGTGCGAGGGCTGGGGGACCATAGGAAGAGGAGGCACATATTGAGGTACCTAGATCGCCATAACATCCACATTGCTTTCCTCCAGGAAACACACTTTGCGCCCAACAAAACATGCGCGTTTGGGAATAGGTGGGCCTCTCATTCGATATTCGCCAATTACTCCTCGTATGCAAGAGGTACGGCCATTCTAGTTAAGAGGTCCACACCATTTCAGCTAGTGGGCTCTAGGGCTGATCCACAGGGGAGGTATTGTTTGTTATGGGGCAGGCTAGGGCATATGTCAGTGACATTAGCATGTTGTTATGGGCCCAATTCAGATGACCCGCACTTCTTCACATCCTTATGGGCTGCGATAGTTGAGACAGGGCCACAGCACCTCATGTGGGGGGGAGATTTTAACGTGACACTGCGCCCCCCTTTGGACAGGTCGCACCCTGCCCCACACCATTATACTAATGGGCGAGAAGTCCTTAGTGCGACCATTGCCGATAACAATCTCGTTGATGCCTGGCGCTCACATTGCGGGACGAGACAGGAGGGTACACACTTTACGGCACAGGCCAAGTCGTGGGCGCGGCTTGACTACTTCCTCCTAACCTCACAACTGTACACGGCGCTTACACACGCGTCACACCTCCCTAGGACATATTCCGACCACTCCCCTGTTCTTATTACACTGACCGGCTCTGAGCTAGGCCCCCCAGTGACGGCGTGGCGTATGCAACCCTCTATGCTGCTGGACTCGGTGTTCCAAGATGAGCTCCGAGAGGAATGTCTGGATTTCTTTAAAAGAAATAAGGACTCTGTCCAGGACGTTGAGACCATATGGGACGCCTTTAAGGCCACGCTCCGGGGCTTATGTATTTCAAAAGGATCGGGGGTACTCAAGAGTATACTGGCTAAATTGCGCTCCATAGAAGATGACCTGCGTAGTGCTGAGAGCCGCCTTAGGGCTAATCCTGATGGTGCAACCCTTGCAACCATTCGTGTGAAATTAACGGAGTTCTCCGAGGAGGCTGCTCGTGAGGTGAAGTTTAGGAACAAGTACTGGGTGGCCAGGCGATATGGGGAGGGCGAGAGACCTGGAAAAGCTCTGGCGGCGACGGTCAAACTGATGCGATCGCCGACGGTCATACTGGAACTGGAAACGGCTGAGGGATTGGTTCTCAGGGACACTACCCAAATCCTGAATGAATTTGTGCAGCATTACGGTACGTTGTACACCTCTAACGGGACTGGCGGGCTCACACTAGACGACTATCTGACTGATGTCTCTTTAGGGTGGTTGAGCGATGCACAGCGAGAGTTCTTGAGCGCCCCCTTTGAGCTGGATGAGGTCAGAGAGGCTATCATGGGCATGAAATCGGGTAAGGCCACTGGATTAGATGGTATACCCATTGAGTTCTACAAAACGTTCATTGACTTCATGGCGCCGGTACTGCGGGAGGTCTATGAGGACGCGCTGGAGGTGGGCCATCTACCGGCCTCCATGAGAATTGCCCTTATTACGTCACTGCTTAAGCCTGGGAAGCCAGCCTCGAGCTGCGATTCCTACCGACCGCTGTCCCTCCTAAATTGTGACGTTAAAATTCTCGCGAAACTGATTGCAACGCGCATCAGCCTCCTACTGCCGACTCTGATACTACCCGATCAGGCCGGATTTGTGCCTGGAAGGGCGACGTCACACAATCTCCGCACTTTTTTTTCGGTGTATGATTCCATTCATGAAGACCTCCCGATGGCGGCTATTTTTTTGGACGCCACCAAGGCGTTCGATTCGCTCGAATGGAATTATGTGTTCGGGGTTCTTGAGCGAATGGGATTCCCGCCTGTGTTTATTTCCTGGATTAGATTACTGTATACCAGGCCGGAGGCCAGAGTCCTCATTAATGGGAAATTGTCGTCAGCCTTCCCGATCTCCAGAGGGACGAGGCAGGGCTGCCCCCTGTCCCCCCTCCTTTTTGCCATAGCCACTGAACCACTAGCTGCCAAACTGAGACAGCGGCATCGGGACAGTGCACTGCGTTGTTTTCAGAGACAGTTACTTGTCTCTATGTATGCGGACGACATTACCCTTTATGTTCGCCACCCTAGCAATAACCTGCACCCCATACTTAGGGAGTTCATACGATTTGGTGCCCTTTCTGGCATCCAGATTAACTGGAAGAAGTCATGTATCTTCCCCCTTACTGCCTCGACAAGTCCGTTTCAGCTGGAGTTCCCTCTTGCTTGGTGTTCGGGAGATTTCAAATACTTAGGCATACATGTGGAAAGAGGCAGAGAGGAGCTGATACGTGCCAATTATGGCACTGTAATGGACAAGATGCGTGACAGTATATCTAGATGGATCACACTCCCCCTCTCCATGGCGGGTCGTGCCTCATTGATTAAAATGGTTATACTCCCTCAGCTGTTGTACCTCTTCATGAACATTCCGTTTCACCCCGGATCCCATTTCTTTCGGTTACTGCGTTCGGAAATGCTCCGCCTAGTATGGGGTGGTAAGACGCCCAGGCTCAAGTGGGATATTCTAGTCAGACCATTCTCCCAGGGGGGTTTCGGGATACCTGACTTTGAGCTTTATTACCGAGCTGCTCAGGCCCATTATGCATACTTCTGGATACGCCAGCAGAGGTATATGCCGCAATTAGCGGCCGAACACTGGTTGGCCCATCCGATCCCCATTGAAGGTGCCCTCTACTCCCGGGTTGAGGGTAGGGATAAGACTCCTTCCACGGTGTCCAGCACGGTGACGGCGTGGCACTCCATTGGTGCTATGCTTGACCTGGACTTTCTTTATGCCCCACGGCTGCCGCTGGCCTATCACCCGAAACTGCCACTACTGCAAGAGGCTGGCTTTCAAAAACTGCTTGGGAAGCTAAACGTCAGTACATGGGGGGACCTGTATCTGGACGGTGTCTTCCGGACTAGAGATCAGTTTTTTTCGGGAGCATACAACCCACACCTCTTGACGTGTTTTACTATGTCAGACTCAGACACGGGTTACAAGCCATAACGCCTGACTTCCCTTGCGAGCCCTCAGTACTTCCTCCCCTGCAAAACATGTTGCTTCTTGATAACCCTATTAAACTGGTGTCCACACTGTATAAATCTGTTAGGACTAACATCACCTATAATGATCTGCCCGCTAGGCGTAAATGGGAACAGGACCTGGCCTTCGCTCTCACAGACACCCCATGGGATTTTTGCCTGCAACAGACCGAGCGCATCTCCTCTAACAGCCGTTATAGGATACTTCATTATAAATTCCTACACAGGCTATATTACACTCCAGCGCGCCTCCACAGGTTCCAGCTTAGGCCTACTGATACATGTGACAGGTGTGGGGCTCCAGGGGCGGATTTCCTTCACCTTGCCTGGGGGTGTGCCGAAGTGAACTTATACTGGACTCAAGTGTTTACGGCACTATCCAAAATGATACACATGACGGTTGCTCCATCCCCGTTGGTGGCACTTCTGGGGTATGTTGCGCCTCTCCAGGCGGCTCACCGTAAATATGTGGCGCTGGCTATGCTTCTGGCCAAACGCAGGGTGGCCTGTAGATGGGGGAGAGGAAGGGCGCCAAAATTTAAGGACTGGATGAGTGACATGGTGTACTGCCAGGAGCAGTTAAGTACATATTCTGAGCTACTGCCGCCCACTTCTAGGCCTACTGACATCTGGGCCCCGTTACAATGCTATTTGGTAACTGACCCGCTGGAGGGTGATAGCACTTGAGGTTGAGTTATTGAGATATTGAGCGGTTGTTGTTTCTTGATCTCACATTGACACTCCTGGTCTGATATATCTGGCATGATATGTGCGCTGCTTGTTGCTCCTGCCCCCCCCACCCCCCCTTCTTTGTGCTCCCTGGTCACCCCGTTTCAATCAGAACGTCCTCCCCCAAGTCTCGCGCGGCCTACTACCTCTGATACTGTGGCCCGCCTCGCACTTGGCTTGTAGTTGTGTAGCTATGCTGCCCACGTGCCCCTCAGGATTTGTTGTGCCCGATGTGCCTGTTTCCCCCCCCCCCTTCCCCCCCCCCCCTCATGCTTGGGTTCGGATAGACATTGCACATGTTACTGTTCATGTTTAGTTTAAGGTATAACTTGTAAAAATGCAAGACTCATAGATTTCGCTGTACTGACGCTGCATTTGCCACTCTGATTATGCTGGGGCCTGGAATGTTGTCACATTCATGCATATCTGCTACGATTTATATTTCTGTATGCATTGATGGCGGCCGGCCTCCGGGTTGTTGGTAAGACGCTGTGTACTCCTGGAAATGCTAAATAAATGTTTTGCACTTTAAAAAAAAAAAAAAAACTTTGGACGAAAACGAAATCTTGAGCCAAGGTTCGTGGGACCTTACCAGGTGTTGCTGGCAACGAGGACTGCGGTTCGGCTGGAAGGGAGAAAACACTGGGTGCATGCCACCCACACCAAGAAAATTCCGCTCCCATTGCCAGCAGATAGTTGGATCAGAAAAGGATTCGGCTTGTCTGAAACTGACGTCCCTCTAAATTACGTGCCGTTTAGTGACGCACAGCTTGTAGGAAATAACACAGTAAGACCCGACACCCCAGTTGAACCATCTGAAGTTAACCCTCTTTCAGCAACATTGGAGAATTCAAGTTCTGAACAATTGCGTGGACAATCGAACACTCCTTTGCCGTCTGATCCACTGTTTGAAGAGCAGACTCGCCCCGGAAGAAGTCGATACTTTCTTCGACCGCGCTAACAGACTAATAAATTATTTTTTATTTTTTCGAATTTACATCACCTCTATTGTTGCCATAAAAATTGTGGACGTGTATATACATATATATATTGTGTACCTTTTTCCTTACAGCTAGGAGGCGTATATTGAACTCAATGAACTCTTGATTAAAAACCTTTTCATCTGGGTTAACCGTAGGGCCGTGCGGGTACTTCCTCCTGTTTAGCAGGTATCTGACACTAGGTTGATTACTTTTGTCGATTTCTGGGAACTCCTGGGGATTGACAATCGCTACTCAGAACGAAGTGCGTCAAGAACGTCACGGACGGTTTTTTAGAAGATGGAGTCTTCTAAGCTGTTGGAAATTGAGAAAATGGTGGCGCAAAGATCCAAACTGCACAAGACATTTCGGAAAAAAAAAATTTTTGTTACAGGTTTTTATGTTGTTCCTAACTGTTTCTATGCTGCTGGTGGGTGGAGTATATTTTGGTTTTCAATCATTGCTGCCTTCTACTTTACCTACTCCTCCTTCTCTTGATTTAAATTCTGTTTCCACTATGTCTCCACATTCCTTTCATCTTCTGCCCCAACATGAACAGGTCAGACGTGCGGAATTTATGAACAATTCTTTTGTTCAACTTCTACATCAGCATCAGTTGGTGATGAACACTACCAATTGTTGGGTATGTGGGTTAATGCCACATACCATGGATAAGGGTATCCCGTATTTTGTTCTTCCTTATAGCCCCCAAGGGTCAGCTCGAGCATTCCAGACCATGTTCTGTAGTGCACTAGACTCCTACCCCCATACATCAGTGAATGATAGGCAGTTTAAAAGCTCATCTCCAATCTGGATTGTACCTCATCTCGGGCATTTCTGTCTGCAAGGTCTTGGTCGAAATCTGAGAGCTCAGCTTGGGAAGAGTGCTTGTGTTGATACTTACGTTTTACCAATGCTCTCGTCCCCTGTCTTTCTGACTGCCAAGGGTACCTATTTTGTATGTTATGATCGCGCATATACGTGGTTACCTCATGACTTCTCGGGTACCTGCTATATCGCGAATCTTTTGCCTCCAACTTTCACTGTTGCCTCAGATTATCACAAAACCAGAGTTGTGAGAGGTGTCGTTAGTAAAGAAGATACTGCCGGTCAAGAAGCAGGAGATTTCTTTAAGGGTTTCCTACCGTTTTGGGGCCCTATGGTCAATAGCAGGAATCTGAGACAGTTAACTCGTGTAGTGGAAGCAACCGCTAACATAACTGCAAGCGCCCTTGGTAATCTGACAGCAGAGCTTCAAGCAGATAGGCTTATGACGCTACAGAACCGTATGGTTCTAGATGTAGTACTAGCAGACAGAGGTGGTGTGTGTAAGGTCATCCATTCGAGCTGCTGCATTTTCATACCTGATGACGCTCCAACGGTTTACCAAGCCATCTCGAAGTTGCATAAAATCTCGGAGTCCATACACGTGGACGAGGGAGATTGGACGCTTCTAGGATGGTTTTGGGGTCTGATGTCAACTTGGGGTTGGAAAATTCTGATGATTATAGGGGTTGTTGTGACGTTTCTGTTCACGTGTTGTCTCTGTGTGCAGTGTGGTCCTGCCTTATGTGGCCTTTGTGCTACAACGTGTATAAGAAGGCCATCTGTTACCGGCGAGACATGGATGAATAAGATGATGTTCCAGCAACACTTGAATGATCTGATGAATATCGAAATTGATTATGATTCCGACTAGTGCTTGCCTACATGAGGGCAAAAGGAGCGTCTGAAAAGCAATAAGCTCCGTTACGATGCTAGCGAGGGTGGTATCTATGAACCGTAAATGACGAGATTAATAGGTGTACGCATTTTCGATACGCTACTTAGAAGGGTTCGTCTTATTTACAGGTTTCTTCGTTTTTACCCTCGGGTTCCATTTTAGATACGGCATCCATTTTGTTTCTTGCCCTCACGTAGTCAGCGAACAGGCAAATGTCCGCCTCATGACCCTGTGATTCCCAAGACTGGGGGATGACACGGCAGAGACAGATGGCTCCGCAGCTGGGTAATCTTCCCACGTTGGCCTATTGTTTCAGCCTTGCATGCGCTCGGCTCGAATCCTTTGATCCTGGGATTGCGCTTCCGATATTACCTCCACACTCCTTCTCCTTCTGTCTGACTTCCTTGCACCTGTTCCTGTCTCTTGCTCTCGTCCTTTTACAACTAGAGTGGAATGTGCATAACAGCAGGATAATGTGCTTTTACAGTTTGGAACCGACAAATGTTACTGTGATTATGTTCCGGGTTTCCGACACCATGAATGAAGCCCTTTTAAGTTTATTGTGGGAACTGAGTTGTAACCTTTTGTTCGTTACGTTATTTTATGCTGAAAACGTGTATAAAAAGGAGCGATCCACATTTACAATTTGAAGCAGGCTCTTGGAACCTACACTCTGTTGTACTTCCTATGACTTTTGCATCCCTGCAGTAATAAACGCTGATCTTTGACGCCGAAGGAAGTGTCCCGTGTCTCTGTCACTTGTGCGCCGAACAGGTATCCTACGAAGGTTTCAGGTGTTGTTCCCTGGCACCGCTGGATCTTAAAGATTCCAGTCCTTCAGTCTAGCCTGCCCCGATCTACTGCACTATTACTGGGCCTCCCACCTCCGCTTTGTGGTGGAGTGGGCAGCGCGAGAGAGCGAGAAAGGGTGGTTGCATATGGACCGAGCAGTAACGGGGCGCACCATCTGGGACCTTGCGTGGCTACACCGGATGGCCCGCTCCACAAGCACCTATATAGCAGTACCTACGAGGATGGTCTTAGACATTTGGGACAGATTGCCGTGTCCAAGGGGCTCACCACATTTCTGTCTCCGCATACCCCCATAGTGGGGAACCCGCACTTCCCACCGGCCCATCATTCTCGAGCATTTGATAAATGGACGCAAGGAGACTGCAGGGTGATCTGCGATCTCTACAACGGGGGCACACTCAAAACCTTTGACCACTATCGGGAAGAGGTCCGCGTACCGTCGGAGGCAAGAATGCAATATGCACAGCTGCGACATTGGGTTTCTGAAGGGGCAATGTGCCAGGCAGCCACACGAGCTTTCACCCCTTTCGAAAAGTTGGCACGTTCCCTTGGGGAATTAAAGAGGCTGATCTCTCAGATCTACCACATCCTGCAACACCCGCGGACTGTTCCCTCTCACCCATACCAGCGCCAGTGGCAGCTGGCGGTGGACGCAGACATTGAACCTTCGCAGTGGGACAGGCTCTGGAGAGATATCCCCAAGATATACCGGAGCATCCCGCAAAGGGAAAATGCCTACAAACTCCTGAACCAATGGTATTACACACCCCTACGACTCAACAAGATGTTCCCCACGGTTTCCCCTAAGTGCTGGAGGTGTCAGTCCGCATCCGGGGATTTCATCCATATATGGTGGGCGTGCCCGACCCTAACCGTCTTTTGGAAGGAGGTTCTCAGCCACATTAGGGGGGTGCTGGGGTTCCCCCTACCCGAAGCCGAGAGCACAATTCTACTTGGTATTAGACCTGCCACCCTCAAGGCGCTCACCCGCAGCGTTACGGATTCTGACGCTCCAGATGCTGGCGGCGGCCAGGCAGCTTTTAGCCCTATACTGGAAAAGTCCCGAAGCTCCACCCATAGCAGCCTGGTTTGTGCGGCTTTGGCACGTTCTGGCGATGGAACTTCTCACAGCGTGACTGCATGCGTGCGACACGCGTTTTGAGGCGGTCTGGCGGCCCCTAGAGATTTTCTTATTCTGGGGACACTGGCCAAGGAGAGGGAGTCTGATCTCAACTGTCGGTTGGAATGATGTGGATTGATGAGGGTCTCAGAATAGGGGGGCCTCTGCCATGAAGTATTTTATGTGAGATGCAGAGGGTTTTAAAGGTGATCCTTTCCTGAATTGGGAGCCAGTGTAATGATTTGAGGGCAGGTTTGGCGGAGCATCTGGGTTTAGTCCCGGTAAGGAGCCTGGCAGCGGCATTCTGGGCACATTGTAGTCTGTTGATGACCGATGAGGGGGCACCTAAATACAGGGCGTTTCCGTAGTCCAGTCTAGAGATAACTAGTCCCTGCATTAGCAGTTTCCTGGACTGAAAGGGGATTAATGGAAGGATTTTTCGAGCTACCTGTATAAGGCCAAAGCATGTGCCGGCGGTTCTTCTTGCCATGACTTTAAAATTGAGATCCTGGTCCATCCAGATACCAAGGCTCTTGATTTCATTCTTGGGGGTGGGGGGCGATCCCATACAGGGTGGCCAAGTGAGGGAAGGAGGGAGTCTGCGTGGGTCACCCAGAAAAAGGATCTCAGACTTCTCTCCGTTAAGCTTAAGGCAAGAGTCGCACATCCATTGTGAGATATTCTGAGGCAAGAAGACAAGTTGTCCAGACATTTGGTCGACTGGTTTATGGAAACGACCAGCTGGGTATCATCGGCGTACGTGATACGATGTCTTCTAGGGGAGACATGTATACGTTAAAAAGTGTGGGGCTCAAGGAGGAGCCCTGGGGAACCTCACACTGGAGGGGGAGAGCTCTGTAGTTGACCGAGCCATCGGTCACCTGAAAGGTTCTGCCTTCTAAGAAGGACTTGATCCAGGACCGGGCGGTACCAGAAATTGCTGCCATGCTGAGACGGTGAATAAGGATGGCGTGATCCACCGTATTGAAAGCGGCGCTCAAATCCAGGAGGATCACTGCCACTGATCCTCCTGCGTCTAGAATGGTTCTTGTCTCTTCGATCACGGCTAGGAGTGCGGTATCCGTTCCCTGTCCTGGTCTGAACCCTGTCTGGGAGTGACGGAGAAGGTTGTTAGATTCTCAGAAGAGGGAGAGTTGGTGATTGACAATCTTCTCAGCCACTTTGCTAATGCCCGGGAGGAGAGAAATTGGTCTAAAATTAGACAAGTCAGCGGGATCGAGGTGAGGCTTTTTAAGAAGCGCGCAAACTGTTGCTTTCTTCCAGTTGGTGGGGACGATGCCTTGGGTAAAGGATGCATTGATAAGTTTGGTGAGGGGGGAAGAGACCGTGGAGGCAACCAGTTTTAGTTTGCTCATGGGTGCTGGGTCTGTAGGAGCCCCACTCTTCACCGTATGTAGGGTGGCCAAAAACAGCTCTGTGGACACCGGGGAGAACACCTCAAGACGAGGAGCCTCTGGGCAAGTGGGGGTGGTCAGCGGGTATGGGAGAGTGCTATGGGTGGGGAGAGTTTTTAGGATATTATTAATTTTAACTGAAAAAAACTCGGCTAACTGGTTGCATCTGATGTCAGATGGATCCAATATGGGCTGTGGTTCTGGGGCTTTTGTCAGCAGGCGGACGATGCGGTAAGTTTCTTTGGAGGAGTTAGCTGCAGCTAATATTTTTCCTTCGAAAAAAGTAGCCTGGGTGTTTTTTATGCAGGTTTTGTAATTGTTGGACAGGCCACATGAAGGGCCGCTCTCCCCCGGCCCAACCAGGCCCGAACCAGCCACGCAAGTACCACACACCACCATTGCACGTCCACCGTCCCCGCAGGGACCCCTACACTCGAACCTGTTGACCGCGTAGGCCGACCCACTACCGGCCTGCGCGCCCATCCTGGGCGCCATCTTGGACACTCCACCACGAGGCCGCCTGGCCCCCGATCGACCTCAACCCTGGGCCCGGCCAGGCCTCAGACATTCCGGCACCAACATCCACCCAGGAGGTGAGCGGGCTACTTGGTCAGTCAATGGGAGCAGGAGGTGTCGATGGCTCTCCCCCGCCAAGTGCCGCTCGCCCATCGCCTCCCCGGGCGCTGGCTCCACCCCCCTGCTGGGTGTCTGAACCCCCTCATCCCGGACCTCCCGACCTCCAAGTGCGAGGGTCCGGACATCAAAGCACACCAGCCCTATAACTGGGGCAGCTCCAGAGCAGGACGGGAGTTGTATCTTGGAGTCGAGAGACGCAAAGAAGAACTCATCCTTGACGGACTACTGGCGCTGCCGTAGCTCTGTCTTGTGCACCCTCGTCTTGCCTGCTGGCGCTGCCGCGGCTTTGGGAACCACCCTATCCTTCATCATCGTCGGGACCTGCTGGCGTGGCCGCGGACCGTTTGTAACGACCACCTTCATCGGGACCTGCTGGCTCTGCCGCGGACCGTCGTCTTCCTTCATCCATCTCGGGACCTGCTGGCTCCGCCGCGGCCCGTTCATCTACACCACCGAGCTCGAGGATTGAGAGCTATTTTCCATCTTTTTGGTAACAAGACTGTCCCGCTACCCTTTTCCCAAACAGAGACCAGAATAGAGGGGACCCCTGAGTCCAGACCTCCTTGTACCATTCTACCGTACTTGAAGAATTATCTATAAAGTATCGTTGAACTTTATCATTGTGTGGTGTCCGTCTGTGGGGGGGAAGTTACTTGTCTGTACGATTCACTGGAGACGGCTCTCCCCGGAGACCTCTCCCCGTATCCTCGGCCGACCCTCCCGGTCCGTCTAACATTGGTGGCAGCGGTGGGATCCGAATCACCGCATAAACCGTACAGAGAGTAGCTCACCCCACGGCGAATCACGATGTCAACTAAAGACAGCGGATCAACGGAGAAATTCCAGATGGAGAAATTGGGCGAGTACAGCCATCGTGAACTTAAACAGTTCTGTATCGAATTAGGTATCGCTACCACCGGACTAAATACCAAAGATGACTTTAAGCAGGCCCTGGAATCTTGGGCGGAAACCGGGGCTGCCGGAACCCCCGATCCAGACATCGCAGCACAAACCCCCATGGCCCCTGAAGAACGAAGAACGGGTCTCTCGCCAGACGAGATCCAGGAACGAGCAAGAACCCGACTACACGAGCTGGAAATGGCCCGGCTCAAAATGGACGTTGAACTAAAGTTGGCCGAACAGAAAATCAACTTAGAGCACCTGCGTCTCCGAGAAGAAAGAGAGGAGAAACAGAGACAAAGGGAGCTCGAGGAAAAGAAACTGGCATATGAACATGAGCGGAAATTAGCTGAAATCGACCTACGCAAACAGAATAAAGAAACAGGGGTGCCCGAGCAACCCCACACTCCAGGGGCAACAGAGAAGAAGGTACACATCCCCAAGGATGTCGTTCGAGAATACTTCCGAGAGGACGACATCCAGCAATGGTTTAAGGCCTATGAAATCGCTATGACTGCGCACCGGATCGATAGAAGCGATTGGGGGGCCGGTCTGTGGGGGAGATTCCTCAATGAGGGCCGCGACGCCCTGCTGCAACTCCCGGACCAGCAGATGACCTCCTATGACCATATGAAAGCTGCACTCCTCACTCGCTATGGCCTCACACCCGAGATGTACCGTCAGAGGTTCCGAGACTGCACCCGCATCCCAGGTACAACTTGGGTGGACTATGTCAATTACTTTAGCCGAGCCTTCGAGGGCTGGATCAAAGGAAGCAAGGTCACAACCTACGAACAACTGTTCAATCTTATGGTATGGGAGCATCTGTCGAACAATTGCTTCATTGAACTTCGCCAGCACCTCCTCGACAGCAAGTTAACGGATCCCCGGCAGCTCGCAGCCGAAGCAGACCGGTGGGAGATCACCAGAGTGAGTCGAAATGGGTCCTCCGAACAGAACCGGAACAACAATGGTCAGCACCGTCCCCGAGGAGGTGGAGGCCAAGGACGCGGAAGAAGCAACGCTCCGGTCACCCCCACTACCAGCCCCACCCCCCCGGCCAACCGGGGCAGCACCCCAGCGCGACCGGGACATCGAACCAATGTTACCTGCCATCGATGTCAACGAATCGGACACTATGCAAACGACCCAAACTGCCCCCAGTACCAGAGCCCAAGACCCCGCCAAGTAGCCGCTGCTGCTCTGGGGGAGGAACGGATCTCAGAGGAACAAGAAGAATATGAACAGGAACACCAAGAATGGGAGCCAGCCGCCATGGCTCTCGCCTGCCTAGGGGGGAGAGACATGGTCCCGCGGGTCCCCCTACCCGGCTCTCCCCGGAGACCTCTCCCCGTATCCTCGGGCGACCCTCCCGGTCCGTCTAACAGTAATCCTTCATGCTGACCTGTATTCTCTTTTACTCTCGTTAGCCCAGTCCTTTCTCCGAAGACGCTCAAGCTTTTTACACTTTTTTCTAAGTTTGCGCAGTTCTGGTGTGAACCAGGGGGATTTAAAAGTTCCCTTCTTACTGGGAAGTAGTTTATTGGGGAGGATTGAGTCTAGGGATTGTTCAATCCAGGATCGGAGTTGGGATTCCGCCAGGGAAGGATCTGGGTCGATATCAGGTATAGTGGAGGCTAGTTCATGAGCCCAAGCTGCCGTGTCCAGTTTTGGCCAGAGCGAGATGGTGCTTGGGGAGGGGGTCTGACCGGGCCTTCGGTGAGGAGTTGAAGCTTGAAGGGGATTAAATGGTGGTCTGACCAAGGAATTGGAAGAGGCTCACCCACTACTAGGCCAGCGATGTTAGTGAATATAGGGTCCAACAGGTGGCCCTTAGAGTGGGTCAGCTGATTGCCTTTTAAGTGGATGTTGAAAGAGGCTAGGTCTTCCTTAAGGTCCTCCGCTGTTTTGTTTGTCAAGTCATCAAAATGGATATTTAGGTCTCCTAAAACCATAAAGTTAGGGGATAGGCAGGCAAGAGAGGAGATAGTTTCCACTAGGGATTTGCAAAAAAGACCTTGCTGCCCCAGAGGGCGATAGACGAGGATCCCCGAAAGTGTTTTTGAGGGGGATAGGTAGACAGAGAAGCAGATGTTTTCACAATCCTGAATTGGACTGTCCTTAAAATGGCAGGACAGATTGTTCCTGAAAATAATTGCGACTCCACTCCCTATCCCGGAGGGTCTGTCCTGGTGTTTAATTCGATACCCGGGGGGGGGAGTGTTTGAACTATGTCAGGGCCCGATGTAGAATTGATCCATGTTTCGGTAAGAAAGAGTACCTCAAGTTCAGATTCCAACAGGAGCAGATTGATTTCTGCACTGTGTTTCGGGAGGGACCTACAGTTAATTAGGGCCATCTTAATCCATCGTTTATTGGGGGAGATGCGTGGTGTCAGGCTGTATGAGCAATGAGCTTTTGAGGTTTCTGTCATAGTTATAATAAATCAAAACTTGTTGGATGTATTGTAACTATTATTTAGACACTTTGAATTATTATTTGATCTCACTCCTGTCAATGGTTAGACTTTATTAAAGTTTAATGTTAGCCTATGGAGCTAATGCACTACAATGGGGAAAAACTAAATTGGACGTTTTTCCCACACCAGGGCTTAAAAAACTATTTCTATATTATCCCTGTATATTTTTACATGGCACCCTACCCTGGTCCCGGGCACTTAGGGTAGACCTTAGGTGTGACTTATATGTAGAAATAAGGTAGTTTAAGACTTTGGAAGTACCTTTAATTCCAAAGTCAAATTTTACACAGGTTTATATTAAAGCAGCCTGCAAGGGAGGGCTGGCTTTTAAAATGACAGCAGGTATCACAGCAGTGAGCACTTAAAGGCATTAAATCTACTGGGCCTCTAAACCTACATGCCCAACCATATGCTAGGGACATACAGGTTGGTTGCCAGTACCAAGGCCTGATCTGATTGCAGTGTGGGGGAAGGATCCTGTAGGTGTTCTCAACCTACCTGATAATGCCCCTTCAAAACAGGGTTGCAATCCGTGCCAGTTCTAGATTTTTGCATGCTTTCCGAATTGAGGCAAGCTTGCTGTTGTACCATGGGCTGGATTTGCCATTACGACTCTGTGACCACTTAACAGGAATGAGTATATTGAGAAGCCGCCAAATCCAATCAGATCGGGCTTTATTGCCCGCATCAGTGTCATCCGGCATGCTAGGGGCATGCATAAGGAAGCATGAAATTGATCGATGTCATGTATGTGCCAGGGGCGTTTTAAGACTGACTTCCGGACCACTCTCTGGAAGGGCTCTACCCCCAAGAGTATCTTAGGTAAGAGATAGTGGTAGGATCAACTCATCGGGATAGGTGGATTGACTATGAGCGTGGAAAGATTAGAAAAGACAGGGTCTAGCAGGTGAGCGGCAGAATGGGTACAACCTGGAACAAGTTGTGTCAACTGAAGGGTGGCCAGGTCTGCTAGAAAGTTACCAATTTTACAGTCATGTTTGATATCCAAGTGCAGGTTCAGGTCAACGATAAAGATCTAATAGCCAAAGTACTTGCTGTATCAATCAGTGCATCCCTGAACTCTTTAGATGGCCCCGGCGGGCGGTAAACCAGAAACCCAGACATTGTAAAGGTGGCGTTGAAGATGAACCCAAAGCGCACACGCTCACAGCCCAGCAGGACCTCTTTCGTAAGGGTACAGGTGTAGCCGGGTTTAAAGATAACTGCAATACCACCACCACTCGTCTCTCTATCGAGAGTCGAGATGCTAAAGCCCCAGGGCATAGCCAGACCAGGCTCAGCCACCGTATCAGCTGAGAGCCAATGTCAGGTGACTCATCCTGCAACAGATCATCAGCAAAGTGCTTTGCTAAGGAGCGGCAGTTTAAATTGAGGAGTTTGACAGCGTGCATGGGAGGGGATGGGGGGGATGAGATAACCTTGGAATTGAAACCACAGCTTCTGAAACAAAGCATCTGGCACAACAGACTAAATGGAGGAAAGAGCGGCAAGACTAGACTGCCCCTACAGCACCCAGAAGTATGTAAGCAGCAAGGAAGTAAATGAAACGCCCTTCACGCAAACGGCTCACAGCCGCTGTGGAACGGGGCGCAATGCACACAGCAGGTGAGAGAGTTATTGCAAGTAAATGTAAATGTAAGTTAAGTTTATACGCTCGCAGCCAATCTACCAAGGATTGAGCAAGGATTCATTTATTGAAAACTTGGATGGACCTTATTTGTGGTTGTGGTGTTATTGCAAGTAAATGTAAATGTAAATGTATTTGAGCTTGTAAAGCGCACTGCTACCCGTCCGTAGGTTTCCTGGCGCTGTATAACTCTGGGGAACCCGTCCTGTCTTTCCCTGTGGGATGGTCCCTTGCTGGGAGTCCCCGAGGTGGAGCCAGGCATCCCCGGAATTGATGGGGCCGTTGTGGAGATGAGGCAAGCTAATGCCCAGAGTTGCCGAGTGGAACCCCTGATTAGAGTAGGCACTGAGGCGAGAATTATCGAGTCCGCGGACATTGACCCAAGACCCGCCGCGTCGGGAATTGATCCCTGGTCCCGGGCCGACTTCTGCTTCCGGGTCTCCCGCCTCTAACCAGTGAGCCACACCACTCCACTGTCATATAGCATTGGCGGTATTTTATTTATATCCATTCCATAGTATATTTTAACTGCTAGGGTATATGAATTACTTTATACTACAGTTACCTGTATTTTATATGATACCAAACAGGTGTATAACGTAAAATTAAAGAGGAGGACAGGTATGCGCTTTGTTACACTTTGGGTTACAATTGGCGGTATACTTTATGATCACAGGCTAATTTTGGGAGCATGGCATGACGGTCCACTAGGAGGTGTAATTTATTTTCACAACCAATATCAGTAAATAAGATAATGAATTGCACCACGTCTAGTTTCACTATGCTTTTTGACTCTACTGCTGAATGTGAATTGATGAGCATGTATATATGCTTAGTATTAATACTTTATATATAAATAATATATAATATATATTTAATAATATATAAAAATAATAATATATATATATTATACATTGAATTGTGGGTCTTTCATAGAATAACATGATGATGGTCTCAAGATATCCTATTCTTATTTCTACAGTGATCATGAATGTATGGTATGTGATGTGTTTGTTACACACTACAAACCCAAAACCCAAAACAAATCTTATTTTTTTTTAGCCCTGAAGATTTGGAGGGGAACACCCTACACAATGAAACGCGTGTTGGCTGAGCATTAATGAAAAAAATACAGAACAAAAGAAAAAGAACTTCACATATGTGGATCAGAATTTTTGCTCTGGACTCAAACTGTACACATGTTATTACTAGCTGTAAGTAGTGACCTTCACCTACAAATAAACCACCATGCAACAGTTGCAGTTGATTCTGAAAGACAACAATTACTCTCAGATTTGAAGATGCTAGGGCTAGTTCAAAAAATATCTGGCCCCACACATATTGCCAGTCATATGTTAGATCTTATCTTCACGAATGCTGCGGGCCTACAGGTGCATGCCCTTTCTCTCTTACCTGGTCAGACTACTCTATTATTAGCTGCCAGATCCCAGGAACAGAATTACTATCTAGTAGGAAGAATGAAATCCAAAGACTGACAAGGTCCTGATGGGAGATCTCTGATTCCACCTTATACTCTATCTTTGCTACCCACTATGTCATAAAATCCTCAGATATTAACAATGTAATTAAATTAACAAGATTGTTCCGCCCAGACCTTGGATAAGTTGCACCCTCTTGCCCCAGGTGTCGCAACTTGACCAGGTCTCACTCTTCATGGTTCTCTGGAGAACTTGAACAGGAGAAATCAGCCTGCAGGAAACCCTTCCCCAATAAAATAACATACCAACTGGCCTTAAACAGCTGCCACAACAAGCTGAAAGCCACTCGTAATTCACGTCTTATCAACAGAAGCCAGGAAGTTCAGGAAGCCCACGGCCTGCACCTCTTCCATCCCAGTTTCCCAGGCATCGTGCGACAGCCTAGCTAACCTCTTTGAAGAATCTATAGGAATCTCGCTGACTTCTCTTCACCCTCTGATTCCTTACTCACCATTCCCCCTTTTTATAAGTCCTCCATCACTTTGGAGTGCCTAGAACCCATCACCCCAGAACTAGCTTTAGAAATGATGAGCAAAATCAAGTCAGGTTCTCCCTCTGACCTCTCTCCTCCACACATTATGGTGACACTTGTTAACACTCTGCTCTCGGACATCCCAGCACTGTTTAACCTCTCTCTAGCCACTGGCACCCTTCCTCAGGCGTGGAAAACTGTGCAAGTTATCCCCATTCTGAAAAAGACCAGCAAGGACCCTCAGAAGCCTGCGAACTGCTCTGATGATGTTCTGGCTCAAGCAGTAAGATCCTGCAGCTAGATGTCATCTCTTATACAGATGACTCGCAATTGATCATTTCCGTAAGCCCAAATTTCAAATCCACAATCCCAAATTTAGGGAATGCATGAGGAAAATTGCATCCTGGATGTCTGATCACATGGCAGCTATCTTCAATCTGGAAATACCAAATATAGTATTTCCAGATTGAAATTTTTTTTAAAAACCTTTAACGTCTAACATGTTGGACTCCAAGAGAACACAATGTCCTTGGCGCAATAGAGACACACCTACATTAAACTCAGCACTGGCGCCTACTCTGCCTATAGCCTCTAACAACCTAGATATTGTCACCTCTAATTATCATCTGTGGATAAACTCCATAGTAAATGTATTTGTGTCTGAAAATGCCCAAAAAACCCAAGAAGTCACTCTTCTGAGCCCCGGTTCTCCGAAAAACTTTGACTCCAAAAACAAAACCACCACAGCCAATCACCTTGATAAAAGCCACAACATGACCAATCAATCCTTTTGTAATTCGTTGACCTCCTTTTTTCAAGCCAAAGGAGGGAATGCTGCACTTATTCTATTAGACCTTTCAGCAGCATTCGATACAGTCAATCATAATTTATTGATTGACCGCATCCACGCCATAGGAATCAGGGGATTGGCGCTTGCCTTGTTGAACTCTATCCTATTGGAGCAAGAACAATTTGCAAACAAAAACAAGCTGCACGAATGTACATCCCCTCCTTTCTCGCTGCCATGTGGGGTACCGCAGGGCTACTCCATAATCCCTACTCTTTTTAATCTTTATGTTACCTCTTTAGCCAATCTCATCAAAAGCTTTGACTCTTCTGTGGTATCCTATGCCGACAACACCCAGATTGTCGTCTCAGTGGCTAGAAACCCTAATGACACTGCAACCAAATTCCACAAGTGCATGCAACAGGTCAGTGAGAACTGTTTGATATTGAACTTGGGTAAACTTGAAGTATTCCTGATTGGCAAGAATACATCCTTCTGGTCGCCCAGCTGGTGGCCACAGGAATTGAGTATCCTACACACAACTGTAACAAAAGTGAAGAACCTAGGAATTGTATTCGATAATACTCTTGATAAAAATTAGGTCAATGCTAGCACATCTTTTTTCTTCACCTGTGAAACTACTCAGGAAAGTGTTCCTATATATTCCTCTTGAGCTACAGAAAACAGTAATAGGAGCTCTTGTGCTGTCTGAATTAGACACTGTCATGCTCTTTTTATCAACCTGCAAAACAAACTGCAGATTTTCCAGAATACGTCAACCTGGCTCTTAATGGGGATTCCCGGCCACACAAAGCCTAGTCCAACTTCATGGCTTTTTATAAGAAACCGGATTGATTTCAAGGCTCTCTATATTGCATTCAAGGCACTGCATGGCCTGGTCTCAATGCCTTTAAATACAAGTTCCGCTGGTATCCTCCCCCCAGACCTTTAAGATCCTCCTTGCTAACCTTGTAGTAGTCCCAAGATTCAGACTCGCAAAGTGGGGTGGCCTGCTTCTACAAACTCTGAAACACTCTTCCTCATCACCTTAAAAACTCCACAGGAAAGCGCTTAAAACATGGCTTTATCCAATACGGTTCTACTGCTTATATCAGATCACGATTTCCTGTCTCTCCAATGAGTAGGTCTTTCTCTCCCTCTTCTTTTCTCTCCTTCCTCAACTGGTCCCAGCACCTAGAAGCCTTCGGGCATGAGTGTGCTTTAGATATATATATATACTACTATGCCCCCCACAAATAAACCTTTCAGACAGTCCCCCTTTTTTGGATCACCCAAAAAGACATTTGACTACTCTCATCTCACAAGCTTTAGAAATACTTCCCTCATGTATCCCTCCTTTGACTCATCCCAAACCTTATTTCACTACTATGATTTCCCTAATACCTTTTTAGACTTATCCCTTTTCTATCCCTTCATTATCCTATTCAGTCCAACTAACAGACTCACAAATTAACACGTATGTCTCAATGCTAATCCACCACTAATCTTTTTTGGGTTCCGGAGTAAATAATACCACTTGCTGAAAAGCACTTTGACACCTTGTCCGGGATAGATAAATGATCTATATTACCATTGCCGCAGTGATGAATACAGCTTGTCACTTCTCCGGCGGATCTGACAGTGTCAAGTTGGCAAAGTTCCAAATACTCCTTTCTTCCTCGGACTAGGCATTAAGAACTCATAAGCTATGGAAAACCTTAGGGGACTCCTTAACCACATCGCTGCGGTGGCTATTCCGCCGCAGCGCTAAGGGGGCGGAGCGGCCGTGCGGCGGCCGCATGCTGGTGATGGAACCGCTCCGTCACCAGCCGCGGTTGCGCTGTGCTCATGATGGAGCGGTTCCGTCATGGCCCCGCCCGCTCAATAGAACGAGCCGCGCAGGCGCAAAATCAGAACCGCGCAGGCGCATCAAGCGGGCCATGCCAGAACCGCTCCGTCATCAGCACATCGCCATTGCGTCTGATGACGGAGTGGTTCCGTCATCAACACGGAACCGGTTAAAGAGGACTTGCTCGTATGCTATCTTCTGGTACCAAATTTGTGGAAGCTGAACTCCGATAATTTACTGAACCCAATAATGTATGCACCCTGGAATTTATCTCAGGTTGATCCTGGTTCAAGAGACACCACCCTCCCCAACATTAAACCTATTGATTAACAGAGTAGAAATCAGATGGAAAATAGGACAACTCAGTAACGTAGTTCTAGTTTGAAAATAGGTTTGAAAAGTATATTTCAGTATTCTTAATATATGTGATACAGAAAAAAACAAGAATCCCTATTCAAGCATTTAGGTGTCTCCAGGTCTGAGGGTCGGATTCGCAAAGATAGCCTTACAATTTTGTGTAAGTTTATGATTTTTTTGCAATTTCACAAAGGAACTTGAGTAGTATCTTTACAACTGCAGTGTCCACACACGTGGCAGAGACTGCACACATATAATAAAGATGCTACTCGTAAAATGGTTCCCAAAAATTGTGTACATCACAAAAGTGTATGACTATGTTTGGCTTTTGTCAGACCCTACGTGTTAAACTTGTAAGGAGCACTGATGGCATTCTAAGGGGTAAAAAGAAAGTCTCAGATCAATCAAACTAAGGGCCTGATTTAGGTTTCGGCGGACGGGTTACTCGATCTCAACAGTGATGGATAACCAGTCCACCAGAACATAAATCCCATAGGATGGAATGTGATTTATATTGAGATGGACAGGATATTCGTCACCGTCTTGACGGAGTAACCCATCTGCCAAGACCTAAATCAGGCACAAAGTCTTGGGTTTTGATACACATTACGCATAAACAATTATTAAAACTGCAGATTTAACATGACATGGTGAAGGTTAGGTCGCATTTGCAAATCAAAAGCAAAATCGATATAATTAAAACTCTTAGCACTAATCCATATGTCAAAAGTTTCATTCACATCACACGCCTTCTGAACATCTGAACACTCTGTGTTTCACTGAAAGTGTGGGTGTGAGAAGACTTACACCAGGTAACTGATTGGGAGGGGGAATGAGCAGGAACAAGATGAACAGAAAACCACAAACTTCACAATCCTAACACAATGGAATCTCGCACAAAAATGTGGCATAACTATACTATATTATTAATCACACTTCTGATCTATATAATCAGTGATTTAAATGGGCCGGTCTAAATCTAAGAAGTGCCGGTACTGAGTACCGGCACTTCTTCAATCAATCAATCAAGGTCTCAAGGCGCTAGGGGTGGGGGGGGTGCAAGTTCCATTCCATCAAGGAGGGGTTCTGTAGAAGAGCCGGGTTTTGAGGTTTCTTGCGAAGATGGGGAGCGCTGTTGTCTGTCTGAGGTGGAGCGGAAGGGCGTTACACACTCTGGCCGCGAGGAAGGAGAAGGAGCGGCCTCCCAATCTGGTCTTTCTGGTGCAGGGGACGACGGCGTAGGAGAGCTGGGCTGATCGTAGGGTCCTTTGGAGTGCGTGGAATTTGAGTCGGCTGTTCAGGTATGCTGGTCCGGTGCCGTGGAGGGGCTTGTGTACGTGGGTGAGGAGCTTGAAGGTGATTCTTGCCTCGACGGGGAGCCAGTGGAGTGTGCGCAGGTGCTGGGAGATGTGGCAGTGTTTTGGCAGGTTGAGGACCAGTCTTGCAGTGGTGTTTTGGATGTTCTGTAGCTTGCGGATGAGGTTTTTGTTTATTCCGGCGTAGAGTGCGTTGCCGTAGTCGAGTCTGCTGGTGACCAGGGCGTGAGTGACTGTCTTTCGGTGTTCGAGAGGGATCCATTTGAAGGTCTTACGAAGGAGGCGGAGGGTGTGGAAGCAGGAAGATGAGACAGAGTTGATCTGGCGGTCCATTTTGAGCTCGGAGTCCAGGATGATTCCCAGGTTGCGTGCTTGGTCTGTGGGGGTTGGCGGGTTTCCGAGGGCGGTGGGCCACCAGGTGTCACTCCAGGCGTCGGGGTTTGGGCCCATGATGAGTACTTCTGTTTTGTTGGTGTTTAGTTGTAGGCAGCTGTTTTTCATCCATTTGGCGACGGCTTCCATGCCTCCTCGAAAGTTGCGTCTGACGGTGTTGGGCTCGTTGGATAGGGAGAGGATGAGCTGGGTGTCGTCTGCGTATGACACAATGTTGAGTCCGTAGGTTCTGACGATGGGGGCAAGTGGAGCCATGTAGACGTTTAAGAGCGTCGGGCTGAGGGAGGAGCCCTGGGGGACTCCGCAGGTGGTAGGTGTGGGGTCCGAGAGGAAAGGGGGGAGTCTGACCCGCTGCGTCCTGCCGGAGAGGAAGGAGCAGATCCAGTCGAGGGCCTTGTCCTGGATTCCTGCGACATAGAGTCTGCGTATTAGGGTGCGGTGGGAGACTGTGTCGAACGCCGCTGATAGGTCGAGGAGGATGAGGGCTACTGTTTCTCCTTTGTCCAGTAGGGTGCGGATGTCGTCTGTTGCGGCGAGGAGGGCGGTTTCCGTACTGTGGTTTTTTCTGAAGAAGGATTGGGAGGAGTCGAGGATGTTGTGTTCTTCAATGAATTTGGCGAGTTGGCTGTTGATGGCTTTCTCGATGACTTTCGCTGAGAACGGGAGCAGGGAGATGGGTCTGTAGTTTTTGAGGTCGGTGGGGTCCGCTGAGGGTTTCTTTAGGAGGGGGTTCATCTCGGCGTGTTTCCAGTCGTCGGGGAACGAGGCAGTCGCCAGGGAGCGGTTGATGGTGTGGCGGAGCATGGGTGCGATGGTGTCGGCGGCTCTGTTGAAGATGTGGTGGGGGCAGGGGTCCGTGGGGGCCCCTGAGTGGATTGACTTCATTGTCTTCAGTGTGTCTTCGTTGGTGAGGGCTGTCCAGTCATCAATCGCTGGTTTCCGGGTGTCAGGGATGGTTGGTGAGGGTTCAGTGTGTTGGTTGTCTTCGTCGAAGTTGTCGTAGATGCTCTTGATTTTGTGGTGGAAAAAGGTGCTGAGTTTGTCGCAGAGGTCTTGTGAGGGAGGGATGTCGGTAGACTCGCTGGTGGGTTGGGCGAACTCCTTGATGATGCTGAAGAGTTCCTTACTGTTGTGTGCATGGGTGGAGATTCTGTCTTCAATCGCTTTTTTCCTCGTTTCTCTGATGAGTTGATGGTGGGCGTTGGTGGCGGCTCTGAAGTTGTTGTGGGCTTCTGTGGATTTGGTGTTTCTCCAGGCCTTTTCGAGGTGACGGCATGTGCGCCTGGATTCTCGAAGTTCGGTGGTAAACCATCTGGCTTTCTTGGCACGGGTATTGTTGTTTTTCTTGAGGGGGGCTATGGTGTTGGTGCTGTCCGAGATCCATCTATGCAGGGTTAGGGCTGCGGCGTTGGGGTTGTCGTTTTCCGCGATGGTTGGGGTGGAGTTGTTGAGTGAGGAGGTGAGCTGGTCGTCGGTGATTTTGGTCCAGTTTCTTTGTGGAAGCAGGTGCTGGTGTCTGTGGATGGTGGGTGTTCTGAAGGTGAAGTGGACGCAACGATGGTCGGTCCATGGGAGTTCGGTGGTGTGGCTGAAGGTGATGGAGTTTCCTGTAGTGAAGAGGGGGTCGAGGGTGTGTCCTGCAGAGTGCGTGGGCTCGGTCACGATCTGGCGGAGTCCAATGTTGTGGAGGTTGTCCAGGAGGCATGTGGTGTTGGGGTCCAGTTGATTGTCGAGGTGGAAGTTGAGGTCTCCCAGCAGGGTGTAGTTGGTGGATGCGATGGCCTGCGGGGAGATAATGTCCGTGATGGAGTTGGCGAAGGGTCCGCGGGGTCCAGGGGGTCGGTAGATGAGGGTTCCTCGGAGGGCGGCGGTGGGGCTGGCCAGTATCTTGAAGTGAAGGTGTTCCATCAGTTCTGTGGACTCGTCAGGGAGTGTGCTCAGGCGGAGGCTGGATTTGTGGACGATGGCGATTCCTCCTCCTCGGTGGATGGGGCGGTCCTTCCTGGAGATCTTGTATCCTTGGGGGATGGCGATGGCGATGTCCGTCCCGAGGTGGTGTTTGTCCAGGTTTCGGTGAAGAATGCTACGTCCGGGGTGGTGCTGTCAAGTAGGTCCCAGATTTCTGTGGTGTGTTTGTGGAGGGATCGGACGTTGAGGAGGATGCATTGCAGGGTCTTTGGTTCTGTTGTGTTCTTGTGGGCGGGTTGTGCTGGATCCGTGTTCTTGGCGGTGCTGCAGGTGTGCCGGCAGCGGTGACAGCTGAAGGGTCTGTGGAAAAGTAAATTTTGCCATGTTCTGTGTCCCTACGCCTCATCCATCATATGTTATGTGTGCATGACCAATATGCATATGTTATTCCCCATGTCCGATTAATGACGCAATTACAGTTGTGTCCACCTCTAGTATGTCAGTTTCCAGTCCTCGTGAATACTACGAATATCAGGCCTATGTAAAGTTATGTTGCCACGTTTCCCAGTGTGCACGATATTCCATTATAAAGTCCCCGTTTCCAGGCCTCAACAGGGCCCGGACCACAGATTCAGCTCCTGTCTCCTGAAAGCCTCGCTGAGGAGCGATACAGCCCCCACCTGTATCCTCGACCCTTCACTTACTTCCTGCCTCGCAGTGCCCGGTGCAGCTTGGCTCTGCCTCTGAGTCTGCCAAGAGTATGTTATAGTTCCAGCTATCAGTTCAGTCCTCCTCTTCTGCATTCCTAAGCTACTGAACTGCATCAATAGTTTCCGTCATTGTCTAGCCTTCTCGTCTCCACGTTAGAGAAATACTGTATTAATGGTCATTTAATATTCTTCATCACGCACTACATGTAGAATAATGCATGGTCCAGTCTTAGTGTCAAGTTAGCTTCTCCCCTCATGACTTCTAGTTTATATCGACATGTTCCCTAAACATCAGATACCAGATAGGGTTTAGGTACATGTCGCTCCGACCCTCCAGACTTTAGTCTCTGCTCCTAGCACAGAGTTCGTAGCCCCCAGCTTCTCCTAGTAATACGTCATTGCCAGTTTTCGCGCACCATTAGGTTAGAGGTCCCGGCTCCTTAGGTAGCCCCCTCCTATGTTTCCGCCCATTCATGACATATTCTGTTACGTTTGCATCACATGTCTAAGTATACTCCCAGTTACACCTCTTTTTACTGTTATCTTTCGCGACTGCTACGCGTCACGCCTTCTGCTCCACCCACTGCTACGCCTACTGCAATGTAATGCTATGTGTTTGCGCTATGTATATAAGTCAATGCATTGTTATTAAAAGTTAGCGCGCTCATCCCAGACCAAGCCCCAGCAGCTGCTGGGTCATCCTATGCAGGTTGTCCTGATCCTGTCCTTATGCTGTAATAAACCTGCAGAAACTCCCACTACCTCGAATCTTGACTCTTATTTTATTGAGCTATCTGTTATTCATTCATTCATCCAAAAATAGATCCGGTATTATTTATTTATATACCACATAATGGCGCCCGAATAGGGACTTGCCCTTTCCCCACGCGTCGGTGAAGCCACGCCGACCCCCTGACCCTCTGCAGCCGTGACGGAACCATACCGGCCACGTGCAGATATTTCTGCTTCAAGTATCCCTCAGGCCCACGGAGGAGACGGAGGAGGCGGTCCAGCATCCGAACGAGACGGTGGAGGAACGCGGCGAGTCCCGACCAGAGCCCAAGCCGAGAGTCCAAGGTCCGAGGTATCCGGAGGCCCACCCGTAACTGAAGTCCGAAGTCCGAAGTTCGTCGTCGTAGCAGTCCAGTCCCGTCCGAGGCCTTCCGTTCCGTGCTGCCCGGTGAGTACCATTGCTGGGGTAGTATCTAGACAGGACCAATCTAAATTGACTCCTGGTCCGTGGGTTGGTGGTGCCCAGACTCACAAACGAAGTGTTCACCTAGGTGGATACGGGTCTTGATGCGTCCCTTTATGGGACCGGTATGTTCCGTACTGTTACAGCAGTGCATCCAGTATCTCTAGTCTGTTCCGTTCTCGAGAAAATCTGTTCTGTTTCTGTTCTCAGTATTCCAGGTAATATTCTGTTCAAACTGTTTATTTTATAATGTTCTTTATGTATTTTAATGTTGTGGTATGAGTGTGATGTGATTCCGTGTTTCATTGTGTATTGTATTGTGTCCAGATTACAGTCCAGCCATGCCGCTCTTTTCAAGATTACGTCAGTTAAAAACTAGAAAGGGTCTGTTAGAGGAAGCAGTTCCTGTCCCGCCTAGGGACAGTCCAGGTCATTTTATGTATCAGAAACATGGCATAAGCGCCATAATGTATCTAGATTTATGGGTAGAGTATACCAAACAGTTAGAAGAAAAGTATAGATGGCCCGTATCGGGTACATGGGATGCCGAATGTATCATGCGAGTAGAAGAAGCATTATGGAAAAAGAAAGCCAGACAGTCACAGAAAGATGCCATCGAGTTATGGCGGAAAGAAGCGCATAGAAGAACGGAAAA
Organism: Lissotriton helveticus; assembly: GCF_964261635.1. NCBI lineage: Eukaryota > Metazoa > Chordata > Amphibia > Caudata > Salamandridae > Lissotriton > Lissotriton helveticus. The sequence continues at coordinate 12,343,916 of NC_136066.1, read as the reverse complement.
AGAAGTCAGGAAGTCAGAGTTAAGTAGAGAATCCCAGGAACGAGCCCAAGAAAGAGAATTAATCGAGATAGGTGAACAAGTCAAAGCCGAACAGTCAGACAGACAGAGGCATGCCCTAATTAAGGGTATGTATCCTCTCCTTGCCGAAGGTTTGCCAAAAGCGACCCCAGAGGCATCCAGTAATTTCCCGCCGCCATTAGTTCCGACCAAGCTACGTCACCAACAGACCGCAGCTGATATTTTTATTTCGTCCTATTTGGACGACACAGTCCCAGAATATGCAAATCCTGTTCGCGCTCCGCCAGTCCCTGTAAACCAGGTAATTCCTGCGCCTCCAGACACCGGGGTGCCCTTAACAGCTCCCCCGGGTCAGCCCGCCATACAAGTCCAGCCCACGTTACAATTACCGACTCTGCCAGGACGAAGAATGTCAGTCGACGATTCCAGTTTAGGGGCCGCGGGAGGAGGTCTTCCTCAAACCCCGCCGCCACACAAGCGTTTATCAGCACTCGAATTACATGCCCAAGCATCACAGCGTACTCCTAAAAGTAATAAGTCTGTCACAGAAATCAGACAGGCCCTTAACGAATGTGTCTATGATCCAGTTCCAGGCGAATATAATATGGTTTTATATTCCGTACGTGTAAGGAGAGTGACCGAGTATCTAGTCACCTTGCCGAATATGAAAGAAGATCTAGACAGAATATATCGTTTCATCCGTACAGGGGATGATCCAGAAAGTATTGGCGAGATTATGTCTCAAAGGAAAGCCGAGATTCAGCTCATGATATTAAAGTTCCTGATAAATTGTCTAATAAGAGAACAAGATTACCCGTCTAAAGATCCCGCTGAAATGAGAATCCTGACAAGGTGGAGTGATAATATAGCCGAGGGTAAGCACAAGACCGTCGGTGCCATTGAGAGTATGTACAAGAAAATTCGTAAAGAAATAATAAGGTTACACGAACAGCGTAAAGCAGCACAAGTAAGCGAGAAAGAAAGTATCTCTGATCCTGAAGAGGAAGACGAGAATCCCGCCAGAATAGCGTATGTAGGAAAATCTAGATTTCCAGATCGCCATTTACGCCTAGAACACAGGTCTATTTTTCATCATCCAGCACCAGAACAAGGTTCCCTAGAACAAGTATTTCAAGCTACCGATCACATTCTGAAATCACGAGTCGGTTACAGTGAATTAAGTACTATGCATGAACAAGAACTAGCCCGATCAGCAGTCCGATGGATTACTGATTCTACCACTTTTCCAGACGAAATAGTGGCACAAATGTTTCTGAAACTGCCCCCAGCCGAGCAACGTCTGGTGGGTATGTATATGATCCAACACCTTATTACTCTGTATGAGGGTCAACATTCTGATCCAGGTCCGTTGCATGATATCCTGAACGAGTTACTCCAGTATAGATGGAGAGGTCTAGGTACCGATTTAATTAGTGTCATTCTAGAACAGCGTCACAAATATAGAACGTTCCTGAACCCGCATTTTGTTCATGTCTCACCCCCAGAAAGTAAACCATTCTACATAGACAGACAGAATCCGTTACGAGAAGTCCACCCAGTCCAAGGGGCGGGTGGCGTAATGCAACGAGTGTTTGTATACACTCCAATATCAAAGATGGAACTTCTTGAAATGAAGAAATTAATTCCCTGTCATGATAAAGATCCAGCAGGGTTCCATAGAGAATTAAAAGACATGCTCCGTATGGGAGAATACACTTACCCAGATATCATTAAAATGTTAAAGGTCCTGTTACCCGCAGGGGTATATGAAAAGTTAAAGGAAAAAGAATGGGAGGTGGGAGAGAAAAAGATCGATTGGACAGCTCTAGAAGCTGAAGACAAGGCACGAGTACCAGGTACCGGTCTTGGAGATAAATGTAAAGAATTACCAGAATTATTGATTCAAGTTTTACCCAGATTATTGACAACGAGGAAGGAAGACTGGGATGCAATCTCAGCCTGTAAACAGAAACAAGATGAAGATATTAGTGATTTTTATTCTAGATTCGAGAAATGTTTCAGTATTAATAGTGGTCTCAAGACAAGTAGTGAGTCATACCCTCACCTTTTCGTTACTAAATTAGTCGAGAATTCAAGTCCACAAATTAAAAATCGAGTTTTGAAAGTCGAAAGCACCTGGCAAGCAAATACCCCGTCCCAGATGCTCCAGATGCTCCAGTATCACCAGAATAGAATCAGAGAAGAGCAAGAACACGAAAGAAAACGTATGAAAGACACGAAAATGAAAGTGCTAGTTGCACAAACAGTTCCTCAAGACAGTCAGAAGAGGGGTCCGAATCAAGCCAGTCATCCTGCAGCTCCCGTTAAAGGGAACTGCAATTATTGTAAACAGCCAGGTCATTTTATAAACGAGTGTGCAGTTCTGAAACATAACATAGCTACTGGTAAGACTAAAGAAAGACCACGTCCGCCTAGACAAGAACAAGTTTCACAGATTCCTCAGTCACAGAATGCACCACAGACAGTTTCCGCACCGCAGCCTATCGCTGCAACACAGCACGTTACATCGCAGATGTACCAGTATGCACAGTCTGAGTATCCAGAGTACCAGCCATATTCATGAAACAGCCTAGAGAGGGAGGTAGGCTTGCCTCTCATCGAGATACCTGTAGATCAAGAAGGTCCCTATGTTCACAGTCAAGTATTAGGGAAAGATAGAAAGTTTTTGATCGATACAGGGGCAAGTAGGACCACAATTAGTCATGCCGAAGTTCCAGGGGCTCCGCTCTCAGGCTCAAGAAATGTTTCCCTTGGATTTTCAGGAAAGCCAATAGTTAATGAGATATCAAAGCCAGTCACTCTAGAAGTAGGTCCATTGTCCCGCACTACTGATCTGTTACTTACTAAGTCATGTCCAGAAAATCTGTTAGGCATTAAGACACTGAAAGAGTTAGGTGCAGTTATTTGCTGTTCCCCAGAGGGAATACGTCTGTTCCTACGTGACTTCAAGGGTCACTATGTATTACGAGATTTTGATTCAAGATTGTCTAATGTTCCGCAGCATCTATGGGCGCAAGGTCCAACTGATGTAGGTTACATGCAAATCACACCCCATCGTGTGACTCTCAAGCCAGGTGTAGTGTTACCACGAATCAGACAGTACAGATTGCCACCTGAGGCTGTAGCAGCCTTATCCAAAATTATTGACGAGCTCATGGCTCAAGGAGTAGTTGTAGAAACTGACTCCAATGTATGTAATTCTCCGATCATTGCAGTCATGAAACGTACTGATCCAAATGCACCCCCAGTATATCGATTAGTGATTGATTTACGAGAGCTTAATAAATGTATTATTCCTCAGTACCCAGTTGTCCCAGATATTTCTTCCCTGTTAACTGCTATTGATTCCGAAGCCATGTTTTTCACTGTCATAGACCTCAAGAATGCATTTTTTAGTGTTCCAATTCATCCAGACAGCCAGTTTCTTTTCGGATTTTGTTTAAATGGAAGGAGCTATATGTTCACACGCGCTCCTCAAGGTTTCACAGAAAGCCCTAGTATTTACAGTCAAGCACTCAAGAGACAACTAGACAACATTCACATGCCAACTGACACTGCCCTGCTCCAGTATGTCGATGATCTACTGATCACAGCCCGTTCTGAACGTGCTTGCGAGCGAGCATCACTTACAGTTCTGTATTTTCTAGCCGAGATGGGGCACAAGGTGTCACCTTCGAAGCTTCAATTCTGTGTCCAGCAAGTGGTATACTTAGGACACTTGCTGTCCAAGAGGGGTAGGCAGTTGACACCAGACCGTATCCAGTTAATAGCGAGTCTTCCCCAGCCCAGAACCCAAAAGGAGGTACGTGCCTTTATCGGCCTTACTTCTTATTGTAGACAATGGATTCCCCAGTATGCATTTCTAGCCAAGCCACTGATACAGTTAACGACACAGGAGGCAGCCGTATCGACTGTCCTCCCTTGGACATCTGACCATACACTTAGTTTCAACGAGTTAAAGAAAGCCTTATGTCAAGCTCCAGTTCTAGCTACACCGAACTACAGTAAGCCTTTTACACTTTTCGTTACTGAACGCGAAGGTACAGCATTATCTGTTCTCACACAAGATCAAGCAGGTCAATACAAGCCCTGTGCTTATTTTTCGAGCACATTAGATCCAGTCGCCCAGGCGTTGCCTGCGTGCCTCAAGTCAGTTGCAGCCACAGCACTAGCTATCAGACAAAGTGATTCCATAGTTTTAGGGCATTCCCTGACAGTACAAGTCCCACATTCAGTAGAAGTTCTTTTAAACCGAACACAAACTCAGCACTTGACAATTGCACGTTTAACAGGCTATGAATTGACACTGTTCCAGCCACACATAGAAATTAGACGCTGCAACGTCCTGAATCCTGCTACACTGTTACCATCAGTTAATTCAAATCCAGACCCACATGATTGTGTGGAAGTAGTTAACATTACGACAAAGCCAAGACAAGACCTGACAGACATTCCGTTACCAGATCCTGACCTGACACTTTATGTGGATGGTTCATGTATGAGACCTGGTACAGGAGAACTAGTCGCCGCGTATGCAGTAACTACTGACACCGAAGTTATTGAAACACACCGTATTGATACCCTGTCCGCTCAAGCAGCAGAGCTAGTCGCTCTGACACAAGCCTGTATACATGCCAAGAACCTGAAAGTTAATGTTTACACAGATTCACGTTATGCATTCGGAGTTGTACACGACTTCGGAGTGCTCTGGCAGGAGAGAGGTTTCATGACTTCTCATGGAACCAAGATTCAGCATGGTCTCCTTATTCAAGCCCTGTTAGATGCCATACATTTACCGACATCTATTGCTATCATGAAATGTAAAGCACATACGAAAGTTACTGACATTATTTCCCAAGGTAACGATCTAGCAGACCGCACAGCCAAGCTTACAGCACAGACTCCAGACATTCCAGTTAATCAGACACATACTCCAGATCTGACTACATGCATGACAGTTAAGGACCCTACACAAGATGTCATAGATATCCAGTTACATGCTACTCCCGATGAAATCAAGAAATGGTCTGAACAAGGAGGGGTCCAGACAGATCAAGGATGGTTAACGAAGGGTAGAGCCACATGGTTTCTCCCCGACTCTATGGTTCAAGTCATTATCAATACCGCACATAGTCCAGCACATTTAGGAGAAAAAGCTATGTTAGACAGTATCCAGAACATTTGGTTCAACAAGCATTTACGAGCTGCAGCCAAGCAGAAAGTCCGTACCTGTATGATATGTTGTCAGTTTAATCCAGGTAAAAGTGTCCCGGTGGAACAAGGTGGTTTCCAGCCTCCTGACCACCCTTTTGAGGTCCTCCAGATGGATTATATTCAGATGGAGCGATGTCGAGGTTTCAAGTATGTCCTTGTAGTTGTATGCGCTTTGTCCAGGTGGACAGAAGCATATCCAGTCCCAGATTACACAGCCGCGACCACTGCCAAGCAGTTGGTTCGTGAATTCTTCCCTAGATATGGACTCCCTAGAGTCGTATATTCTGATAACGGTCAGCCATTCTCCTCAGAGTTAATGAAGCACGTTTCCCTGTTGTTAGGGTACCAGTGGAAGTTCCATTGTGTACGCCATCCTGAAGCAGCCGGTCTCGTAGAGAGACATAATCAGACCCTGAAAATCCGTATTGCAAAAGTTTGTAAAGAAAAAGGTGTGGACTGGCTAGTAGCTCTGCCAGTCGCTCTGTTTTATATGCGCATGGTCGCACATTCCAGATCAGGTCTATCCCCGTATGAGGTCGTATTCGGCCGCCCCCCTAACATGTGGGGTACTCCTAGACCCCGAAGTATTACCGATGTTTCATGTAATATGCTGACAGATTACCTAGCTTCCTTGATGTCTGCCCTCAACTCATGTCGTTCACAGGTTGCTGCCGCATTTCCAGACAATACCGAGGTGGCACCGCACGAGATCGTTCCAGGCTCCTTGGTGATGATCAGAAATTTTGACAGATCAAGTCCGCTGGAACCACGTTGGAAAGAGCCACGTCAGGTCCTCTTGACCACCCGTACTGCCGTCAAGTTGGAAGGCAGGAAGGGGTGGGTCCATCTTTCTCATGTAAAACTTTTCAATGGATTGAAACCAGTCTCCAAGAACATTTCCAAGGATTCCCAAGACTCGAAAGACTGTCAAGACATTGTTTTAAAGGACTGTCCCGCACAAGACATTATTACAACCCCTCCCTTGGTAGAGAAAACTCCGCAGCAGGAGTATAAGTTAAAGCTCAGGTCTAGTAAAATAAGTCAGTCAGTTTGATTGTATAAGTCCTCCCCTAGGTGAAACGGTTAGACTGTTTCTGACATGTATAAAATAGACCCCCATAGTGAGAGAGTCAGTCAAAGTTCAATCAGATGTATCGTTTTTCTGAGTTTCGTATTATTCATCAGCATAATGATTTCCTGCACCAGCTATGCGTTCTATCTGTATTGTCCAGTTCCTCATGTAAATATGTCTGCTAATGCTACAGTAGAGCACACGTTTAGTGATCTGCCTCCTCACGAATATTCTTACCGCCTCGCTATGCGTAACAACACATTTATCCGTATGTTACATTACTCACACCAGACCAGCAATGCCACTAATTGTTGGGTGTGTGGTCGACTCCCCCCTTTTCAGACACCGAAGGGAGTTCTGCCACTGTTTCCTTATCCATTCTCACACAATGGTTCGTGTGGAGCATGGTCCACGTTAACGTCATCCTCAACAGATATGTCTTTTCTTAACAGTACATGTTTTCCAGACAAGCAAGATTTCCCCCACAGAACAGGTTTAGATCTAGAAAATGAAGTATATAATTTAGGTAATTATTCGTCGAATTTCATGGTCCTGAATGTTCAGTCTGATACTACTCCAGACTTACCTGCTATTTCAGTATTACCAGTCAAAGGCGAATTATGTGTCCGTAGTTATGGTTCCATACATATAGGTCATAGTGAATGTACTACTGTTATCCAGTATAGTGACAGTGGGAAATCTGTTTTCAAAGCTTCACGTCATTCTTATTTTATTTGTGGTCAAACTGCATATGTCCGTCTGCCCCTCGATTGGGAGGGAACCTGTTACATTGCCTTCCTACTGCCACCTGTTTTCCTAGCCCCATCTGATTATCACAGAAACACACATCTAGTACACATTAGACATAAAAGGGAGTCCCCAATTGTCGATTATACTGAAACTACTCTAGAACAGTATACAGATTTCAATAAAGGTTTCTTCTTCTTTGTAGGACCTGTCCAGAATAGTAAACTGATCCGTAGGTTAACAAGAACCCTTGAAGCTGTAGTAAATGAGACTGCCTCTGCTCTAGGTAACCTAACCGAAGAACAATCTGCTATGAGATTTGTCGTTTTGCAAAATCGTCTCGTCCTTGACGTCATACTGGCCGATAGGGGCGGGGCCTGTAGAGTCATCGGATCTAGTTGCTGCATTTTCATTCCAAATAACGCGCCGTCTGTTTATTCAGCTATAACCAGACTCCATAAAATTGCCCATCTGTTACACCAAGATCCAGGCACCTGGACATGGTCCGGTTGGTTCTGGAATATAATTTCCGCCTGGGGATGGAAAGTCCTGTCCTTTTTGGGTATTGCAGTAGCAATCATATTTAGCTGCTGCCTCTGTATACAATGTGGCCCTGCGATTTGCAGCATGTGTGCTACCTCTTGTATTCCTAGTCCCAAGCCCCGTTCTAAATCCCGTTCCAGGATAATTCGAGACGAGCAAATGGTACTGTATGAAATGATAGATGGTATCATGAAAATTGATGTTTCCTGATGGAAAACGTAGTGACAAGGAGGGAATGTGGAAAAGTAAATTTTGCCATGTTCTGTGTCCCTACGCCTCATCCATCATATGTTATGTGTGCATGACCAATATGCATATGTTATTCCCCATGTCCGATTAATGACGCAATTACAGTTGTGTCCACCTCTAGTATGTCAGTTTCCAGTCCTCGTGAATACTACGAATATCAGGCCTATGTAAAGTTATGTTGCCACGTTTCCCAGTGTGCACGATATTCCATTATAAAGTCCCCGTTTCCAGGCCTCAACAGGGCCCGGACCACAGATTCAGATCCTGTCTCCTGAAAGCCTCGCTGAGGAGCGATACAGCCCCCACCTGTATCCTCGACCCTTCACTTACTTCCTGCCTCGCAGTGCCCGGTGCAGCTTGGCTCTGCCTCTGAGTCTGCCAAGAGTATGTTATAGTTCCAGCTATCAGTTCAGTCCTCCTCTTCTGCATTCCTAAGCTACTGAACTGCATCAATAGTTCCCGTCATTGTCTAGCCTTCTCGTCTCCACGTTAGAGAAATACTGTATTAATGGTCATTTAATATTCTTCATCACGCACTACATGTAGAATAATGCATGGTCCAGTCTTAGTGTCAAGTTAGCTTCTTCCCTCATGACTTCTAGTTTATATCGACATGTTCCCTAAACATCAGATACCAGATAGGGTTTAGGTACATGTCGCTCCGACCCTCCAGACTTTAGTCTCTGCTCCTAGCACAGAGTTCGTAGCCCCCAGCTTCTCCTAGTAATACGTCATTGCCAGTTTTCGCGCACCATTAGGTTAGAGGTCCCGGCTCCTTAGGTAGCCCCCTCCTATGTTTCCGCCCATTCATGACATATTCTGTTACGTTTGCATCACATGTCTAAGTATACTCCCAGTTACACCTCTTTTTACTGTTATCTTTCGCGACTGCTACGCGTCACGCCTTCTGCTCCACCCACTGCTACGCCTACTGCAATGTAATGCTATGTGTTTGCGCTATGTATATAAGTCAATGCATTGTTATTAAAAGTTAGCGCGCTCATCCCAGACCAAGCCCCAGCAGCTGCTGGGTCATCCTATGCAGGTTGTCCTGATCCTGTCCTTATGCTGTAATAAACCTGCAGAAACTCCCACTACCTCGAATCTTGACTCTTATTTTATTGAGCTATCTGTTATTCATTCATTCATCCAAAAATAGATCCGGTATTATTTATTTATATACCACAGGTCCATGGGTGTCGGCTGGTGATGCTAGCTTGCAGTTGTTGTTGCAGCCTGGGTTGAGTGCGTGGAGTGCTGCTGGGTCGTAGCGTTGGTGGGGCGGAGGTCCAGGGTTCCTGGTGCTGGTCGCGGATGGGTCGCAGACGGGCGCAGACGTGCTTGCCTTTGACGGGCCTTCGGTGCACCAGCGGCAGTGGCCGCCATTAAGTAGGGGTCGGGGAGGGCTGGACAGCTGGGAGCGGGGAGGGGAGCTGGATTGTGCCGGTTGCGCTGGGGGGAGGGGCCGCGGGGGCAGCAGCGGCGGGTAAAGGTAAAGGGAGGAAAGAAGGGATAAAGAAAAAGGGAGAATAAGCAGAAATAAGGCACAAAAGAGCAGAGATGCAGAAAAGAGCAGAAAGGAGAAAGATAGAAAGGTGACTTCTTAGACTTTTAACTCTGAATACCGGCACTTCTCTACTGCCCTTGAGAGTACCATTACTCATGAGAGGTAGGCTCATTGCCTGTGCTGGTGAGCAGGAGTGGGACGTGTCTCTGGCAGCCAAGGAGCCGCTTCTGCAGCCCCCGATCTGAGCCCCAGCTGAACTATCCAGCAGGGCTCGTTTGAATAATGTCCGGGTGCTCACCATCACGCTGTCTTTGACAGAGTAGGGTCCATTCAGGCCCTATGCTGTCAATCACATTCACACTATCCTGTGCATTCCTGCAAGCACAAGGATCATGTCAGTGCCCGGGCTGTGGCAATCAGGCTACGGCCAGTCCGGCCCTGGTGGCAATTAAAAAAGCCATGGTAGGCAAAGAGAAAAGATAGCTTGCATCTACCTTGGGGCCAGATGTAAGTAAATGCATGTTTGCGATTCCTTAATAGCGATATTTAGGGAATCGTTATTATGGAATCACAAAATGCCATGTAGGTAGGAATCGCAACATTTTTTGCGATTCCTTAATATTCCTTAATTGTGAATCCCAAATTGCGATTCACAATTAAGGAATACCTTACCATTCATTCCTATGGACAAAGAGGCCCGTAGGAATGAATAGGAATTGCTCCCGCAATTTGCGAGTCACCAAGAGGCACTCGCAAACTGCGGGCACAATTTCAAGGGTGCCAGGGTACCAAAAGGACAGAGAAAGAGAGAGAGAATCCAGACACAGTCAATGGGTATTTTAAAGAAAATGGGTGGGACTTTGTTTGTACACGTCTGCTCGGCGACGAAGATTCATAAATAACGTAAAAGGGAGGGTGGGTAAGTGAGTAGATGGATGAGTGAGCAAGGGTGGTTGTAAAGATGGATAGATGAGTGAAGGCATGAATGGGTGAAAGAGGGTGGATGATTGGATAAAAGGGCGGATGATGGGTGGATAAGTGAAAGTTGGATGGATGAATGAAAGGTAGGGTGGAAGGATGAAAGGGTCGATAAAGGATGAGTTAAAGGAGGGATTGAGTGAAAGGGTGGATGGATGAGGGAAAGGGTGGATAAAGAGATGGATAAGTGAAAGGATGAATGGATAGGTTTGGAGATGGATGGATAGGTTTGGATATGAAGGGTGGATAGAGGGAACTGTGAAAAACTGAATGATGGACGAAAGACTGAATGGACAATAGAATGTATTGGTTAAATGGTGGACATCAGCAGGTAAATGGTAGGATGAATGGATAGATCGATGGAAGAGACAAGAGAGATCTTCTGGGGATGTCATGATGGGTTGCTTCATTTGCTTGGTGCCACAAGAGCTTGGGTTCGACGTGGGGGTATTTTCAGTTTCTTCCTACTCGCGTGCTCAAAAATGTATAGCATTGTGCCCAACAGCAATTAACAGTATGACATTAAGAAGGTGCAACTATTGCAAAAAAAGGAAATGTTAACATATTATCCCATGTCTCTTTCATTTTGTGTAATGAGTTAACCTGCTTTATATGAACACATTTCTCATGTGTTTTGGTGTGTGCTGCAACTCACCTGTATCATCATGTCTTGCCCTTAGCCCCGCCCCCTCACTACACCTCCAGCTCATTTTAATGAGTACCTGCACTTATTTTTTACCTTTAAATTTCTGAATATAATTAAGTAATTTAAACTGCTTCTTTATTAGTTCATTAGTTATCAGTTCATCATATGGATCTTTAAAATCAGTAATTTGCACAAATAATTTGTCGCCCAAAATGTTCACTAAAAATCTTGAACACTGGTATAAAATGGGCCTAAATTTGGCGTATAATTGAAATCTTGCCCTGCAAGAAGAGCACTAGATAATGAGACGTGACAGCTATTTTTTTTAATTCGTGACTGCTTGTTCTCAGTTTGTTGAATAGCAATTGTTCCTATTATGAGGCGCATAGAAATAATGAGACACATTTTACAAATTCTATGACTAGATTATCACTTAAATATTTAACTGTGGAACTCAATTTGGGACTCGATTTGCTGTTGAAACATGTGTGCGATACATATTTTAAATCTATCTCTATCCAAACTCTACCTTACTCCGCAGGGTGATCTGATTATAAAATGGCAAAAAATGGAAGAAATATTTTGAAATTATTGTCTCAACGTTTAGAGAAAAAGATTTAATACCAGAAAAAAACAAAACAAATATTTTACATTTTCTAGTTTAAAGTGGATTAAGAGTGTATAATCCGCTGGAAAAGAAACAGCTGCGGGTCAAAAAAAATGACATGTTCACAAATGCCATTGACAACTTGAGATAGACAGCTTGACAAAATTTGACAAAGCAGCTAGAGTGGCACTCAAATCCTGCTGGCTGACTCTCCACCTCTGAAAAGAAAGCACAAGAAGCAGCTACATTTTACTTCCTTACTAGTTCTCATAAAATAGAATTCTAACACAAGATTTCAATTCCACCCCCCACCTTCTATAAATTGTTTGGTGGACAGGTCTCAACAAGTGTGTTGAAATCTATGTGAGACAGTGCATGTCATGTGGTCTCAGTGACAAGTCTCGGTTACTATAAGCAGGCAGTGGATTTGGTGCCAGTACTAGATAAGGCTTGGTTGAAGTTGGGTTTAGATGTCATTGGTACACTCAGTTTGTTCCTGTATACATTATGTAAACATTGTTAGTTGTGACAAAAGAGCAAAAGTGGTAGGTTGTATTAAAGGTCTGTTTGCCAGAGAAGGAATTTCTGTTGACATTTTTTTATTGATAATGGTATTCATTTTACTTCAAGTTAAAGTACATTTCTAGAAACATCACAACATCTTTGTATCACCCCAGAAATAATGTACTTGCAGAGAGCTGCAACGGGTTGATTCAGGACAATTTACATTTGTCGATTGCCAATAAGTTTGATTGGTTCCAGAAATTGAGAACGTTATTGTGGGCCTTTTAGACCAATTCATATACTGACGTTCCTCTTTTTGTCCTTTAGCACAGCAGAGCACCTACTCCCAAGATGATCAGACCCTGGATAGAAAGGACTACCTTCCTGAAAATAAAATGAAGGATGTGTCAACTAAGAGGAGATGCGCTTAGTTGAAATACGCCACAAGTCAAGATGGCCGGTTATGTGCCGAAATAGGAGATTGAGTGAGATTGCCAGGATGTGTTCCCGAGGGAGTTTCCAAGTGTTGGATGCAAAGAAGGTTTTGGTATTGAATGAATGTGTCTTCAAACTTGATCAGTTTTGATGTTGAAAAATGGTGGGAAAAGGAAAGACTGTTCCTGTGAAGTCTGCACAAACAGCACAATACGTGAGCACACAATACAGAGATGTACAAGGAACACGCTCTACCGGGAGAGCCACACATTTCCTCATGGATCACCAAAGTCACATCAGTTTCTCATAACTATACTTTTCCTTTGTGACTTCTTCAAGGCCCATGAAGAAGTCACAAAGGAAAAGTATAGTTAATGTGCGGCTCTCCCGGTAGAGCGTGTTCTCTGTATTGTGAGCTCACGTATTGTGCTGTTTGTGCAGGGCGGGTGGATTGTTTCCCCTAATACATGTTAGTCTGTGTCTCTGTTCTTTTCTCCTGCCTAGGGTTGTTTTATATTGTTTTTGGGTTAAAAAAGAGCAGATGTGTTGGGACTTTCTTTGTAATATCACAGAGCAGGGGATGGAATTGTAATTTTCAGTTGGAATGTTATTATATGAGAACCTAGAGTGTTTGCTGCTTGGCCTGTCACTTGCTCCATGGGGCCTCTTTCCTGCCAATCGCACTGTGGACAATAGTAAAAGAGTTGAGTTGACCTGCTTTATGGGCTGCCTTTTCTTAAGTCGAACAGCTGTTCATGGTATGAGGTGCCCTACCCAATGGTGATCCTGAGTTTGTGCTTGCTCTGGTGATGTGAGGCAAAGTATTTGTTTACTGTGGGGTTGTTACTTTCCGCCATCTATGTTGTAAATAAAGCTCCCACAACATCTAGTATGTGGGTACATAATAGAAGTTTTTATAGTGCAAATCTAGCTGTGAAGTGAGGGAGCGCTGAGCGGGCAGGAGTTGCAATATACAGTTGAGCATAGCTTGCAAGAGGCAGAGGAAATAGAGTGGTAGAAGGGATATGTGCCACTCAAGAGCCTTTATTAGTAGTCAAGTACAGATGACTCTTCCAAATTCCACCCCCTTTGTGTTCCACTTCAAGACCCATAGGTCAGGATGTTGTGTAACGGCCTGAGCTGCAGACTTTGGAGCCGGTAGGAACCAGGTTCGAATCCCGGTGTCAACATCCTGTGATTGTGGGCAAATCACTTAGGCCCAGATGCATGAAAGGAAAATCTGGTCGCAAATGGGCAGATTCTCAGAATCTGCCCCTTTGCGACCAGTATTTTTGCATTTGGGATGCATCATCCCAAATGCAAAAATCGTTATTTAAGGAATCTATAAATTGAGATTCCTTTGGACACCCCTGCACCCTTGAATTTGCATTCTCAATTTGCGATTCACTAATTGCTGATCGCAAATTGAGAATGTCTTCCCATTTGTAGGAATGAATGTGGAGGTATTCCTTAATTGCAACTCGCAATTTGCAAGTCGCAATTAAGGAATATTAAGAAATCGCAATTTTTTTAGCGATTTCATCATGCATAGCCTTTTGCTATTCCTTATTAGCGAATCCTTATTTTATGCTAATAAGGAATCGCAAAATGGATGCTTGATGCATCTGGGGGTTAATCTCCACATGCCTACACTTCAGCGCCTTGAGACCCTCATGGGTGAATGGCCGCGCTTTACAAATCCTGGATTTATTTATTTATTATATGCTGCGCATTACAACATGGAGTTTTATGGAATACTACTACTGTGGAATACTAGATTACGATATGAACACTACCGGCGCCATCTTGTCCGAACCTAGGCCCGTACGAGCGCGTAAGCGGCAGCCATCTTAAACTCCATGGCCACTTCGTACATTGCCGATCACCTGCACGTCTCCCTGACCTCGCTATCATCCCCCGCGCGCTGGCAGCCCCCAAGCACACATGCTAGAACCATAAAGCATCCTCAGCACGACCCTGCCCCGGAGCCACTTCCCATGCCGAACCCACACGCCCTTTCATCCCTCGCGCTCGAACAGACCCCTTTGATAACCTCTTCCCCTGCACCTGGTTGTGCGATCCGATCCCAGGCCATAAGCAACCCCTGCGGATACAGTTTATTGCCCCCATACAGTAGGATCTCGCCTCCCATCAAAGGAGCCGGAATTAATCGATGCCACAACCCCATGAGATCCGACCGATTGCGCGTATTTCAGCTCCTGCCGGAATGCCCAGCTGCCCGATAGCCATCACCTATTGAGATTGGGGTGGGGGACATTTACTGTGTGAATATGTGTGGGAAGAAGCCTAAAGCGGGGATTCCAGAAATGGTTAACGTACATCAAAGTAATGTCAGGAATGTGTTACACTGCAATAAAGAGTTAAGATTGTGTATAAAAGGCCAGGCCGCAGAGATGCAGACAGAGCGTCTTGAGACGACACTCTGCTTGTCTGATCAGAAGTGTTTTCCTTCGAAGAAATAAACCCATTTCCTGCTTTCCAGTTCCAGTTCCCGCCTCTTTATTTGATAAATTACCAAATGAATTAGAGGCGAATAATGCCAAGCAGTGCTTGAGGATATCTGGGGAAAATCTGCTTATTCTACAATTGGCGTCCCAACACGGGGCCCATCAGCGACACGTGGATCCAGTGAGAGAGGTCCAAACGATGGAGTGAACGACTGCAACGATCGGGAATAGCTCCTGTCTGAAAAACCCTCGTCTGGCAGCTGATCATCCGACCTTCACCGGTTCTGAACGGACCTCTCTCAAATGACCTACGGTCCTGACTGGGATCCCACAGGAGTGCCGCGGCAATAACGAAGAATAGAGGACGATTGGGCGCTGGAAGTGGAAGACGAGAAACAGTCCATACGGTCCGGGTAAGGTTGTGCAGCACGACTATTTTTGATTGATTGATTGTTTGTTTGGAAAATACTAGTATTACTCATTGATTGGTTTGTTTAGCCTCCGTTGCTAATCGATATATTGGTTCTTTTTGAGATATTCTCTGTTTGCAAACAACGAAGAATAGGAATATTCTGTATAGTCTTTGCAGGTAGTGAAGGATAGGTAGTGCGGACCTTTGTCCACCATTATTTGAGATCTTCACTTGTCAGATATACGTCATGCCTATCTTCTCCCCACTGATTGGTAATTGGTTTAACCCGGATCGTTTATTAGAGGTAGATCATCCAGCTCCACTGGAAGGCACCCCTAATAAGGACATGTATGTTAGATATGGACTAGTCGCCGTAGCTTACAGTAAACTATGGCATAAAAATACTAAGAAAGATCGAGAAAGTCAGTGGCCACTGATGGGATCTTTTGACCTCGCTAAAATCGAAGCGCTAGAGATAGCCCTTCGCAAAAATAAAACCACGCCAACCATGCTTGATAGTCTCGGCATGTGGCAAAAAGAAGCAATGCAACGTAAGGAGAGAGACGAAGCAAAGATCGATAAAGAGCTACGAAAAGCAGCTCACTTAGCTGGTAAAAAGTTAGAAGAAGAAATAAAGGAAAGAGAAAAAGCTAGAAAAGAACGAGAATCTGAAACCTCCGGCCAATGCCCTGTCAGAACACCCTCAGCGTCTTACCCTGAGCTCCCATCGAAGCAAAGGACAGACGATGATTTACTCTTAGGTCCCCCAATCATCTATATGCCTCCTCCTTATGCCCCTACCCATCCCTTAGTACAGCACCTAGAACCCCAGAACTTAACTGAAGGTAGTGCCAGGGCCTCGGTACCCACGGCCTCCACGCCGACCGAGCCTTTTGTGCTAAACACCTCGTCAGAAGGCACCTCAGAAAAGATCGAAACCAAAGAGTAAGAACCGGTGAGAATTCCCCGTTTGAGCAAAACTGAACGGGCCGGCATCGAGAAAATAGTTAATACCTTAGTTGATAGGAAAGAAGCCGAAGAATATATAACAGGCACGTGTAACTCTTACGCTGGCAATTACAAACGACATTTCGTCGTGCGTTTTTGTTATCACACCCTCACAGCGTACGAAGAAAAATACAACAATGTAGGTCCTGACCGACTCACGACTCTATATAGAAAGGTGGACACAGGGGACGAGAGTGAATATGACGTAGCAGAACTCTTCTCCTACACTTTAGAAGTCTTCCGCCACCTCATAGAACAGGGACGAACAGTCAAAATCACCACCCCTGTTGTAGTCAAACCCCCAATAGAAAAACTAGACAAGATGATGCCCATAAAAGAAGCTGACCCCTACTGGGTTCCCCCAAGAGGACAGGGAACTCATGACGACATAAATCATCAGGACGCCAAAGGAAGAGTAGTATACAACTGGGTGTATCAACCCTGGGATAGACAGGACATACTGACGTTCCGCAAATCCTTGCCGGACTTGCGAAAGAGTCCCATCACATTCTATACGGAAATGGGTACCGTTTTAGGATCGACAATCATGACCCTTGCCGATATTGATTTATTCTTTGGGCTATGTCTGCCCGCTGATGTGTGGAAACAAATCCGGAAAGTCGACCACACTGATCTGCTTGGACATACCTGGGAACAACTCGACACCCTAGATAAGCAACAAAACCCTGGACAGAAACCCCTGAAAGCCATATTAGACCTCCCAGATAAGATCGTACAAAAGGTAAAGACCCTAATCCCCGAGAAAAAGGTAGACTGGTCTATAGTAACAGCTTGCCGCCAGAAACCCCAAGAAGACGTCTCCGAATACTTCTCCCGGTTCGAAACGGTGTTCTCCGATTACAGTAGACAGGACATGACCACTGCAACCGGACAGGACTTGTTTGTACAGAATTACGTTAAAGGTCTATTACCGGAAGTTTCGCAGAAATTGCAAACTAGTGAAATCAGTTGAGCTGCCTCAAAGCCCACGGCCATCCTACAAATGGCCCAGTATTACAAACACCAGAAGAATGAAACCGATAGAGCTTCTGAAAGGAAAAAGAAAGATTTAAAGGAACGAGTTATGATAGCTCAATTACAAGGCGTGAATATAGGGAAAGAACAGTACAAGGGAGGTTATCAACAGAATACTCCTAGAACTCCACCGCCCAGAAACAATGCACCAGTACCCTACGCTGGACGTAGAGACTTAGGCGAGAACCAATGTGCATTTTGTAAAGAGTACGGACATTGGAAGTCCCAATGTCCGGTCCTGTTAGACATGAATAGGAACAAATAGACAAGAGAACTAGCGAATGGACCGAGAAATAGAGGATGTGGACGAGGGTACGCAAACAACGCTAGTGACGAAAGGCCAGGTAGAACGAATACATTTGACCGTCCCCGACAGAATCAGTACCAGCAATCTGACTGCGACAACGCATACGACTTTGCATAGGACTGCCAAGGGCAAGGGAGGGATTCAGTCGAGCTCTATGTTGACCAGCAAGGCCCTTATGTTACCGCAAAGGTCCTAGGCACGAAGTCTCCATTTCTGGTAGACACGGGAGCAACACGTAGTGCATTATCCAAACGACTGATTCCAAGGGCACCCTTATCTGGCTCACACGTGACATCAATAGGATTTGATGGTACGCCCTCCACCAACCCCTTGTCCAAACCGATCCCTTTTGACCTTGAAAACAATATCAGTGACACAACATTCCTCCTCTCCTCCAATACCCCAGACGCCATTATGAGTCTTGACTTGCTGAAGCATTTTCGAGCAACTATCAGGTGCTCGCCCGACGGAGTCCGAGTCATCCTATTTGACATCCCCAGCCTACTCAGATCTTGCCCTTCACGACACATGTACCCCATTACTGACGCAGACATGTCCCTACTTGATACGTTACCCACACTTATGGGCGAAAGCGGACTCAGACGTAGGACGAATGATGATAGACCCAGTCCATGTGACTGTACGACAGGATGCGACCCTACCGAAAGTACCCCAGTACAAGATATCACCAGAAGGCGAGAAAGCACTGATTGAAATAATACAGTCGCTAGTAGATGCAGGAGTAGTAGAAGAAGTAGTAAGCAAAATCTGCAACAGCCCAATTCTGCCGATCATCAAAAGGCAAGGAGAGGGAGATGAGAAAGCGTACCGCTTCATTATCAACCTACGTGAGATCAACAAGATAGTCGTGCCACAGTATCCTGTAGTCTCTGACATCACCACCATCCTGACCTTGATCCCGTCCACTGCCACCGCCTTCACTGTCATTGATCTCAAGAATGCCATCTTCTCCATACCCATTCACCCAGACAGCTGCTACCTCTTCGGATTCACCCTAAAATCCCGCTTGTATAGATTTTGTAGAGCACCCCAGGGGTACACCGAAAGCCCGAGTATCTATAGCCAGGCGCTCAAAAGACAGCTAGATGCAGTTCAGTTACCGGACGGAGTGGTGTTGATACAGTATGTCGATGATATCTGTAGTAATGAATCACTGCACATAAAGGGTTCCAAGAACAATTTATTAAGTCCTTAAATAAACAGGTGCTCCCAGCTTGGCGGCATAGTCTCACCACTAACATTCTAACGCTTACACACGGAGGCAGAGCGGACCGTACCAAGGAGGGAGAGGGGAGAGGGGTGAGTGGGGAGAAGGTCCACCCTGTGTCAAGTTACAACACACCTTTCCCCTTAAGGAGAACAGAAAAGAGGGGAAAACAAGGCCCCAGGCTGGGGAGGAGGAGAGCGGACAAGAAGAGAAGCGAAAAGGAAGAGGGGTAAAGGAGGCGAGAGAGATATAGCGGGGAAGGGAGAAAGAGAGCGGGAGAGAGAGAGAGAGAGAGAGAAGGTAGAAGGAAAGACCAAGGAGCAGGGGGAGGGGTGACTGCCACACTGGATAAAATACTGCAATAGGAAAAACTGGGTCTTGCGCAGAAGACCCATTTAAGTTTCAAAAATAGAACTGCCTGAAAGAGAATGCAAAATCCCCCTACCAAGTAACAACAAAGGGGTATTTAGGGACAGGTGAAAGGTGCTTTCTAATAGTCAACTTTAGTGGATAACTTCTAAAGCATTCTAGTAATCTTCAGTATCGAACTCACTGGTGGTGTTATAGAATAAGAGGTTCATTTGTTCCGCAAGGTCCAACTCAATGTCCTGACCTTTCTCCCACTTGGAAGAACGACCTTCGCAAGTGGAAGTAGCAGAGTCTTCCTATCCCTTGAACACCTCTTCTCCCGCAACACCATTACGCATCCTGTAAGCTCCTAGGTTTGCATCATGACATAGGTGTTGAAATGGTTTGTGTGCTACTTCACTTTCCACCACTGGCTCTTCAAAGTCTGAACATGCCCAGCAGTCTATTTCACTATCGTGTTCCACACACTTCTTTCTAGTATTTTTATCTCCATCCAGGAGAGTGATCATAGCATTAAGGTTCTTTTTCTTGGGCAGTTTCCTGGGCCAGGCCACACTGCATCTACTCTCACTGATACAACAAGACTCCATTTCAATGTCAACCTCGGTGACAGGTCTCGACCATCTTCTAGCTTCATTTCCTTGGCCGTGAACAGTATCAAAGCTACTATTAAATTCCATTTTAAACAGTTCAAGTTCATTAGCACGAGCTTCATCAGTAATAAGTCTGTCCTCCCGTTCCATCAAGTGACTACAGTAGGAGGACTCCGTAGGGTTTTCTAGGCCGCAAAACTCATGCTCCCTCCTGTAATCACCGAGCAGACCCTTCTTCCCTGACACAACTTTAAATAGGGGACATTTTAGGATTTCCTGCGCTTCCTTACTCTCACTCTTCAACTTATCACTACAAAAAATTTGAAAATATTTTCCTTTATTTTCACCCTTTGACTCAAAGAGGCTTAGACCCTCTTCTCCTTCCTGTTCATAAATATCCGCACACTCCTCCCTTGTTTTGGTCCAGAGTTCGGCCAATACATTTCTTTGCTGCACCACGTTGCAATTCAACAGGTTATTCTTACATTTTTTTTTTCCTCGATCTTTAGGTTTTGTAACTATACGCTCTCCCATTCTCTCCAATTCTCTACTTTTTACAACTTTTCCTTCACTGCCTTTTCTCCCGTATTCTTTGCTTATTTTCATTTCGTTCACCAAACCTTGGTAAGTTTCTTGTTTTTCATTGAATTCGTCCTTAACTGTTTCTTTTTTCCATTTCTTTTTCCTTGCTGCTCCTTCCTTGACTACCACGCCTTTTGATGGTGGCGTTCTTGCATTTAACGGTTCACACTTTGCTACTTGCCCACTTTTGTTCTGCGCCAGCTCACTCATGTGTTCATTTCTTTTTTTATTTAGTGATCTTCTTAATTTCCTTTGATCCTTCCACCCTAGCATGGAGGGTCCACTTTCTGTTATATATATGGTACTCCTAGTACTTTTTTTCTTGTAACTTAAATCCAGCACTTTGTATCCTATTAAGTCAATGTCCTCCCCTGTGTACGTTTTTAGGGATATGTTGGCCTCTCTTAATTCATTTCCATGTTTTATAGATAATTTTCTATTCCATACACTCTTGCTTACAACACTATAATGTGATCCTGAATCTGTAATTATTTCTATGTCTACTCCGCCTATGAAGATGGTACACACAGGGTTCATCTCACTTGTATAAACCTCCTCTTTGTTATCCATTTTTTCCTTGAAAACTTCATACCTTTGTGATTTAACAAACGAGACTTGCTTATAATGTTCATCCAACACATTCATGATGTTCTCAAACATATTCCTATCAGTTCCTTTATCGATTACCTTTTCCATTTTATGGTACACTTTTCGTCCACCGGTTCCTAAACTGTGAAATAATATTTCAGCCTTTTCCTCAGGTTTTAATAGATCTTCCTTTTCATCAAAAACTGATATATAATTCTCGAAATATTCTTTCCACTCTCTCCATTCTACAATATTTTTTTCCTGCTCTTCCATAAACGGCTCAGGTGGCGGTAAATTACACATTCGACCCAACTCCCAGCTCCGTACGTTATAAATTGTAACCCTAAATTCCACTTTATATTGTTTTTTATAAGTGCTAAAAGAGTTCTTATTTCAAAAATTTGTGAACTTCTCTCGTTTTCAAATTATAAGGATACAGTCTTGGGGTTACTCCAGCGTCTTTCGTGCTGAAAATTACTCCTTGTATGCACGTTTTAATTTTAGCCAGGAATTCTCATGAAGATGTAATTTCCGCATCCAACAGAAAGGTGGCGCCTCAAGTGAAAAACGTAGAACGCTCTAGCGCGCAAAACTGAGGAAAGTGATGCGCTAGCTATGCGCCTCAGGAGTAGACAATTTGCCTACCTCACGTTAATTAGAAACTCGCAGATGCTGGTTTACTGGTAAGGAGTAGTCCAGTTTCTTCGCTAACATTGAGAACATCCAAGGAATGCCGCCGCTAACATGCGTCACTCTTCCACCTTAGTGCATGAAAATGTTCGTGCGCTGCTTTATACTTAGGAGTTAATCACATTCAAGCTCAACGCTGTGGAGAATTCACCCTACTAGCAAATGTCCCAAATAAACACAGCTAAATGAAAGTTGTCTCCAATTAAAGACGATATTGCCACATACAGTCAAGCCAATTATCCTATGTGGCTAAATCTCTCAACACTTGAATTAAATATAATTATTTGTGATTGCTGTCACGTTTTGTACTACAGCTTTCTTTTAAGTTGTTACAGTCTTAATCCCTACTTTTCCGGAATATTTTCATGAGGGAATGTGGCAAATGGCCCACAAGGTGGCAGTGCGCTAAGACGCCTGCTATAATTATGTGCAGTGGTGGAAGGTTTATTCGACCAAAATCAGAGATCTGAGGAGAATAACTTTTAGAAAACTGAATGCGCGCCGCTTCACATTAATTTCATAACTACAGTTGCAGAGAACGCTTAATCCTTTGCCTCGCACACTTCTCCTCAAATTAACTTAAAGTGCACACCTCTTGAACTCACGTAGATACCAGTCTACTACCACTTGGGTATTACTTTTCACCAATATTTCAAATCACGAGTACGCCCAAGGTTTATGCAGAATATTACTGGTCAAATTAAATCAGCTTAAAGTTCAAGGAAATGTGTTATTCAACTCACTCAAATTTCAACACTTGCCGGACTTCACAGAGGCTTCTTTTTTTTTTTCTCAACTCATATATTCATCTTATGTGAAAATACACATCACGATGTCATCCTTAAATTTCTTCAGTGGTGGATTATCCGGCAGAGTAGTTTGCTGCGTCACGTTCACTTTGACAGCTTCTCAACTTAGCCCCTGCCCCCTATCGGCAACCAGTCAGGTTGAAGACTCCCCGAATACTTGTAATGAAGTCGGGAGAAATGGGGTACTCTGATACTGACGGATCCCGTCTTCGACACAACGGAGTCTGAGGAGAGTGTGTGCCACTCCGGCACTGCACCGACAACCAAGCTCAGCTCCTCCTCACTAGCGCCAACAGCAGCCGTTCCTCCTCACGCGCTCACCCTCGGCGTCTTCTCTCTCTGTGGTAACGGAACCGGCCACAGCTCTTAGGACAGCTCTGACACGGTCACGCTATGCTCCACTCCGCCGGCGCTACCTGCAGCCGCTTCACCTGATCTGTTGCAGACAACACAGCAGGGCACTCCAAAGGGATACCAATTAAAAGATCCACCAACGCCAGTCAGACTTCAAACGGAAAGACAAGATTCCTCTCCTCCACACGGCACAAGCTCACCTTCACCGAGGCCACACACCCGACTTCCTTTATCATTCCGGATGCGAGCAGCTCACGTCCCCAAGGGGAACACCTTGATGAGTACAGCTTAATTCACCGATATGTCCGCCGTTCCTGTGATCTTCTTTCATCAACAGGGTAATTCATCAGTTTCAACACTTTTCTCCGCTCAAGCATCAAGTTGCTCCAGGGGGGAGGCACCACGCTGACCCTGGCTCAGCTCCTCGTCCTCGTCGCCAAAAGTGTAGTAATGAATCACTGCACATAAAGGGTTCCAAGAACAATTTATTAAGTCCTTAAATAAACAGGTGCTCCCAGCTTAGCGGCATAGTCTCACCACTAACATTCTAACGCTCACACACGGAGGCAGAGCGGACCGTACCAAGGAGGGAGAGGGGAGAGGGGTGAGTGGGGAGAAGGTCCACCCTGTGTCAAGTTACAACAATATCCTTTTAGCAGCCGACACCACTCCACTTGCAGTTACAGCGCCATCCAGCTCCTACACTTCCTTGCAGAGAATGGTCACAAAGTTTCCGGAAAGAAGTTGCAGTTTTGTAAATCCCAAGTGACATATCTAGGACACCTCTTATCAAAGGAAGGGAGGAAACTCACACCTGACAGAATCCAAACTATCCTAGACACTCCCATCCCTAAGAGCCAGAAGCAAGTCCGCTCTCTGGTAGGCCTCACCTCATTCTGCCAACAGTGGCTGCCGAACTTTAGTCTCATTGTTATGCCCCTACTTTCCCTTCTAGCCAAAGATGTTCCCTTTCTTCTCCCTTGGACCCCTGAATGCCAGACCTCGTTCAAAGAATTGTGAGACGCCCTTTGTTCGGCACCCGTTCTAGGAACCCCAAACTACTCCAAACCATTCTCCCTTTTCACACACGAAAGAGCGGGATGTGCATTATCTGTCCTGACACAACTGATTGGCCCCAAACAGCGCCCTTGCGCTTATTTCTCAGCCACTCTTGACCCTGTAGCCAGAGCATTACCAGCTTGCCTACGAGCTGTTGCAGCCGCAGCAGTTTCGATACGACAGAGTGAAGGAATTGTGCTTTCCAACCCCCTTACGGTATTAGTACCCCATGCTGTTGACACGCTCCTGAATCAGACTAAGACCCAGCCTAGTGCACGACTGACCGGATACGAGTTGACCCTATGGGCACCACACATTACCCTGAAACGATGCACCACTCTGAACCCGGCTACATTGTTACCACTGCAGGAAAACGACCCTAATGTAACTCCCCTACATGACTGTGTGACCCTTACTGATGAACAGACGAAGAGTAGAGTAGACCTCCGAGACACTGCCTTCCCAGAACCTGACGGAAACTATGGGTAGATGGCTCGTGCATCAAACTCCCCGACGGCACCACCTCAGCTGCATATGCCGTCACTACAGCCCGAACCATTATTGAAACCACCCGCATTGCCCAGCGATCCGCACAGGCGGCAGAACTGATTGCCCTCACACGAGCATGTATTTAAACAGCAGGGACGACAGTAAACATTTACACGGACAACCAGTATGCCTTCAGGGTAGTTCACCATTTTGGGCTCCTATGGAGAGAAAGGGGATTCCTGACCTCACACGGCACACCGATCTTACATGGGGATCTAGTCTCAGCCCTGACCGGAGCAGTCCTCCTCCCCAAACAGCTAGCAGTAATCAAATGCCAGGCACATAAGAAATTAACAGACATTATAGGACAGGGAAATGCACTAGCTGACATCACTGCCCGAGCCACAGCTGAAAACAGAACAACGACACGAATGTATGTGACCAGGTCACAAGCAGAGAAATGAACAGACGCTAGGACCACTATAAGAGATATCCAACTGACGAGTACACCACACGAACTGACTGAATGGGCTCGGGTGGGACTAAAAGACGATGAAGGATGCTGGAGGACAAAAGACAAAGACAAATGGCTGCTACCTAACGCGTATCTGATCCCTATATTGACCATGGCACACTTACCCGCACACATAGGATCCGTTCCCATGACCAAACTGATTACTAGAGTATGGCATAATGACAGGATAGCAGATTCAGCAAAACGCCTAGTTCAACAACGCACGGTATGCCTACAACACAATCCAGGGAAAGGGACGGTAGTACCACGGGGAGGGTTTGGGGTCCCCGACCACCCCTTTGAAATCCTCCAAATGGATTACATTGAGTTAGAAAGGTGCCATGGTCTGAAATACGTCCTAGTTATTGTGTGCGCATTCAGCAAATGGGTGGAAGCTTACCCCACTCGTGACAATACCGCCACCGCTACTGCAAAGGTGTTGTTGAAAGAGTTTGTAGAATTTTATGGAGCGACAATGGCCCCCACTTCGTAGCCGAAGTTATCCAACTCATATTGAAAGGGTTGGGAGTAAAACAAAAGTTCCATGCAGTTTTCCACCCCCAATCTGTGGGCCTGGTAGAAAGGCACAACGCCACACTGAAGCTAAAGCTAGCAAAGATAGTTGCCACCACTGGATTAAAATGGCCCGATGCACTCCCACTAGCATTGCTATCAATGCGCTCCACCCCAACCAGACACCACTTGACTCCGTACGAGGTTGTCTTTGGCCGACCTATGAACATTTGGGCCGCGCCGAAACCAACCTCCATCCATGATGTCCCGGACATTCTAATGTCTGATTACCTGCATAATCTTACAAAAGAGCTAACTGTTATCCACCAACAGGTGCAGCAAGCCATACCGGACGCATCCAGGGGCCCCGGACACGACATCAAACCTGGAGAGTATGTCTT
Source organism: Lissotriton helveticus (assembly GCF_964261635.1). NCBI lineage: Eukaryota > Metazoa > Chordata > Amphibia > Caudata > Salamandridae > Lissotriton > Lissotriton helveticus. The sequence continues at coordinate 12,317,956 of NC_136066.1, read as the reverse complement.
AATCCGGAATTTTCAGAGATCAAAGAGTCTGGAACCCAGGTGGACGGGCCCCTGGCAAATCTTGATCACCACCCGAACTGCACTTCGAGTGGAAGGAAAGAAGAATTGGCTCCATGCGCACCACTGCAAAAGAATATCCCCAACCCTGACAGCGAACGAAAACGTGGACACCCAAAAAGAGCTCCTGACCAAAGACCGACCAGCCCTGAGTTGTTACCCAGAATCAGAGACACTCGAATTGGCAGAATTTTCCGATCCCACTGTGCCATCCAGAAAAGGGTACAACTTGCGACGAAAGGAGAGTGCTTCGGCAAAGCAGACCACTGACTGAGTAAAAAATCTCAAAGCGGTAGCTAACACTACAAAGGCTACCAGTAGAGACGCCAGACAAAGTATGTGGTCCTGCCAGTCACCGAGCCTCTTGAAGGTGATGGAAGATCCCGGATGACCGAAGACCCACCGCAAAGACCCCAAGACTGCCGAACTGCATAGCACAAAGACAATTGTACTTTTCGTTTCATCCCTCCTCAGCCTCTAGCTAATGGTCACAGTTTGGATCTTGGAAGAAAGTGCTCCCGCTCACAAGACAGTGATACCCACTATGCAGCCCACCACCAAGAAAAAACATTATTGGTCTCACTGTCACCCCATCTCCGAGAACGATGCAAAGAATTTTGGAACAACTCCTTTGTACAACTGCTGCATCAACACAACCTTGCTGCCAATGCCACGAACTGTTGGATCTGTGGGCTGCTACCACATGCAACCGAACATTTTATTCCCTTCATCCCTTCACCTTTCTCCGTCCATGGATCCTGCCTTGCCTGGTTAATGCTCCTGCAAGAGAGCTACAAAGACAATACTACATCTGATGGAACAATCACACAGTTCTACAACGAGTTCTGGCTGAACAAAACTGGAAAAACCTCTGTTCCCTTTTGCCCTCTGACCTCAAACACAACCTTTCAAATGAACATTCCGGAAAAAGAACGAATCAAAATGCAAGTGTTCAACAACCCAGCCAGACCTACCTTCTCATATCTGCGAAAATGGACTGCTGCAACTCTGACTGTGGTCCTATCTGTGGTGAACGTCTCAGGCCTTATTTGCATTGAGGGCCACGGGACGAAAATCGTGGGCCACAGCTCCTGCCCCATAAAAAGGACTCTGAACACTGTCGATCGCCCTTCATTTGTTGCATCACCAAATATGTACTTTGTCTGCGGTACAAAAGCTTACACCTGGCTCCCAAAGGGTTGGGGGGCACCTGCTACATTGCCTTTGTCCTTCCTCCAAAGTACGTAGCACCAGCAAGCCATCACAGACAGAAATGCTCAATGGACACAGAGCAAGCAGACTCCACTGCATCACAGTTCCTCGATGCAGCAAAAGGACTCATCCCTCTGTGGGGTCCGATGGCAAACAGTCGAACCATCCGGCATCTAACCCAAGCAATCGAAACAGCATTGAACATCACAGCCGGCATCCTCACAAACAACACAGCTGAGCTACAGGCGGTCCGCCTGGTGGCTCTACAGAACAGTCTTGTTTTAGACGTGGGACTAGCCGATCGTGGAGGAGCATGCCGCATCATCGGTGCCAGCTGCTGCACCTTCGTACCAGATAATTCACCTTCCGTTTATAAACCTATCGAACACCTTCACCGACTGGCATCAGAGATCCACCAAGAGCAAGAAGGCTGGACACTTGAAAGCTGGTTTTGGAACACTTTGAAACACTGGGGTTGGAAACTATTGATGATAATATTGGTGCCAGTTTTCATAATATGTGGTTGTTGCCTGGGGATACAATGCATACCGCCCCTGTGCTCTCTTTTTATGAACTCTATTTGCCCTAAGACTTTGGACACTAAATTTGAAAATATGAAAACATTATATGACATAGAGATACGAAATATGATGAACATTGATGTAAATTGACAAGTTGTCTAGGATATGTTCAAAGAGAGGACTGTGGAATACTAGATTACGATATGAACACTACCGGCGCCATCTTGTCCGAACCTAGGCCGTACGAGCACGTAAGCGGCAGCCATCTTAGACACCATGGCCACTTCGTACATTGCCGATCACCTGCACGTCTCCCTGACCTCGCTATCATCTCCCGCGCGCTGGCAGCCCCCAAGCACACATGCTAGAACCATAAAGCATCCTCAGCGCGACCCTGCCCCGGAGCCACTTCCCGTGCCGAACCCACACGCCCTTTCATCCCTCGCGCTCGAACAGACCCCTTTGATAACCTCTTCCCCTGCACCTGGTTGTGCGATCCGATCCCAGGCCATAAGCAACCCCTGCGGATACAGTTTATTGCCCCCGTACAGTAGGATCTCGCCTGCCATGAAAGGAGCCGGAATTAATCGATGCCACAACCCCATGAGATCCGACCGATTGAGCGTATTTCAGCTCCTGCCGGAATGCCCAGCTGCGCGATAGCCATCACCTATTGAGATTGGGGAGGGGGACATTTACTGTGTGAATATGTGTGAGAAGAAGCCTAAAGCGGGGATTCCAGAAATGGTTAACGTACATCAAAGTAATGTCAGGAATGTGTTACACTGCAATAAAGAGTTAAGATTGTGTATAAAAGGCCAGGCCGCAGAGATGCAGACAGAGCGTCTTGAGACGACACTCTGCTTGTCTGATCAGACGTGTTTTCCTTCGAAGAAATAAACCCGTTTCCTGCTTTCCAGTTTCAGCGCCCGCCTCTTTATTTGATAAATTATCGAATGAATTAGAGGTGAACAACGCCAAGCAGTGCTTGAGGATATCTGGGGAAAATCTGCTTATTCTACACTACAGGAGTTACTTTACAGAGGTATTGATTTAAGAATGCTGAAGAAGGTTAAAAGAACAGGAACAGATTATAGGCATCCCTGGTTTTTAGGTCTCGGCCTATTTCCATTCCGCAGGAATGGAATAGGACGAGTCTATAGCAGTGAAACCAAGAGTTTCACCATGAGCCCAAAAAAGAGGTTTTTCACGGGTGCATGTGATCTCGTGCACGAGCTTGCCCGAGCCTTCTGCCTGCCTCCTGCCTTGAAGGCAATCTGCTTCTCCGCCCCCTGCTGTTCCCTCCCACTCGCTCGCACATCAAAGGCTGCTCACTGAAACACCATATGCCTGCTCCCCACCCCCCCCCACCAGACTTCATTGGAATGTGCTACGTGCATTCTCCCCTCCCTTTCAGCCCTTTTAGCCTCTTTAGCACCTCCCCTCTCTCTCCCCGCACACAGCCTTACTTGGATTTCTCCTCCCCCTCCCCAAAGAGATTCTAATCTGTGCTTTTCCGCCAAAGCCATTACAACTTCAACGGCTGTGTCTCCATAAGAAAATGAATAGTTCTACAGCCGTAATTGGGCTTGATTCTCTGGTGAAATCCCTCAATAAATAGAAGCAGTTGTGCTACATTCACGTGAAGTAGCAAGATGTTATACCTACTTGCAAGTAAATAAATGTTTCTTTTGAAGACTGTGTTTTTTCTCACATATGCCTTTGTTGGCAGTCTTATGGAATTCTCCTTGTGTTGGTGCTCGTTTAACTCGTTGCTTGTTATTAGTGTGTTAATGTTCACTCCCGTAAAAATAAGCACCCTGGATCATTGTGTTTCCCCTCAAAAGAGGCACCTCCGTGAGGCATTTCAGGTGGTCTGATGTTTTTCAGACAGCCCGTATCACCCATCTGCTGAGCTCGAGTCCCACCCAGCCCACGTCCTGCTTCCGTAGAGGCTAAAATGACCGCACTCATTGGTGACGCCAAATTCACTTTTCTGGGCTTTCATTGGGGGAGTCCGGCACCACAGCCTGCCTCTCCCCTGAACGCTAGGAGCAGGGAAGACTGATGCTAGTGTGAGAGATTCGGAACTTTCCCGCATACTTCAGTTTCCTTTGGCCGCTCCCCCACTAAACTCCACATTGTTTTGGCAAAACCAAACCGATCAATGCAGTTTACTTTAATAACTTATTTTCCTTCCCTTTGATGCATTTTGCTGACAATACTTTTGACTTCTAATTTCCCAGATAGGCACTCAGCGTCAGGTGTCGGTGGTAGTTCCTATCCTGATAGTTTCAGTTTTGACTTGCTAATTATTTAAATAGAGAACTACAAGTACCAGGAAGCAATTAAAGGGCAGGGAGGCAAATGATGGTTTGATATCTATAATCTATGCGACCTGCTGGTCTCTTACTTCGGTGCTTTTCTTTGAAGCGTTTATGCAGTAAAAATCTCTGTCCCCGTGGAGTGGGTCATCAGTTGTGTCTAGGAGGCTAGAATAACCTGCCTCTGTAGTAAGTGACCCGACCGCTGAGAGCGGTAACCCCGCCTCCACGCACCTGAACATGTGGGTTTAATCAGTTTTTGAAATGGGCTGCAGGAGTGGTACAGTCCTGTCCCGTGGAAGGGAGCCGGTGTTTTTTACGGTCGTCCATGTGAAAGTCGAATTCACACGCCTGGATTGGTAATTTTTCCACTATTCAGTTATTTAGATGCTGGGGCATCTCTCTGGCCAGCTATCAAGATGGCGGGCAGCTTGAGTCTGATAGCAGCACCGGGCTTGCTTTCCTTGTCTGTGCTGCAGTCTGCAGCGGCTGTGAACGTACTCCTTGTGTCCACGATAAAATGTCTTCAAGACTTACACCGTCATCTCCTCCAAGAGGGCAGTGCTCAGTAGGCGATCGCATGCACTGTGAACATTAGGTTAACAGGTGTGTGCATTACATACTATCCATATTGCTTTCTGTCCATAGCTGCTTCTTTCAATTGTATACACTTTTCGTAAGCAGCGCGGCACAGGAGGTGTGCTGTGCTGCTTCCGAAAAAGTTGCATTTTTCTTTCTTTCTTCTGCTTTGTATTCTGGTATCTGTAGTTCTGCATTATTTATCATTGAAAATTGAATAGCCGTAGTAAAATGGGAGGCAAGAACATAATCAGTAGCGAGTGGAAGTCCTGCTCGAGACACTGGAGAACCGGGTATCTCTGGCTCCAGGTTACATGTGGTGGGGAGAGGTCTGCCGTCCCTGTCGTTACCGAGTACTTTGTAAACTGAGGGGTAGTGGTGGTGTTAGCGACTTCGCTGTGAAGCACTAGCAGTTACTACAGCCGGTTGATGTCACTCTCTGTCTCACTGTTGATAGATATGTATCACAAGCAGGGCGAGACTATGGAGAGATGAGTGGTAGTGAGGGAGTTCATGAAAGACGTCATGGTGGGGTGCCCAATAAAAAGACTGTTGCACCGGGTGCCAACACCTCAGATGCCGGCCCTGATCACAAGGATCAAGCACTAGTCCGGGCCATTACTACAGTTTCTGTGTTAAATATTAAGGGACACCACCACATCACTCAGGTACACCATCACACCACTCAGCAACACCACCACACCACTCAGCAACACCACCACACCACTCAGGGACACCACCACATCACTCAGGGACACCACTACATCACTCAGGGACACCACCACATCATCACTCAGGGACACCACCACACTACTCAGGGACACCACCACACCACTCAGGGACACCACCACATCACTCTGGGACTCCACCACACCACTCAGGGACACCACCACACCACTCAGGGACACCACCACATCATCACTCAGGGACACCACCACACTACTGAGGGACACCACCACATCACTCAGGGACACCACCACATCACTCAGGGACACCACCACATCACTCAGGGACACCATCTCACCACTCAGGGACACCACCACATCACTCAGGGACACCACCACACCACTCAGGGACACCACCACATCACTCTGGGACTCCACCACACCACTCAGGGACACCACCACACCACTCAGGGACACCACCACAGCACTGAGGGACACCACCACAGCCCTCAGGGACACCACCACAGCCCTCACGGACACCAACACGGCACTCAGGGACAACACCACAGCCCTTAGGGACACCAACACAGCACTCAGGGACACCACCAAATCACTGATGTACACCACAAAATCAATCAGGGACACCACCACACCACTCAGGGACACCACCACACCACTCAGGGACACCACCACACCACTCAGGGACACCACCACACCACTCAGGGACACCACCACATCACTCTGGGACACCACCACATCACTCTGGGACACCACCACATCACTCTGGGACACCACCACATCACTCTGGGACACCACCACACCACTCAGGGACACCACCACAGCCCTCAGGGACACCAACACGGCACTCAGGGACACCACCACATCACTGATGTACACCACAAAATCAATCAGGGACACCACCACACCACTCAGGGACACCACCACACCACTCAGGGACACCACCACAGCACTGAGGGACACCACCACAGCACTGAGGGACACCACCACAGCCCTCAGGGACACCACCACAGCCCTCAGGGACACCAACACGGCACTCAGGGACAACACCACAGCCCTTAGGGACACCAACACAGTACTCAGGGACACCACCACATCACTGATGTACACCACAAAATCAATCAGGGACACCACCACATCACTCAGGGACACCACCACACCACTCAGGGACACCACCACACCACTCAGGGACACCACCACATCACTCTGGGACACCACCACATCACTCTGGGACACCACCACATCACTCTGGGACACCACCACATCACTCACGGACACCACCACATCACTCTGGGACACCACCACATCACTCTGGGACTCCACCACATCACTCTGGGACTCCACCACATCACTCTAATACACCACCACATCACTCAGCACCACAACAGCACTGTCCTTGCTGGCTAACAACAAGCATTCCCGTAGCCAATAGGACTCGCATTAGGAAAGTGTAAGCCATTGGCTTTGTAAATAACAATGCTATTAATTTATATATTTTCAATGCCAACACATATTAAAAAAATAATTGTCATTTACAATACCAATACCTCACACTTTCCTAATGCGAGACCTATTGGCAACGCCAGTGCTTGTTATTCCTACTGTGAATCTGCCTGTGCTCTCAACAGCGCTGGGACATCCAGTTATCAGTTGTGTGCCTGCGAGGGCGTGTGCAGCAGCACGGGGGACCCATCTTAATGTTCATAGTTCAGCGTGTAAGTGCACTAACTTTTTTTAAACATATAACACACATATATATCTGCAAAATGCCTATAACAGACTCTCACACATCACCTGTGTTGGACTTGGCCCTTAGGGCAGGTTCACCCCTAAACTTTTTGCTTTTATTTGTGACCCTGTGTTAGTGATTTTTGGGTCTCTGCGCACTTTTTCCCTGTGTCCTAGAGTAAAGTGCGTGCGTGTAGTGTGGCTGGCCTGCCCCCCTCCCATAGGAATGCATGGGGAATGTGTGTGTCCCTGGTAGTTCCTGATGCGTGGGGAGTGCAGGCTTGAGTTTAGTATGTGTGAACTCGTGTGAGTGAATGCTGTGAGATGGTGTATGTGGCATGTATGTGTCTACTAGGGAAGTGCCACTTCCAGACATTGATATGTGTGTGCAGTAAGGGTGCTGGAGCGTGATTGGCTGGAGCTGGCTGGGATGCCAGGCTCCAGGAAGTCTGGGTGGGTCTGCCCGGTGGTGAGTGTGAGATTAGCATGAGTGATGTGAGGGAGGAGTGTACCTGGTTCCTGATGGGCTGGGTTTTCCCCACACAATGCTGGCTCCGCCCCCTGTGGTGCGTCTAACGACCCTAGCCTCCCCAGTGAATGAAAGGGGTGGTTGGGCCATCAAGGGTGCTCCAAGACCAGTTGCGACTGGTCTCCCCCCACCCTGCACCTACAAACAAAGGAGTTATGAGTATAAAAATGGGGCTGTGTCCCCACAGAAACGGTTCTCTTTTCTGATCCTGCCAGAGGGGGCTGTTGCTGCTGCTGGGGCCAGGAGGAACCGCCACTTGGAGTGTCTCCCTGCCTGGAGACCCAGTGAGCTGGCTCTGGGCCCAGCCTTGCCCCCCTGCCTGCCTCCAGCCCCTGCTGGAGCTTGTGCTGTGCCTATAGCACTGAGAGCACTGCTCTCGGTCCTTCAGCGCTGGGGAGCGCTGAAATCCCTCGCCTAGCGCTTGAGAGCGCTTCATTTGGCCCATAGCGCTGTGAGCGCTTTATTTGGTTCTGTGGCGCTTGGGAGCGCCTGTTCTTCGTTGATTAGCGCTGCTAGCGCTTTGTTACCGAGCCGGTGCCCACCCGGCGTTTGCGGAGTTCTGCGGTGCTCGCTATTTGATTTCCGAGTGCCCACCTCGGATTATTGCTATTTTAATTAGAAGCCGGAGCCCACCCGGCATTGCCCCGTGGTTTCACCGCCACAGCCCCGGGACCGAGAGAGTGCAGCCGCTGACATCACCCGGAGAGCCGCGCTGTTATTGGTTACAGCTGCCGGAGACTCGCCGGGCGACTCGCGCTGTGATTGGCTGCTGGGAGGACCGAGGACCGGAGAAGCAGGAAGCAGCCTGCCGCGTCTCGTGTGAAGAGCCGGTTGAGGCTCTTGGGGGCAGTCACCCTTGTTCTGAGTCCCCCGTGAGGGACTCCACCGTGCCACACGTGTCTTACGAGTCCAGAGAGACTCGAGGGGGCCAGGTCTTTTGTTCTTTGAGCCTGAGAGGCTCCAGGCCCCTATCTGTTCGTCGAGCCCGAGAGGCTCACAACCCAGATTCGGTCTGAGAGCCCAGAGAGGCTCTGAGGGTGCCAGTTGCTTTGCGAGCCCAGAGAGGCTCGAGTGCCCATTCGTGTTTTGAGAGCCTGAGAGAGGCTCAGGGCACCATTTCTTGTCCTAGAGCCCAGAGAGGCTCAGCAGTGCCACAGTGGTGGTTCTTGAGCCCACGAGGCTCCAACGTCGTCCTAACTTTCCTGCACCAGTTGCCCAGCACTTTGTGGGCAACTGCCACGTTTAGGCTTGTGTTCTTGGCTGCCCGCGCAGCCTGCCTAACATTGAGACTCAGGGCATTTCAGCCCTTGTGAGGCCAGTTGGCCTAGGGACAGTCACAGGTGGTGACTTATGTGAGTTTGGCGCAATTGTTCTTTTCCTGCACCTCTGAATGTGTTTTTATGCGTCATGTGCCTTGTTCTTACACCTCTGAATGTATTGTTGATGCGTCATGTGTTTTCCTTCCTACACCTCTGAATGAATGTTATGCATTGCATCATGTGTTATGTTCTTACACCCCTACAGGTATTGTGATACTTAGGTGGTTGTTTTTCTCCTAGTGCAGGTGGTGCTAGTGAGGTCCTGGTTACCAGTGATTACTGGTTGTGTGCTACATGTGCTAGTTTTATGCTAAAGTCATTATATGATTTATGTGCTGAGTATTGTTTCTACAAAGTATTCTTTCTACAAGTGCTAAGTTCTAAAAGTGCATACCCTTGACAGTGGTCCAGGTGGCCCTGTCCTGTACATTATCCCTTGTAAATTCCGCCCGTGCATGTTGGCACAGTGTAACAATATGTGTGTCTTATCTAATGTATATTTATTATAATACAAAGGCTATTTTTATATAACCTTGTGTGGAGTTTCCTTTGTGGTGGGCCTTTGGTTGTTGTTGCTGGGGTGCGTGTGCAAACACTTAACTCACATCGCCTCCAAGTTTAGCCTTGCTGCTCGCGCCACGTTACCTAGAGGGTGAGCAGGGGTTATCTTGTTGTGTGACTCCCTTGCCCTGACTTGGGAATGGGGATTTCTGACTGACTTTGGCAGGAGCCTTGGCCGGCAGGGGGTCCCGTTTCTAACAACCCACATTAACAATAAATGAATAGAAAAGGGTATTTCAATCAATCTATTCAAGAATTATTAAAGGTCATCAGGGCAAAACTCTCCAAAGAACAGAGCCAGCTCTATCAGGGGCCCCCTGAAAGGTTGGGGCCCTGGGCCAGAGCCCACTTTGCCCATGCCTTAAAACGTCTCTGAATGCATCAACACAAATTACATATCTACATATTGAGTTGGAGTGTGATGACCCTTGCACAATCCATTGTTCTATATTGTGCCAGAGGTGTTTTCTAGTCACTATCAGTCCCTATAAATGAGTTTAGGGACACAGAGAAACTACAAACCGCCATTTATAAGCAAACTAGCAGCCCGCCCCGGCGTTGCCCGGGGCAGAAGGGGGCTGGGGAGGCATTTTAAGGCTCTGTGCACTCCCGCCCGCACAGACATTGCCCAGACCGCATCCCTCCCGCCTCCCGCCTCGCCGCCACCCCCCGCCGCCCACCCCGACATTGCCCAGCCCGCCTCCCGCCTCCAGCCCCGACATTGCCCAGCCCGCCTCCCGCCTCCAGCCCCGACATTGCCCAGCCCGCCTCCCGCCTCGCGCCTCGATCCTCCCGCCCGCCTCCAGCCTGCCTTTGCCTTACCTGAGCCGCCCGCAACGGACTTCACCGCCACTCCTCGCCGCTCTTTGCCTTACCTGAGCCGCCGCCCACTTCGGACTCCACCGCCACTCCTCGCCGCACGTCACCGCTCCTCCCCGCATATCGTCATTACGTCTAGGTCGCGGTCAGTGCTACGTCGCGGCCGACGCTTGTTTTAGGGGACTGCTTTGTTTACAAAATGTAATTTTTTAATTTACGTTTTTTTAAAATTTAATGTCGCCTATGTCCATCTACACACCATGAGGATTCCAACAATGTATCGGGTGTGTAGATTGACGCTGTGGTTCCCGAGTTTACCTGGCCAAAAGGTGCAAGTTCTCTCTTTATAATAGTAGTATAGATAACAAACTCAAATTAACACTAAGAAACATAGAATGAACGTTTAAACAGTTTATTTCTAAAACCCAAGTCTAGTGCATAAAATCTAAACGGTAACCACACAGAATGAGAAAATAAATGCAGTAGTGCATGACATGTCCAGCAAAAACAATGTGAACATTGTTTTTTTAACATTTCTTTATTAGATTTAAACCCATTAGGTACAGTAGTGCACTAACATTTTATACCATAGTACTTTGCGTCCGTTGCCAATAATCACACCTTCTAAATGAGCAATTAAGAAGCAATCAGCATTTCCCTCAAAGTCACCACATCACCCATTGGGGTGAGAAACAGGGTTCTGCAGTGTGGTTGTGGGCTTCGCGCATGTATGTGGCAGACCTAGCAACAATGTGAACATTACTAACATGAGTAGCAAGTTCCTAGCATCCCAACACCCTATTGCTACTTCTAATGGCTATGCACAATTTTAGCTAAACTAAAACATAGCAACCCTATAAATCGAGTTTCTCAAGATTGATTACACAGTATGTCATCTCTCCATACAAAAATAGCTGTTTAACAATTCTCTGTCACATTCCTTGCCGAGGCACAGTGTCTGTCAGGCTGCACAAGGGCCAGTCTGACAGACACTGTTCACTTTCATCTCAGGCAGCCAGGAGCCAGACAGGCTCATTTAACCAGGCTCATGGCTGCCTGAGCTGAAAGGGAACAGTGTCTGTCAGGCTGGCCCTTGTGCAGCCTGACAGACACTGTTCCTGAGGGGCTCCTGGCTGCCTGAGCTGAACTTTGCTGGGCTGAGCAAGTCACAGCTCCTGGGGGCGTGACCTCCTCCGCTCAGCAAAGGTCCCTAAGGCCCTCCCCTCGGTGACGAGGGGTATCAGCACTGATTGCTTCGCACCTGGCAGCTTCAGTTTTAAGCCCCGATGTGCCCAAGGTCGAGTGTCAATCAGTGACACTTCATCACAGAGTGGGGTAGGTCAGCAGTCTCACTGACCCCATCCCACCCTGTGATGACGTTGGGACTGCTGCCTAACCTCATTGGCTAACGTAGGTCATCCAATTAGGGAACGCAGCAGTCCCAAGCCTCCTGGAACCTCTGAGGCAGAGCTGGCTGCAGGTCAGCGGTAGAAGTGGGCGGGGACGGAAGGGCACGGCGCGCCGCTACTTCTAAAAATTATTTCAGTCCGTTCCCCTACTTCTTACTTTCAAAAATGCATCCCGGGACGGCAAGAATAGTCCTACTTAAAACAATAGCTTTTTTTCCATCTTCCAGGGGCTGCTCGCACTTCTCTGTTGAACTCCAGAGGCTGCAGCAGCCCCTCCCTGAGCTCGCACGAGGGCAGGCCCATTGTCACTCCGATTGAGGGTGATTATCCCCTTTCCAATGACAATGCGCCCGCCCGCTGCCTGCCTTTAGCATATGCCAGTGAGATCTGCATGAGGTGTCTCTGGTATCTGGGTGCAGGCCATGGCTCGTTGTGCAACAAATATACGAGATGGGTCCACAAATGTTTAGTCAATACTTTAAAACAATCCCGCTGGGGCGGGGCTAGCGTGAGAGGTGCGCTGTGGGCAGTGTAATCTGCTGTTTGGAAAACACAACCCTGACGTCGACGACGCGGAGGAGGCGAGGAAAAGCATTACATTCGATCAAGCTATTTTTTATAGACAGTATACTTGTAAAAACACTTGTGGCTGTCAAAGGCGTGCCCGAGGGTGCTTGCTGCTTCTAATGCGTTTTATGGAATATTTGCTGAGTGCTCTAAGCTGTGTTTTTATAAGTGTGTGGTTTTCTGCTCGGTACGTGAAGTATTAAAGGGGAAATCCGGCGAATATTACATTAGTCTCAACACCCAGCAGACGTAATTGAACAAGGGAACATCGTGGGATGCCTATTGTTGGGGATTGTTCGAAATACAGGTCTTGATAAAGAGAACGGGGTTTTGCTTTAGACTGCGAGACCCCTTTAACTGGAGGTTAAAATGCCCCGAACTTTGAACTACACTTATAATGGCAAGCAGCACGTGACGAGAGTGAGCTTTGCACTCCCTAAAAGAGCGGCCTTCACTGCTCCATCCAACCAAGGGAGTAGTCAGAAAATTAGAATGCCCCCCATTTTGCAGTAAACCTCTGATGCACACCAAGCAAAATAAGTAAATGTGCCCATCCTCCACTCGAAGAGCTCCTGGTCTCTTTCATCCAAGCATATATCCACCCATCAATTCACCCACTATCTCACCTTAACATTCTGTCATCCATTAATTCATTTATTCATCATTCAATTTATTCCTATCCCAAACGTTCACCAACTCTGCAACCCATCCATTCTCTCTGCCATCCGTCCATCATACATTCTTCCACTGCCATTCATTCATTTGTCTTTTTACCCACTCATCTATCAATCCTCTCATCCATCCTTTCACCCTTCCTTCTATTCAATATGTTATGTTATGTTAAGATAGTTTGTAAAGCGCACAGCTGCCCCAGCAACGGGTCGTCCCGGCGCTGAGCAACAATAACAAAAAATACTGCAAAAGAATCACACACAGATACGAGAAACAAGGGGGCAGAGACGACAAAAGAGTAGAAAAGGAAAGATTACTACGAGAACAAATGGGTTTTTATCGCTCTCCGGAAGGTCAAATAATTATCCATGCTCCGTATATGAGACGGAAGGTCATTCCAGAGCTTGGAAGCCGGTGCGCGAAACGAGCGACCACCAGCACGGGCCCTCTGCACGCGTGATATAGAAACCAGGTGTTTACCGGCAGAGCGCAGATGACGCCGGAGAGTGTAGAACGAGTGCTGACCGGGCAGGAGCAGTGACAGGGCAGGAGCAGTGACGGGTCAGGAGCAGTGACGGGGACAGGAGAAGTGACGGGACAGGAGAAGGAGAAGTGAAGTGAAGGCACCGGAGAAGTGAAGTGAAGGGACAGGAGAAGTGAAGTGAAGGGACCGGAGAAGTGAAGGGACAGGAGAAGGAGAAGTGACGGGCAAGAGTAGTGAATGGGGCAGAAGTGAAGGGACAGGAGAAGTGAAGGGACAGGAGAAGTGAAGGGACAGGAGAAGTGAAGGGACAGGAGAAGTGAAAGGACAGGAGAAGGAGAAGTGACGGGGGCAGGAGAAGTGACGGGGGCAGGAGAAGTGACGGGGGCAGGAGAAGAGACGGGGGCAGGAGCGGTGATGGGGGCAGGAGCGGTGATGGGGCAGGAGAAGTGACGGGGGCAGGAGAAGTGATGGGGACAGGAGAAGTGATGGGGCAGGAGAAGTGACGGGGCAGGAGAAGTGACAGGGGCAGGAGAAGTGACGGGGACAGGAGAAGTGACAGGGACAGGAGAAGTGATGGGGGCAGGAGAAGTGACGGGGCAGGAGAAGTGATGGGGACAGGAGAAGTGACGGGGCAGGAGAAGTGACGGGGCAGGAGAAGGAGAAGTGACGGGACAGGAGAAGTAGAAGTGACGGGACAGGAGAAGGAGAAGTGACAGGACAGGAGAAGTGACGGGGCAGGAGAATTGACAGGGGCAGGAGAAGTGACGGGACAGGAGAAGTGACAGGGACAGGAGAAGTGATGGGGGCAGGAGAAGTGACGGGGCAGGAGCGGTGATGGGGGCAGGAGCGGTGACGGGGCAGGAGCGGTGACGGGGGCAGGAGCGGTGACGGGGCAGGAGCGGTGATGGGGGCAGGAGAAGGGAGGGGGCAGGGGAATTGATGAAGCAGGAGTGTTGATCGAGCATGAGCAGGAGCAGGAGTACTGACTGGACAGGAGCAGTGAAAGGGCAGGAGCAGGCATTTCCCAGGGCGACTTGAAGGGTAGGGGGCCAGTTTAGTTTGGGGGGGACCGGTTTTGTAGAAGTGCAGGAGTTTTAAAAACACTGCAAAGTTCTTTGTATATTCAGCAGGTTTCGGTCAACAATACAAGTGCTAAGATAACTTTGGTGATCAATGTAGCAGCTGGAGAGAGATGGGAGCATGTTTTGTCTAGTGGCTGTTTCACTCATCTAATGTAGTGCAGAGTGGTAATATGCCTGCTGCAAAGAACATGTACCATGCATATCAAAGAGCAATATGTTATGTGCATAGTTCAGTGGGTACTGCTTTGTGTTCACTTCCAGAATGAAAGGACACTTGAATACATATGGCCTGGCAGTTCGGGCTGGACTGTTCCCATTGGGCGCAGAATCTAGACTGATTTGCATATGGCTGGGTCCAAACTGGAATGGCGAGCAAAAAACGATGGATTTAAGCCCAGATCTCTGTACTGGATTGAATGTAAGACATTGTTCTGCATTCTGTCCATCAATTGTTCTTTTTTGCATTTGTCACCCCGAGTGGGCTGGGGATGCTCAGACGTGAGTCCCGTGCTCTCCACACCACTGGAGTCAAGCTATCCTGGCTGAAGACGGCTGAAAGCCCGAAACCGGTCCTAGAATGCTTGTTTCCAGTCGCTGCAGGAGCACTTTTACACGCCGTGAGGGGAACGGCTCAACGTACCTGCATTTCTCCCTTTCCCTGCTGTGAGGGCAACGGCATCTCCATTCCAACCCGTGCCGTGAGGGAAACAGCTGCAGGGTGACCACGCCGGACCCACTGCCAGCGGGCGTACTACAAATCCCAGAAGCCTCGGGGTCCGGCGCAACGCTAGTGACGCCATCAATGCGCCCGGAGGCGCATTAATAGCCGGGAACGCCTCACGCACCGCGGGACGCGTGCGGGATGCCCCGGGATAAGCCCGGGCAAAGGGCGGGCCGTCTGTGGCCGTCCGTGGCAGACCGAGGCAGGGCTGGGCCATAGACTTTGGCACTGGATTCAGAGGTGACCTCTCCACTTCACTCCCCACAAACACAGTGAAACCCCACAATATACCTGGCTTTAGTTTAATTGCTGAGATAAGCTTAAATAAGAGTATCTTTATAGTGACGAGTGTGGAAGTTGCATATACTGTGTTGTATATTTGATTTGTATTGTGGTTTCCCCTATTGTGGCATGTCGAAACATAGTGTTCTACCTGTTTCTGGTGCCTTGGATAACTACCTGGTTAAGGTGGTTAATAAAATAAATAGTGACAGACGACAATCTTTAGGTTTAAGCTGCGACCCCTCACCACCTACCGTGTGTACCTCTCCGATTGTAGTGGGACTGGGTGATTGCAGCAATCCCACTAATCCCGAAGCTTCTGATAGGGAAACATCTGAACATGTTGAGCTGGACGTTTCATTAGATACAGCGGTACAGCTTCCGCCGACTCCTGCCCCTGCCCTGAGAGCGGTTAGAGCATGCCGAAAAACACAGTCGAAACGTATGGGCACCCGCTCCATTAGAAAAAAAGTGGTTACACCTATCAAAAATCTAGAAAAGGAGGATGATGTAGCAGCGGGTTCTAGCACTGTAAAACTGGACGATGAACAGCTCAACCAGTTAGCTAGCCTCATTGATTTAAAGATTAAGGGTATTATTAAACCTTTAGTAGCTAAACTTGACCGGATGTCTGCTGAGGTAAATAGATTAGGAGGACTCCTGAACAAGTACATGGACGCAGCAGGAGGTGCTACTGTTCCCACTAAGGATAGCAGTACAAATTTAGTTGCACCTCCTGTGTGTGTTGCCAGTCTCACAGAGAATTCGGTCCCCTCAGTAATACCTCAAAGCTTGGTACCAAGTATCTCCATTTCGGTGCCAAAAATTACTGGAGCCATGAGTGAGAAACAGGGTTCTCGGGGGCCAGCAGGGAGCACAAGTCCACAAACACAGCCCCATAAGAAGAGAGAGTTACCATTAAACTTACCAGTTGAGGCTTGCCCCTACACGATAATTCTCGCAAATGTCCCGAAAATTAAGGTGGGTCAAAATGAACACTGGACCTCATTAAAAAATAAAACCCTTTATTATTTGTCAAATAAAACAGATCTGGGTAATCATCTGGAAAATAATATCAAGATGGTCAGAAGGGTTCCTTGGGTGGGTAAGACTAAAAAAAGCCTAGAGGGTGACTGTGTCGTCATCAGCTTTAGATCCCCCAGGCTGGTTGACGACATATTGAGACAGGCAGGGTCAGCCAGAATTCAAAATGATTATGTGAATTTACTCCCATTGGGCTTTTTTTTATCCACCACACCAGAATAGACAAATGAATAGAGATATATATAAAGGGAGATTGCCATATGATTTCTCCGTCCCCCGTTCTAAACAGATTTGATCATCTCTCAAGTTTGGATGAAAACGAGTGACTAGGAAGCCAAACTACTATCACCACCCCTGTCGCTGCAGTTAGTGCCCTTATTGCAGCGACAACGGTTAATGCTAAAGGTCCACGGGATACCGTGATAAAGCTGGTAACTTGGAATGTTGCTGGCCTTAAAAACAAAATAGATGACCCAGCCTGGAGAGAGTTCATCAGAATGGGGGATATTATTGGAATACAGGAAACCTGGGATACTGGTAACATACTGAGTCTGGATGGTTACTCTTGTTATTCCATCCCCGCAGTTCAATCTAATATGGGGAGGGCGAAGGGTGGCTTGGTCACCTTCATTTCGGCTGCCATTCCTGGTACTCACACTCAACTAGATACTGGTTCACGAAACTGCTTGGCAGTACAAATCTGCTTGAGTGGGGTGGGAACGATTTTAATTGTTAATTTTTATAACTCTTTTGACAGAGTCACCGCGACCGATCACATGGCCACATTAAATTCGTTCTTAGCTGATTCTAAGGAGATTAATAAAACGAATTGCTTCTTTATAATCATGGGAGATTTTAATATTCATGGATGCCCGGATGAGTGCCTGTCCTTAGACCAATTAGGACCTGTAGATCTAGGGGACACTCACTTCGAACACTCCGTACAGGGGGGTCTTCTTGAGACAATCCTGGCAGATAATGGTCTGATGCTCCCAATAATGTTGGATAAGGAGATACCAACCTTTAAGGGGAATGGTTGTCATTCTGTTATCGCTTATATCTTCATTAGTTCAACTTTAGGGGATAGGATACAGGGTTATCTGCCCGTGTGGTCACATTTTAGTGACCACAATCCAGTGATCCTCAGTGTTTCGGACCTGATTGTGAAATCTATGATAGATCAGAACAGAACGGACAAATCAGATATTCGTCCGACAGATCAGGCCCGTAGACTTAGATGGAGTAGAATTATACCTGGAGACTTCCATGCTAACTTAATATCTAAAGTAGGACTTGAGCTGGAGACATGTTTGAACTCGGAAGCAGAGAACGAGGAGGTTTTAGAGGCATATTTAACAATCTGTACCCAGGTTTCTGCAGACCTTACTCAAATGGGGAAAGTTAAGGACCCTGCCGAGCTGGGGTGGTTTGATCATAACTGCTCGTCAGCTAACCAAAAACTAAAAGCCGCACTGAATAGTAAACCTGTGAACAGGGCTACAGTGGACCTATTAAGGAAAAGTTATAAGAAAGCCCTGGATACGAGAAGACGGGAGATCAGGAAGGCGGCCTGGGAAGAACTGACCTCCGTAGACGTGCTCAGGAACAGTGCTAAATTCTGGGCTGTCGTAAACAATCGGGAAGATGACTAGCAATAAGGCCCCGGGTCCCGACGGCGTTCCTGCCGACCTCTTTAAATCAGATGTCAAGACATGGTCTAGAGTTTTAACTAATGTTTTTAATAGGGTCTGTTTGACGGGTATACCAGACACTTGGTCCAAATCGGTCATTGTACCCATTTTTAAGAAGGGAAATAGGGGGGATCCTAGCTGTTATCGCCCTATCTCCCTCATTGACGCTGCAGTGAAGGTGTTAGGGCGAGTGGTTCTTACAATATGGATTCAGGAAAGGTCGAGGCACTATAGATCAATGCCTCAACCTTCAACTGTTAATAGGGAAATACACTATTGTTAAAAGGGGTACTTTGTACTTTGCATTTATGGACCTTTCCTCGGCCTTTGACCGAGTGACTAGGTCCAAACTCTGGGAATTGCTCCTCAAGTTAGGGGTTGATAAAAACATTGTGTATTTTCTTGCTGACCTACACAGGGATCTTACAGCTACAGTTAGGTATGATCATTTGGGTAACTGCACGGGTAAAATTGGGATCTTTAACAGAGTTAGGCAGGGCTGTATTTTGGCCCCCTTACTTTTCACCCTTTCTATTAACAACCTAGGTGCTGTTCTAACCGAGGCGTGTAAAGATATACCAAAGGCTGGTAAAATTTCTATTCCGGCACTACTTTATGCTGATGATGCCGCCTTAATAGCACGCACAGCAGTGGGGTTGCAATGTCTTTTAAATGTATCCGCTTCTTTTATGAAGGGGCTGGATCTCAGTGTACATTTTCCTAAATCTCATGTAATGATTGTGGGCAGTAAACCAAAAAAAATCAAGACTATGAATTGTGAAGGGAATGTTTTATCTAGGGTTACAAGATTTCCATACCTGGGCGTGATCTTTGACGAAAACTCTACTTGGTTGCCCCAGTTGGCTGCCAAACGTAATGCCTTTGCCAGGTCTATTTTGGCTGTCTTGGATTTTGCTCGTAAACTGGGTGTGAAGCCCATAGAGGCAGTGTTGAAAACTTATGAGGCCAAGTGTACATCAATAGCCATGTATGGTGCGGACCTGTGGGGGCTAAAAAGTGTATAGGCCTTGCAGGTGGCTGAGGACAAATTTTTGAAATGTATGTTATGTGTCCCCCAGTCTACACCTGGATATATTGTTCACCAAGAGTGTGGGGTTGAATATTTGGAAGACCGCATAGCCTTAGCACCTTTACTGAAATGGATCTCCATTTGGCTGAACCAGGATCTAGAACTGAATCACGAGATCCTGAGGGACTGTTTAGCACTGGAGCATGGCCACTTTATCCCCTGGTTGAATTACATATAAAAATGAGCAACTAGATTGGGACGACCGGAACTGTTTAATTGCCCAAATAAGCTGTTGAAAGGGGATATAAAATGGGCCAAAGAGACATATAAACAATTGGCATATTTGGCTAGAGAAGAAAACGAATTATGCAAACCAACAGTAAGGGCTCATCAATTGTTAACAACCACTAGAGGCATAGAACCTTATCTGAGAATCGTCAATAATATGAATCATCGATTTTTATTGACTAAGTTTAGATTGAACAAATTCCACCTTCTCCTTACAGAACGCCCAGGCTGGACTAAGGACTCGGAACTGGAGATTTGTTCTTGTGGCGGTTTCTCTATCAAAGATACTGTGCACTTTATCTTTTTTTGGAAGCATTTATGCCCTATCCGTAAAAAGTATATCATTCCCCTCATTAAAGATAAGGGCTTTAGACAAGTCAAACCTGCCCTTTTAAATTTACAGCTGTTGTCAAATGTATGGGAGATTTTTAATATAGCACATTTTTTGACAATAGCCTTGAGATTGAGAAGGAAAATTAATTGGATACATTGTACATAGCTATGCATTTAGGACCAAGGAGTCAGCGTCGTATTTCTTTTAAGGTGCTTTTTGTGCTGGTTTTACTGGTTTTATTAGTATTTATAATGTACATTTCTCTTTTTAAACAAATATGAAATTTCCATGAATGGATTATTGATCAATGTATTATATCTTTTTTAACTTAATGTCTTGACCTGAAGAACCGGGTTTTAAGACCCAGCGGCGCCAGGGGCACGCCCAAAGTCTTCGGGCATCACCTGTCTTAGAATACAGAGACACGGGACTCTTCTTGGTGGCGTCAAAGATCAAATTTATTGGCTGCAGCCAGTAACAGAGGTCCTAGAAATCATCACGGTATGAGTTCTCAGGAGACTGCTCAGTTTTACAAAGCAAGTCATCCCTTTTTATGCCAAAAATCACATTCCAGACAAATACCTAACATTTACAAACTGTCCAATCACATGTATCCACACCAGAGGTATCGCATGACAGTAAAACCCACTTTTCAGTTGCCCAGCCCATGATCAATCATCGGTCAAACCCAACATTCTTCTTTAGACAGGTCGAACGAACCCATAATAAAAAAGGGCACATCCCCATTGTAAACAGACCATAAAGAAAGGAGCAGAAACAGGTGAGAGTAGGATAAGGCATATTTGTGTGCAATAAAGTTTTTACGATGTCCTGTGCTCTGATCCTTAATGTTGATCAGCTACTGGGAAAGAAACTGGCCTAACAAGGTTGGCTTCAGGCAAGAGGGTCAGTTCGCTCAGGTCATTCAGAAGTCAGCTAAAGTGTACGTGTGCTAAGGACTCGTTCGCCCGTAGTCATCGGCCTATGTGAGGGCAACCACAAAATGGCTGCCATATACAAAATGGAACCCAAGGGTTCCGAACGAAATCCCTAAATACGTAGTGAACCCATCGGTCTAACGTGATGAAAGCACTCATACTTGCCGCACTAACTGGTTATGGTTCGCTAATATCAAATTCATAACGAAACCCTAACCTTTATGAAACGGGTTCAGAATTTACGGAACCTCATACCCTGATGAATTTTGTAGTATACTGTTATGGTTTTTGCTATGAACCGAATAAAGTATTTTTGACTGACTGGCTTGTTTCCAGTCCAGGGAGGACCTGGCCTGGCAGTTCGGGCTGGACTGATCCCATTGGGCGCAGGATCAAGACTCATTTGCATATGGCTGGGTCCAAAATGAAATGGCATGGTGAGCAAAAAAACGATGGATTTAGGCCCAGATCTATGTACTGGGGTGAATGTATGATATTGTTCTGCATTCTGTCCACCAGTTGTTCTTTTTGCTATATTATGGTTGAGCAGCTAGTTGGCTGACATGAATATGAAGGAGCCTTTGTGGGTTTCCGTGAGTCTAGATTCTCCTGAAGAGTCCCTTTCTCTTCTGAGCCTTGCTTAACACATGTGTACATAAGGAGCCCTGTATTCATGACCTCAATGTTTGAGACAAAAAAGAATCATGGATTTCTGAACAATGAGAGTAAAAGCATTAAGGTAACATGTTGTTCCTGCTTATATTTCACACGCTTTACATAAACCTGTATTCCCTATGAGTGTTTGCTTTTTCCTGACTTAAACCTCAAACATGTTTATCCATTCTTTTAATTAAATAACGTTATACGCTGTAACTGGTCAGTGAAATGCTAAACGTACAAAAAATTGGTATGTTTTGCTATTTCTAGCCACACCCCTGACTCCGCCCACTGATTCAATCTTTGGCTATTCCCGCCCCCTGATTCTCCACCCACAGTTCCCCTACTTTTTCTCCCCCACTTCGACCACTGCTGCAGGTAAGTGTTTGTTGGTTTTAAAACTGTTTGGTGCGTGCGTGTGTGTATGTATGAATGTTTGGCGAAGAGTGTAGTGAATCGATGTGTTTGTGTGCGTGCGTGTGTGTGTGTGTGAATACATTGCTTTGAGTGCTATGTGCATGTGTGCGTCAGAGTGTGTCCTGTCTGCCCATGTCACTCCAAAACTTACCGAGCGCCACTGCTAAAAAACATAAGAAATATCTCAACTTTCACTGTAAGTGTCCTTATTGACACGGCAATGACCATAATATATTCAGCAAAAGCAGGTAAGCTTACAAGTTACACACCTGTGTAAAACTTCACACCTTCTAATAGGACGAGATAGAAGAATCTTGTCTCGAATGAAGAGAATGAAGACAGCAATCCATCGAGCAAGGGAAATGGTGACTTTATCTGTGCACAAACTCCATACAGCGACCACCAGCACTTAAGGGCAACTGGTACGAATGGAATCCGACTGATACACCCAACATCCTATAGGTTTACATCAATGGTAAGAGATCTGGACTACAGATGCCACACATGCAAATTTCATGCTCAATTCAGAACTTCGTTATGAAAAAAAAAAAACTTTTTCCGAAAATACAAGTTTGGTCCCCAAATATTAGCTTGTTATTTCACCCATTCACTTGGACTAAATTTGCACTTGCATAAATAATGCCTTCCATGCCCAAGTTCTTGTCATCATGTGGCAAGGATTTTCACCACCATTATGCTATAGACCCAGGTCTATTACGACTGTGGAAACACATTTAGGAGGAGTGTGGCTCACTGGTTAGAGCGGCAGACCCTGAGGCAGAGGTCTGGGCCGGGACCAGGGTTCAATTCCCGCCTCGGCGGGTCTTGGGCTCAATGTCCACGGACTCGATAAATCTCGCCTCGGTGCCTATTCTAATCATGGGTCCCACTCTGTGACTCTGGGCAATAGCTGCTTAATCCCCACCGCGATGGGATGCCTGGCTTTCACCCCTCACAGGGAAAAAGCCAGGACGGGTTCCCAAGGCAAGCGCCTTGATGCCTTCGTGTGCTATATAAGTGGCAATACATTTACAATTTAAGTCTCGTGTGAAAGTGTGAGAGACTGTAGCCGATGAGCTCCAAGGGTTAATGAAGTTGACATATATAGTCACCAATAATTCATTTTCTGTATTACAGGAAAACATCGAAAGGTTGTTAAGACATCCTAGTGGAATTCTGGTGAAGAGTGTTTTCTTTCAAGCCAAGGATTTCGAGGCAAATTTACAAGCCCCTTGCGCCACGTTTACACCGCCTTGCGTGACGCAACAGCGGCGTAAACGTGGCGCATCCCTGCAAGGCATTTACAACGTGACGCATCTAGGGAGATGCGTCACGTTATAAAGCCCAGCGCCACAATGTGGGCGTTCCCACACAGGGTGGGCGTTCCTGCGCCTGTGCGCCTCGCAAAAGTGCCTGCGTAAAATCTACAAGATTTAACGCAGGCACTTCTGCGACGCTGCTATGTCAATTCCTTACGCCTGCTTCAAGCAGGCGTAAGGACTGACGCAGCATGTTAAGTATTGGGCGGCCCTGAGCATTGCTGGAGTTGCGTCACGCTTGGGACGCGACTCCAGCAATGCGCCGCCCTTACCTCACGAGATGCGTCACACATCTGCCTACCCTTGCGCCACGGCGTGCCACATTGTAAATGCGGCGCATCTGCCGTGACGCAACGGTAGTTTTGCATGACGCATTTGTTCTGGCGTATCTCTGCTGATATGCAGAGATGCGCCAGAACTCGTAAATATCAATCAATGACATTTATATAGCGCGCTACATACCCGTAGGGTCTCAAGGCGCTGGGGGAGGGGGGGTGCCGCTACTGCTCGAACAGCCAGGTCTTCAGCTTCTTCCTGAAGGAGAGGTGGTCTCGGGTCAGGCGCAGGTCGGTCGGGAGGGAGTTCCAGGTCTTGGCGGCCAGGTAGGAGAAGGACCTTCCTCCTGTAGTCGTTCTTCGGATGCGGGGTACGGCGGCGAGGGCGTGGTTGGCTGATCGGAGGTGGCGTTTGGGAGCGTAGAAGTTGATCCGGTTGTTGAGGTAGCTCGGACCTTGGTCGTGTAGGGCTTTGTGTGCGTGGGTGAGGAGGCGGAAGGTGATTCTTTTGTTGACGGGGAGCCAGTGAAGGTCTCTCAGGTGTCCGGAGATGTGGCTGGTTCGTGGGATGTCGAGGATGAGTCTGGCTGAGGCGTTCTGGATCCGCTGGAGTCTCTTCTGGAGCTTGGCGGTGGTTCCGGCGTAGAGGGCGTTGCCCTAGTCCAGTCGGCTGGTGACGAGGGCCTGGGTGACGGTCTTCCTGGTCTCGGTGGGGATCCACCAGAAGATCTTCCGTAGCATGCGTAGGATGTTGAAGCACGCCGAGGAGACGTTGTTGACTTGTCTGGTCATGGAGAGGGAGGAGTCCAGGATGAAGCCCAGGTTGCGTGCGTGGTCTGTCGGTTTGGGTGCGGTGCCCAGGGCGGGAGGCAACCAGGAGTCGTCCCAGGCGGAGGGTGAAGAGCCCAGGATGAGGACCTCCGTCTTGTCAGAGTTCAGTTTCAGGCGGCTGGTCGTCATCCACTCGGCTACTTCTTTCATCCCTTCGTGCAGGTTGGCTCTGGCGGCGGCGGGGTCGTTGGTCAGGGAGAGGATCAGCTGGGTGTCGTCGGCGTAGGAGATTATGCTGAGGTTGTGTTGGCGTGCGATGGCCACGAGGGGGCTCATGTAGACGTTGAAGAGGGTGGGGCTCAGCGAGGATCCTTGGGGGACGCCGCAGATGACTTCGGAGGCCTCTGAATTGTACGGTGGTAGGCGGACTCTCTGTGTTCTGCCGTCGAGGAAGGAGATGATCCATTCCAGCGCCTTGTCCTGGATTCCGACGTTGCTGAGGCGCTGCACTAGGGTGCGGTGGCAGACAGTGTCGAATGCCGCGGAGAGGTCTAGGAGGATGAGGGCCGCTGTTTCTCCGTTGTCCATCAGGGCTCGGATGTCATCGGTGGCGGCGAGGAGGGCGGTCTCGGTGCTGTGATTGGCTCGGAAGCCGGACTGTGAGGGGTCGAGGGATCCATTCGTCTCGAGGAAGGCGGTCATCTGCTTGTTGACGGTCTTCTCGATGACTTTGGCGGGAAACGGGAGGAGCGAGATGGGGCGGTAATTCTTGAGTTCGGTGGGGTCCGCTGTGGGTTTCTTGAGTAGAGCGGTGAGTTCGGCGTGCTTCCAGCTCTCGGGGAAGGTGGCGGTGTCGAAGGATGTGTTGATGATGTCTCGCAGGTGGGGTGCGATGACGGCGTCGGCCTTGTTGAAGACGTGGTGAGGGCAGGGGTCGGTCGGTGATCCGGAGTGGATGGAGTTCATCGTGCGGATGGTGTCTTCGGTGCTGATCGGGGTCCAGGCGTGAAGGGTGGTGGTGGGGGGTGGTTGTTCGGTCTTGGTGTGCGTTGTTTGGTTGTTGAAGCTGTTGTGTATGGACTTGATCTTGTTGTGGAAGTATGAAGCGAGGGAGTTGCAGAGGTCTTGCGATGGGGTGATGTCGTTGTTTCCTGCGCTGGGGTTGGATAGCTCTTTCACGATGTTGAAGAGTTCCTTGCAGTTGTGTGCGTTGTTGTCCAGCCGGTCCTTGAATGCAGTTTTCTTGGCGGCGCGGATCAGCTGGTGGTGCTTCCGGGTGGCCGGCTTGAAGGTGGTCTTGTTGTCTGGTGTAGGATCCCTTCTCCAGACTTTCTCGAGGGCTCGGCAGTTCTTCTTGGAGCTCTTGAGTTCGTCGGTGAACCACGGGGCTTTCTTGCTGCCGGGTCTGCTGGGTGGGGTCCTCAGTGGGGCGAGTTCGTCCGCGCAGATGCTGATCCACTTCGTGAGGTTGTCGGCGGCCTGGCTGGGGTTCGCTGAGCTGGCAGGAGGGTGCTGGCTCAGGGAGGTGGCGAGCTGGTCTGCTGTGATCTTGTTCCAGCTTCTGCGGGCGGCCTGTTGCTGGTGGTGGTGGGTCGTCGTTCTCTTGAAGGTGAAGTGGACGCCCCTTCATTTTGTGACAGGATCTGCAGGGTCCCCTCTCTCGGAAGGAGCTCTCTCTCCTGAGTTGAGCACAGAAGCTGCATTTTCCTTCGCTTGGTACAGGGCCGGCCTATGGCACGTGTAAGCTGTGCACCTGCACAGGGCCGCCAAACCCCAGGGGCCGCCACGCCAATATATATCCTTAGATACATATTTGCGTGGCGGCCCCTGGCAGGGATTTGGCGGCCTCGGGCCCCCTACCTACACTCCCTGCTCAGGGCCTCCGTGAGCCTAGAGCCGGCCCTGCTTGGTATTAAAAGCAGTGACATGCCCCACTGACGACAGTGGAGCAAGCGAGAAGGATGGAATTATGATTTCCCTTTCGAGTGATTCGAAGGATGCAACAGCGAAGGGCTCAATACATTGAGGTTGCCTTTCGTGGAGAAACCATGGGGCAGATTTACAAGCCCCTTGCGCCACTTTTGCGTCATTTTTATCAAGGGAAAAGTGACGCAAAAGTGGCGCAAGGGGCTTGTAAATCTGCCCCATGTGTTTGCCAAGACTAATGAACGCCCGTCATCTCTCCCATTCATTGTACTCTTTTTGGTTTAATTGGAGCAGCCATGTGAGGATAGACACATTAGTCGCAAACAGGCATGTGTAGCATTAGTCATGTATGTAGCAGTCCCTTTGGCGTTGAGTGCGTTTGCAACTAAATCACTTGCACCAGCCCAATCCGTTTTGCACAAATGTAAACAGTTTCAGGCTCACTGGTATAGAGTATTGTGGTATAATCAAGACATGCAGCAAAAGTGCCAAGTCTGCGTATACGTATACACTTCCGGGTATACCCAGTGCAATATCTCCACTCACGGAGCACCACTCACCACCGCGATAAGGGTGACGTGCACTCCTGAGCAACACACAGGGGCAGATTTATGTTAACTGGCGCATCCCCAGGGATGCACCAGTTAATGTGCGCCACAGTGCGCCACAGCTCCGCGGCGCACCATGGGGCAAAAACGGCACAGATGCGTGACACATCTGTGCCGTAAAAGCGGCGCATTGCTGGAGTTGCGTCGCAAGCGCGACGCAGTTCCAGCAAGGCTCGGGGGTGCCCTATCTGTCCAATGCTGCGTCAAGACCTACGCCTGCTTCAAGCAGGCACAGGCTTTTGACGCAGCATTGGCCTGAAAGAGACTGAGTGAAATCTTATAGATTTCACTCAGCCACTTTTGCGAGGCGCACCTGCCCCGGAACGCCCACCCTGCGCCGGAACGCCCACAAGCGGCGCAGGGCTTTACAACGTGACGCATCTGCCTAGATGCGTCACGTTGTAAATGGGTCGTAGGGATGCGCCACGTTTACGCCGCCTTGCGTGACGCAACAGCGGCGTAAACGTGGCGCAAGGGCCTCATAAATCTGCCCCACAGGGTCCGAGTAATGCGCACTCCTGTCTAATTAAGCAACAGCAATTCTACATAAAAGTGAGTGTGTATTATTGTCATGTGTTCCATGTTAGAATGAGGATCACTGAACACGTCTCTCGAGTTCATGAACTCTACTGTGAGCATTTACATTGGCAAGAAGTTATCCAAAGTCCAAAATAAAAAGATTGGAGGATCTGAGGCCTCTGTGGAAGCCATAGAGGGAGGAGCTTAAACTGATCAATGCAGAGTGACAATGCTGAAACATTCTCTTAGGTATAGGGTCATTCAATATTAAACCATTTGCCACCAGATTTGCTGCATGATGTTGAGGATCCATTCGATCCTTCTGTAACCGCTTTGAGAGAACTGGGACTACATTTTGGAAATAAATAAATACATTGAATAAGTGCCAAGCATATGTTCCTGGGAATGGAGCAATTGCCTTCGAATGAGTGGATTTGTGGATAAATGAACTAAAAATCTTAGTAGCCAAATGCAACTATCAGGAATCCCAAGACCAAATGATACAAAGCCAGTTTGTGCACAGACAAACAATGCCAAATTACAAGAAAGATTATTACAGGGGAGGCGACATAACATTAGACAAGGCAATATTGATTGCACATCAGTTTTAGGAAATGGCCATAGAGATGAAAGAACTAATTCATAAGAAAAGCGCCTTCGTTCAAGTAGTTAAATCACAAAATTGAGGTAAGCTAAATGACAGGCAGTCACAGCAACATTGAAGTAGTGATGAAAGTGAAAGGATAAGTAGAACAGACAGTATTTGTTTTAATTGTGCAATTCCTTATCATATCTCTCCTGATAAATTAGGCCCAGTAATAGGACAAACATATGGACTGTGTAAGGCCAAATGTGACTATGCCGTATGTGTAGGACTAAGATTAGAGGACATGGAGGGTGCCAGTATGTTAATATTAGTAGAATGAACACGAATGGCCAAAGCAGATAACTAACTTGTGAAGATGATAAAGTGAGAGAGGAGTTCATTATAGAAATTCAAAAGGTTGGAGATGTGAAAAATGGTGCTTGTTTATGCATGATTAAAATTGGTGCCCGAGATATATGGATACTGGTTGATTCTGGTGCCAAATACACATTAATTGGCAAAGACTTGTGGCTAAGGTTTCCAGGGGTTTGCCCATACTCTCGATGGATTGAAGCCGGACCTTGTGTGCACTGTGATGCCAAGGCAGCAGCAACGTTCCTGGTTAGGGAGGTAATCCGCGGTAGGAGGTGCAGGACGTTATCCAGTCAGACAATTGGAAACTTTTTGTCACCATGTTCAATAACATCTGTACAATTCTAGGAATAATGCATAAATTAGCACCTGCATACCACCCGCAAAGCAACGGCATCATAGAAAGGCTCAATGGCCTGTTAAAAAACAAAATAAGTAAAATTTGCACCAGCCTAAAAAAGAAGTGGGTCCACTGAGTGCTCCAATGTGAGAAGTTGGCCTGATAGGTGATGTTTCCAATTCTGGAACCACCTATTATCAGACCAAACAATCCCTTATGGTGTCAGGTTGTAAGTCAACCTTGTTAGACAAGCTATCCTAGGGGTAGCATGGACTAAGCAGCCTAAAGGCTTAACTTAAGAGGTCGTGTTAAGCGAGCTGTTTTACCACATACAATCCTGTAATATCAAATGAAAGGACACCACACAAGTATATATTATAAAAATATATGTATTTATTACTAAAAACAATCCCCAGTATTCTTTATGAATAAAGGGGCACAAGCGTTAAATCAAAAGCACAGTTTAAACATACAAAGTTGCACAATTATGGATGAGGGCGGGTGGCCACTCAAACCATATACTAAACAAGTGGTATAAGAGATACCAATCGAACAGTGGTTAGGCCTAGGGCCTAGGGAATCGCTGGGAGCAGTCGGGACAAGCAATGCTGAAGTCGGGAGAGGCCCACGGGATTCGGGAGCAGTGCGGAAAGCGCACGCATGCACCAATGTTAACCAATGGTGCGTAAAAGTTGCAAAGTTAAAGTTTAAGGACACTTCCGCTGAACCTAGAGGAACAAAACTTAAGACACAGACCCTAGAGATGTGTACCAGTGTGGGAACACCGGCGGAGCAAAGTTACCTCACCCACAGGAAGCGGGTGCACAGGGTCGAAGTTGAGTCAGGTTTCGTCACGCAGGCTCTTGGTGCTTGAAGCTGAAAGGGCTGCAGGCGGGGTGAAAGAGAAGTGTCCGGTGGAGTCCAAGGGTGGACTCGAGTCGAAAAGTACCTGAAAGCAGAGGGGACAGAGTCTGGGTCACTCAGCAGTGACCAGGGTGGAACCAGGACGGAACCAGGCAATGTCGGGCGCAATCAGGTGGTCGTCGAGGAGCTTCTCTCCGCTGTCACATGGGCTCTGGGGCATCTGCGACGTCCAGGAGCGGGTCACAATCTGTCCCACGAGGGCTCTCACCGTCGGCGCAGTCGGCTTCAAGTTTGGAGCAAACAACACTTGGCAAGAGCAATCCACGCGGAACCGGGAGATTGCTTCTCACTCGAACCAGGAGGGTCAGAGTGGGGGCTCCTTTTCAGGGGAGCTGGTGCAGATCTGGAGCAACCAGATTTGCAGGTCGAATTTCAAAGTTCGTCGGTACAGGGGCCACTAGCCGGCTGGCAAGTGACCGGGCCAACGCGTTGAGCCAAATGGAGCAGAAGGGCCCCACGCAGCACTCGTCGAGTGTGGAGGGCTGAACTTCGGTGCAAGAGTGGCTCAGGGTTGGGGCTTCTCAAACCCCGGTGTACAGCTTCGAGGGTCACTCGTGGGCTGCACGGTCAGCGTCTCGTGGTCAATTCAAGATGGCGTGCCCACGCTCCCGGTCGCCTCCACGGGTCTCAGCTCTGCAGGGACTGTGTATCGGGCTGTTGGAAGGCAGGCAAGCTTGATCTCGTTGATCTCTGTCGCTCGAGTTCCTGCGGGAACTGCAACAAAGTAGACGTCGATGGCTGGATGGTGTCTGTTTGCACAGGGTGGTCACTCCTTGACCACAAGGGAGATTCTTCGGGCTTCTACGTCGAGTAGGATGTCGAAGGGTCCAGAATTTCGTTTCTTATGTTTCTTCAGGATAATCTGAAGTGCATTGGCACTGCTCCCAGTCTTATACTAATTTTGGGGGCTGGATTACCTGCTAGGTCCCCTCCTATGGGTGGGACCCAGGAAGTGGGTGGATACACCCCCTTCCTTTGATCCAGGCCGCCCTGGCACGAGGGCTGGAGTGCCCCAGAACCGGTTTGGCCGGATTATGCAAGGGGCAGCCTTGTGCGCCCCAGGCAGTGTCTGGTTTCTTTCAAACCTCCCTGCTACAATCCACTATCTCCTGTCTGGAGGGTGGTAACACCCCCCTGCGACAGGAAACCCTTTGTCCAGGCCCCATTTGGCTGAGTTTCGGTCAGCTTCAGGGGGTCAGACTCTTGTCTGTGGCAGAGGCATCCATTTTGTGGATCTAAGGTCCTTTTAGAAATTAACCGCACTTAAGTAAAGTAACATGTCTTACCCCTCTAGAGGGGTGGAATGCTATCCCCGTCGCCAGAACTGGCGAGGGGATAGTATTCCAAATCGTATGACACCTTACACGACATGTTTTGATAAAGCCAAACCACAGTTGCTATATAACCGCGAGGATTATAAGGCACTTAAGAGTATATGGTATGGCATTATCCTGAAACAGCTTAGGGAGTTGTTCCCGACAGCTGCAGACAGGCTCAGCTCATGCTAGAGCTCCATCTCACATTAAACCACGCACTCTGCCTCCAGGATTGATGAGGCCTTCCCTAGGAGTGGCTCACAGGTTTATATGTGTCCAGATATAGGTTTAGATATAGGTATTACTACATCTAAGTAAGGGGTGATTACACCACCTTACCCCAGCTGAGTGATCAGCCAGTTGTGTCAATTTAAGAACCAGCCAGGGGTGGCAAAAGATATGCTGCAGCCCCTGGTAGGCCTTGGTGGCCCCTATGCCCTGGGCACCTATAGTGCATTAGACAGGGGCTGACAAGGAGTCCATTTCCAATTGTGGTATGTGCCTATAGCACATGTATCATTAATTTAGTGAGAGAACAGCAGGCTGGGGGTCTGATCAGCAGGCCCACAGCCTCAGTAGTCGAAAACCAGTGAAGCAAAAAGCAAAAATTTGGGGTGACCATAGGATAGCAGACCCTACTCTCCTACATCCAAGCATTATTTGCACTTAGAAACACTCCTAGCAGCGATCACCGTCTAACACCACACCGGATTGTGACTGGCAGATTGATCGGGATGCCCATTCCAAAAACTAGGACCAGGTTAAGCTCCAAGGATAGCTCCCAGGTATTGGGAGACAAATTACCTGTATATCTCTCAGAATTAACCTAAACTGCTAAGTTCATATCCAAACAGGTCACCCACAGAACCTCCAAGTGCACCAACACCAAGCTGCCATATCAAACACCTCAGCTCAAACAAGAAGTGCAAATTCTAATCGTGGGCGGAGAACTCCGCTCTGCCCGCGGAGTACGCGGAGTTTAGCCTACTCCACGTTCTGAGGGGGATGCGGAAGAGGCAAAACCCGCACACTCCACAGCGGAGCGGAGTTGGCCCGCCGCCTGCCTCCACCCCCTATTAAAATATATGTTAGCAGTAATTTAAAACACTTAAAAACCACTTACCTCTTTAACTCTATACTGCTTAAGAAAACTGCACATGTGCACAGGCCTGCGCATGCGCATTTCTCGTGCGAAATGCGCATGCACGGGCCAGCATGCATGCACAGTTTTCTTAAGCAGTATCCGAATGGCGAGGAAGAGAAGGAGGGCAGCCCGGGTACGGTGCGGTAAAGAAGTAAGTGGTTTTTAATTGTTTTAAATTACTGCTAACTTACATCTTAAATCGGGGGGGTGGAGGCGGGCGGCATAGCGGAGCTATGCAGACTGCCACAGAGTTTGTTGCCAACTCCGCATAGCCCCGCTAAGCAAACTACGCCCAGGGCTAGTAAATTCGAAACTTCGTAAGTAAGGGGAAACAAGACAAATTTGAAGGGCCCTACTGGGTGGTCTTTGCAACACCCGTGGCCCTCAAGGTGGAGGGAAAAAGTGAATGGATTCATCTCTCCGATATGCAGTTGAAACCATCCATGACAAACCCTCCATGAACAAACACCACCAACTTTTTGTTTGAACTGATAAGGAAAACCACAGCTACCGGAGGACCACATATGCCTCCCTGGAGACCCATACCAAGCCCTGCATTGTCAAATTTAAAGTTATGTATGATTGCATTGTTTTGTACCCTTTGTCTACTATGGGTGAAACCAAATTTATTCACTGCAGAGGAACTGCTGAGTACAAAGGAGTCTATTCTAAAGTTACCCACCGTTCTTGAGTAAGGATCTCTCCCATGTCATCTAAAATTACATTAAGTAGAACACCAGCATTCCACATGCACTACACAGCCACCTTTTGAACAAAGCATGGCACCAGCACATGACCACAGTTGGTTCACAAACATCAAACATCAGCCAGGTCATGTTACGTCTCTTTGTTGATTCTGCATGCAGTAGGCACAGGCAGACTTTACTTGTCCCAAGAGGTTGCTCTCGAGAAAGCAAAATGCCTCATTCACCAAGATCCAACCCAACAAGGCAGAACCACACAGGGTAGTAGTAAATTTGACCTGATATGAAACTAACCAAATGACTTTAGACATTCTGACTGACCCCACGGGTATCCAGACCGAGCTGGATAGGATGCGTAGGAAGGGGGAAAAGAGGAAACAATGTCATATGGCCTGGGATTTCCTGGAGAAAAGGTTCTTGGAGGAAAGAAAACCCCCAATGGGTCAGATTGGGTGGGGGGGGGGGGGTTGAATGAAAGCATGATCACCACATGTTAGGATATCTGGGACACCGAGGTGGGTGGATACACTTGGCTAACAGGGAAGGGGCAACCCCTGTATGTACAAAAACTAACACTGTATTCCTTAAGTTTCTGAGGTAAAGGAACGCTCCCAAAGGGCACAAATGCTAACTGCGGAGCGATATTGCACATTCTGGATATGCAATGGGGCACCTCTACGTTGATGGATTACTGTTAACAATGCAGTGACTTTGCCTATTCTCAGCTCCTCCCCGGATAGCGCAGACTCTGTTGCCTGGTAGCCATGCATACCCAGACCCTGGTCATTCCTGGAGAAGAACTATTGGACTTGTACCAGCACTGGTTAAGGAAGAAGCATCTGACATCTGCTGGAATGCCATCATTTTTGCTGATCATGTTTGCACCTCAGTATGCTACCCTCAAAGCGCTGGAGTTGCTGAAAGGTGGATTTGAGAATGTAAGGAAGGTATTCAAATGGCAGTGACAATGGAAAGACTTGCATTGAATGCATCAAGCAAATGTGTGGACTTATCGCAAAGCTCCTAACAATGTGGGAGACAAGTTTCCATTTGAGAAGATGAGAGGCAGGGTAGCAACTTAAAATAGTTGAATCATTCATCTTTTTCGACATCCTTGTAATGCTGGTGACAATGCTTTGTTTCCTTCTGCTAATAACTGCAGCTCTTGTCTTTTACACAAGAACCCAATTGCTTCAATACATGTTTGAAATGCCATTTTGCGTATTTCTTGCGTCTCCCTTTGGGCATGCCTATGGTACAATCGAAAAGGTAGATCTGTTTCCACGTTTTCCCGGGAGGGGCTCAGAGTGGTCATGTTCTGAGGTTACAAACACCATCCGGTTCCCTCTCAGGTTTAGGGGTACAGACGGTGCACTGTGAGCTAGCCAGGATTTGGACCAACATATTTTGATGACGTGCGTGGACTAAGTCCCCATAATTTCATGCATTTGTTGTCAAACCGCACAGTCTGACTTGAATAGTAGGAAGTGTCCAGAGAGGAGCCGGGCATGTCACTAGAGCACCAGGGAGTGTTGACCAAAAGGAGGGATCGTAGAGTGTCATGAGGTGTACAGTGTCATGAGAGCGGAGTGGAGTGGCAGGAGAGGGCGATGGAGCGGCAGGGGGTGGCGGAGGAGCGAGTGGGAGAGATAAACTACGGGAGGAATCAGAGAGTGTTGCGAGGGGGGGCACAATATCACTAGATGAGAGGAGTGTAGGGAGAGGCACAAGAACTGTCACTAGAGAGTCACTGAGTGTCACTAGATGTTTGGGGAGTGTAAACGAAGATATTCGTGACAAGGTTGGTATTTATTGTGGAAGAAGTTTGAAGTGAGTGAGAGGGTAGAAGGAAGGTGCCTTTCCATGTGCCTTGTTAGATGGAAATCTTTTGTAAGGTTAGGTTTTGAAACCTCAGCCACACAATCTCCTTTGAAATAGGATTGTCATACCTGTGTCACCACACTCTATATGTTACCTATGTTGGTGTAGGCTCTGTGTCAACCACTCTATTGAGCACAAAATTGTTATTTGTATATGCCACAACTTAACATGTATATTATTCTGATTTCAGCTTTTTTCCTATTGAATTCTTTGTTTATTATAAACATTTGCATGATTATATTTACAGAAGGGAATGTGTAGTGTCCTGGTCAAGAGTGTTTTCTGCCAATTTAAGGATTCCATTCCGTGGCAGTTGCTGCAGGTGTCCTCCCTTGGATGGAGCTGTTATCCTGTGTTGAATAAAGAATCTATATTTTCCTTTTGAAACACGAGGATGACTGGCGTTGGTCCTCTAAGTAATTTACGGCCTCAGATTGCTGTTCTTGGGGCATATCACATGTGTAAAGTTTTAAGTTCACGCTTGTGGTATTTGTTAATGATTTATCGCTGTCCCTCCAACACCACAACCAGTGTTTGAGTATCTCCCTTAGCTACCTTGAGAGCCCAGGATCATTGTCTCACTGTAAAATGTAAGAACATACAATTTGTTGAGTTTTTTCCCAGCATCTAATTAATTAGTCTTGAGTGAACTAGCTTTTAGACACTGGTTTATTTTTGTGTGGCAAAGATGTAGCCATTCTTCATCCTTCTCTGCCTTGTCTCTCCCTCCTGTGCAGTACACACCCATCATTCTTTTCATAAATGGCTATAACAAGTAGAAAATTGGCCCCATTGTGCCTGAATGACCATTACACAACATCCTCAGTTATGTCAACAACATGAATAGTATGTCCAGGATGAGGCCTTATTATGCCTTGCATAGCCAAAGTGTTGAAAAGAACGGCCGCCATATCTCAATGGTCTGCTGCTATTATTCCACTTCTAACCTGAACGTTTTCAACAACGTCTACAGTGTGTAAAGGATCGGGCATTAATAATAATAATAATAATAATAATAATAATAATAGGGCATTTATTAATCGGTGAGGAAAGCGATGTCAATTTCTTCAGTGAGTAGAGCTTCAGCAATGTCTGTGGCGTGTTGTACTGCTGATCTGCAGTTCAGGAGTATGCAAGAGAGAGGACGGGCAGCCTCGATGGTGGAGGAGCTAGGTGGATAGTGGAATATTGAGCAGGAGGTCGAGGCGAGTGAACAGTTTTAGGGATTCTGTTAGTGCCGATAATAACAGGGATGGGGAAAGGGGCAGACTTCTGGCTCAAAGCGAGGTGAGAGTCGTTGATCTCAGGTTTCGGTACCGAAAAGGGGTGGCGATCCCGGTTGGGTTGAAGTGCGTGCCTTGCTGACCGACTGGAGGGTCGAAGGGTGCTCTGTGGGGCATTGGGAGAGGTATTGAGTGGGGTAGGAGCAAATCTACCCAGGGGAGGGAACACGGTGGCTTGGCCCTATTGAGGAGGTCTTGTTGAAAGTGAAGGAAATCAGCAGCAAGGGAGTTAATTTTCAGCTCCATTCTGTTCCGGTGCTGTGCTATTGAGCTGGAAAAGATTAAGGTTTTAGGCAGGGACCGAGAATGACTGGGGTCTATGGAGGGAGAGTGAACAGGGGTCAGGTTGTTGGACGGAATCAGTGGGATTAGGAGAGGGGAGAGGTTGGACGCGGGGACCCAGATTAGTAATGCTCCATTCAAGGAGTTCAGAGGAGGAGGAGTGGGTCTACTGTCCAAGTGAGGAGGGAGAGAAATTCTAGGTAGGAAGCCAGAGTTCCGGGGAATGTCAATCAGATTAGCGGTGGAGGCCGGTCGTGTATGAGGCTGTGCGACGGCGGACGGGGAGTAGGCAGTGATAATGGGGGGAACTTGTCTGCTAGATTGGTGAAAGCGTTGGACGTGGGGATGTCACGGGGGTTGTCAGTGAGGTAAGCGGAGGAGACAGGTTGTGCCTGTGGAAGTGGGCCATCGAAGAAGAGTGTGCAGTGCTAGTAGGGGGGAGAGTGACCACTGGATTGGAGAGGAAGTTGGACAAGGGGGAAGTAAGGGTCGGGGGAAAAGGGTCTGTGTTGGAGAAAGAGGTAGTTTGTGAAGGAGGGTTCAGATTATATGGGGTCGAGCGGAGAGTGCCTGTAGGGATTTCAGTCACGGGAGGGCAGAGGTTAGAGTCCAAGCTGTCAAGATCGAGTTCAGCCTTGTGGTGTTTGTTAATTGTGAGTATGTTGTTCCTGGTGTGATCAGGTGATGTAATAATGTTGGGTGTTTGGCGGCGGAGAGTAATGATAGGGGTAGTGTGATTGTGGTGAGTGATGGTGGATGTCCATGAGTTGAGGAGAGGGTCGTCAGGGCAGGGAGATTGGATCAGTTCCAAGTTATTAGTGAGGGGGGAGGGGGATCGGGGGTATAGTGTTTGATGGCTCAGTTGAGTTAACGAGGACAGTAGTGTGGGGAAGTGGCGCTCATAAGTAGTGAGGTGCGGGTCGGTGGCTTGTATGAGAATGGTTCCAGTTCTGTAGATGGAAATGGTGAGTTCCCCTTTGAAGGTCGGGAAAATGGTAGTTGAGATTTTTTCACCATAGGGAATGATTACTGACTTGGCGACTTGAAGGTGAAGAGAGAAGGTGATTTTCCATTTAATCGGGCAATTAGTGTAGAAAATGAAGTTAGTTTTCATGCTGCCGTTGGTCGCTGTGTGGTAGTTATCTGCAATGAGTGTTTCTGGGTGTTGTTTTAGAGTACTATGTTTGAAGTTCTTTTTTGCATTACTGGTCATTTTGTCTGGGTAGTTAATGGACCAGGAGTTGGGGCCGTAGTGCATGAGATTCGAGTTCTGGGTGGGGTTAGGTGGGCGCATGGTTGAATGGTAGAAATTCTGACACACAATCAGGACTCAAACCGAAGAAGAAATGCCGAGCCACAGTCCGGAAACAAGCAGAAGGCAGGGTTGTAGTTATCATACAATTATATGCAGTATATACAGTAAACTCTAAAGTGCCACATTAACTGCAGTATAAAATATTTATAGCAGTGTATATCGAAAACTCACAAGAGGTCGGGCCCCCTCGCCCTGTTTTTACAGTAATCCTCATTTGGCCCAATCCAGGAGGACATCCAGGTAGCTTCCAAGCAGGCCGAGACCCAGGTGTGACACTCAAAGGGTTTCCAATACGTTCCAATTCCCCAGAGTGTGTTCCCTATCACTACTCAGAGTGTCGTGGTGTATCAAATGAAGAATGTCATAAACCCATATAACGCAAATCCCACCCAGAAGTAACCAGAAAAAGTGTGGGAAAGGAGAGAGAGCACCTCACGGTAGTAACACCAAGGGGGTTGCTGGCTGGTACTCGCCAGCATACCTGCTTATCATCATAGGTTGCTCTTTCTCCATGCAGAAAAATAAAGTGTGTGTATTCTTTTGAAGAGATCTGAAACCCAGTGAAGTAAGAAAGAATAGTAAAAACTCAAATATAAACGAACTATTAGTGCCTAGTGTCTTTATATGTGCCCATTGGACCCCTGTGAGAATACAGAAGGATAGTTCTCACCGTTCAAAACCAGTGAAGCTTACTGGCTCAGCGTAACTTTATTAGGTGATGTAAGCTTCCCCAATTAAAAAGGGTTTCAGTCAAACCATAATCAAATTAAGTTGAAATCACACACTTTATGCCCAGTAACCAGCCCTCCAGAGCCTTAGTAGCACATTCAACAAAGTCAACCCAGTCCTGAGTCTGAGCCTTTTGGGTATCTCTGAACTTTATCCTGTATTGTTCAGTGGTTAGGCCAAACCCTTCAATCAGAGCACTCTTCAGGACAGTATAATCATCAGCATCCTCTTCTCTAACAGCAAGGAGCTTGTCTCTACCTTTGTCTGCAAAGGAGAGCCACAAGATAGCAGCCACTGCTCCTGGGGGTCCTTCTGAACTTTGCAGGCCCTTTCCAGTGCTGTTATCCATTTGTGGATATCATCCCCACTCTGGTAGGGAGGGACAATCTGGTTTAAATTCCTATGGTCATGAGATCTTTCTCTACCACTAGGGAAATTGCTGTCACCATTAAGCCCATGGTAGGTGATGACACTGTATAATTGTATGTACTGTGCAAAAATGGCAAAATAATTGCAATAAGCTTCCTGTACATGACCAGATATGATAAAAAAAGTATTTCTATCTTTATATGCAAAAGAGCATATAGTACTTTCACAATGGTGAAACTGATAAATTAGCAAGCAGTGGGAGATGTGATGATTTTGGGATCCTCCCTAACCTAGGGAGAGTACCAAACAGATGCCTTGAAAACAAAAAAGCACATCTTATTGAACGATTTAGTTGTGGTCCCATCCTCTTAGGACAAACCCAAACATAGTTATTGGCAAAAAAACATTCCCAACCAAAGGCCCTGCAAAGCATTAGGGGATGAGATTAGCAGTGGGCAGTGAATATTATATAGTATACAATATCGAAAGAATTCTACAAAGAGCTGCAGTTCAACTGGTGGTTACTAGATGTCCCTCACGAGTCAAATGCAAATGCTTGATGAAAGGGTTTCAATGGTTTTGCATTTGACTCGTGAGGGACATCTAGGGACGACTAGTGGAACTGCAGCTTGATGTAAGAATAATTTCAATGCTTTGCATTTGACTCTTGAGGGACATCTAGTAACAACTAGGTGAACTGCAGCTCTTTGTAGAATTATTTTGATATTGGATACTATAATATTCACTGCCCACTGCTAATCTCGTCCCATAATGCTTTGCAGGGCCTTTGGTTGGGATTGTTTTTGCCAATAACTGCTTGGGGTGGTTCTAAAATGATGGGATCACCACTGAAGTTCAACAAAATGTGCTTTTTGTTTATGCTCTTTGTGTTCAAGGCATCTGCTTGGTGCTCCCCCTAGGTTAGGGGGGACCCCAAAATCATCAGCTCTCTCATTACCTAAGGTTTTCATTGTAAAAGTTCATTTTTGGGAATTGGTTATATGCTGTTATGCATGTAAAATTGCTTTTTCAAAGCATCTGAAGATATTGTTGATTTAGAAGCTGTAGCATAGTTTAAAGACCAGGGTTAGTCACCATGGGACTCTAGTCCCATTTATTTTCCAGCTCTAGGGACTCCCTTTCTAAGTCGTAGGGCCTGGTCTAGCTGGTAATAAGTTAAAATAAACCCTGGCATCACAAAATGGATGCCACATCCACAGACACGCAGGCTTTAGTGTTATGGGGCAGGGTGGGTGCATTCAGAGAATGCTTTTCAGACAGTCCTGGGGGCACACTTGGTGTCCTTGTGCATACCCCAGTTCAAACCGGTTGCAAGGGCACTCAGCCCCTGCTCTGGCGTGAAACTGGACAAAGGGAATGGGTGTACCCACCCATTTTCCCAGACCCTCCCATAGGTGGGTCCCCAGAGTATGTCCAACCCCCTAACTTAGCATAAGTATGGACCCTAGTCCTTAGGACTTCAGATTACACCTGGATGAAACTCTGCGACATATATCCTGGGAGTTCGACATTCTACACCACTAGAAGACGGAAGGATCTCCCTTGGGGTCAAGGAGTGACTCCCCTGTTCAAACAGGCACCAAAGCAGCATCTTGCCGGTCTGCTCCCGCCGGATCCCAACGGATTTGTGGCACAGGACATGGACTTCCAGACTGCTCAGAGGCCGACATGAGTTCCCTGCAAAACTGAGACCCACAGCCCTCACGAGTGACGTGGAACCAGAACTCCTGGGCACAGTGCACATTTGCAAGTGCATCAACTTCACAAGCTTTTCCAAAGTTGTGCGTTGGGCTACTTGTAGTCCAAGCCCGAGCACCATTTACACTGAAGATTGTGGGCCTCCACTCCACGAGTGTTCCATTGGCCCGCTTCTAGCATTTCTGCTTGATGCTCTCTTGCGATCCCTGGTCCGTTGACCCCACGAAGGTAACTCTTCTCTTTCTTGGGCTTCCCTGGTTGCTCCAGACATGCCATGACCCCCACTGAGTGGTGAGTCCCTCAGACCTTGCTGGGTTGCACCAAAGCCAATCTTTGCTTTCTGTGTGGGTTGCTGTTGCCAAGGCTTGTTGGGTCCAATCCGGATACCGACACCGCAGCCCTCGACATCTTTCATGGGACAGCTTGAATCCCGCTCCTGGTTGTCGTCGACACCTCTTGGTCCTCATGACTGAAGAGTCAAGCTTCACCTTCTTCACCTGAACTCACCCTACATCGGTGGGCATTTGCTCATCGCCTTCTTGGTCACTGGGTAGTGACCCAGACTCTGTCCCCTCTGCTTTCAGGTTCTTCAGATCTCCGATCGACCCTTGGATCCACCCGGACACTTTCGACTTGGTCACCGGCAGCACTTTGCAGCAGTTCGCCATTGAAATCGCCGACAAAACCCGACACCAAAAGACACCTATGCACCCGGCTACCCTGGGTGAGGTAACTCGAGTACTCTGGTGCTCCCGTGGGTCTTGACTTTAGAAATGCCTAGTTCTAAAGGGGTTTGGTCCACGTCCTCTACTAAGTGTCCTTAATCTTTATAATTCTAACCACAACTTTCCCCTTAGAGGTTAATGGTGATTCGCGGCTGTGTTTAGGCACTGCACGCGTCCCCCGTGGATCCCCTGTGTCACTGAAGTAATCAAAATCCTGTTATGGGGTCTCACTGATACTTGGTCCTTTTAAACCAACAAAGAAGAAATTGGCACAGAAGCTGAAATATAAAAGATTATTTTTATTAAACTCAAATGAGTTGAGACTACGTCACACAGAAGCCTTAGCAACTGAATGAGGCAGTCTAAGGAGTACAGAAAACTGGGGCTTTATATATGCCTAGAGTTACATAGTAAGCATAAATGCAAGGGGCAGTCCTGGCTCATGTAAGCATGCAAAATGCCTAAGATGGGCATACAAGATCTACTTGCTCAACAAAGTCGGAGGAGAGTTACTTCTCCATACAGCAGCAAAAATACCCTG
Organism: Lissotriton helveticus; assembly: GCF_964261635.1. Lineage (NCBI taxonomy): Eukaryota > Metazoa > Chordata > Amphibia > Caudata > Salamandridae > Lissotriton > Lissotriton helveticus. The sequence goes on along the minus strand of NC_136066.1, from coordinate 12,276,360 downwards.
ACAGTTATAGTAGAGAAGCAGGTGCATTCTACTTGCTAGGCCCTTCTGGGCATGTGCGAAGTGGAAGATGCTGAATATAGTTTGTTTCTAGGCAGACTACAGGAGCAGTTAACAGAAAGGTAGGACAGAGCACATGGCAGACAAAAGGGCTGCCAGAAATACAAAATGGCTGTCAGCTCATGCTAACAAATCTGTCCAATATTTAACAGATAGTCCTTTTAGCATGAGCTAAAGACATTCCTATGATCCAGTAGGAACATAGAAAATATTTGTACATTAATTTTCATAAATTTATCAATTTCCTAATTCATTGCTAGGTGGGCATTTTCCATTCTAAACATTTCATTAAGCTTGTATGAGCAGGAATACAAGGGCAACAGAGCATTTAGTCATCATTAACATTCAGATAGCAGTAGAAAGTAATGACCACTATTATGAATAGAATTATCATTTTTCTAGTCCTAAGCAAAAGCAAGTCCTAAAAATCATCTAGTAATCACCTTCAGGGCTCCTATACATTTCAGTGACTATTATATACTCAGGTGAGACAGTGGCGATCCTTATCAATGCTCTTAGGTGAAATGGGAATACCCTTTATCAGAGTAGAGACAGAACACTGCTTTAAAACGATGCCAGCAGAACAGTAAGAACAGTCACACAAATGTACTTCTGGTGGACCATTTTGGAAGCTAACGGCGGAGCCACTAGAGGCTATTCCTCTTCCATGGCAGTTCAGTCAAATGGGAACATATTCAACACCCACTTTATACAGTGGCACTGGAAACAATTGTGAAACTATGCCAAAGTCCGTTCTAAGCCTCTTTGGTAGGCTTCTATCGTCCATCAAATCTGCGTCCGTTGTCTTCTTCCGCGTTGGGCCTCTCGATCCAGGCCTTCCATGAAAATAATGCTTCTCAGAATCTGTTGGAGTGCCCTCCTGGCAAACACTCACAGCTCACTCGAAAGTCTCAATGTCTCAATGCAGTGCTCCAGTGTCTCTCCTTGGCGGCAGGCACTACAGATATTGTGCTCTTTGTTGGTCGTGGGCACAGATCATCTCGTGCAGACCCGGGTCTACATTCTCAGGCTCCAACACTCATTATTCAGTGTTAGAGGATGCTCGGGCTGCCTTTCATTTTATTTTTCCTTTCATCATGGGTACCACAATGTAGTGCCTTTTGCCAATCTTGGATCCTCCGGTGCACTGCCCTCCCATTGGAGCAAAGAAAAAGGGGGGGCCAAAACTCAGGACAAGAGGCTCAAGGGACCGCGCGCTGTCAGATGTTACCAGCACATGACAGGTAGAAAACTGAAGCCTCAAACCAGTCCTGCCATCAACAACAGGGATCCTTCTCTTTTGCTCTTTTGCACTGAAACTCTGGTTCTGTGGCAAACAGGGAACCAGCTCCTCCTTCCTGTCTGATGTCCAACGCCATCTGATGGAGCAAGCACGATGCTTTGGAGATGCCATTGATGAAGCGCTGGCAATCGCTGTCCAGCCTTGCTACTTTATGGGTGCTGGGACTGTAGGGCCAAGACGTCTGCCATTCATCTGTAGCTATCACTGATGGAAATTAGGCTCAAATAAATTTTCTGCAGGTTATTATGACTTGATACCGCAGAACCTAGTGACGTAGGAAATGTGATACAGTTGTTAGTTTCCTTCAGATTAGTACAAAAAACAGGGGGACTGCAAGCAGGTGGCCTGCAATCTGCGAGGGAGTGGCCACACGCCATGGGACAACTCTGGTCTAGAATGCACTGTCACTCTCAGAGGCAAAGGGTAGGTAGGTACATGGGAATTCTATCTAAATGTGTGTTCTCACACATAGTGGCATTGTCTAATGGGGTAAACATTTTTTTTTCAATGATTACGTCTAGGTGTTCCTAAATTCCTTATCTAGAACACCTCAAAAGGGAAATCACATGATACAGATTATCAGGGACATGTAGATACCTCCCTTTAATAATTGTGCATCAGGTGCACTATGCAATACACAGGCTAATGATCAAAATGTGGAAACAAAAGACAAGAACTAGAGAGTCCTGGTATTTCCATGATTAGAACACATCTGATCCCACCGAAAATTAAAGCAGCAGGAACAAAAGGGTAAAAACCAGACTAAAATAGGCATTGAAAATTTGTCATGTTCAAAAAATAAACGTAAGGTATCTCCTATTGAGGTGGAAAACTTGTCTTACTATAGTATTGAGTCAGTTAACCAGTCCATCACTACCCTGACAGTCAGACTGTAAAACATCGAAGTGGGCCTAAAGAAAATTCTTGAAAACCAGTCTGGTCATACAAAAGGGAATTATACATAATATGGAGGTCCCTGGTACATCACTGCAGTCTGGGAGTGTGAACTTCAACAATACACCAACAATAATAAAAGGGCTGACTGGTGAAAAGAAAACGGAAAAGGGAAATGGGACTAGGACACAGCTAAAATCTCCAATAATTAGGCACTGCAGGTAACACACTTTTAATCCTATATATCTCTTTTTCTTTTCTTCAATTCCATTATAGCCAAATAGACATACACTGATGAAGTGTTGTCTGTCATGTTCACAGCATGAAGTATCATATCTGTGAAATTTAGTAACCAGAACAAGTCCAACCAACTGTTGCGTAGCGATGGGCATCGTCATGACCATCCCCTCACAACACAGAGGAGCTTGTAATAGTATTAAACAACAAAACCATAGAAACAAAAACATGCATAACAGAAAAACACACATGCCAAGCCATCAGGTATACTTGCTGTATACCAAGCATAGACAAATTACAATAGCATATGTAAATGAGCGGTGACGCACAACACCATGTCATGCACTTTATGCACTGTGAACCTGCTGCTGAAAACCCAATATTCTGGCCTGCTTAATTTGTGAGGCTTAAAATTAATATTCAATTTCCTTACTTTCCTCACCCCCCTTTGACAGCAGGTCACCTTAGTGGTGATCGGCTGTCAAATACAACTTACTGTGTCGCTTCTGACACACAGGACCAGCAGGAACAATTCATAAAAGGACAAAATGCACAAACATGAAAAACACACAAACATTTCTTTTCAAATGAGTTATACAAAAAACACTTTTTTCAACACACTGCTGACAGCACCCTTCTTTTTGCAATCTGCACGTTGATTAGGTCCCACAGGTACATATGGAACACTCGTTCCACCACCTCGTGGAATGGACCATCACTGATGCGTTTGCTATTGACCTCTGCTTTTCCACTATTTCCCTGCACCTACTGTAGCATTCTCAGTCCGTTCTAATCTTCTCTTACCCTAATTTCCTACCTATAGTCATTCAGGGCGCATATTTCACCTTTTTTCCTCTCACAACTATGACGTTTTTGTCAAACCAACTCACGTATCTTGTCAGCCTTAAAACCACCCAGATCAATTCATGAATGATCTGTGGGCAGAAGCAAAAAATACACAACACAAAAGAGAGACACTTCACATAACACACAAAATATCAACAGTAACCATCTTGTCAACTTTGCAATGACTAAAACATGTAAGCATGTTAAGCTACCTTAATTTTGACTGTCCAAAAGTAAAACTGTTTCACAGACATTCTGTGTGTCCCTTGCGCCACAATTTTTCCTATGAAAAATAAATCTGAATTTGCTAATTGTTTTTACCTAGGCATGTAGCCCACAAAATTCTAAGAAAGTGCTTCATCTTATTTTCTGACTAAAACTAATGCAACATTTTATTTTCTGTTAAATGAAGGCAACTTCGTGGACATTATTTTTCAAGAGCAGAAGCAGTGTGCAATATACTTGTCTAACAATCCAGAAGTCAGCTATTTGCATTATACCTAAATGTATGCATTTACTGAAGCCTAAGGCACTTTTAAGCTACTGTAAATGGCAAGAATGCTGTTTAAATAGTCTATTTTACCCAATTTCGACTTTGATATTTGGGGCACTTAAAAATGAATATCCTATAATTGTGTTACATATTAATCATCCGCAGAATATTTTCTACAAATTGCAGAGATTGGACATTAGACATATCGCATGTAAATCCTTAGAAAAATGAGTTTTTTACACCTGCGCCAAGTGATATTCCATATGCAAATGTCCTCATTATGTGGTACCACACAACTTAAATTAAATTTTAATGATTGGAGTTCATAGTATGAGTATTAAGCTTTATAAATATTAAAAAACGATTTTAAAAGCACTTATTTTTTTAATAATTTGTCATAATTGTTCTTTTAATAATAACAATCAATTTTGATAATTCCACATATAAAAGCAAGCTGCATCACTTGTCTATCATATTTAGATGCATTCATTCATAAGCATAAGCACAGAAGCCTAACTTGAAACATGACAAATTTTTGCGCCATTTTTTTTTAACCCCTCCCCTGCTGATGACGGAACCGCTCCGTCATCAGCCGCGGTCGCGCTGTGCTGATGACGGAGCGGTTCTGTCATGGCCCGCTCGGCACGCCTGCGTGGCGCGGATTCCGCGCCTGCGCTGAGCGTTCTATTGAGCGGGGCGGGCCATGACGGAACCGCTCCGTCATAAGCACAGCGCAACCGACGCTGGTGACGGAGCGGTTCCGTCACCAGCATGCGCCCGCCGCTCTTCCGCCCCGCCCCCTTAGCACTGCGGCGGAATATTAATCTCGAACAATGTCTGAACCGAAAACTTTAAGCATTAGGGAGGAAGACATTGAGGAACTCCTGAAACGCCCATCGAAACTTAACCCAAACGATACATCGACCAATCCACGACAACAATCGGAGTTGGAAAAAATAACACGCCTAAAGAAAAAACAGATACGTACAGCCCTACATGGAGAGGTGTTGTTGGAACATCTAAGAGCGGGCACAATACCAGATACCAGAAGGCCTTCAAGTAAAAAACCTCCCCGGCATCTTCATAGATCAACCGGAATACATATTGGAACGAAATGTTCAAGAGCCTGGATGTTCCACTCCATTAAAACAGCAGAACGCCTAAGTCAAAAAGAATTAGAGTTGACAAAAGAACTTGAAGAATGAGGTGATGAGCATACAGGAGTAAATCAGGAAACAGTAGTCTTGCTTAAAGAAGGTTTAATGTATCATCTTGTAAAGAGACCTCATCCTTCAGCACAAAAGTTAAACTGACTTAAAGTTCAAGCGGTAGCATTCTAAGATAGAGATGTTCCAAAAGGGAACACTAAGGAGAATACATGTCCATGGCAACACGGGAGAATGACAGAGGCAAAGTAAGAACACTACATCACCTCCCTTTTTTAAACAAAACATAACAAGACAAAGAAAAGGCAGGGGCGTGGCTTGGCAGCCGATGGAAGGAGACGCGTGAGCGCCGAGCTCCGCAGCAGCCTCCCCATTTATCCTGACTATTACCGTCCTGATAGCCCCTGAGCCCTGATTTCACCCGCGCCTCCTCCCGCACACCTGGGGGCCTGAGCGGAGACGGTGGGAGCGGATCCCCGGCTGCGCGGAACCAGCGCCGCGCCGGGAGTCTGGTGGGCGGCGCCGGCCATCTTGCGGCCTGGGTGATAGGCCGCATCCCCGACCTCGGGTGGTTGGAGGGCCGGGCCGCGGTGCTACCTGGCCGGCCGCCGGCTGCTGTGAGGGCCGGTGCCCTGAACTTTCGCGCTCGCCGCGGCGGCGGAGCTCGAGCCGCTTTACCAAGGTGTGCCCACAGAGGCGCGGCGGGGACGCCTGCGGAGGAGAAGACCAGTGGAGACCCTCGGCCCTAGGGGACCGGCGGCGCGCCAGGCTCGGAGTGCGAGATTGGGGTAGGGCTTGCCCCTGCGCGGCCTGCCGGAATTGCGACTGACCGGCGCTGACCCCTGGCCACTCGCTATTGGGAGACCCCGCCGTGTGCCAGCTGCGGAGTGCAGGCTTGAGGTGAGGCCTAGCCCTGCGCCACCTGACGGCGTGAGAACGGACCGGCGCTGGCCCCTGGCTGCGTGTCGGCGGGGGGCCTGGTTGGGCGCCATCCACGGATCCTGGGATCGAGGTCAGACCAGACCCTGTGCAGCCTGCCAGGGGGGAGACGGACCGGCGCTGTCCCCGGGCCGCTTGCCACCGTGGGACCCCGCAGACGCCGGAAGGCCTGGGGACTGGACGCTGGGGACACCCAAGTGGCCCTGATTCTTGGGGCCTGGGCGTGCTACTCCCTGGCCCTCACGTGCTTGGGACTTTGAGGGGCCGCCCCTGACGCCATTTCGAACTGATAGCTTTGGGCATCGCGTCTGACCTTGGGGGAGCGACGCACTCCGGGGGGCTCCTTGTGCTTGGTGGACAGCAAAGCGAGGAGCGAGGTCCAGGTGCTGCTAGGGAGCTGCTGGTTTTGTGGGCCAGCGGAACCGGAGGAAGGGCGGCGCGGAGAGGGACCCCGGGGCTCTCGACCTGGAGAGCTGGACTTGGTGGGGGACGCCGACCCTGTTGCTGCGGAGGAGAGACCCGGCCGCCTCCATGGGAAAACGCCCGAAACCTCCCCCGGATGCGGCTGGGGGGGCGACGGATGACCGGGGCTCCACCCTGGATGATGACCCGGCGACGGGTCTACCACAGAGCCAGCTTGAGCAGATCCTGAAGGCCATCGCCGACACCAGGGAGGCCCTGCATCACGACATCGGGCAGGTGTCCACGAGCCTGGGCCTATTGCGTGCAGACCACGGCAAGTTGGCAGATCGGGTCAAGCAGACCGAGAGCCGGATTGATGCGCTGGAACCCACATCAAAGGCGGCGGACGCCCTCCTGGGGGAGCTGCAGCAAAGGGTACAACTACTGGAGCAGAGGGCGGAGGATGCCGAAGGGCGCAACCGCCGCAACAACATTCGCGTGGTGGGCCTGCCGGAGAAGATTGAGGGGACTGACATGTTGGGCTATCTGGAGGCCTGGCTGCGTGATGTGGTTGTTCCGGAAGGGCTCTCACCATTCTATACCCTGGAGCGGGCTCACCGCGTGCCGGCTCGTCCACCGCCCGAGGGCCGGCCTCCCCGTCCGGTAGTGGCGCGGCTGTTGCATTACAGAGATCGAGACCTCATCCTGCAAAAGGCGCGAGCGCTGGGGCCCTATAAGGTGGACAACGCCCAGGTCTCCATTTATCCGGACTACTCCTTGGAAGTCCAGAGACAGCGGTCGACTTTCCTAGCGGTCAAGAAGGCACTCCGGGAGGAGGGTGTCCGCTACTCTCTCCTGTTTCCAGCCCGCCTACGGATCATGCTGGATGGCAAGTCTTCCTTCTACGACACTCCCGACGACGTCTGGAACTGGCTGGAGTTATACAAGACAGGCGCGGATGCACTTCATGTGCCCGAGGAGCGACGGAAGGCACCACCGAGACCTAGGCGGAGTAGGAGACACAGGAAACGGCCGCCGAACGTTCGGACACCTTCGATCTCGCAGACTGCGCTGGAGCGCAGGGATGCCCTCCGGGCGGTCTCCACCATCTCTCAGACAAAGGGCTCCGCATCAGCTGTGGAGTCGGGCTCCCGAGAGGGCACCGACGAGGGGACTTCGGAAGAATCGGCGGCTGGAGGCCCCGCTCCACCACATGTCACACCTGGGACTGCTGATGGTTTGCTGGACGAATAGGGCAGATGCTCCCCTGCAGTGGTATTGTATAACCTGATGTGCTCCTGATCTGGGTTTGGGTCGGTGGCAGCATTGACCGATTGGGCCTGGAACTGGTGTTGGGTGGCCAACCGCTGGGGTGGTAGCTACCCTGATTGAGGAGGAGACGCGGGGCACATGGGGCACGTTGGGGAGGTCTGACTGGGAGGAGTGTGCTGTTCACGGTCTATCGGGAGAGGCGACAGGCCACCCCCTCTCTTCCCACACCTATTGTAGGACTCTGGTAGTTGCCAGAGACTGTTCCTTTTGGGATTAATCATTTGGATGGGTTTCTGCTGTTGGGGGCCTATTCTGGGGAGGGGTGGGGCGAGGGATTGTTGGGGAATGTTGGGGTTTTGGTCTAGGGGTGTAGCCAGTGTGTGCGCGATACTTGCTTTCTTTGGGACTGTGCTTGCTACCAGGAATGGGGACCCTCCTTGACCTGAAGTGTGTGACCTGGAATGTGAGGGGTCTGAATTCCATGCTGAAGCGTCACAGGGTTCATGCTCATCTTGTCCGCAGGGGGGTTCAGGTCGCCTTCCTACAGGAAACTCACATTGATCAAACTGAGGGGCGGGCTCTGCTCGCAGATGGCGGGGGCATATGTTTTACACCACCTACTCGGCCTTTTCTAGGGGGGCTTTGATATGGGTGCGAGCAGGGATTCCCTTCCAGCCATTAGTGATGATAGTTGACCCCGAGGGGAGGTTTGTGGCGGTACAGGGCCGTTTGGATGGGAGGGACGTGACGCTTTGCAGCGTATACGCCCCGAACGTGGACCAACCTGCCTTCTTTGCGCGACTGTCTGGGAAGCTGGCGACTGTCCTAGCTGGCACGGTCCTGCTTGGGGGGGATTTTAACTCTGTACTAGACGTAGACTGGGACCGTTCTCACCCACCACTGGCGCAGGCGGCAGCTCACAAGCTAGCGAAGAGTAGGAGGGAGTGGCAGAGTAGCTGGGGCCTGGTCGATGCATGGCGGACCCAACACCCCATGGAAAGGGACTTTTCCTTTTACTCCTCCCCACACGATCTGCATGTTCGCCTAGACAGCATTCTGTGTTCATTAGACATCCAGAGCCTGGTCCGCCACAGTGAGTACTTGACCAGGACGGTATCTGATCATAACCCCTGCCTGGTGACGGTACAGTGGATGAGGCGACGCCAAGCTATCCCGACGTGGCGGTTGAATCCACTGACGCTGGAGGACCCACCGTTTAAAGCCGGGGTGCGCAGCGGGGTGGAGGAGTACTTTGGTGCTAATGTGGGCACGGCCTCCAGCAGGGCACTGGAGTGGGACGCCTTCAAGGCGGTAATCCGGGGCGTCTGTATCTCGGCTACTGCGGGAGTCCGTAAGACCCTCCTGCAGGATGTAGAGCGCAGCGAGGACCGATTGCGCACTGAGGAAAGACGCAGCCACACGGACCCTGAGGCTCACGGAGCGGTCTCAGCAGCACGGGAGATGGTGGCGACGGCAATGGAAAAGCTGCGCTGCTTTGATTTGATTTGATTATAAGGAGTTTCTGGTCCGGGCTCACGCCGAGCGTGATAAAGTGGGCTCGCTACTGGCGTGGTTGGCCAACCCTGGGACCCGTGGATCCCCGATAGTGGCGCTCACCACTCCGGATGGGCGCATGGTTTACACGCAGTCGGACATCAACGACCAGTTCCTTCAGTATTATGAGCACCTTTATCGGAGCAGGATGCCGGATCCCCCGGAGGAACTGGAGGAGTTCCTGGAGGTGGCGCAATTGCCCAGGCTCGACCCGGAACATGCGAAACAGTTGGGCGGAGATATCTCCGAGGGAGAGATCAGGGTGGCCATCAAACACATAGCCCGCCGCAAGACTCCGGGTACGGACGGGCTCCCGATCGAATTGTATGCGGCCTATGCGGATGTGCTGGTCCCGAGATTGAGGGCGGTTTACCAAGAGGCCTGGGATTCGGGGTGCTTGCCGGCGTCTGCACGCGAGGCTTTGGTGATACCCTTACTAAAGCGAGAGGGAGACGCGAGCTGCCGCTCGGCGTATCGCCCGCTCTCCATGCTCACCACGGACTACAAGATCCTGAGCAGGGTCCTCGCGACGAGGCTACTGACCCACATGCGCTCCTTGGTATATAGTGACCAGGCGGGCTTTATTCCTCAGCGCACCACTGCCACCTGTGTGCGCCGGTTGCTCCGGGTCATGGGGGGAGAGGCCGCCGCTCGTTCGGGTGCTGCAGTCCTTTCGATTGACATCGAGAAGGCGTTTGATAGCGTCGAGTGGCCATACCTGCTTCGTGTGCTAGAGGCCTTTGGCCTGGGCGAACGCTTCGTGAAATGGACCGCCTTGCTTTATGCCGCGGCCACGGCCCGCGTCAAGACTGGGACCACCATCTCGGCCCCTTATGCGGTAGGTCGGGGGACCCGACAGGGGTGCTCTCTGTCTCCCCTGTTATTTGCACTGGCTATTGAGCCACTGGCCGCACATGCCCGGCTGGGCCGAGCGTATGCAGGACTTCTGCTGAGAGGCGACACCCACTACATCTCTCTCTACGCGGACGACTGTTTGCTGTTTCTGGCGGACGTGAATGATTCCCTGCGGGGGGCCGAGCGGCTCCTGTCGAACTTTGGCCATCTCTCGGGACTGAGAGTCAATTGGGGGAAGTCTTGCCTCTTCCCGCTGACCCCAGGGGCTGATGATTCCCAGCCGGGGGGCGCCTTGCGATGGGAGCACCATTGCCTCCCCTATCTGGGCACTCTCATATACCACTCACCAGCGGCCCTCTTAGACGGCAACATCAACAGGGCAATTCGGAGTCTACAGGGTTGCATGGGTTTCTGGCGGACACTACCGCTGTCGGTCGCGGGACGAGTCGCATTGTTGAAAATGGTGGCACTTCCCCGATTGTTGTACCTGTTTCGCACCCTGCCGATCTGGATTCCTGCGTCAGTCTTCAGCAGACTCCGTTCCCTCACATCTGGGTTCATCTGGGGATCGGGTAGACGACGGGTGGCGCTGGCCACGCTGCTGCGCCCCAGAGCGGACGGGGGTCTCGCGGCACCGGACTTTGAGTGGTACTACCTGGCGGCGCAGCTGCAGTGGCTCACCCAGGCGGTGGCCTTGGAGTTCCGTGGTCCGGAGGGAGTGGTGGGAAAACTGTTCCTGAGACACGTCCTTTCCTTTATAATCTTGGGCCAGAAATTGGACCTAGCTCAGCTCACTTTGGAGGAATGAACGATTCGCAGCTGCTGGCTTCGGTGCCACAGGCACTCGGGTGTCGTTCGCCCCTACGCCCCAGAAATTCCGCTCGGGATGTGCACGGCCTTTCCACACGGTGGCAACTGGTCAGCACTGGCGACCTGGGAGGAGCTTGGCCTGCAGATGGTCGGCGATCTTTATAAGGATGGCTCGCTGCTCACGTTTCAGGAGCTGCAGGACTCTTACGATCTGCCGAGAGGTGGATATCTGCTACACGCTTCGTTGGTGGCTGGTATTCGCCATTATTGGACGAGTGGGCTCACCGAACCGCCGACCTCGGAGTGCTGTCAGTACGTGGTAATGGCCGCTAGCACTTACAAGGCCGTCACATGCCTTTACCGACGATTGTCGACTGCCACCCTGCGACCCCTGGATGCGCTGCGAGCTAAATGGGAGGGGGACATTGGGCGGTCTATTCCTGAAACGACATGGCCACAGCTGCTGCGCCGAGCATGGAAGGGCACTAGGAATGCCAGGTTCCAATTGGTCCAGTTTTTTACCCTGCACCGCGCATACCTAACACCGACGAAAATCTCGCAATACTTCGAGGGTGCGTCCTCACTCTGTCCTAGATGTGGGACAGCGGACGCGGACTTCGCCCACATGTTTTGGACCTGCAATAGGGTGGCCGGTTATTGGGAGGCGGTGATGTCCTGCCTGAATGCTGTCACGGACCGGCAGATCGATATTGACATGGGCACCTGTCTATTATTGTGGTTCCCTCACACCCCCCGCAATCGGGTTACCAGTAAATTTAGCGACTTGGGTTTGGTGTTAGCCAAACGTGAAATCTCCATGCACTGGAAATCTACCCAAGGCCCCAGCTACTTGCGTTGGAAGACCACTCTAGAGCGGTGGGCGAAAGCAGAGAGTACCTTGCGGCTGCGGCAGGCTAGGAGCCTAGATAATGACAAAGCACTGGCGGTGGCTAGGGCGTGGGAGGCCCTAGTTGTGGCGCTCCAGCAACCAGAGGGTGGCCAGAGCGAAGATGAGGGAGAGACACCAGGTTGAGGGTGCTGGGTACGGGGGTACCTCACTCGCACCAGGGCACACACACTACTTACACCTATCGATGGCGGATTAGGAGGTCCTAACATCCCGTTGAAAGACATTACTTACCTTTACCGAGGTCCTGTCCAGGACAAGAAAGTGATACCATGTTGATGACTAGGAGGGAGGATTGTGACACACTGGCTATGGGGGTGGGGTACAGGGTGGGATTGGTCTGTTGGGGGATGTTCTATATAAAAGGTGTCTTGTTGTAACTGTACTGATATACTGCATTATCGGCTGATGCCTTGATTGCTATTTTCCTGTAATGTACTTCCTAACCTGGAACACCAATAAAAAATATTTTTACAAAAAAAAAAAAAAGACAAAGAAAAGGCATATTGGTACACGCCCTAGACGTAATCTTGAAGACGGACCGGAACCTTTCTCAACCTGCAGGGTCTCCTTTCATCAGACTGAGAAGGAGAGTCAGAAATGAAAGAGGAATTTTCATCACTACATTTTGACGGATATTTGGCGAATCTGTTGAGATTCCACACCCTGTGGTCTTGGGTTCTGACAGCATTTCCTAATAATTTAATTACTTTGATCGGTTGACTAAACTTAGATTTGCCGAATCTTCTTTTAGGGAGTTTTACCCCGACCCAATCACCAACGTGAACAACAGTTCTTTTTACCGCTTTTCTTGCATCAAACATATTTTTCCTTTTCACCATATTTTCTAACTCACGATCTTTCCAACCCACAGTACGATCAACCACACCACCTACTTCCATCCTTTTTGAGGTGACCCAAAAAGGATTCACTTGCGTACTTGGCACTCTTCCTGTAAATAAAGTAAAAGGCGTAACAGAGGAATGAGGGGTCAACCTGTATTCACATACTTTTTTCTTGACTGCCTCTTCCCAGTTACAACTAGACACTAGGGCTAGTTGCATAGCTTCTTTGAGAACCCTAACAAACCTCTCAACCACACCATTGCACTCCGGATGGTACAAAGATGCGCGTTTGTGTGTAATCCCTCTTTCATGTAAGAATTCCTCCACCATTCCAGAAGTAAATTGTGTCCCATTGTCCGTCAAAATGGAACTAGGTAGACCCTCATTTGCAAAAAGATCGTCAAGAAAATTGATCACAGATGACGAATCCACTGAACTGACAATTTTTATAACTGGCCACCTAGAGAACATATCAACACAAACAAACACGTATCGATGAAGAGATCTGACCTTAACTTGACCCAGGATATCCAAGGCAATGTCTACCCAAGGGCCAGTAGCCTGTTTTATTACTGCCATTAGTTGAGTTCTGCATTTAAGAACTTTGTCACTGTTTGCACATTGAGACCAAGCACGTGCTAACCTTTCAATCTGTGTGTCCATCCCTGGCCACCAATAGGCTTCCCTAAGCCTCTCTTTTGTTTTTGCGATACTCATGTGACTAGGATGTGCATTATCTATCAACTTGTGGCGCAAACTTAATGAAACAACAAGTCTGCTTCCTCTGAAAAGAGGACCATTGAAAAAGGATACCTCTTCTTTGACACACCAGAATCCTTTAATCTCATCATCACACACACTTTTCTCACACCACCCATGAGGCACAAAAGAAATGACTCGCTGTAAAACTGAATCTTCTCTTAAACCAGCATTCCGCTCTTCTTCAGTGACTACACCTTCAGTGACTACACACACTTTCAAATCCTCCTCAGAGTCTTCACCAACAAAAGAGTCATCGCCGAGCCTAGACAAACAATCCGCAAGGATGTTGATAGCTCCTGGTAAATAAGAAACGTGAAATTCAAGTCTTGTAGTGCAACCACCCATTTTCTTATTCTATGTGAGACACAATCAATTCCTTTCTTCCCAAACACTTCCTTTAACGGCTTGTGGTCAGAAATTACAGAAAAGATTTCCCCCCACAAAAATTTCTTACGTTTACGAACAGCCCAATCAACATCCAAAGCCTCCTTTTCAACTACCGAGTAATTACATTCGGAACCTCTAAGCGGCCTTGAAATGGATAAAATGGTGTTGTCTACCTTTTCACCAGGTTGTAAGAGTACAGCACCCAGTCCTTTGCAACTCTCATCCGTCATTATGTAAGACTCTATAGAGGGGTCAAAACTAGAGAGATTGGGTGCTTTGTTCAGACATTCCTTGATCAAGTCAAACTCATCACTACAAGACCTATCCCAAATAAATTCACATCCTTTCTTCATCAAAGCTCTGATTGTTTCTGTTTTATGAGCAAAACCAGGAACACATTTGTTATAAAATTCTGCCATTCCTAAAAACTTAATGAGTTCATCTTTATTCACTGGATAGTTGAGATTGGAAATCGTTTCTACCAGAGATGGTTTAGGTTTAATACCAGACCCTGAAATCAGATGTCCGAGGTATTCAATTTCTTTTACATCAAATTTACACTTGTCCAATCTGAGAGTGAGACCCGATTCTTGTAATGTAGACAACACTTCATTCACCCTCACATCATGTTCTTTTTGACTCACACTTCAACCACAAACCTCCATAACATTCTAAATAACATCACATAGCAGGAGCATCAGAGCCAGGGAGACTCATTACATAAGAAGGATATTACTACACATTTTCCCCTTCATAATATTTAACAAAAGGAAATAGTATAACATAGGAAGAGAATATAAACATTCCAGAAGTGCACATAAAAGAACACCATCATAATATAAACCAACTCTTCTTATGTAATAATAATAATAATGTAAAAGAAAAGCAATAATGAGAAATGTACTAATAAAAAATACAATGCAATAGTAATAATAATGTAAGTAATAAACAGGAAAACAGCTTTTCTATGTAATAATAATGACAACAATGGCATAGTAAATATAATAACAGTACTGTAAGTAATAAAGTAGTAATATAAAAGTCGTAAACTTAAACAAATGGCAGGACCAGGGAATACCATGCACCCTCTACTGCACACACAAATAATATACTGGGGAATCCACCTCCCAATAAACCACACACAATAACCCAAGGGGGAATCCACCTCCCAATAAACCACACACAATAACCCAAGGGGGAATCCACCTCCCAATAAACCACACACAATAACCCAAGGGGGAATCCACCTCCCAATAAACCACACACAATAACCCAAGGGGGAATCCACCACCCAATAAACCACACACAATAACCCAAGGGGGAATCCACCTCCCAATAAACCACACACAATAACCCAAGGGGGAATCCACCTCCCAATAAACCACACACAATAACCCAAGGGGGAATCCACCTCCCAATAAACCACACACAATAACCCAAGGGGGAATCCACCTCCCAATAAAAATCACACAATAACCCAAGGGGGAATCCACCTCCCAATAAATCACACACAATAATCCAAGGGGGAATCCACCTCCCTATATACCACACACATAACCCAAGGGGGAAACCAACTCCCTTTGTACCACACACAGTAACCCAAGGGGGAATCCACCTCCCTATGTACCACACACAATACCCCAAGGGGGAATCCACCTCCCTATGTCCCGCACACAGTAACCTCCCAAATAATTGTAAAGGGGAATTCCACCTCCCTATAATAATACTGTAAAATGAAAATACACATTGAGCATCAATTTAGAATATGACATGTTGCAAATCAAAAGTAGATGTACTTAACATTGGCATATATCACCAAATTCAATGCAGTGTCACTAATGATGAATTACAATCATCTCACACAGAACAGTTCTGGGTTTCCTATTTCCTTTGACCCACACTCTAACTCCTTATAGCAATATTTCATTACTGTTCCAGTTTTGAATCCTCCTTTCTCTCAGAGTGAACTAGTTAATTCCTTTTCTTGGTGCAATTGCGCTCCATAGCCAGAAGATGGCGATGTTGCACTAGTTCTAAGTTTTCCAAAGCGACATTCTCTGTAATATGTAGTTTTCAATTAGTGTAAATGACAGCACCTGTGACGATCTTCAGGCAACAACAATGGCAACCCTCACATTAAAATAATGTTTCTCACCAGTACCTTACTCATGAAATTAACTCTGATGGTCAGCTACAGAGCACAGAGACACGAGAACAAACTGGGGCCTTCTTGTAATTGGCAAACGCTGAACAGTTACAATAGACTGTGCAAAGGTCCTTATACTACAATCCAAAGATGGCGAGATGTGTCGTGACGGTGCGCCGGGTGGATTGCAGCAACAGCAAGTTGTTGGACTTGGCCCGCAGGGCAGGTTCACCCCTAAACTTTTTGCTTGAAATGGTGACCTGGTAATGGTGATTTTTGGGTTTCTGCGCACTTCCCCTGAGTCCCAGAGTGAAAGTGCGTGCGTGTAGCATGGCTGGCCTGCCCTCCCATAGGAATGCATGGGGAATGTGTGTGTCCCTGGTAGTTCCTGATGCGTGGGGAGTGCAGGCTCGAGTTTAGTATGTGTAAACTCGTGAGAGTGAATGCTGCGAGATGGTGTCTGCGGCATGTATGTGTCTAGAAGGGAAGTGCTACTTCTGGACATTGAGATATGTGTGTGCTGTGAGGGTGCTGGAGCGTGATTGGCTGGAGCTGGCTGGCATGCCAGGCTCCAGGAAGTCTGGATGGGTCTGCCCGGTGGTGAGTGGGAGATTAGCATGAGTGATGTGTGGGAGGAGTGTACCTGTGTCCTGGATGGGCTGAGTTTTCCCCACACAATGCTGGCTCCGCCCCCCTGTGGTGTGTCTAACAACCCTAGCCTCCCCAGTGAATGAAATGGGTGGTTGGGCCATCAAGAGTGCTCCAGAGCCCCACCCTGCACCTTGAAACAAAGGATTTGGTACTATAAGAAGGGGCTGTGTCCCCTTGGAAAATGTTCTGCTTTTGGATCCTGCCAGAGGGGGCTGTTGCTGCTGCTGGGGCCAGGAGGACCGCCACTTGGGGTGTCTCCCTGCCTGGAGACCCAGTGTGCTGGCTCTGGCCCAGCCTTGCCCCCCTGCCTGCCTCCAGATCCTGCTGGAGCTGGTGCTGTGCCTACAGCACTGAGAGCGCTGCTCTCTGCCCTTCAGCGCTGGGGAGCGCTGAGATTCATTGCCTAGCGCTTGAGAGCGCTTTATTTGGCCCACAGCGCTGTGAGCGCTGGATATTTTCCCCTGGCGCTTGGGAGCGCCTTTCTCTCGCTGCTAGCGCTTCGAGCGCTGTGAATTAGCTCATCGCGCTGAGAGCGCTGCTCTCCTGTCTGTGGCGCTTGAGAGCGCTTCATTGTGCCCGTTTTGAGGATTTCCTTGGAGGCCGGTGCCCACCCGGCATTGCCCGTGTCAGTGATTTATTGGATTCACGAGGGAGCCCACTCCTCGGATCCTGGGAAGCCGCCTGCCTGCCTAAGAAGCGAGCCGCCGCGCTGCCCGCGGCGACCCGGAAGTGGTAAGAGGCCCGGCCAATCCCAGCGCGGCCCAGGAAAGGCCGACCGGAAGTCCCGCCTCCTCAGCCGAGCCGGGAAGAGAGAAGCTGCCGGCCGGGTCCCCGAGGCTCCCCGAGTGGAGAGGAGAGCCCCGGGACGAGGGGAAAGGAGCCCCGCCGCGAGAGGAGCCGCCCTGCAGCCCAGAGCCGGTGAGTGTTGCCAGAAGCAAAGGGAGGGGCGCCGGGACACGTTGTCGGTGTCCGCACCCCCCCTGCCCCCTCAGCAGCGCGACTTCGCGCCCTTGTGTTTAGAGCCAGAGAGGCTCTTAGGGGGCATTTCTGGGCAATTCGAGTCCCCAAGAGGGGGACTCCAACCCGAGCCTGAGAGGCTCTTGCTGCCATTTGTCGTCGTCCTGAGTCCCCAGAGGGGGGACTCACCACAGAAGCGCCCCACGTGTTAGAGGGTCCCCCGTGAGGGGCCCCCACAGCCCAGCGAGGCTGCACCTGTGTTGTTGGAGCCCAGAGAGGGGTCCAAGGTGGCATTTGTTTGTTGGCGCCACGAGGCTCCAGGCGCTAATTGTTGAGGAGCCCAGAGAGGCTCCTGGGGGCCATTTGTTCTTTGAGCCCAGAGAGGCTCCAACTTTGCCCTAACTTTCCCTGAACCAGTTGCCCAGCACTTTGTGGGCAACTGCTACGTTTAGGCCCTGACATTGGGACTGTCACAGGTGGTGACTGATCTAAGTTTTGCGCAATGTTATTGCTACACCTCTGAATGTTAATGCATCATGTGTTTTGTCTTTACACCCCTACAGGTATTGTGACATGTAGGTGGTTGTTTTTCTCCCTAGTACAGGTGGTGCTAGTGAGGTCCTGTTACCAGTGATTACTGGTTGAATGCTCTACTTTTATATTGTGTGCTACACTGATTTTACTTTCTAAAGTGCTATTTCTGAAAGTATTATTTCTAAAAGTGCTGATACCCCTGACAGTGGTCCAAGTGGCCCTGTCCTGTACAAATATCCCTTGTAAATTCTGCCCGTGCCTGTTGGCACAGTGTAACAAGATGTGTGTTTTATCTGATGTATATTTATTATAATACAAAGGCTATTTTTACATAACCTTGTGTGGAGTCTCCTTTGTGGTGGGCCTTTGGTTGTTGTTGCTGGGGTGCGTGCGCAAATACTTAGCCTACATCGCCTCCAAGTTTAGCCTTGCTGCTCGCGCCACGTTACCTAGAGGGTGAGTAGGGGTTATCTTGGCGTGTAACTCCCTTGCCCTGACTTGGGTGTGGTGGTCTCTGACTGACTTTGGCGAAAGCCCTGGCCAGCCGGGGATCCCATTTCCAACATTGGCGGCAAGCGGTGGGATAAGGATTTGTGTTTGCGTTGTACCACAGTAGCGGCTGGCCGCACTTCAAAGCTCTACATGTTTAGATAACCACATTTTGGGGATTATTGTTTTTGGTAAAATTCCATTGTTTCTTCTCCTGAAGAGTGTCATTTGATAATTGTGTCCTGTACATTTGTCCCCCGCCCTGCTTCCAGAGTTTGGTACCTGTGTCACGTGTGGTCAGGTTGAGAAGTCAGGGGTGGTAGAAACTGCCTTACCGATCCGAGGGGAGGGTGTGTGTGGACGAATGGTGTGTTTTCCTGGACGCATGAGTATGAGTTCTCTTTGATAAGGAGATTGTTGAAGTTTTGGAATTGTGTACTCTTACTTCAGATTGCTAGGTCCCGTGTGTTGCACGTGTCTGTGAGCATCCTGTCAAGATGGAATCTCCTTTTAACCTCTGTGGCCTGTTTAAGTACAGTGTGCATGAGTTGGTACGGTTATGTAAGGAGAGAGACATCCCAGTGAGTGAGTCCGACACCCAGTCCAAGCTTAGGGATAACATGATCCTGTGGCAGAAGAGTGACTGGGAGCGTGAGCACAGTGAGAGGGAGAGGGCCCGGGCCGCACACCAGGAGGGTGGTGGGTCTGAGGGGAGCCCTGAAGAGTCTGATGTGGAGAGTGAGTTTGACAGTGGATGGGCGCCAGCAGAGAGCGAGTATCCCATAGATAGGGAGTCCCTTGCTGGGTCCAGTGTCAGATGTAGCACCCCATCCCTTTCCCTGTCCCCAGAGGAGTGAGTGGATAGGAGAGAAGAGAGGGAGCACCAGCTGGCCATGGAGAAGCTCCGGTTAGAGTATGCCAGAGAGATGGCGCAGCTGGGTGTGAATGAGCGGACTGCAGAGGCTGAGAGGGCCTTGGCCAGGGAGAAGATAGCCCTAGAGTGTAGGTTATCCCCTGACCGCAGTCTTAATTTTCTGGATCCCCCAGGGAGGGTTGAGTCCAGTGGTGGCAGCTATTTAAATCTCAGTCTAGAAAGTCCCAGTTCCCAGAGTATGGTTCCTGTTTCCCCAGAGGAGGAGAATAGGTTGAGGTTTAGGAACCTTAGGAAACCGTCTCATCAGTCTTGGGAAGACTTTGAGGATGACTGTTGTGGAGCCCTGTGTGATTGGGTACGGGAGCCCACGAAATGTGATTGGGACATATTGTTCGATATGTTTCTCAGAGAGCAGTTGCTCAGTTGTTGTTCACCAGGGTTGCGCCAACACCTGTTGGGGTGTGGATTGTCTGAACCATGTGAGCTTGCAGAGGAAGCAGACCGCTGGGAAGGTACCAGGGGTTCTGTAGAGTCATTGGTGAGTGACTCCAAAAGTAGTGGGTCAGGGATCTTCCAGCCAAGCGTGGTGGAAGAGGCTCAGTGTAGCCCAGCTAGGTCCCAGTATAGTGAGGAGGGTGTAGGGGCTAACTACCTGGCTCAGTGGAGCAGGAGTCAGTGGGTGGCTGAGAGCCCCCAGAGGCCCGAAGCCCTGTCTCAGAACCCGGGTGGTTTCTTGAGGGAACACCAGGTTGGGGACCTAGGCTGTCCTGTTAGCCCATTTGAGGAGGATCTCCTAGTGAGTAGAGGACCTGGAGCGTCTGTAACCAGAGCTCCTGTGGTTCTAGAGGCTGGCAGTACCGCTCCGGTAGGGAGGGTACAGGAGTCCAGCGTGAGGAGTGATTGGGGGATGAGTTTCCCAGTGGATGCACCAGTGGACCAGAGACTAGCCAGTTGGGCTAGATCTTCTTGGAGGGACCCGGGTGGCACCACTTCTGGTCTGGGGGATCGTCACGCACTGTCAGGTGGACAGAGGGCGGGAGATCTGCGCCAGACAGACAGTCACACAACAGATGTGTCAGTTGTTAGCCTCAGGGGGATTGTGTGTGAGTCCCCAGAAGTCCTGGAGTGCCAGGCAGTTGTTCCACCAAAGGTTTTAGACCGGAGGTTGGATGGCCAGGTTCAGGATCAGCCTGACCTGAAGGGTAGGACGACTGTAACCAGTGTCCTGACTGGTTCTTCTTCCAGAGGAACTTCTCCAGGTGGGAGAGGGCAGACCTCTGGAAGGGGGTGCAGAGGGTGGGAGAGTCCACCTCTGACCCCGGTGCAACCTGAGGGGTTAAACCCTGGGTTGGAATGGCGTTCTAGGTGTCCCCCTTGCACAGGGAGGAGGAACCCTAAAAGAAGAGGTAAGGGGAGGAGAGCCTTCCCTGAGACTCCTGGTCCGCCTGAGGTTGTAGACCCTAGGCTGGAGCACCAGTGGCAGTCTAGCCCTGTCTTGCAGACAGGAAGAGTGGAAAGTGGCTACTATGGGCCTGGGGTTACTACCCCCCACTTCGTGAGTAGGCAGGAACCAATGGCACCTGGGTGGCCTAGGGCCTGGTCCTGGCCGCGGACAGCTGAGGAGTACCAGTGGGGTAGCCCAGCTGGTCCTTACAGTAGCTTTAGAAGGAACCCTAGGGGTTCACTGTGGCATAGAACAGGAGGGTGTCCCGGCAGTGGCGGGCCTGCGTCCGTGTTCTATCGCCCCAAGCAGGGAAGTCCATCACGGTGGTGATTGTTCTGCCCTGCGTTTTGGCTGGAAGGGGGTTGTGTTGGACTTGGCCCGCAGGGCAGGTTCACCCCTAAACTTTTTGCTTGAAATGGTGACCTGGTAATGGTGATTTTTGGGTTTCTGCGCACTTCCCCTGAGTCCCAGAGTGAAAGTGCGTGCGTGTAGCATGGCTGGCCTGCCCTCCCATAGGAATGCATGGGGAATGTGTGTGTCCCTGGTAGTTCCTGATGCGTGGGGAGTGCAGGCTCGAGTTTAGTATGTCTGAACTCGTGAGAGTGAATGCTTCGAGATGGTGTCTGCGGCATGTATGTGTCTAGCTGGGAAGTACTACTTCTGGACATTGAGATAGGTGTGCATGTGCTGTGAGGGTGCTGGAGCGTGATTGGCTGGAGCTGGCTGGCATGCCAGGCTCCAGGAAGTCTGGATGGGTCTGCCCGGTGGTGAGTGGGAGATTAGCATGAGTGATGTGTGGGAGGAGTGTACCTGTGTCCTGGATGGGCTGGGTTTTCCCCACACAATGCTGGCTCCGCCCCCCTGTGGTGTGTCTAACGACCCTAGCCTCCCCAGTGAATGAAATGGGTGGTTGGGCCATCAAGAGTGCTCCAGAGCCCCACCCTGCACCTTGAAACAAAGGATTTGGTACTATAAGAAGGGGCTGTGTCCCCTTGGAAAATGTTCTGCTTTTGGATCCTGCCAGAGGGGGCTGTTGCTGCTGCTGGGGCCAGGAGGACCGCCACTTGGGGTGTCTCCCTGCCTGGAGACCCAGTGTGCTGGCTCTGGCCCAGCCTTGCCCCCCTGCCTGCCTCCAGATCCTGCTGGAGCTGGTGCTGT
This sequence comes from Lissotriton helveticus, assembly GCF_964261635.1. Lineage (NCBI taxonomy): Eukaryota > Metazoa > Chordata > Amphibia > Caudata > Salamandridae > Lissotriton > Lissotriton helveticus. The sequence goes on along the minus strand of NC_136066.1, from coordinate 12,254,378 downwards.
GCCTACAGCACTGAGAGCGCTGCTCTCTGCCCTTCAGCGCTGGGGAGCGCTGAGATTCATTGCCTAGCGCTTGAGAGCGCTTTATTTGGCCCACAGCGCTGTGAGCGCTGGATATTTTCCCCTTGCGCTTGGGAGCGCCTTTCTCTCGCTGCTAGCGCTTCGAGCGCTGTGAATTTGCTCATCGCGCTGAGAGCGCTGCTCTCCTGTCTGTGGCGCTTGAGAGCGCTTCATTGTGCCCGTTTTGAGGATTTCCTTGGAGGCCGGTGCCCACCCGGCATTGCCCGTGTCAGTGATTTATTGGATTCACGAGGGAGCCCACTCCTCGGATCCTGGGAAGCCGCCTGCCTGCCTAAGAAGCGAGCCACCGCGCTGCCCGCGGCGACCCGGAAGTGGTAAGAGGCCCGGCCAATCCCAGCGCGGCCCAGGAAAGGCCGACCGGAAGTCCCGCCTCCTCAGCCGAGCTGGGAAGAGAGAAGCTGCCGGCCGGGTCCCCGAGGCTCCCCGAGTGGAGAGGAGAGCCCCGGGACGAGGGGAAAGGAGCCCCGCCGCGAGAGGAGCCGCCCTGCAGCCCAGAGCCGGTGAGTGTTGCCAGAAGCAAAGGGAGGGGCGCCGGGACACGTTGTCGGTGTCCGCACCCCCCCTGCCCCCTCAGCAGCGCGACTTCGCGCCCTTGTGTTTAGAGCCAGAGAGGCTCTTAGGGGGCATTTCTGGGCAATTCGAGTCCCCAAGAGGGGGACTCCAACCCGAGCCTGAGAGGCTCTTGCTGCCATTTGTCGTCGTCCTGAGTCCCCAGAGGGGGGACTCACCACAGAAGCGCCCCACGTGTTAGAGGGTCCCCCGTGAGGGGCCCCCACAGCCCAGCGAGGCTGCACCTGTGTTGTTGGAGCCCAGAGAGGGGTCCAAGGTGGCATTTGTTTGTTGGCGCCACGAGGCTCCAGGCGCTAATTGTTGAGGAGCCCAGAGAGGCTCCTGGGGGCCATTTGTTCTTTGAGCCCAGAGAGGCTCCAACTTTGCCCTAACTTTCCCTGAACCAGTTGCCCAGCACTTTGTGGGCAACTGCTACGTTTAGGCCCTGACATTGGGACTGTCACAGGTGGTGACTGATCTAAGTTTTGCGCAATGTTATTGCTACACCTCTGAATGTTAATGCATCATGTGTTTTGTCTTTACACCCCTACAGGTATTGTGACATGTAGGTGGTTGTTTTTCTCCCTAGTACAGGTGGTGCTAGTGAGGTCCTGTTACCAGTGATTACTGGTTGAATGCTCTACTTTTATATTGTGTGCTACACTGATTTTACTTTCTAAAGTGCTATTTCTGAAAGTATTATTTCTAAAAGTGCTGATACCCCTGACAGTGGTCCAAGTGGCCCTGTCCTGTACAAATATCCCTTGTAAATTCTGCCCGTGCCTGTTGGCACAGTGTAACAAGATGTGTGTTTTATCTGATGTATATTTATTATAATACAAAGGCTATTTTTACATAACCTTGTGTGGAGTCTCCTTTGTGGTGGGCCTTTGGTTGTTGTTGCTGGGGTGCGTGCGCAAATACTTAGCCTACATCGCCTCCAAGTTTAGCCTTGCTGCTCGCGCCCCGTTACCTAGAAGGTGAGTAGGGGTTATCTTGGCGTGTAACTCCCTTGCCCTGACTTGGGTGTGGTGGTCTCTGACTGACTTTGGCGAAAGCCCTGGCCAGCCGGGGATCCCATTTCCAACACAAGTATAATCACCACACATTGGGGCTGACTGCAGTTTAACTGGACGTCATCAGTTAACAGCTCATTGCTCACAGTTGAAGCTGTAAATTGGTGTTGACTGCAGTTTTCTGCACATTTGTTCTCTGTCACACTTTTAACAGCGGGGCTTGATAATTCTTTAAAAGCATGTGATCAAAATCTGCCCACGATTATTTTCTGCTATGTGCAGCCACTTCTCATCAGGACACACCAGAGCCTTGTCAGCATTCAACACCGGGGCATGACCTCTGCCCCTACCGGGGCTCGATGTGTGCCCCCGACATCACTACATCACAGTCGACTTCAACACAGCGCTCCACACCCATTCAGCATTAGTCACAATTTGAGGTTGATTTAGCACATACCTCTTCATTGGGGTTCACGGTTTTAAAACAGGACTGCAGATACACTTTACAGTTTCATAGAGCGACCGTTGCCAGGGTCACTGGTGGGGCGGCTGCCAGAAAGCTTAAATGGTTCAATGTCTTTAGTAATATTAGTACCTTAAGTTCCAGTAGCCATCAAATAGCCTTCTTTTCTCCACGCGTAAGTTCTTTTCCTTTTAAATCGTCACCAAAGTAAAAATAAAGAAGTCCAGTAGACAGTTCTTCTAGTTGTAGTTTATTCCTTAAGTTACAGCTTAGTAAGTTCCATATATAATCCCCTCCAGGAGCGGCCTCCTGGCTGCTCAGCCCATCTTCTCTCACTGCCCTCACTTCAAGCACAAACCTCCATAACATTCTAAATGACATCACATAGCAAGAGTGTCAGAGCCAGGGAGATGCATGACATAAGAAGCAGATTACTACACACTCCCCCAGGCTTGCATATCCTGCCCCCCCCTCCTCTCTGATGTCACTCCCACTGGCCTGCATATCCTGTCTCCCTCCTCTATAATGTCACTCCCCCAGCTCTCTACATCCTGTCCCCCCTTCCTCTGTGATGTCACTCCCCCTGGCCTCATATCCTGTCTCCCTCCTCTGTGATGTCACTCCCCCTGGCCTCATATCCTGTCTCCATCCTCTGTAATGTCACTCCCCCAGCCCTCTACATCCTAACCCCCCTTGCTCTGTGATGTCACTCCTGTAAGCCTATATATCCAGAGGGGGCAGTGAGAGGTGTGATGCAGCGGCCAGGGCAGCTGACTTTAGAGCACAGGGTTCACGGCTCGATCCCCGACCCTGGCGGCAGCTCAGCTCAGCACCATGTGACTCTGGGCAATAGCTCACTTAACTTCCACGACGACCCCCAGCGCCTTGAGACCTGTAAGGGTGAGTAGTTTGCGCTTTACAAATACAGATTTATTTCTAAATCCAAATTTTTATTTGTAAAGCGCGAACTACTCACGATTACGGGTCTCAAGGCGCTTGGGCCGTCGTGGAACTTAAGGGCCAGATGTAGGTAACTTCAATTTACCGACTCATAAATACCGAATTTTACCGATATTTATGAATCGGTAAATATGAAGGAGGGAGATGTAGGTAATTTTTTAAATTGCATTACCGAATCGGTAACATTCGGTATTTACCGAATCGGTATTTCCCATTGATTCCTATAGGCTGTGAAGCCCATAGGAATCAATGGGAAATACAGAATCAGTATTTACCGAATCGGTAAATACCGAATGTTGCAAGGGTGCAGGGGGTGTCACTTTAACACCCTCTAGCACCCAAAGTAAAGGCATGTGTGACATGTGGCACACATACATGCCCTGAGGGCATGTCTGTGTGTCACATTGCACAGTGCATGCACAGATGTGCATGTACACCTGGATTCGGTATTTTAGGATTGTGTGGTAAAATACCGACTCTTAAGGGCCTGCGCCACTCTCAGGATTGTCACCTACATTTGGATTTACCGAATCGGTAAAATTACCGATTCTGTAAAATAATGGCCCCTACATCTGAAAATCCAAATACCGGTCGGTAACGGCCGAATTCGGCCGTTACCGACCCGTATTAGGGCTCCTACATCTGGCCCTAAGTGAGCTATTGCCCAGAGTCACACTGTGCTGAGCTGAGCTGAGCTGAGCTGCCGCCAGGGCCGTGGTTCGAACCCTGAACCCTGTAGTCAGCTGCCCTGGTCGCTGCGCCACACCTCTCCACCTATTCTATCCAGTGGTGGGCAGTGAGGGAGCAGGCTGCGGGAGAGCTTCGGTGTGTGCAGGGTTTGAGTGCGGGTACGCCCTCCGGCCCCCCGCCGATTCTCCTCCACCCTGGGAGGGGCCAGGTAGGGGCTCACCTTGGCCCCCGCTGCATTGTCGCACCCTCTCAGGGCCCCAGCTTGTGTCCTGGATCTGCCGCGATACGTTGGGGGTCCCTAGGGGGCTCCCCAGCGTACGCCTGAGTCCTTGGGTTATGAATGGTGTGAATGAGGGTCTTTATGGGGTGGGGGGTGGGGGCATGGTGTCCCAAAAATAAAAGGTTCCCAGGGGGAGGGGGTGTTGTAGGCCCCCGTATGAATGGTGTGAATGGCCAGTAGCAATGGTCGGAACCTTGACGTGGTGCTACTGCTCACTGGTTGTAACACAACTGGTGCTAATCTGACTTTTGTGTGCATGGAGTGCAGCTGGAGTGTCCTAAGTGGGGATCTGTAGGTCACGCTCTTCCGAGGGCACCTGGAGGCGGAGCTTCAGATGCCCCCTCGGGACCACCCGTCGCACTGGTTGTAACAAAACTGGTGCTAATCCCTCCTTTTGTGTGCATGGAGTGCAGGTGCTGGCGTGTGTGTCCTGAGTGGGTGTCGGGTGTGGATGAAGGAACAAACATAAGGTAAGTTTCATGGTGTTTATTCTTAAACAAGCAGGAGTCCTCAGGCCGCAGGTCCGTCCTCCATCAAACCACAACCGCACCAGGGGATACGGTTGTGGAAACCATGGAGAAAGAATGAGGCCATGAGGCTCACGGCAAAACAGTAGAACTGGAAAGTAAGCAGCACACGTGGTCACTCTTATGATGTACACGCATCATCAGCTGTGTGATCACACGCGTGCCCACACATAAACATGCAAGAAGCTGAAGCCCTCTACATCATCTTCCCTTTTATAATAAACACCTAATTGTTGAGTTTTTCCTGTGGGGGGGCCTCATAATCTGGGACTCAGCCACAGTGAACTCATAATGAAGGAGACTGCATGGGGATTTTACTGGTGTCCGCCTGGCTTGACTAGGCCGCTGCGCAGCATCTGGAGTATGGGGCACCGTGCTGGTTACATGCAGACACGGGTGTAAATGTGTGTGCACACGTGTAGGGGCTGCGCAGAGGAGATTCCTAGCGTGCGCGGTCCTGGAGCAGCTACAGAGTGAATGGCGTGGCAGGACTTATGCAGAATTGGGCGGTGACCTGGAGTAGGCTTTATACACTGGAAAGGAACATGCCAGGGAAAGTCAGTGCGTCTTACTGTGTTTTCACTTCATTATACCCCTATGGGGATGTGGGGCCCATGGCTGAAATGACTTCCACAAAGCCTACAGGAGTCGGAGTCCCGCAGGGCTCTGTGTTGAGCCCGACTCTTTTTAACATCTTTATGACCCCTCTGGCGGCTCTGGCGGAGTCTTTCGGGGCCCAGATCGTATCCTATGCGGATGACACCCAGCTGCTCTTCACCTGCCGGAAAGGAGAGGATTTTGACGGAGAGAGTATCGCGAGTGTCTTGGGGCTGTTTTTAAATGGCTCCAACTGAACAGCCTCAAGTGCAACTCAGATAAATCGGAGGTACTCTTCTTCGGTTGTCAATCCGATCCGGACTGGCAGGTGTGGTGGCCTGCGGATATGTCCCCTCCAAGGCAGTCGTCTCAGTTAGCTAAGAATTTGGGGGTGAAAATTGACAATGGTCTGACTTTAAGATCTCAGATCCTTGCCTTCACTGGCACCTGCTTTGGTCTTCTCCGTATGCTTCGGAAGTTTTTTCCTTTGCTCTCCGAGGATCACAGGAGGATTACGGTGCAGGCCTTGATTGGTTCAAGATTGGACTACTCTAACATCTTATATCTTGGCCTGCCCGAATATCTCCTGCAACGGATGCAGGTGGTCCAGAATGCGGCGGCACGCGCCATTTTTGGTTTGCACAGGCGAGTCAATGTTTCTGGCCTGTTGCAGTCGCTTCATTGGCTGCCTATCCGACAGCGGATAGCTTTCAAAGCTCTGACCCTTGCGCATACGGCCTTTTATTCCACAGGGGTCAAATACCTGCAGAAGAGGCTTATGCCTTACCGTCCTTCTCGATCTTTGAGATCAGAGGCGAAGTTTCTTGCTATTGTCCCTCGTGTGAGGAGGGCCCGCTTGGGAGGTCGCTCTTTTATGCTCCGGGCCCCTCAGCTTTGGAACTCTTTGCCCCTCACGTTACGCAGCAACTCAAACCTGCTGTCTTTTAGGAAGGGCCTGAAAACTTGGCTCTTTGCCTCTTAGATTTTATGCTCCCCGAACCCTGCTTCTTTTTACTGTGTTGTGTTTTGTTCTTTAGGATGTCAATAAAGCGCCGGGACACTCTTTTGAGTAGCTGTGCGCTATAAAAGTCACATCATAACATAACATAACATAACAGATTCCAGACATGCACTAATGTTCAGTGTAGCGGATATGAAAAGAAGTATTCTGCAGAGTCCAAAGTCATATGTGTACTGTTTTTGGGTCGTCCAGAAATATCATATTTCTCCGAGTCCCTGGCTGGGGTCTGGCCCTGGCAGGTTAGATTAATGACCTTTCTTCCCAGAGGAAAGATCTTCCATCCAAGGAGAAAAGATAGGTGGAGCTACAAGCCAATCCCTCAACTGCTGTCGCTGGGTGCCAGGCACCAAGCAGAACCACGGTAAAGGCAGTGAGGGGGGAAGGAGTTGGGTTTCAGAGGCCATGTGGCCAGAGACACTGGACGACGCCAACCAAGAGATTGGACAAGGAGGGAGCAGGGGCAGGGAAGTGATGTGTCGCTGTTTGATAGGATACACAAGGACTTCCTGCCAGCCCCTACTCAACTTTTAAAAAGTAGTTGCACAGGAAGAGAAGCTCTCTCTGGGGTGTGGTCTGCTGAAGCGAAAGGTGCTGGAGCCTGGCGCAATGGGCAGTTGGAAGGAGGACACCCCTGACTGCCCCCCAGGCCCCTAACAGTGCCAAAAAGAGAGCCCAGGACCAGTGCGCAGAAGGAGAGGCCTCTGCGCAGGTAGAAGAGAGACGCAGGGAGCCGGTGAAGACCACTCCCTGCAGAATGGACCCTTTTTGAGACCCGGAGGACAAAGGAAAGTGCTCCCAATGGCTGGGGGACGCCACCAGGAGCAAGAAGATGCAAAATGGGGCAGATCGGACCCCCGGAAGGTAGGCGACCTTTGACCCCTAAGAAGACCGACGACGAAGCACGTGGGGCTCCGCCGCCGGTCTCAGAGATGCCCCCGGGGTGGTTCAGGTCCCGGGGGCTGCCCCAGGAGGAAGCAAAGCCGGGGGCGCCGTCACGCCCCCGTGAAGATGCCAGAAGGGGGCCAGGAGCCCACCCTGGCCCCTGGTGATGTGAAGGAGGGGGCCAGGGGAGTGCCTTCATGCCACCCTACGTGAAAATTGCCCCAAGGGGGCGCCAGGAGGCCACCTTGTCCCCCCGCCAATGACGGATGCAGGGAGCGCCATTGCGCCCTCCCCGAAGATGTCCGGGGGCCCGGGACCCAATCCCCAGGCCCCGAAGTCATGGAGGGAGCCTGGAACCCCATCCCCGGGCCCCGAAGTGAGGCAGAGGTGGGGGAGTGCCACCGCTGAAGATGTCCAGGGGCCCAGAATCCTATCCCGGGCCCTACATGGAGGAGCCGCACTCCCCCCGAGGCCCGGAGAAGCCTTGTGCATCTGCCCGCCGGAGCGGGCAGACCAGAACTGAGTGGCCGGCTCCCGCGGCAGCATGCGAGGGTGCTGGCCGGGCGGGGAGCCGGCGGGGGCAGCGGGGGTGGGTTCCAACGAGTGGGCATGCGGGGGTCCCAGAGGGGACCGGGCCCCCCAAGAGGAGTGAGTGAGGTGCCAGGGGCCCGTGCGGGGCCGGGTCCCAGAAAAATCGGCGGATCGACCGGGGGTGGGCTCCCCGAGCCAAATGACTAACATGGGTTCCGGGTGGGGCCGGACCCTCTCACAAACATACGAAGCGACGTGGGGCACACATGGCGGCTCTCCCGGCACAGAGGAAGAGCATCTCATTTAATATGTGAGGAAATCGGCATGAAGCTCCCCAGAATGCCTTGCAAGGCATTAGGAACTCTGCTGTTTTGGATGCTGGTGGCCCCCAAAGGAGGGGGTCACCCTCATTTGTTGAAGGAGAGGCAGGGGGAGCTGCAGGAGCAACGCAGAAAAGAAGAACAGTCCCCCCCTAAGTGTCATGGGGACTTAAAAAGGATAACCCCTCCAGGGCTCAGTCGCCAGTTCATCTCCTCTTTGGCTGGAACTTTTGTTCTACAGCTGGAGGAGGATTGGAAAGTGCATCAAGGAGTGAAAGGCTGAGTTAGGGATGTCTATAGAAGGGCATCCCCTGGAGGTGAAGAGTGTAATTGCACTGACATGCATTTATTAATGGTTATTTCTTTTAGAGGGACTGATGTTCAATGTGAAGTACTGGTGTAAGGTGATGTCATAAGCAAAGTGGATTTAAGTGGCTAGACACTCCTGCTAGGGTGTCTGACGGTATTTACAACTTAATCCTGCGATCATCTGTGATGCCTTTAGGGGCTGTAATTGCACTGCATTTTTTTAATTCAAATCGTTTTTATTTGGAAAAAGAAATAGAAGGAAGACAAGACAATAAAATACAATAAAATACAATAAAGTAGAAAGAAAAATTAAGCATGTGACTACATTGAATCATGTAATAAGTTGCAATGAATTACATACATATTTGAACAAAATTATAGACATACTTAATTCTAATGAAATCGTACGAAATACAAATCAATAAACGCTGCACAGCTTATACATATACAGTTGCATATACAATGTATGTATCTGTCTAGGTTCTCGTATCAATAGCATCTATAGAGGTCTCACAATTCAGGGTATCTTTGGGAATAATGACTTGAGATTGTTGTTTGTACACGGCAGTCATGATGTGTGATATGAATTCTGCACAACTACTCTTCGGAGGGAAGCGTATAGATTTACCTACGGTACCTACGGCGGCTCAAATGAGAAGGAGGAAGCATCAAGCGATTTCATAGTTTTTTATGAGAAGCGCGCCCTGGAGAGGAGTGCAGGGCCGTGTTATCCGCCCCTCTTAAAAAGGACGACCATTCTTGCCACATTTTGTACGATACCTCAGAGGCGTTCTTCCACTTACATAACACAACTTTGCATGCTAGAGTGAGTAATAAGTCAAGGAGCTGGCGGTCAGTATCATTTGTCAATTTCGGGTCTAGTACTCCTAGTAGGACATAAACAAATTCCCTCGCAGGCTTGATGCTGAAAACACGTTCTACGCATTCAAAGATTCTTCCCCAATATTTCACCAAAGAGGGGCAATTAAAAATCCTATGGGCCCGGTCCTCCACTCCTGAGTCGCAATTCCAACACTTAGGGCTGTCTCTTAGGTGAAGTCTAAAAAGCTTCTCCGGTGTCCAGTATAGGGGAGACCTTGTTCCTGAATGCAGTGGTGTGAATTGTATCCCACTCAAAGGTCAGACCCGTTGCGTTGGGCTCTGTTTCCCATCTTATCTCATTTTGTCTGTGTGCTTTCTTGGGTAGGGGGAGGAGAATTTTATAAACCTTCGAGACAAAATGCCCCGCAGCTCTGATATGAGTAATGTTGCTCCAAAGCCATGGTACAGAGGGTATCAAGGCGCGAGCAGACAGGAGCGCTTTAAATTTCAGAAAGTCGAGACTGTGTGTGGCTTGAAATGAAGAGAACGGTAGTGGGTTGCTTCCCTTATAAGGATCACTCACCAGGTTGATGCTTTTTTTAGACCAGTGTTCCCATTGGAGAGGTTCTCCATTGATGTTTAGCGCAGGATTATGCCATAAGGCAATGGAGGTGGATTTGTTGAGCTTTAAGCCCGTCTGATGTGATTGGTCGAGTTTCAGAAGGGCCCGTCTTGTGTTCAACAAGATGTATTTCGAGCGGGGCAGATGTGCAAGGTCCATGGTGAGTAGGGCAGAGGGGGGAATAGTGCCAATGATGGCTCTTTCAACATCCAGCCACAGTGGGGTGTAGGCTGAGTCGTCGCTTAACCATTGGGCACCCTGCTTACATAGGAACGCAGTTTGGTAATGTCTAAAGTTTGGGAGGACCAGGCCGCCTTTTTCTTTAGTTAGTTGTAGCTTTTTCATTGATATCCTAGGCTTCTTCCCTTGCCACAAGAATGTACCAAATAGCTTATCTACCTTATGTAAGAAATCATCTGAAAAGGTCATTGGTAACATACTTGCTAAGTAGTTTACCAGAGGGGTTCCCATCATCTTCAGGGTTTCAGCCCTACCCCACCAGGATAAATATTTAGGAGACCAACCGTCGAGTCATTTGGAAATTTTCTTCAGGAGTATATTTTCGTTAATTCGTAACGTAGATAGTAGGTCCCTATCAAAATCAAACCCTAAGTATTTAAAGCAGCCTGGCTGCCAAGTTAGGCCAGAGTCCCCTGGATACTCCTTATTCCCTTGATTGTTTAGTAGTTTGACTTCTGTTTTGTCTTTGTTTAATTTATAGCCGGAGACCTTCGAAAACTCCTCGATAGTAGTGAGGAGGGCCAGTATAGCCTCATTCGCCTTCTCTGAGACGACTAAGACATCATCCGCATAGGCCGTTATTTTTATAGTGCATTCTTTAAAAGGAATGCCTGATATATCTTTATTGTACCTAATATGGTGGAGGAATGGTTCAATAGCCAATAGGAACAGTGAGGGGGAGAGGGGGCATCCCTGCCTGGTTCCCTGATGTAGACGGAACGATGAAGAGAACGACCCCCCTGCTCTAACCCTTGCTGATGGACAGAAATATAGGGACATGATCATCCTTATAAATGATGCACCCAGGTTACATTTATTTAATACAGCCTCCAGATACGTCCAGTCCACTTTACCAAATGCCGTTTCGGCATCAAGTGTGATTGCTGCAGTAGGAGTGGTTAGGAGCTTCGCTTTCTCCAGCACATGTGCTAGAGTCCTGGTGTTATCACTGGACAGCCTGTACTTCGAAAACCCTGCTTGAGATGGGTGTATGAGTTTGGGTAAGATTCTCTGGAGGCGGTTGGCTAAAATCGAGGCTAAAAGCTTACAGTCTAGATTAATAAGTGAGATGGGCCTATAATTCTTGGGCAATGTTGGGTCCTTCCCATCTTTGGGTAAGACCGCGATAATGGCTTCTGATAGTGTACCTTTTGTCTCTCCCGTCTCATTGATCTCCCGAAACATGTGGAGGAGTGGTTGTGATACTACAGAGGAGAAGCATTTATAGAATCTGGCAGTAAACCCATCGGGTCCGGGGGCCTTCCCACATGTTAGCGATTTTATGGCTTTCTCAACTTCCAGGCTCGTAATTGGGCTATTAATGTCTGCTTGCTCTTCCGAGGAGGGAGACGGTAACATGCATTCTCCTAAATAATCTTTGATCTTGCTGCCTTCGACTTCCGTGTTTTTGGCGTAAAGACGTTCATAAAAATCTTTAAATATATCTGAAATTTTAATAGGGTCGGAGTGAGCCACACCAAGCTGATCCACGATAGAATTTATCATGTTTTTATCGTGTTAATGCAGCTCTTTCCAGAGCAGCTGAACGCGTTACTGGAAAAATTATATGCACAAATCCTAAGGACCAATACCTTCCCAGACGATTGGAAAACTATATTGGTTATGCCACTATTAAAAAAACCAAATTTGGACTGCGAGTAACCGGGCAATTATAGACCCATATCCAGGATTCCTTTTATTGCAAAAATTTTCGAAAAACTGTTAAATAAACAATTATCTTGCCATATTACGGATGGTAACTGGCTGGACCATTCTCAATTCGGTTTCCGGGAGGGACACGGAACGGAAACAGCTCTGCTTACAGCGGTGGAAGAACTCAGGAGGGTGCTGGACAATGGAGAGAAGGCCGCCTTGGTGCTATTAGACCTTTCGGCGGCCTTCGACACGGTCAGTCATGAGATTCTTCTGACCAGACTGAGAGAAGCAAAGGTTCATGGTTCCGTATGTGCCCTCCTCGCCTCTTTCCTAGGGAACAGAACTTTCTCGGTGGAACTGGGGGAAGCAAAATCTAAATTTTTCAGCTCACCATGTGGGGTTCTGCAAGGGTACTCCTTGAGCCCCACCCTTTTTAATCTATATGTTGCCCCTCTAGCTGAAATCAAAAGGGATTGTGGCTTCACTCCAGTGTCCTACGCTGATGACACCCAAATTGTGGTGTCCATCAGTAAGGATGTCAAGGGGACGGCAGAAAAATTTAAAGTATGTATGTCACAGGTCAGCCAATGGATGCTGAAGAATTGCCTAAAGCTTAATGGGGACAAGAGCGAGGTGATGATACTGGGGGGTGACGTAAACGTCTGGTCCCCGGCATGGTGGCCTAACAACCTGGGTAGTTGCCCAGACTCGTCAGAAAATGTGAAGAATTTGGGCATCATGCTGGACAATAGTCTTTCATTTGCCGCCCAAGCCAGTAAACTGGCCGCAACAGTTTGGTTCATTCTAAAAATGATAAAAAAAATACTGCCATACCTACCAGAAGACTCACGCAAGACAGTGGTGACAGCTTTAGCGCTGTCTCGGCTGGATTATGGGAATGGCTTGTATGCCGGGCCAAGATGCAGATCCTATCCAAATTACAACGTCTGCAGAACGCAGCCGCGAGGCTGGTGCTCGGCATACCTAAATTTGAGCCAATCAGCCATCAATTAAAAACCTTACACTGGCTTCCAATTGCAAAAAGGGTGCAATTCAAATCACTTGGCCTGGCCTTCAAGGCACTACAGGGAGCAAGATCACAGTTCCTGAAGTCCCACCTAAAACCGTACGAACCGGCCAGACTTCTCAGATCAAGCCAACTGAAACTCATCAGGGTCCCGAAACTTAAAAGGGCCAGATGGGGCGGAAGAAGTTTCTTGGTGCACACAGCACGAACCTGGAACCGGTTGCCTCTGGCCATAAAAAACAGCCCATCTCTGAGGTCTTTCAGGAAGGCAGCCAAAACATGGCTTTTCACTGCATAGCTCTAGCTGCCCCTTGGTAGTCAGCGGTCTGTTAGAGCGCCAAAACGCCTTCGGGCATTCGCGTGCTTTACAAATGGACAAATCAAATCAAATCAAATCAACTGTGAATTTAAGATAAGCTGCTAAACTTTTCCCAGCTTTATTTGACTCACATAATTTAAACCGTTTTCTCATGTTTAGCCACACACCTGCTCTCTCACTCACTATTTTATTGTACTCGTACTTTTTGTTGGCCAACTTATTAAGTGTCTCGTCCTTCCTATCCAGCAGATGCCTAGCTTCCAGAATAGATATTTCTTTTTCTAGGTTCTCTAGCTTCTTAGTGTGGTTTTTGTTCGTGGCAGATTTAATCTTAATATTAACCCCTCTAATTGTACTTTTTAATGCCTCCCACCGAGTCAAGTCAGTGGTGTCCCCCCTGTTGTTGTGTTCCAGATATTCCTTGATGGCAGTTTCAATGGTAGTCCGATGTTGTTCTTGTTCAAGGACTTCATCATTAAGGCGCCAAAGAGATTGGCGGGTGGATGGTGTCACATCGGAGATGGATAGTGTGATGCAGGAGTGGTCGGATAGAACTCTCGGTTCTATCGACGTTTCTTCTATTCTGGGAATAGCGTTCTTTGTAATAAATAAATAGTCAATTCGAGAGAATGAGTCGTGAGGGGAAGAGTAAAATGTGTATTCCCTCCCATCAGGATTCTGTAGCCGCCATGGATCGATTAGATGGAATCGGTCGCAAAGGTTGAGGAAGGCCTTGTGTGATCTGTTACTGCGGAAAGAACATCGGGAGTCCCTATCAAGAGTCGGGTCAAAGGGGAGGTTAAAGTCTCCTGCGAGAATATGGACTGCCGAGTCCGGAATGCTGTTGATTTGTTTCGTTAGGTCTGACCAGAATTTAAAGTCACATGTGTTTGGGGCATAGACGTTTGTGACAAAAAATTCCGTATCGTCTTTTAGTAATTTGGTTGTGACCCACCTCCCTTTGGTGTCAGCCGTGGAGGAAAGCAAATCAATGTTGGATTTTTTGGCTATCAGTGTTACTACCCCGTTCTTTTTCCCAAAAGCTTCCGAGCAAGTAACCTCGTTGAAGAATTTATTCCTGAGTGTATGGAATTGTTTAGCATCCAGTTTGGATTCCTGTAGTAATGCAATATCTCCCTTTTGTCTGCGTAGATAGTCTAGGATTTTCTGGCGTTTGACAGGCTTATTAAGACCTTTGACATTGAGGGAAAGCACTTTCAGATTTCCTTCCTTTAATACCCCAAGGGGTGTATTAATTGTGGACGTAGACATGAGCATGCATTAAACGATTCAATACAATTAGGTAAATCATGCTAACCAAGTTCCTGTGTGTACTGCCACCCTTCCAATACAAAGTATGAGAGTGCACGTATATGATACGTTTGAGACCCCTCAGCTTTAATATGAAGATCTGGATAACAGTCGTAGTGAGAACAACATGTCTTGCAGAGTAAGGAAAAATTACTCCAGAACATTTTAAGTGTGAGCACCATGACATTGTTATGCAACAAACAATAAATGCATAGACAAAGACAAAGAACAAAAGAAAAACCAGAACCCTCCTACGCCTCTCCTTTCCCTCCCCCTCCCCACCCTCCCTGCCCCCCCCATACCAACCCACCCACCCCACCCCGAACGTTGACGATAGGCATGGTGACTAGGAGAACAACAGCGGTGTCCCTCCCATGGCCTTACAAACAAAGTATATTAAGAATTGGGAACTAATTCAACGGTGGAACATTAGCTAACATATGCATATACATGCCGGAGACTTATCCTGTCCAATGGGTACCTGTACCAAAGCAAGCACAAGCAAACTTATCTCTACTGAGCGTTCTGTCATCCATAGCGAACTTCTCTGCTTGTCATGTGCATGGTGTGCCGAATGAACATCATTAGCTTTTAGTTTGTGCTATGCACTGTATTATGCACTGTATTATGCACTGTATTAGGCACATTTTAAGACAGGTTTGTAGTTGGTTGAATTTAAAAAAAACAGCAACTTTTCAAATTCAGTACGAACTATTTATCTAGAAGCTTTTTGAGCCTTTGCGGGTCCATGAAGATCTGAGGAGGCCCCTGGATAAGGACTCAAAATTTTGCTGGACCTATGAACCCAAATTGGTGGCCCAATGACCGTAGCTGTGGGCGGAGAGCAAGAAAGGCCTTCCGTATGTCAACCGTCTCTTTACTGTAGTCCTGTGAGATATAGATCTTGTTCGACTTCCATAGTATATGGTTGTTTTTCCTGACGAAGGATAGTATCTGTTCCACGTGTTGGTATCTCAAGGGTTTGCAGACGATGGGTCTGGGGCCTTTCTGAGTCTTCGTGATCCTACCCGGAACTCTGTGTGCTCTGTCGAATTCAAGCGGCTGGTGAAAGTTAAGGTTGGTCGCTTGAGAGAACCACGATTCTAGAAAGGAGACGCATGATCCTTGGGCTTCCTCTGATCCTTCCGGAATGCCAAATATGCGGAGATTACCCCTTCGATTCCGGTCTTCCAACTCGGACAGCCTTCTTGTCGTTTGCTCCGAGGTTATGGTGAGGCATTAAAGGGCCCCGCAGGTCTTGACCTCTGTGTCCTCCAGATGGCTGATTCTTGCTTCCGTTTCAGTGAGTCTAGAATTAGTACCCCGTATATCCTGTCTGATGGCTGCAACTTCTTCCTTTGTGGATCTAGCTAGATCACGCACCTCTTTTAGCTTGTTCAGTATAATGTCCATAGTGTCGTTGACATCCTTTTTGCCTATGATGGGCGACCCTGGATTCGGCGGTTCAGCCTTGAGCCTCTTGAGGTTTATTGTCATTTCCTTGTCCCCCATGGTGAGACTTGCTGTGATAACTCAGGTTTGTAGCACTCGTGAGCGGTGCCCCTTCGTGTCAACTGGTGTCATGGAGGTATTATGCGAGGCAGCCCAAAGATTGACTCGCCGAGTTGCGTTTGCGTTTGTGGAAGCCAGTGATGACCAACTTATACGTGCCTCTGTCGTTATCCCTCTATTCCGCTTATCCTCCTGAGAGGCGGTTCGTGATTGTGTGTGCTCCTATGCTCTCCTTAGTTCGCTCCTTCGAATCGTTGTTCTTTGTATTTGCGCTAAGAATTGTCCATGTGGCTGACATAGGAGTTGTTAGAGATAACCAGTGATGAGCATCTTGTGTATGCATATATTGATAATCCTCTGCGCCGTTTATCTACCTATGGCGTGTTCCGTGATCCCGTGGGCTCCTATGACTTCATTTGTTTTGGTTCAGGAGCTTGCGCCTAGGTATTCGCAGTTTTACCCGCCTGTGGGTTGTTTAATTCAATAATGTTGTACCATGCTTTAATAATGGTTACTGGTTGATGCTTCCGCAGTGTAGTATGCTTAGTATGCTTTAGTAGTGATCGTAGTACCCTTTAGATGCATAAGCCTTTAGTGCACATCACATTATAACTCCAAGGTGACCCATTCATATAATTGCAGCTGTATGACATTTCATCTTCAGTACACTCGCACCATCGGCCGGTAATTTGTCTGTTGGAGAGGTGCCCAAATCCTGCCAAATGTGCCTAGATCGCCGAGTTGCATTATATATGCATTTGCATTTTATATGAGTTAGTGCCTGGTAGTGAATAGGTCGACCGCCATTTTGAAAAGTCTGTCAGGCCGTCTTTGGAAATCAAGGTCAAAATTAAGGCCCCCCCCACAGGCAGAAAATCGCGGTCTGCATACACTGCCTACAGTTCAGGAGGAAGCTGCTTACAAGAGGCACCGAGGAAATGCAGCGTTGCCCTGAAGGTATTATCGCACTGACCTGTAAGTAGCGTTAGACTTGAGGCTGCGATCCCGCCATTTTGTTCATTAGCCCCAGGCTGTGTTCACAATAGAGCCCAGGGGGTGGCGAGTGCAGAAAATAGCCCTATGTTCGCGTTAGGTTATTACGTTATTACGCTATGCACATTCATGATAATTCGGGCCGCTTCAGCCGGTGGTACGTTTGCGGCGAGTTTAAAGTGTGGCCGTTGTGTAGCAGAACTTTCCTGCGCCCGCCATTTTATGTGTCACGTGGGGTGCTGCCCGGGACTACGGCGTCCGCGGACTCTAGGGCTGGGTGGCGGTGTCCAGTGTAATCCAATGTACTCACTCCGGGGCCTCAGAGGCCCAGTTGTATCAGGCGGTTGCTGACTCTGGGTTTGAGTCGTGATTTTCATCCCCTGCACCGGCAGATAACAGCTTCGGTTCAGGCACGCTGGACTCCCGCTGGATTCACCACTCCTCTCTTCGCTGCAGGTCGCGGCTGGGGTTATTTCATTTCTGCTACTTAGGGACTCCGTATCTGACCCAAAGTCGGTCACATGGTCGCCTCCCGCTTCTGATCCACAAGGCTATTGTCAGAACCGAATTTTACCTGGGGTAAGGGTTCCCAAATAGACGATCAAACTGCTACCACGGGAGGAGAGAAGCTCTACGCCGCCATTACTCCCGGCGTCCAAACCACGCCCCCATTGCAATGCACTTTCAATGATATCCAAATGTGCTGAGTACTATCATTCTAAAGTGTGCGTAAACCTGTGTTCTTGCTGCTGCGCTTAGGTGAAGACCCCAGACTGTTAGGGCTCGATTCACAGAATGAACTTAAGACTAAATCCTAAACTTACTACTATTTGGTATTCACAGAATAATGCACTTACTACTTTCGGGATTCACAGAGTGAACTTGCTACTTTCGGTATTCACAGAATAGATTTAAGACTACTAACTTTACGTCCGCACTCGGGCCGGAAATTCCGGCCCGGAGGTGGAGTTTCCGGATTGGGGGCGGAGCTTGCGCCTCAGAGGCGCAGATTGCGGCCTGGAGGCGGAGCTTGTGGCTTGGAGACAGAGCTTCCGGCTCAGAGGTGGGAATTTAGCCATGGCTATAATCTCCACCTCTGGGCCTCAAGCTCCACCTCTGGGCTGGATGCTCCGCCTCCGGGCCGCAAGCTCCGCCCCAAACCGGAAACTCTGCCTCCGGGCCGGTTCTAGTTTTCAGCAACTGTACACCAAACCGAATACACTGTGTTCTAGCTTTTAGTTTTATTAGTTCTCTACCCACTGTACCCTTAGTGGTTTAGCCTGGCTTTTATTAAGAACAGTAGCCTCAGGAGTTTTTTTATTTTTTGCTTGTTGTTCTGTATTAGGCCTCGCCCCTTGGATTCCAGATCGCGATCTGTACTAGGTGGCGGGCACCACCCCAACATTTTGGGTAGGATACATTGCGAAGTGTGTGTTGGGAATTGTTGGAAGAGCTATTGTTCATTCTTTACTTTGATCTTGCCCTTGCCTTCCTGTTTGAAATAAGTGGGCATATGGGTGTCCTTATAGCACTGGAACTTACCTAGATTCTTGGCTCTTTCATGTTCACCTTATTTCTTCTGTTTTTCCACACGTGGTGGTCTACATTATATTTTTTCTTTGGTCATTGGTGGTGGTTTCTCCAGCAGTATTTTATGAATCTTACTAGTATTATATTTAACTCCCTTCTCATTGTCCCCCCAGATAATATCTATACTTGTTAAAGATTGATTCATTGAAAACTCAACAGATCAACGACTGCGAAGAAACTTATATGATTTTCCTTGCGCCCTGACGAAGGAACTTTTGGATATTTGTCCTTTCCGAAACGTGCGTCGGCGCCATGTTTTTGCTTGTATTATATTTGTCCTTGTTCTTTTTTTTGTAACCCATGGTCCTGTTCATATTGCATTGTGCTTTTGTTTTGGTGTATGACGGTGTGGGTGACTGAGAGGATGCCTGAATGTATGAGTTTGGTTGGGGGCTATCTGATGTGTTTTTGTTGATCAAATTGTATTGTACATGTATATACAGCGCACAATGGGCGGGGATGAATATTTTTGTACAAGAAAGGAAACCTTTCTGTACAAAAATAATCACTAGAGGTTGTTCCTTGTTCTATGTGTGCAGCACACATAGAAAAAGGAAAAACAAGGAGAAATAAAGACATTTCTCCGTGTTGTGCCTCCCTTACGCCTCCCCGGGGGAGGCGGAAGCTTTTGGCACTGCATCAGTTTTACAATTTCTCGTAAATCTAGGGCAGTGTGAAAAGGCCATCGATGTTGCTGGGAACGCCCCCAGCAACCCCCATTGCAGCCCCTTTAAGGCAGAACGCTGCGTCAAAGGGACTGATATTTATCAGGCAGCATTGAGCCAAAAAAAGTGGCTTAGTGCTGCCTGATAAATATCACGCAGGCTTCTGCGCCACGGAACTTCACAAAAAGTGACGTTCCGATGGCGCAAGTAAATAAGATAATCCATGGGACGCAAGATTTTGGAAATGGAAAGATCAAAGAGGATTTGATAAAAAAATGTAATTAGGAAACTGGTAGAAAATAGCTCAAAATAAGGAGCGGTAATAGTTAGGGAATATATTAATGTTAACAACAGGAGGACTGGGGCCAACAGAGCCATCGGCCGAGGTGCGTTCTTCCTGGAAGGCACCTCCATCTCCCGCACCCGTCTCGGAAGATCTCTTTCCTCTGGATGCTGATGTAAAACATAATTAAAGAGACAAAGAATGATTCGTAGTAAATAAGTAATCTCTCCAAAAAGATTTTTTGATAGGAAACAGCAATTAAAATAACATTGAACTTTCCTGAATCAGATTGCCTAGTAGTAGACTAGTATTGCAGTCGCGGACCGTCCTATCTATTTATTCCATATTTCCTAAACCTTCCTAGTCCACCTAGTCCAAAGTTTGGAACTACTAATAAATTGCAACAAATGATATTCGCTTCTAAATTCCAATCTCGTTTGCAATCATTCTCAACGCCCTTTGACCGGCCAATTCACTAAGTCTGCATTTTGTCTTTAAATGCATAGATGGACGCATACATACACCAAATTGGTTGGTTGCTTATCACTATACGAGCTACAAAAAAGGTTCTAAGAACTGAAGTGAGAAGACGCGCGCCGCTAAATTACTAATACTAACTACCATTATCTTAGTGACAGGAAAAAGGGAAGGAGTCTCTCTTTAGTCTGCATTACTTAAGTTTTTGCATAATCACCCGAAGTGAGCGCAAAGTTGCAAACAAGTACGATTAGGTAGCGCCGAGCACCTGCCTAGAATAATGATCACATAATATAAGATTTGTAAACGTTATGTAACTTACCTGCATGTGAGCAGCATGCTTGCTGTTTGGGGAAAAAATATTTGTAATAACATAGTACACTGTAATAATTAAGCCTGGGCGGAGTTCACATAGCCGTACCACGCGGTACTCCGCAAAGCGATAAAAAAACTCTGCAACACTACGCAGAGTTCCACGAGCATGCAGAGTTGCTTGTTCTGCATGCTCGCGAGACATTTCTGATGTTCGGCAACGCGGATTACGTGTTCAGGGGAAAATATCGCGCAAACTTCACCAGGCTGTCCCACATGTTATGCTATGTTATGTTAACATTTTTATACCGCGCACATACACCGAAACGGTTTCTTGGCGCTCATAACAGACATAGCGAGTCAGAGCAAGGATATCATACTGAAGCCGCTTTGAAGAGGAAAGTTTTCAAAGTTTTCCTAAATGACTCATAAGTAGGACAGTGGCGAAAAGAAGAAGGGAGGGAATTCCAAAAGAAAGGGCCAAGAAAAGAAAAACGCAGTCCGCCATGCTTTTTTCGGCGGTTAGATGGGATGCAAAGAAGGTTATCAGCAGACGATCTAAGATTGCGGGTGGGGAGGAATCTCTTTAGTTTGGAGGACACAAATTCAGGGGCGCAGTTGTGAAGAGATTTGAAGACAGTGCATCCGAGTTTAAAGGAGCACCGTTGGGCTACTGGGAGCCAATGAAGGCTCCTCAGAAGAGGGGAAACATGCTGGTGTTTGGGTTGGTGAAACACCAGACGGGCCGCCTGGTTCTGAATTAACTGGAGTTTTTGAAGCTGATAAGCAGGAATCCCCGCATACAGGAGATTGGCAAAGTCAACCCTGGAGATGACCAGAGCCAGTAAGACTAAAATGAGTGCCTCTCTGGTAAGAAAACGACAGATCTTACGGATCCTGCGCAGTTGAAAAAAACAGGATGATGTCACAGCCGAGATCTGGGGTTTCATGGATAAATCCCCAGAGATGACCACTCCAAGGCTTTTCACAGTGCTGACCGGGCGAGGAGGGGAACCGAGCGAGGGGGGCCAGTAATTATCATCCCAAGGATTAGTAGGGCCACCCACCAGCACAAGTTCCGTCTTTGACGGATTTAGCTTGAGCTGGCTGTGAGCCATCCAATCAGAAATGAACAACATTGTGTTTTGGAAATTAAGTCGGGAGTAAGGTGACGTGTCCAAGGGAAAGACCAACTGAAGGTCATCTGCATAATTATAAATAGTGGCAGGGGAGTGGCGAAGGGAAACCATAAGTGGTTGCATATATAAATTAAAAAGAAGGGGAGAAAGGGCAGAACCCTGGGGGACACCACAAGTGAGGGGGGAGAAGGGAGCAGCGAAGGTAGACAGGTGGACTGCCTGCGAGCGGCCTTGCAGGAAGGACCGCACCCAGTCCAGGGCGATACCCTCGATGCCGGCGTTTCTGACACGGTCGATCAAAATAGTATGATCGACCGTGTCAAATGCTGCCGAAAGATCCAACAATACCAGGGCTTGAGAGAGATTATTGTCGGCGCCAGCTCTAAGGGTGTCCATGACGGCCGCAATCACCATCTCGGTGGAATGGAGAGGGCGAAAACCAGCCTGCTGGGGGTCCAAGAAAAGAGAGGTCTCCACAAACGTGCTCAGGCACCTGGTGACATAGGTTTCTAGGATCTTTCCCAAGAAAGGGAGGAGAGAGATGGGCCTGTAATTACTCAGCACAAGTGGATCTGCGCCGGGCTTCTTTAAAATGGGAAGTACCACGGCCTGCTTAAAGGTCTCTGGAACAACTCCCGATGTTAAGGAGGAGTTGAGGAGGGCCAAGGCAGGACCGGGACAGGCCGTAAAAATTTCCTTCAGTATGTGAGGGGGGCAGCAATCCCTAGGAGAGCCAGAGCAGACTTTATGAAGAAGGCTGTGAAAATCGGAAGTAGGAATGAGAGGGAAAGTAGAAAATTCCTGAGGGTTTACTGGGGGAAGGGGAAAGGATTTAGAGGGAGAGGGGGGAGAGATGTTAGTTTTAATGATGGAAATTTTGTCTTGAAACGACCATCTTGTTTTTTTTGTCTGGTTATTGTTCTGGGGCCTGTTTTTCAATCCTCCCTAAAGCATTCCAATCCTTTGTCCCTAAAACTTTTTTTCTGATCTTTTTTATTTAATATCTATCCCTCTCTCTTGCCACATGCATATTTTGAGTTTTGTTCTACTTTTTGTGCTTTTTACTGCGTTTTGTACTGTTTTTCAATTACTTGCTTTTTTTTACTCCCTTCTTTTTTCCTGACTTAATATTTTACTCCTACATTTTCTTTTCTGATCCCCGCCCCCCAGAACTATGTCCAAGACTACGAAGAGTGCATCCTCCAGTTCTGAGAGAAACAGGAGGAGCCGCCTTCCTTGCAGAAGGCGGCGCCCAGAAGGGGTGCGGCCCGAGTCTTACCCCCCAAGGTGGAGAAGGCTGCACTGGTTTTTTGTACAGCGCCACCTCCCCTTAACCTTGGCAGCAGGCGGCAGGTCTGGTTCTGAGTACGGGATCCAGGAGGATCACCACCTGTGGACGAGGGTGCGCTGGGCAATGTTTCGCTGCTCTGAGGTCCGGCGTAACTATAACCAACTGACGCACCGGTGGTCAGACATCCTGGCCCGGGAGCGAGACCTGCTGGGTGTTGTTGTCCCGGGGCTTGGTGAGAAGCTGATTATATCACAATTGCGTGTTCTGTTCTGTGTTATTGCGAATAGTATTTTTTTGCCAAATTGCAAGAATGCTGCTGCTTCTTATATGCAAGTAAGTTACGTTTAAAAAACGTATATTATGTGATTGTTATTCTTCTACACAGGTGTTCGGCGTCGGCGCTACTAATCTTACTTGTTTGCAACATAGCGCTCGCTTGGGCTGATTATGTAAGAGAGTTTAGAGAACTTAGGTAATGCAGACTAGAGAGACTCCTTTCCTTTGTCCTATCACTAAGATAGTGGTAGGTAGTTAGTTAGTTACTTAGTATTAGTTGATGATTTTTTAGCAGTCCACGTGACGTGTCCTCCTCTCATGTGCTGCTGACTCCTTAGAACCTTTTGTAATTTATTAGTGAATAACAGCTGGGAACGTTTTATGAAGAAGACTAAGAGTCAGACGACCTTGATAGATGGGTTGAACAAAGAGGGAAAGAAGGATGGAAGGAGGAAGGACGGGTGACATGTAATATAAGACTGGCAGAGAAGGATGTGTGGGTGAAGAAAGGGGGCCCGGGATGCATAGGTGGCTGATAGGATGCATGGGTGGTTGACGGATGGGTGAAAGGTGAAAGAAAGGATGCCCGGGTGGGTGAAACTGTACGGGTGAAAGGAATCCTCCAGGGGTTTGAGGTTAGGAAGAATGATAGCCATGTTTACTTTGAATGGATGGATGCCTGGATGGGGTTAAATCATAGCATAGGTAGAGACTGGATGAGGAGAATATAAAAGAAAAATAAACCGTGTCAGAGTACCAAAGTCAAGGGTGAAGATTAGAATACAGAAATAATGCTACAAGAGCAATGCAATGATAAATGGGAAAATCGCTGGGAAGAAAAAACAAGGACTGTTTTTTATGGTTTTTGATTGATTCAAGGTTGTATTTCAGAATACTCCCTTGACTCACAGTAGTTTGCAAGCACAACATATATACTGTGTATGTGTGTACCCACCCAGAGTCACTGGCCTACCTCCCACTCCGAGGCCCACTCCCTACTTTTGTCATTTCGACCATGTCAGTCATGAGTGGCCTATCGGCTGCATGGTTACACAATCAAACAATAGTAGTACCTCACATCGTCCCATATATAATCATTCATAACAGATATCACCTGTTTTGTTGGAGTAGTCAGGGTGAAAGTGAAATTGAGCAGGTGTCATTGATTTATCAGAGCATGGCCATAATAGAAAAATAGATAATTGTGTAGTTGTAGACTACCGCTTCCCCATCTGCAGACAGTAGAAATGTAATATGAGTCTGCTGCTGAGACACAAGTATGTCTGTCAAGGGTGCGAGCTGACTGAGCTGGCATGCCGACAAGGTTAATTTAGCTAAACAAGAGAGAGAAGAAAGTGACATGTCTACTCCATAGTGCCTAGTAATGCCTGAAACACACACAAATGTTAGGGCCGAGGTAGTGGAGGATACCATAAATGTTATGTACTGTGCTAGCTTGTGCTACTGTGCTACTATGTATATAATTTTGTGTTACTGTTTTGCTAAGAGTATTGGTTACAGTTGTCTTTTTCCTTTCTTGATACAGCTACTGCTTCCTAACCATAGCAACCTACCAGGCAGGAGTTAGCAGCCAGGCCCCGGCAACAGAAACTGGAGGCACTCTGGGACAAATATCGGTGGCAGGTGGTTCTAGAGGAGGAGGCAGCAGCTGCAGCCTCCTCCAATGACCTGGACCCCAGCCAGGCCCCCCAAGTGCCTCCGGTGGCACGGTGCTATGGTCTGGGAGCCGCCCACCGCACTTCAAACACTGCTACCCACCCCTGTCATTCATCCAAGACATTTCAGCTCTGCATGCTCCTCCAGATGGCGCACCTAGAGGACAGGATTGAGGAGCGATTAAACACCCTAGAGCAGAATATCCGATGAGCCCGCCGCTAGACCTCTGTCTTGACACTTGCTCCTTTTTTAATCTTTTTTTTGGTGGGTGGGCATTGGATGTTGGGGAAAACCTTTTTTTTTTATGGACATTTTGACTTTTACTTTATGGCCAGTTGGACTTACTGCTTGACATTGGTTGGGGTTAAGGAAAGGTGTGGGTCAGGTGTTTTTTTTTTCATTCTAGTTTATTTTTAGGAGAATAAGTTATTTATAGTTTAAATATGATGTGAATCTTTTGTGGGGGCATTGCTATTACTCCATACTATTTTTTTTGCTGCAGCGCCGCAGCCAGTTTTTGATTGAAATCTTTCGATAGTGTAACACATGAACAGATAGATGCGGTACCCTCACTAGTGACTTGACCTGCTAGTACTGTTAGTCTCTCCTCCAAGTCTATGCAGTCTCTCTTCCAAGTCTATGCAGTCTGCAACGAAAGCCCCTATGAACTCTGAAGGGTGTGGGTGTGTGAATCAATGAATTCCCATAGTACATGCATTATTCCTCCCCATACTTTTTCTCTTACTTGGAGTTGATGTTTCTACTTTATAGGCGAAGCGAAGGCTGCATGGTGATGGTTTGGTTTCCCAAGGTGCTGTGCCAAGGTGGTGGTAGTGGTAGTACATACAGTAGCATTTGCAAAAAAAGACAATGAGACAGTCAGTCACCTGAGGAAGACTAGGGAACGAGTAGTAGTAGTACGGTACACAAGAAGAAGACTGACAAACAAGAAACCATGATTGATAAGCAATGCTAAAGTAAAATAAAACAGAATGGAGGGCTAGCCTAGTACAAGTTACAAACTCAAGTTGACTTGAGAATAAAGTGAACAAGCAGCTGAGTAACCTTTAGGGCTGGAAATAGGATGATTGATGACTAGATGCTGCCAATTATATTATGATGGATTATGTTCCTTTGGAAAAAAAATGAATACTGAATACTGTGCATGGGTGGGCAATCTAATCTCTATGTAATCCCATGCGGGATAAAGCATATATACTAAGAGCAGAAGAAGATCCTTGGCCTGTCTTGAGTTGGTGTTGCTTTCACCACATTTGCCCCAGCAAGTGTGTGATCAATAATTGGTGTAAATTTAATTTAGTCACAGCTCAATATAAATCACTCAGCCCGGGGGAAGAAGGTTAGGGGTTTGATGAATGGCAATGAAGAGGGATTTGAGGGAAAAGGTTGAAAAAGACAAACGCTACGCATGGACAACACACAATCTTGGCAGACGACAATCATAAATCTGTGAAGAGAGAAAAATGAAGTTCATGCATGATGATGACTTGATGAGTAGCACTAGAGTAGTACAGGGCAGTATATCATTAATTATGCAATTGCCTTGCCTGTCTGCCCTCAGAGAGACCCAAGTTACATACATGTTATGTTCTGTTGTACCCGGCTTCCTTTGAAAGATAGCAAATAAAATTAGAAACTATCCGTAAGAGTCAAAAATAAACAAACATAAACAACACACACAGACGTAATGACTGATGAAAAAATGAATCAAACAAAATAATACTATAATTATTGCCAAATTGGGAGTTGCATCTCTGCATTCCTCTTGGTCCTTCCTTGGACTGTCCGTCCATCAATCGTGGTTGCCTGGTGAATGTGGTTTGGTAAGGTAAGTGTGAGTAGTTTTTCCCAGTATAGCACAGGGTAAAGGCCGTCCTGTAGATGGAAAAACAAAAACGATTTTGAAAAATCAAGGAGAAACGTTAAACTGCATAATTAAGGAGGAGTGAAACAAGAAGACTTTCAGAGGTGGCTATGCTAAATCATGTCTGTTTCCAACAGTTACCTCCAACAACAGGAGCAGCCCCCCCACCCAAAGTCCACTTAGCTTCAAATTTGAGACACACAGCTCTGAGCACACAGACACACACGCAACATAGAATTTTCAAAATTAAGTAACAAAATCAATGCACCAATGTCAGTCACACCACCACACTCGCCTCCACCTCTACACAGGCATGTAGATCTGGTGTTATTCGTTCCTTTTAGGCTACTTCACCCCCAAGTTATTCCATCAATCATCTCCGATCCTACTGACCCTAACTGCGAGTGTGGTATGGTCATGGTCATTGTGTCCAACTCTGTACCAAAAGTGTTCCGAGTGAGTCCAGACTCGTCCAGCCTCAAAATGCAATGGATCGGCCCGCAGTAGTTCAATTTTGTTATTGAACAACAAGAAGGGAAAGAGTGACTTGAATCACTTTTTTGTGTGTAAAATAGTAGTAGACATGCACAGCAAACACCAATCACTCAGCGTACAATGTATGCCGTCATTTACCTGTTCTTCCGGGGCAGTCCCAATAAGCTCGGGAAGGATAGATATATAGTCAGGTTTGGCCTCGAGGCAGGCACACATTTCACATTTGTTTTATGTATTATTCTCCATCCAATGTCTGGCTTGAGGGAAATGGATTTAGTGTGAGCCAGGAGGAGTGGACTTACTTCTTCACTGACTCCACACAGGTGCAATTCCAATCCGTCAATAAAAGAGTAAGACGGTGGTGATGGATTTATTGTGATTCAAACCAGAAAGACAGTGACACACAAAAATAATAAAGTAAATAACATTCCGTAGCTATTTCCCGAAGGGTTTTTTTTTGGGCATCAAAGGAAAAAGGGAAGTAACTTGAAAGCCTAGTTGTCGGGGAAATAGAGCTCTTCCTCAAACTCAGGTGGTTCACCCAGAAGTAGGTCACCTAACACATTACTTTCATGACCTGAGTCGCCATCTTCATCTTCCTGCTGTGCTACTTCAGGTATAGTGTAATCCGGTGGTATAAAGTGCTGATTCATTTTGATCATGGTTAACTTCTCCACGTTTTGGGGCACACGACTGGTCCTTATCACTGTCAGAAGGACACAAGCAGCACTGAAAACAAGCTCAGCAAAGACACTTGCGACAGGGCAAGCCAGATAGTTTATCTCCAACTTGCTGAACACTGGCCATTGGCACCGTCCACCATCTTCTTGTGTTTGCTTTGTTTGCTCTAAGTTGCCAGGTTATGCCCAGACGTGGGTCCCTTGCACACCTTGCCACTACATTTAAGCACTGGATTTAAGCTAGCCTGGCTTGGCAGTTTGAGCTGGATTGTTCCCATGAGGCATGGGGTCAAGACTGATTTGCATATAGCTGTGTCTTAACTGCGGTGGCAAAGTGAGCTAAAGAACGATGATGGGTTCAACCCAGATCTGTGACTGGGGGTGAGTGTCTGAAAAGTTTCAGCACTCCATCCATCATCTCCTTGTGTTTGCTTTGTTTACCCTAAGTTAGCAGGGTATGCCCAGACATGGGTCCCTTGCTCACTTTGCCACTGGATTCAAGCTAGCCTCGCTGATGAGGGCTGTTTGCCTGAGACCAGTCCCAGGATGCTTGTTTCCGGTCCAGGGAAGACATGGCTTGACAGTTCGGGCTGGACTGTTCCCTTGAGGCACAAGGTCAAGACTTATTTGCATATAACTGTCTCTGAACTGGGGTGGCAAAGTGAGCTAAAGAACAATGATGAATTCGAACCCAGAATAGTGACTGGGGGTGAGTGTCTGAAAAGTTTCAGAGCTCCGTCCACCATCTCCTTGTGTTTGCTTTGTTTGCCCTAAGTTAGCAGGGTATGCCCAGACATGGGTCCTTGCTCACTTTGCCACTTGATTCGAGCTAGCCTGGCTGATGAGCGATGTTAGCTTGGAACCAGTCGCAGGATGCTTGTTTCCGGTCCAGGGAAGACATCGCTTTGCAGTTTTGCCTGGGCTGTTCCCATGAGGCACCCGGTCATGACTGATTTCTATATAGCTGAGTCTGAACTGAGGTGGCAAAGTGAACTAAAGAATGCTGATGGATTCAACCCAGATCTGTGAAGGGGGTGAGTGTCCATCATCTCCTTGTGTTTGCATTGGCGCCTTTTCTCATACCAAAACAGCAATGGCTTTTGATCTGAGTAGACCTCTGTTGAGTCCTCCAGATAGGCCTGGGCCATCAGCTCAATGCTCATGGGCTCTCCACTTTGCTCATTCTCTTTTGCCTTTGCCTCAGCACTGGGCTTAAGCTCTGCCTGTAGAAACCATTTGTGTGCCGATTTTGGGGCGTATCCTCCTGTTATTGTTGTTGTTGATGTTGTTCTTGGTGTTGGTGGTTTGGCTTCTGTGAGTCAACCTCTCTGCCCTCAGTTGAACTTGAAGACTGCCCTGCAGTACTTGTGGGCCCTGGAGGAGTGGGCCGCTAATTCCCAGCCGTTCTTTTTCTAAGTGACTGGCTTCTGCAACTATCCAAGTTTTGTAGTTGGCAACATCCCCGTCTTAAAAAGGAAAGAAAGTGTCCAGTAACGGTTTGTACCCTGGATCCAGAATTGTGGCACAAATGTAATGGTTGGATGACACAATGCCTCTTTGCACCCTTGTATTTTCTGATAAGCGAAGGGTTAAGATCTCCACCAACTCATGTGCTGCTTTCATTGCTCTCTCGCCACATGATAATTCAAGCTTTTGTGCTAGGTTCCTGGGGTGTTGCCGTGCAGGGCTTCGTGCGCTAGAACGACAATCTTTAACTGGATTTGGGCTTCGTAGGGCAACCATTTAAGAGACTTTAGGACTGGAGAAATGTGCTCATTTTGTTTGGTACCAGTAACTAGTCTGGCCACAACGTTCAGTGCTGACCTCAGTAGAGCCAGGGTGTACTTGGGAAGGCCACAGAGCGTAGCGCTGCTGATGGAGCAAGGTTTCGCATGTAAAGCGACTTGTTTGGATTCAATCCTCTCAAAATACATCTAATATGCTAACCAATATGTTTCATTTACTAATAATTGCACCACAAGACATTTTAAGCATCTTGGGGAAGCTTGCATATGTGCTTTTACTAACGAGTAACTCGAGTGACCTAATATGGCCGCCGCAACGTGGGATCTGTACTGCGCATGCGTCTGTCACACTCACGTGACATGACGACTTTTCTACTTGGAGGGAATGTTTGCTCTTGCGCACTAGAACTAAGATGGCTGCTTCATGTTTTACATACTAAAGCACCTGCTGCTGCTTTTACTAAACATTGTTCGTTCTACCTAAACACTAATGCAATAGATAAAATAAAGTAAGGGGAATAGAGTAGAGATAAGTGGTATACAGTGAATTCATTTATTCCTTGTTCTAAAACTATTTCTTTTCTACTTTGCTATTAGTCCGTATTTGGGCCTGATATGTACTTCTGAACTCCATCTTTGGAGAAACTGCGCCTGTGCAGAGAAGCTCAAATCCCTGAATCACTGACATTGAAACCCGGCCAAGTCTTAACTTGTTAGAAGATGTGCCTGGGAGCAGGAACTCTCAACCCCACAAGAGGAAGCTGGACTGTACAACAAAAATACAATGTTATTGATACATTCACTGCCGGGTGGAATAAAAGTGCATGGGAAAGTAAAATTATGGGAGGGAACGTAAATTTGAATAATGAATCAAACAACCTCATAACTGGTATGGTGTGATGACCTCTCCTCGTCTTTTGCCCAATCAAATTGCGGGAATACACAAACTCGCAACATTGGGGGGTGGTACACTGCCCTGGAAAATGGTATAACTAAGGTAGGCTTAGCTAGTTAGATTGTCCGACTTGTCCGAATAGCTGACCTGTCACTGATCCAACGCACTCAATAGGGGATCGAAAGCAGGGGCGCTGGCGGAGCACTCTGACAGAAGAATCGATACCCCAATGCGTCTAAGACTGAGTTGCTCTATTGCTCCCCGGAAAGGATCCCCTCCGGGTTGCCCAGTAATTTTTGGCCCTCTGATCCCTCCAACCTGGTTCAGCCTGTGAAGTCAGTCCGCAACTTAGGGGTGACATTTGACTGTAATCTCACCTTAGAGGCGCATGTGACGAAAGTAGTAGGTTGCTGTCTGGCTATTATCCGCTCTCTTCGGAAGGTCCTACCTCTGCTGCCCCCTCTGGCGCGCTCTTTGATAGTTCGGACTCGGAGTACGGTACTTAGCAGAGTTGATTACTGCAATGCCCTCCTCCTTAAGTCACCAACGTTTTTACTTGCTAGGATGCAGAGGTTACAGTCAACTGCAGCTAAACTAGCACTAGGCTGGTCTCGACGGTCCTGTGCCTCCTTGGCCTTGGCGGAGTTGCACTGGCTGCCAGTGAAACAAAGAATCCAGTTTAAATCACTCTGCCTGGTATTTAAGGCCTTGCATGGAATGGGCTCTATCTCCTTGCAACGCAAATTTGAGTGGTATGTTCCTGCTAGAATATTACGCTCCTCAGGGGCAAAATTGATAAAAATCCCTAGATTTAAAAAAGTTAGAGCTGGTGGTAGATCCTTTGAGGTCGCAGCTGCTAAACTCTGAAACATCCTTCCTTTTGAGCTGAGACAAATTAGTGAGCTCTTGCCATTTAGAAGGAAGTTGAAAACATGGTTATTTCCTAAGATCTAGGATCTCAGTAGGTTTCTGAAGGAGGTGGGCCAGGTCAATTCACTTTTAGCGCCAGGATGCCTGTCAGGTGACAGTGCGCTCTAGAAATGCAATAAATAAATAAGGGAGAAGATTTGATAACCCAGTCGGGGTTCACTATTAGCCGCAGAGAGGGGTGTGACGCTGGCGTTTCACTTAGCTTAGGGTACCTGGTTCAGTCTGCATCCATCCTAATTTGGCTTTCACCTGTCCTGATCTGCACCTGTGCTGTCTACTGACACCTGAACCTTCGGGAGTCCTGTCCTTTATCCCAGCCCGTGGCCAGGGTTGGTCTTCACACCATTCTAGGTAAATATAAAATCTGTGTGGGTTCGTCATTGTACTGGCTTCCCTTTCTTTACCTTCCCTATGTTCAAATGCTTAACGAAATTTTTCTCCAAATCACTGTCTATTTTGCTTTAATAATTTTTTTTCTAACTGAACAAGCTTTTATTGAATTGATTTGGACTCTGGCATTTAAGAATTTTCATAGGTAAAGTGTTTAAACCTTTCCCTAGTTTGTGGTTATTTAAAAGGTAAATGTAAATGTTATTTACTACCTATTTTCTTGCTAACTCCCTTGATCCCTGAGGACTTTAGATACCAGCGACAAGGATTGGTAAGTCAATGGTATAGGTCCTTATAGGTAAGGAAGCGTACAGTGGGTCACCTGTTTAAAGTGTATGCTTTTATGGGCCCAGGTGAGTATGGTAAAACGAGCAGGTGGTGAACCCACGCCCTATCACTGCCATAGTCTAGCCTTGGCTAGATCAGTGCTCGGACCGCTTGTTTGAAGTCATTTTGTGGAAGGAAGGGCCTGATATTTCTGAGTGTCCTTATCAAGTGATTAGCTTCCTTACATAAGTTGCTGATATGATTTTTCATATCCGGGTGCTTGTCCAGGGTGATTCAGAGGGATTTGGCAGAGTTTATGATGAGAGGGGTGCAATTGAAAGCAGTGAGGTGAGTCAATCAAAAGTCTAGCTTGAAGGGGTGGTTTGGAGGAGAGATAGGAAGGAATTCAGGTTTTGCGGTGTTGAGCAGGAGGTGGTTCTCCGTTAACCAGTTTTGAGTAGACGTTAGGGTAGATTTGAGTGAGATGATGTTATCCAGGGATGAGATTTTAAGGTGAAGTTGTGTGTCGTTAGCATACATGTGAAAGGGAAGGTTAATGTCATTTAGAGAATTAGCAAGAGGTTCGGAAAAGAGTTTGAAAGGATAGGAGAGAGGGCAGACCCTTGGGGGACACCCATGAGTACTGGAGAGGGCTGGGAGAGGGAGTGGTTTGCCTCGACTCTTTGTGTTCTGTGGTGGAGGAAGGAGGAGAACCATTGTAGCCCCAGACCCGAGAATCCCATCCTGGTCTTCAGAGTGGAAAGGAGGTTGTCATGATTAATCGTGTCGAATGCGGAGGAAAGATCAAGGAGGATCAGGAGGCAGGAGTCATTTTGATCGAGTATATTTAATATGTCGTCCATAACGTGCGTGAGTGCCGATTCTGTGCGGTGCCCCTTGCGAAAGCCTGATTGATGTTGGTTAAGGAGTTGGACATTCACCATGTGAGCACAGACTTGGGATTGTACACATTTTTCGAGTAGTTTAGCTAGAGTGGGGATGTTAGATATGGGGCGGAAATTATTGAGATCAGATTTCTCAGTGAAGTTTTTTTTTAATATGGGTGATACCTGCGCTGCTTTTAGACCGTCTGGGATCGTGCCTTGGGATAGAGAAGCATTTACTATCCTTGTCCATGTGGGGATGAGAACATTCTTTTTTTTTTTTTAAATCTTTTTATTGAATTCAAATAACAAAAAAAACAGAAATAAAACAAAGACATGGCAATATAATACAAACGTGTCACTTCGTTGCCGGGGGGGGGTACATATGCAAATCAAATGTCAGAAATATACGATGAGATTGGGGGGGGGAAGTAGAACAGGTCAGCATCCAGTTCCGGACGGGGGGGGAGTACATATATCACCACGGTATGTGTTCCATTGAGTCCAAATTTGTCCCCATTTATGGGGCGTGCCACGGGAGACATAAACAGTCTTTTCTCTAAACATGCACCAGTCCATGTTTTGTTGCCACAGTTCACTGTAGGTGGCTTCTGGGCGCCCCATAACTGGGCAATGTCTCTCTTGGCAATCATATTACCCAAGGTCACCCATCGAAGCTGTGCCTGGTCATAATCATTCGGCTCCCAGACATTCAACAGACATCTCCGCGCTTCAGGCAATGATTGCACACCCGTGACCTCACTCATACCTTCATGCACGCGAGTCCAGTAGCGTAGCACAGCAGGACATTCCCAAATAATATGGAGAAACATGCCCACCATACCACAGCCACGCCTGCACAACCCATCCGCCGAGAATCCCATGCGTACCAGACGAGGACCAGTCACATATACCCTATGAAGAATTTTGAGCTGGACAAACCGGAGGCGCGCCGGGATAGCCACCTCCTTCGGGGAAGAGATTGCAGCCTGCCAGTCTTCATCATCGAGTTCTAGGCCATCATTAGTCCATGACTCTCGAAGGCTATCCAGTAGGTCAATTCTGGTATTAATTAACTTTTTATATATGAGCGAGATCGTGCTATCAGGGACGTGTCCATCTAGTATCCGATCTTCAAGCGGGGACGCCTCCGGAATATCCGAACCCAGGGGAAATACGGTCAGGACCACATGTCGGATTTGTGCATACCGAAATAATTCCCTATCATTCAGGTCGTACTCAACTTTCAGCTCCTCAAACGTCTTGACTCTACCCTTGATCCATACATCATTAACTCTGCTGATACCGATCACATCCCACCTATCAAAACCCTTCGACTTCCAGAGGGAGCCAAGTTTTTCCGACGCAAAAAGCGGAGTAGCACGGGTCGGCTTGTCCGCCCATCCCATAGCTGCTGTAGCATGATACCACACCTGCACCGCTGACTTAGTGGGGCCCGTGAGAGATCTGCCGGCAGATTTCGCGTACAGAGCCCTGTTATAATCTCCACCGGGCAGTAGCCATTTATCCATCTCAAAAGCCGGGTTCGGCAAAGGAGCGTAAGTGCCGTGGTTGATGGCCCCCAGCTGAGAGGCCCAATAGTAGCGACGAATGTCCGGGAGCGCAATGCCCCCATCGTACCAAGGGAGCGTCAACTTTGAAAGGGCAATACGAGAACGGCCCCCCATATCAATTGTCTTTGTAGACTTTCATTCTCCCGAAAGTAACTGGCTGGTACAATGTCAAGTGTGTTTTGAAGCGCGTAAAGAAACCGTGGGAGCGACATCATCTTAAATAGCGCCGCTCGTCCCAGAGGAGAAAGAGGGAGCCTACCCCATGCAGTCACATCAGCACGGAGGCGCCGAAGAGGGGGCAGCAAATTGCGTTCATAACGAAGCACAGGGTCCAAGGTGATAAAGATACCCAGGTACTTGAATCCCTCCAGCTCCACCGAGATAGGACAGCCACGAGGCAGGAGAGGGGCCTCGCCGGAGAGGACATAGACGCAAGACTTCGACCAGTTGATGACAAGACCGGAGTTTTTACGGAAAGAAGTCAAAACGTCAAAAAGGACGGTCAACGACTTCCGGGGCGATGTAATATACAAGAGTATGTCGTCTGCATATAGGGATATACGATCCTCAAACTCCGGAGTCCATCTAATGCCCTTCAGAGACGGCTCCCATCTCAGCCAGGCCGCCAGCGGCTCCAAAGCTAGGGCAAACAAAAGAGGGGACAAGGGGCAGCCCTGGCGCGTTCCCCTACCGAGAGCAAAGGAGGTCGAGACACGTCCGTTCACCACCACTTGGGCTAAGGGGTCAGCGTAAAGCAATTTCACCCAGTTAATAAATGTGGGGCCGAAACCGAATTTAGAGAGAACCGCCCAAAGATATGGCCACTCCAGCGTATCAAACGCCATGGTGGCGTCCAAAGATGCCAAGATGGCCGGTTCATGTAGGGTCTCCGCCCGCGCAAGGACGCCATGCAGGCGCCAGAGGTTCAATGCCGTGTTGCGGTGCGGTATAAATCCGGATTGATCCGGGTGAACCAGGTCGCCTATGACTGAAACCAAACGATTGGAAAGCACTTTGGCCAGGATCTTCGGTTCAGCGTTAATCAGGGATATGGGCCTGAAAGAGTCGCAGCGGTCACGTGGCTTACCAGCCTTATGAATAACCACAATGGAAGCCAATCTTTGGTCAGAAGGAAGAGAGCCCGTCTCTAGTGATTCTAAAAACATCGACCTTAAATACGGTGCTATCACATCCGGACGGAGCTTGTAGAGCTCAATGGGGAGCCCATTAGGGCCCGAGGCCTTCCCCGAGCGTATGGCAGTCGCGATCTCCTCAACCTCCAGGAGATCCCTATCAGGGTCGGACAAGCATGGCAGCGAGATATCGCGCAGAAGCAAGTGAGAGTCTTGTTCAGGTCTATCGGACACAGGGGAGTACACTTCCCGAAAGTAATCAGCGAAACATTCAACAATATCAGCAGGGTCAGTGATACTCACGTCATTCAAATCAACAATCACAGGGACAACCCGACTCGCACATTCCCTCCTATCCAGCCAAGCAATCAGTTTACCTGCCTTATCTCCCACATCATACAAACGTCCCTGCTGTTCCCTGCTCATCTCTTTCGCCGCGTCAGTCACCAATGCTCTATAGTCAAGTTGTTTCAGACCCAAAAGGTGCAGCCTCTCCGGGGTGACCTCGGACTCCAACTCCCCTTCAAGAACAGTGATTTCGTGCTCAAGACGGACAACCTCCTCCCGCCTACATCTCTTAACATTGCCAATCAAGGAAAGGGCCTGGCCCCGAATAACAGTTTTGTATGCTTCCCACAACGATACAGAGGAGGACACAGAACCCACATTTTCAGCAAAGTATTGGTCAATCGTTTTAATTAGGTCCGCTCTGACCTTGGGATCACGGAGATACCACGGGTTTATCGGGGCCACTCTACCCTCCGATCCCACTTGCGTGTCCACAACCAACCATAGTGGGGAATGATCCGAGATACCCCTAGCAAGATGTTTCACCTCCCTTATGGAGGAGGCCTGGGAGGAGGGCATCAACACGTAATCCAGTCTCGAAAGACTGCCGTGGGCCCCAGAGTGGAAGGTATATTGCAATTGCCCAGGGTGAAGCAGGCGCCAGCAGTCAGTAAGCCCCAGAGCCTCCAGGAAGTCCCCCAACCAGGAATGAGACTTCGCGATTTCACGGGGAGGGTAACGATCACACATCCCAGACAATACAGAGTTGAAATCCCCACCCACTACAAGCAGACCCTCGGGGAAACCCAAGATCACCCTTCCCAGGTCGGCATAGGTAGTAGTCTGTAGACCAGGCGGCACGTAGACGGAGAGCAGGGTGATAACCCTTCCCTCCCAGCGCCCCACAATGGCTGCGTATCGTCCCCTATCATCCAGGATAATATCGTCAACAGCAAGAGGGAGGGAGTGTCGAACCAGGATGCCCACCCCCCTGGAGCCAGAAGTGAAACCTGAGTGCGCAATGTTGATATAGAAGAGGATGCAGTGGTGGTCTGACCAATCACAAGGGGTAATGAATTCCAACGTGATGCACTGCCCTTTCGAGATAATGAGGTCTAAGGTCTCACCTTTGTTGTGTGTTGGTTGGTCACAGTGCTGCTTAAGTTCATGGGGGCATATTATCAAGGGGCTTTATCTCCGCTTTTTTGGCTTTAAAAGCCAAGAAAGCGGAGATAAAATAATCTCCCTATTACCAAGCTGTCGCTAACACCAGTTAGCGACGGCTAATAGGAGATAGTGACCATCTTGGGCCCCACTTTGCAAGTCAGTGATATTTATCACTAATGACATGCAAAGTGGGCGTGCCAAGATGTTAGCGACTGAAAACAGTCGCTAACATCGCTATCTCCTATTACCAAGTTTTGGAGATATTCGCGCTAAGCGCGAATATCTCCAAAAGCTAACACTTGCCCAGGAGCAGTTCTTAGCCATGTTATCCAATGGGAGGTGGATAACATGGCTAAGAGCATTTGCTCGATAATGCATGAATATCGCTGACTTTTCAGCGATATTCATGCATTGCGGCCGTTTTTTTATCGCATTTGCGATAAACCTTGCTAATAGCAAGGTTTATCTGCGATAAAAATCGCCGATATGCGGCGATAATTTTTGTCTCTAAACAAGTTAGAGACAAAAATGATCTCTATTGGTTGGTAATATGCCCCATGATCCTTCAGAAAGTCTTTAAGGCAGGTCACCGAGATTGAAATCACCTTGAAAGAGTTGAGACATGGCTGAGTCGATATTACTCGAGTTGATCTCCATTAGTTGCTCGATGAAGGGAAGGTTATCTCCCGGCGGGCGATAAAAGGTTTGAAGTTTGCAGACCGGCCGGTTGTTACTTGCGATGTTGAGACATAGATATTCAAAGGCAGAGGGCGGAGAGGACTCTATGTGGGAAATCGAGAGCATGTTCCTATGAATGTGATCGAGCAGGGGAGACAAATAATGTTGTGTACCCCCTGTGAAGTTACACTCGCATAACTATAACCGACATAACAGTTTGAAGCATGAATAACTAACCAACAGAATGCATTTAGACATTTCACATTACATGTGGGAAACTAATTGCCATTTGCGAAAATAACATACTAACAATTGTGAACAAGTCGTATTCATGTTGTTCTATGATGGAGGTGAGCGAACTACAAAAGGGAGCCCAATGATGACGCTAACACGTTTTTAGATTCAGCGGAGAATCAAGGTATACCGCTTTACGACCTTACTAAACGCGATTGAGGGCTTCTAATTACAAAGTTGCTAGCCCAGGTTACTCAGGTCGAGTGGTTCATTCCCCGTTGATTTCAGATATTATGACAAGGAAGCTGAATGAATCGCAACTTCTTTCTTCCCCCCCCCCATTGATTAACGGTGCTATAATAATATACATGAATTAAAGAAGCGTGTGTGTTTAGGCTTCTTTTGAGTGTATGGAATCATCGTGACAAAAAAGAAAGAAATGTACTTGTAAGTAAAATACAGCTATATGTCAAGCTTTTGCTAGGTAATCACTAATTAGGGATATTGGAATGGTGGGAGGTAAACAGAAGGGCTATAATTCTAAATCTAAAGTCTGTTGTGTTTGTTTTCACACTAGCCTCATTGAGGCCTATGCGGCCTGGCTGTGAAAAATGGCTGCTGACTGCGGCATTGACATCAGCCTGAGAGGAAGGGCCTCTACGCATGCGCATAAATGAAAAGCCGAGTAAGGAGAGTGGCCGGTACACAGAGCGAAGTGATGTCAAGGTCAGCTTGGCCTAGGGCGCTAAAGGCTGCTAAAGGTTGTTTGCATCTACGACTGTGAGAACCGAACTATTGAACGCAGGAGAATTGCAAATCATGTAACAAAAATGAAATGACAAGCATAAACGGAGATGACTGCCATGAGAAACATGTTAAGGATGACTGCGCATTTTGAAAAACTAG
The DNA here is from genome assembly GCF_964261635.1 of Lissotriton helveticus. Taxonomy (NCBI): domain Eukaryota; kingdom Metazoa; phylum Chordata; class Amphibia; order Caudata; family Salamandridae; genus Lissotriton; species Lissotriton helveticus. Next base: position 12,215,792 of record NC_136066.1, on the reverse strand, counting down.
TTTGCGCGAGGAAGGGATGAGGTGATCATAGCCACCCTCTAATGGACCAATCAGAATGAACTATGGACCCTCAAAGTTTCAAATTTAAGTTAGATATTAGAGAAAAAGGGTATAAAAGAGCTTGTTCAAAATGGTGAAAAAAGCTTGCTCCTTGGATATATTTTGCACCACGACACGCTGTCGGATGGAACTATTTTATGGTGCTAGAGACTTTGAAAAATTTTTGGACTTTAATTTTAGAGCAATGAAGATGATCGAACTCCGGGGCATACTAGCAATGAATTGCGATGTTTATCGCAAAATGCGCTTAGCACGTTTTTATTTATTGCTGCCTATCGCTGGATATGTTAGAGGAGGAAACATGCTATTAGCAACGTTTTTCTCCATTGTGCTAAAATATCCAGCGATAGCGGCGAAATGCGTGAATATCGCTGGGAATCCAGAGATATTCACGCATTAACGCCATGGGGGGCTTAACCTGACAATCCACCTCCCATTGGATACACAGGTAAGCCATCCTATTAGCAGGCGTTTCATTCTAGCAATAATCGTGCTTAGCGCGAATTTTTTTATCGCTTTGCCTGCTTTGCTAATAGGCGATAGCTGTGTTAGCAACTGCTTTCAGTCGCTAACAGTTTGGGTACGCCACTTTGCATGTCATTAGCAATAAATATCGCTGACATGCAAAGTGGGCCCCAAACCAGTCGCTATCGCCTAAAAGCTGTCGCTAACTGCTGTTAGCTACAGCTTGCTGATAGGGCGATAAAAGTATCGCCGGTTTAGCAGGAAAAAGTGCCGCTAGAGCGGCGATATTGCCCTTGCTAATATGCCCGGCATCGTTTTTCTTTTGGGAGAGAGGCGTTGAGGCGAATAGAGAGGCAGATTGAGAATTGTGCAACTCTATTAATTTCATATAACAGAACTTGGTAATATGATTTCTAAATTTCATTTTCTTTTAACATGTACTAAATAAATGCGTAATTTCTTGCTTGTCTAAAATAAACTAAAGTTTAGTTTTCTTAAATGAAGTAGATAAATTCAAATTTTAAATTTAAAACTCGAGTTGTGGTTTTTATTTTATTAAAATTTTATGACAGAATAAATGCTAAAGTTATAGGATTACTGTGATTAAGCTGGTCTTAGTCTCCATTAACTAACTTCTACTAGATGATCTATTGAGCAAATAGTGGAGTACCTTGATGTAGGGTTTTCCAGGTAACATATTAGCATATGTTAATATTATAAATGTATATATTGAATAAAGCATAAATCCTAGGTACTCCGTTAACCAGCAGCTGTTCTTCTGTGTCACTGATTCAAGTGTAAAGTATGTGTGTGTGTGTGTGTGTTAGTGTGATTCTCGGTGTTAAGGGCCCCACCGATGACTTGGTAATAATTGCACCTGGATTAAGTGAAATGAGTATTGACGGTTGTTAGAGAGCCGCGCTGGATCAAATGCAGGCTAGGCCCCCTCCATGCCTCCTGACTCTGTCAAGCCTAATTATGTCATGAGTAGGAGGTACAAGGAGGTCTAAACTAGGAGTGGAGAATGGATTTAGTCAGGATTCAGTAAGGATGATGATGTCCAGATCATTGTGTTGAATTAGGTCGAATGTTTCGGAGGCGTGTTTGCTGGCTGACCTGCAGTTGCGCAGTACACATTTCAAACGTGGAGGATTTGTGGCTGAGGGAGTCTGAGAGACATTCACTCGCGTGAGATTTTCTTTATTGATGACTCTAAGATTATGAGGAGGTGGGGGTACGGGTGAGGGTGGATGGTTTGTATGTGCTTCAGCAGGGTTAAGTTGGGATTGGGCCTAGTCGAGTAGGAGTTGTGAAGGTCATTAAGATCATTGGACGCCACGGTCTCAGCTCTTCTAGGCCGTGTGGGCGCGTTAGCTAAGGGAATGGTTTGCGAGACGGCGGAGGCTAACAACTGGCCCAAGCATTCACTATCACTAGGCGAGGTTCGAAGCAGATTCGCAGTGGTGAGGAAGGAACTGATCTTTGGGAAAAAATCCTTTGAAAGGACTTTCAGGTCATGTAGTTCGGTAGAGAGAAGGTGCAGCCGGGGGTATATATCATCAAGGAGCGCACCTAAATCTGAAAGGGGCATAGGATGTGTTGAGAGAGAGGGAGTCTCCGTGTACGCCTGCGTGCACTAAGGTGGTGGATAGTTGTTCCTGGGGAGGGAGTTGAAAGTGTGGGACTAGCGGGGAACAGGGAACGTTGGGAACCAGAGATGTGGCGTTAAAGACAGTGGTCTGAACATATCTCTGAGGGTCCTGAGCAAGTCTTACCGGAGATCGAGGGTATGAAAAATCCTGGTCGGAGTCGGGCATTTGTCCATTCACCCGCGTGGTATGTGGCGTAGGGGGAGGGATGAGGGAAGAATGTTCAATTGATGCAGGTAAAGATACCGGGTCACATGGGGATCTCTCTGCGGGCGGAGCAGAAGGGATCGGACTAGGTGACTGTATGCCGAGAGGACTCGAGATTTCCCTCAATTGCTGGGGCAATGAAAATAGGGAACTGGGTGGGGTCTCCGTACAAGGAACAGAAGGAACTGGACTAGCTGGTTGTGCGACGAGATGCCCTGGGATGTTTATCACCTGTTGGGTCGAAGGACTAGAAGGTTGGGACACCTCCACCAGGGACTGAGCCGCACTGTGAACATCTGGCAGCGAGGAGTAATTCAAAGGGAGCGAGGGTCTAGGCTGAGAGGTGGGGGAGGGCTGGTGAAGACCTGAATACTGGAAGAATGAGGTAGGGTGTCAATGGACTCCGCCGAGGTCACGTGCTTGAGTGACGGGAAGATAGTGAATGTAAATGTAAATGTAGTGGTACTTGTATAGCGCACAAATCAGCCATGAGGCATCTCGGCGCTTGTATGAATACCGCTGAGGAACCCTTCCTGGCCTTTCCCTGTGAAGTGCCCACTCCTGGGCACCCCCAAGGTGAAGCCAGGCATCCCAGCGCTGTGGGGGCCGGTGTGGAGATTAAGCGAGCTATTGCCCAGAGTTGCAGCGTGGGACCCATGATTAGAATAGGCACCGAGGCGAGAATTATCAGGTCCGAGGAAGTTGAGCCCGAGACCCGCCGAGGCGGGAATCGAACCCTGGTCCCGGGCCAGACCTCTGCATCAGGGTCTGCCGCTCTAACCATTGAGCCACACTTCTCCATAGTGGCTATCTTAATCAGATTGGCATTAGACGCTTGTATAAGGATGATCCCATTGTTATTTGGGTGATGATGGCGTTGGCGTTGAGTGTGGGCGAAGGAGCTGTGGTCACTTTGAGACCATGGGGTGTTTTCCTGGTACATGATATTCGGAGCATAGAGTGGAGGACTTTACGCCAACAGGCTCTTTTTCTAGTGTAGAAATTAAGGTAATTAACTCTACAACCTTTGTTTGCACAATAATAGACGTCTGAGATTAAAGTTTCAATCCTAGACCTTAGTCAGTGATGCTTGTGGTTTTTGGCTGCATTTTTCGAAAGGTTAAGAAGTGATTTCCAGTGCTAGCTGCTTGTCCGCACGAGGCAATCATCGCAAATATGCCCCGAAGTCACTTTGAAAAATGGCCTATGTTTCTCATGCTCGTATGGGCACCCACAATTTTGGAGATATGCTAATAGCTTCTGCTTCTAAACTCTATGGGGCATATTAACAAGGGCTTTATCTCCGCTTTTTTGACTGTAAAAGTCAAAGCTGTAAAGCTATCGCCCTATTAACAAGAGGGTGCTAACACGCATAGTCGCATGTTAGCACCCTTTTTCCCTATGCCTCCCTTTGCATCTCTAATGAGATACAAAGTGGGCGTTCCACACCTAAATAACGTGAGAAATGTCGCTAACTGACATTTCTCCAATTAACAAGCTGCACGCTAAACAGCATAGCGATAAGAAAAGTAGCGCTAACCTCGGTTATCGCTACTTTCCTTATGCCTGCTTCCAGTCTGACTTAGCCGTTATATCCAATGGAAGGTGGATATCATGGCTATGTATATGTATGCACTGCCCTATCATCAAGCTATCGCCAAACGTTGTGCGATTATCACTGGATTTCCAGCGATAATCGCACTTTTGGCAGCTTGCGCTTGGAATTGTATCGCTTTGGAGATAAGCGTTGCTGATAGCACGCTATCTTAGCAATACAATCCAGCATTAGCCGGCGATAGTTATCCTCGCGCTAAGAGCGCTGAGCGATAATTATCCTCGGAAGCTTGTTTCCGGTCCAGGGAAGACATGGCTTGGCAGTTCGGGCTGGACTGTTCCCATGAGGCACAGGGTCAGACTGATTTGCATATAGCCATGTCTGAACTGGGGTGGCAGAGTGGGCTAAAGAACGGTGATGGATCAAACCCAGATCTTTTGACTGGGTGTGAGTGTTTGATTGGTTCGGATGCTCCGTTCATCACCACCCCCTTTTGTACGAGCGATAATTATCGCCGGACCTTGCTGATATGCCCCTTCTTTTTTACACATTGTCTTACATTTGGAAGGCAGAAATGCATCAAGAGTCAATAGGTAATTGCATTTGCTCTACAATTCTGTGTTTCCCTAAGTCTCCCGATAAAAATGGTACCTCACTTGTGTAGGTAGGCATAGTGCCCGCAACAGGAAACGGGCCAAAACGCAACGTGGACACATCACCTTTTTACAGTGAAAACTGACCCTTTTTTTCAAAGTGCCTAGCTGTGGATTTTGTGACCTATCTCAGCCGGCACCTAGGGAATCCTAGCCAACCTATACATTTTTTTAAACTAGACACCCAGGGGAATCCATGATGGGCAGATTTGTCTGGCTCACTCCAGGTTCTGTTACTCAGAATCCCTTGCACATCTCAAACTTTGTATAAACAAACGCATTTTCCTCACATGTCTGTGATGGAAAGTTCTGGAATCTGTATGGCTCCACAACATTCCAACCACCCTCCATTCCCCAAAGTCTTGCGATAAGAAAAAAATCACTTGTGTGGGTTGGCCTAGTGCCCATGACAGGAAACGGCCCAAAACGCAACGTGGACACACCACAGTTTTACAGTGAAAACTGACCCGTTTTTTGCAAAGTGCTTACCATAAGATTTTGAAACCCTAGCTCCGCCGGCACCTAGGGAAACCTACCAAACATATATATTTTTGAAAACTCGGCACCCAGGGGAATCCAGGTTGGGGTGACTTGACTGGCTCTCACCAGGTTCTGTTACTCAGAATGGGATTTTGCCAAGCCTAGGTGCTGGTAAGTTCTGATTCTATTAAGGACTCAGAGGCGAGGATTATGCCTTCTTTCTCCGCTTTATTTTTTACAGCAGCGATATAAAACAACAACAAAACCACATTTCCCATGAACACTTGGGAAAGGAAAGAGAGTCTATCAACATGAGTCCTTCTTCTCTGACGGCACCCCAACCAGCCCTGTTAGTCCTTCCACGGTGTTTCCTCATCCTCTTTCTTCGCGCGATACACTTTCAGGCACATGCATCAATATTGCATTTTGCGATTTCTTAATTACGAAAAATAAGGAATCGCAATTAAGGAATTGCAAAATGCATTGCATCAAGAAGTCGCTAAATAAATTGCGATTTCTTAAAATTCCTTAATTGCGACTCGCAAATTGCGAGTCGCAATTAAGGAATACTTCCTCATTCATTCCTATGGGCCTGAAGGCCGATAGGAATGAATGGGGAGACATTCTCAATTTGCGATTCGCAATTTGCGAATCGCAAATTGAGAATGCGATTTCAAGGGTGCAGGGGTGTCCAAAGGACACCCTGTTGCACCCCTGAAATCAATCTGTGCACATATGTTGTGCACACACATGCCCTAAGGGCATTTGTGTGCGCAACATGAAACTTTGAAAAATGCACAAAAGTGCATTTTTCAAAGTTTTCGCAAATTACCATGAGGTCCAACCTCATGGTAATTTGCTCCCCTTATTTGTGAATTCGCAAATTTTAAAAGTTTGATGCATTGCATTTAAGGAATCTCAATTTGAGATTCCTTAAATGCAATCGCAATTTAAAAAATCGCAATTTTGCGATTTCTTAAATTGCGAATTTACAAAAATGTTAATGCAACCCAAATATCGGAATTGCATTCGCAAACGGATGAATTTTGCGATTCGCACCATTTGCGAATACAGGGGCACATTATCAAGGGCTTTATCTCCGCTTTTTTGGCTTTAAAAGCCAAGAAAGCGGAGATAAAATTATCTCCCTATTACCAAGCTGTCGCTAACACCAGTTAGCGACAGCTAATAGGAGATAGTGACCATCTTGGGCCCCGCTTTGCATGTCAGTGATATTTATCACTAATGACATGCAAAGTGGGCGTGCCAAGATGTTAGCGACTGGAAACAGTCGCTAACATCGCTATCTCCTATTACCAACTTTTGGAGATATTCGCGCTAAGCGCGAATATCTCCAAAAGCTAACACCTGCCCTGAGCAGTTCTTAGCCATGTTATCCAATGGGAGGTGGATAACATGGCTAAGAGCATTTGCTCGATAATGCATGAATATCGCTGACTTTTCAGCGATATTCATGCATTGCGGCCGTTTTTTATCGCATTTGCGATAAACCTTGCTAATAGCAAGGTTTATCTGCGATAAAAATCGCCGATTTGCGGCGATAATTTTTGTCTCTAAACAAGTTAGAGACAAAAATTATCTCTATTGGTTGGTAATATGCCCCACAATTTCCTTTGATGCATGTGCCTGTTTTTTGTGTTGGATTTTCACGCATCTTGTTTGGAACCATCATTTCCAGCAAAAGAGGCAGAGTGAGAGGCTGAGCTGGAAACAGTACCACACAGCACTAGGTAACCACAACTGCAAGCAGTAGCTATCAATTCATCAATACATGTAATCCTCGTGAATAGATTACTTACACCAATATGGGGAGGGTCCACTTCACTGAAGTCATTGGAAGGGATAATCCTCACCTCCGAGTCCTTAATAGAATCGGACCTTACCAGCACCTAGGCCAGGCAAATTCCCATTCTATGGCAGGACCAGAGGCTTCGGATTATGCCAGTTCAAAGCTTATCGGCAACTAACTTGCCACCTCCATTACTGGCTTGAAATAGAACCTCTTAAAGGTAGAATCCGAAGACAAATCAGCCGTACACATCAGATCCTCCAACCGTGCACCTAAGGCAAAAGCTTTAGACGCCATCGCACCCCTTGTTGAATGAGCACCAAACTGTTTCGTATCTATACCAGCCTCCTGCATCACCCAACGCACCAATCTGGTGATAGTCGGGGAAGAAACCGCCTTGTACGGCTTGCGTAGCGCAATGAGCAGTTGTCTTTCGCCCGCAGGGCGAGACTCATCAGTCATCTCTTCGTAAGCACGGAGGCACTGAACCACACACAGCTTCGGGGAGTCAGGAAAAGCTGGGTATGAAATTACCCTTGTGTTAGACTTGGTCCTTCTGCTCGCTGTGAAGGATACCCCTTCAGGGGAAAAATCTCTGGGAGAAATGTCCAAGGCCCTGACGTCTGAGACCCGTCTGCAAAACACTAAACACAAAAACATCGCCAGCTTGGCCGTTACCTCCTTACGGGAGAGAAACCTAATCGGTTGCGAAGAGAGGAACAGGTTTAATACTCTGTTCACGTCCCAGAGGACAGAATTTCGCGGCTCTGGTGGAAGCGAGAGACGTATTCCCCTAAGGGGACGGCACACCAAGGGGTGTTTGCCGATAGGGGAGTCCCGCACCAACACATGTCCTGCCGAGATCGCGGAAAGGAAGGTGTTAATTGATGAATAGGCCAGCCCGTCTTCCGCTAACCTGCCAAAAAATTAAGGACATGGACTACGGGATCGATACCCAGTCGCAAACACCAACGACGCCATTGGTGCCAGGCTGATCGGTATCTCTTCATTGTGCTTTCCGCCAATGCCTTCTAGAGCAAGTCCTCAGCCTTTCCTGAAAGGCCTGGGAGCGTCCAACGACACCCGAGATCCTCCAGGCCATTAGTCTCAACGTTCAGTTTTGGACTAGACGATGAGGAACGAGGTCTGGATTCAGAAGAATGTGAGGAGAGTGGGGGAGTTGGATTGGAAAATCCCAGGAAAGTTCCTGTAGAACCGGAAAACAATTTTGAGACCTCCACAGCGGGGTGATCAACACCACCTCCACTTGTTGGCGACGCAGGAGCGCTGATACCCTCATGATCATAGAGAATGGGGGAAAGGCATAGCCCTGCTCCCCCTGCCAGTCCTGGAGGAATGCATCTATTGCCTCCGCTAGAGGATCCGGACGCCAACTGAAAAATCTCGGTAGCTGATGATCTAGTCTCGATGCAAACAGGTCCACTGAGAACGGACCCCATATCTCTGACAGGCGGGCAAATATCTGGGGGTCCAACTTCCACCCACTGGCATCCAGGAGATGGCGGGAGTGCCAATCGGCTACCTCGTTCTCCCACCCTGGCAAGTGCTCTGCCATAACCAAAATCTGGTTGCCGAGGCAAAAATGCCAGAAATCCCTGGTTAGGTTTGCCAAAATCCTGGATCTGGTCCCACCAAGGTGATTGATGTATTGGACCGCTGAAACGTTGTCCATCCTGAGTAGGACTCACAACTGCACTCTGTCCTTTGTCCAGCACTGTACCGCGAAGGAACCCACCAGTAACTCCATGCAGTTGAAGTGTAATGACTGCTCTTGAGTGGACAAGGCGCCACCTGTGGAAAGGTCCTCGCAGCGGGCACCCCACCCTGAGCGACTGGCGTAGACTCGATAATAATATCTGGGGCGGACCCGAAAATCGCACGGCCATTCCAGGCCTCCATGTGCATGAGCCACCACCTCATTTCGTCCCGTACATCAGCCGATAGGGGGATCAGTTGAGTATACGTCAGACTCTGTCTGAGGTGATAGGCCTTCAGGCGCTGCATGGCACAGTAATGCAAGGGACCAGGAAAAATAGCCTGAATGGAAGAAGCGAGCAGCCCCACCAGGCACGCCTGCTGGCGCAAAGAGATTTGACTCTTCGCCAAAGTCTGATGTAACTTGTGTCTGATCTTTGCCATTTTCCTGGCAGGAAGACTCAGAGTGGACATTACCGAATCAATGTTGAAACCCAAAAATGTTGCACACTGGACGGGGACCAGCAGGGACTTCTTTTCGTTGATAACGAAACCCAGACCCTGAAGGAGGTTGACTGCGGTCTGCAACTGGGCTGACAACCTATGGGGACACTGGTCCAAAAACAACATGTTGTCCAAGTAGACGATCATTCTTACTCCCCTCGCCCTGAGGAACTCTACCACCGGCCGAAGGACCTTCGTGAAGTACCACGGCGTGGAAGATAGCCCAAAAGGGAGAGTGGTGAATTCGTAAACCTGACCTTCCCACCTGAACGGCAAAAAACGGCAATGAGGGGGAAATATAGGCACCGTCAGGTATGCATCCTTCAGGTATAGCCTGATCATCCAATCGTTCGGTCTCAAGATGTCCCGGAGGAGGTGAATGCCCTCCATCTTGAAGTGGCGGTATACCAGCCACTCGTTAAACTCCTTCAAATTGATAACCGGGCGTCTGCCACCGTCGACCTTGTCGACCAAGAAGAGACTGCTGACAAAACCGCTTGGATGCTCGGCTGAACAACACATTGCCCCTTTTTGGAGGAGAGCACAAACCTCCTCGCGCACCGACTCTGTGTCGAGGAAATGGGATGGGGTGGTGAATCTGATAAGGACGGCCATGGAACTCCAGATTAAAGCCCTCGACCGTCTGCAGAACCCACGCATCGCTGGTGAGGGAAACCCAAGCTGGGAAGAACTGCGCCAAGCACCCCCCCACCTGCAAGCTCGCCAAAAGCAGCACACTCACCTCTTCCAGCACCTTGTTGCTGTCCTCTTTGGTGGCCACGGCCATGGAACTTCTGGGCTCTTGTTGGGTAGAAGTTATTACCCGGGCGTTGTCCTGGACTTGACCATGGCTGGAGCCTCGCCCCCGGTCGAAGCTGTTCAAGTGACTGAACAAGCGGCCTCTGCCACGTCCGGCCCTGTTGAAAAACCCGAGGGGTGAACAACTTTCGGATGTTGGCTTGCACCCTGTCAAGGGAGGTGAAAGTTGCGACAAACTTCCCCAACTCCTTGAGGAAGGGGTCACCAAACAACCCCCCCCCTGGGCCACCGCTCCAGCCTCTGAAGAGGCGAGGTCCCCCAGCTTGGGATCCATCTTTATCAGAAGGGACCTTCTTCTCTCCGTGGAAAGTGCGCAGTTCACATGCCCAATGAAGACTATCGCTCCCTGCGCCCAATTGGAGAGACCCTCCGGGGATATCACCTCCCCCGACACTTTGGCATCCTCTGCCATGTCTAAGATCTTTGCGACTGGCCCTCCTGCATCGAGCAGCTTGTCCTGACAGGCGCGCCAGGTACTGTCTATACCCTTTTTTGGATCCCTATCGAATTTGGCTAGAAATGTAGCCATTTTCTGGTCTATCTCAGGCATGAGAGCGACCTTCTCTTCCAGAGCAGGGTGGGGCACTCCGCCCGACGGCAGCTACGGGCATCCTTATCCATGAGCTTACGTAGGTGCCCCACCACATATTGGGCCACCTTATCCCCAGGAACCCAGTCTGAGGACCTCGGGTGGACAATATCATCTGGGTCCAGCATGTCTGAAGGCCCTGCTGGGGCAGAGGCTGCAGCCCGGGACCTAGATGAGCAAGCTTCCTCGTCCGTATCTGGTGAGTCTCCATCATCAAGAGTGTCCGGAGTTACCGGCCGGGGAGACGGAGGGGGCCCCATCTAGGGGCTGGCGGGTTGGGATGAGAAGGCGGCTGAGCCACAAACAAGGTTTTTAAACGTGCAAAGGCCTCCGCATCAACTCCCTAAATACAAACCTTTTTGCCAGGGAGAGGAGAGGAAGTAGGAACCGGGGGTGAGGCAGGGGTAATCGGTCTGAGGGCTCCTAATTTTGCGTATGCCTCCTCCAATCGTGCTGACAAACGCTGCTCCATGGGCCCCATGGCCTGATCTACAGCCCTGTAGATAGAATCATCCACTGCCTGGTAGAAATCCTCCCAGGGGAGGTAGTTCAGTGGGTCCTCCTCCTGGTATTGATCCCGCTCCCCCTGCAGGCTGAGTTACGGTAGCTCCGCAGGGTCAGAAGCGCCAGGCAGCTTGGGTGCAGTAGCACAAGATATATATATATATATATGGCCCTGACTAGGCACAGATTAGGAGCTGGGAGGGAGCCCAGGCGAATGTGGGTGGCCAAAGGCACACAATAAATGGGCAGAGCCCTAGGGGCACACCAGCCCTTTCTTATCCTAGGGCAAGCCACCTGGGACAGTGTCCCTCCACACCACAGCACACAGTGTCAGGCTCTCGATTGTATTTTTACACAGGAACAGAGATGCTAATTCCCAAATCCACCCCAACAGCAACTTGGAGCTTGATACAACAAGTCTCCACAGAGGCTATTATGGGGGAAGGGGGATATTGGATAAAATAACAAAGAGAAAGAGAGAAGAGACGTTTCTGGTGAGTTTCTTCAGTAGTCCGCCCTGCAGACCGCTTTGCTGAAGACCTGTAACCAAGAATTACATCAGTATACTTCTACTACTTCTATGGCTTCTTAAACTCTTATCTCTCACTACCTTACCCTCTAACTTCCAGAACTCTGCTCCTCTTCTAGTTGTGTGCGTGCGTTCTTAATGCGTGTTGTTTTCTAATGGCAGGAGGTTTCTGTCTGCAATTATAAGATACACCTTTTAGATAACCTTTTATTCCTATACTGCCTCTTATTTTCCTATAGAGCCTTACTTACTTATTTATCTATTTCTCCTTGTATCTTTCCTTTCTTTATCTCTTGCTCTCTGCCTTATCTGTTTTTTGTTCTTTTCTGGCACACCTGTAATGCATTAATACTTATTAGTCACCTAACCCTCTTATTACTTTTGTTGTTGTTTATGTTCTTATGAACTGCTAACTTACTGTGCTTTTCTTTGTGGCTTTTCTTATTAGTAATAATTCTTCTGCATTTCTTGTATTTTCTCTTTCAGTATTTGGTCGTTTTTGCTCAAGAAGCTAACTGGAAAAGAATTACTTCTTGCCTTGGGTGAGTATCTGTCTTGTTTTAATAACCTAGTTGATTTGAACACAATGACTCTTTTACTTTAATATATATTTAACCATTTCTCGCGTTTCCTCTGTTTACATTAGAATTGGCTAAACTGCATACTGATGCCACTGTTTCGAATCGAGTATTAGTTCATTTTCTGTTCATTTACGCTTTCTTAGAAATTCAAAGTGCTTATGATTTTAAGACGAGATAGCCATTAATCACTTAGCTCTGGTTTTCGTCTTCGTCAACCTTTTCTCAAGACTGCTGAGGGAAACACTTGTGACTCGACGTCTCCTCTTCGAAATCACGCTACTCGAGCTTTCTTCAAAACAGCACTCGGGTTCAGAAAGGTTTGCTGCGAAACCCTATCCTCTCTGACTAATTTATTTTAACAATTAACAACGTTGACTCTCTGACTAGAAATTACGGACACTTCTGTAACGCTTCCGTTCACGGTCAAATCCTCGGTGAAGTGCGCAGTTCTCCAGCAGCGCGCGCTCCTCACCAGGATTCGCCAGCGTTCTCTGCAAAGACTAGAACGCTACTGGCTACTCGATTCTGGCGGCCTTCTCAGGCGCCATTTTCGAGTTAAATCTGTCCAAGTCGCGTACCTGAGCCTTTCTTGCGTTAATGACCCTATTTGCAACTGGGGAGGCCTGACAGTACCCTCCAACAAGGTAGATTCTCCCCTCCGGGGTTTGGTTGGAAATTGTCGATGAAAGGCCTTCACTAATCTTGGAGCATGAACATCATCTTCTCGTTCCCAAGATCTTTCCTCAGGCCCATAGCCTTTCCAGTCTACAAGATAATACAACTCTCCCCTTAATTCTTTCGAGTCAAGGATCTCTTTGACTTCAAACTCTGTACCAGTCTCTAGCTGCAAGGGCCTCGGAGGTAAGTTTTTTCGCAAGTTCTCTGGTGCCTTTTTCAGTAAGGATATGTGGAAAACTGGATGGATTTTCAACTTGGATGGTAATTGAATTCGATAGGTCACCGAGTTTACCTTTTCTTCTACCTGATATGGACCTATAAACCTCGGTTGAAATTTTCGGTTCCCTTTTAGTCTTAGATTTTTTGTACTTAACCATACCTTGTCTCCTACTTCTAACTGAGGTCCTGCTCGCCTCTTCCTGTCTGCATAGACCTTGTATTTTTCCTTAGCTTTTCTTAGATTTTCGATTGCACTCTGATGCACTTGCTCTAATTGTGTCACTACCTCCTCTACTGCTGGAACTGAGATTTCCACCTGTCTGAGAGTCGAATTTGGGTGCCTACCATAGTTCATGAAGAAAGGGGAAAACCCTGTGGAAACATTTCCTGCATTGTTATGAGCAAACTCTGCAGCCCAAAGATAGTCTGACCAGTTACCTCCTTGTTTCAAAAGAAACAATCTCAGATACTGTTCAAGTTCTTGGTTCACTCTCTCGGTTTGACCGTCCGTTTCTGGATGATAACTGGTGGAAAACCGGACTTCTGTACCCAATCCTTCCATGAATGATTTCCAAAAGTGGGAAATAAACTGGGGACCTCTGTCCGTTATCACTATTTTCGGGATTCCATGGATTCTCACTATCTGAGCGCTGAAATGAGCCGCCAACTGTTTAGCTGTCGGCACTCCTTTCAGGGCGGAAAAGTGAGCCATCTTAGAAAAAGAATCTACCACTACTAAAATGGTGTTATACCCCTGACTAAGTGGTAAATCTGTGATGAGGTCCAGTGTAACAGTGTGCCAAGGATACGGTGGAGTGGGCAGGGGTAGGAGCAACCCTTTTGGGGCCTGTCTTTCAGATTTTCCCTGAGCGCAAATCTCGCAAGTTTTAACATACTGCTCTATATCTCGAGACATTCCAGGCCACCAATAGTGTCGCTGGACCAGTTCCTTGGTCTTTGTCTCCCCTTTGTGTCCAGCCAATTTTGCATCATGACTTTCTTTCATTATTTGTTGCTGCAATTCTTTGGTGGGAATATATAAAGCTCCTTGGTAGTATGGTAACTGAGCACGAATCTCTCCTCCTTCTTTCCTTGCCCAATCTTCCATTGCCTTCCCATCCATTGCTTCTGAGATTCCTTGCTCTAAATCAACTGAAGAGATTGCTCCAATAATTTTTTCACTGGGGATAATTGACTGATCTCTTATTGGCGTCTTTTGATTTTCGGTATCAATTCGAGAGAGAGCGTCTGCTTTTCCATTTTGGGCTCCTGGTCGATAAGTAATGATGAAGTCATAATCAGCGAAATACAGTGACCATCGTAATTGTCTTGGGGTCAAGGTTCTCGCTGTTTTCAAAAATTTTACATTTCTATGATCTGTGTACACGGTGACTTGATGCTGTGCTCCCATCAGGTGGTGTCTCCAATCCTTGAATGCGTCCTTTATGGCCAACAACTCTTTCTCAGTTATGGTATAGTTAACTTCTGCCGGGGTTAACTTCCTTGATCTATAAGCAACTGGATGTAGTTGCCCCGTTAACTTGTTTCGTTGAGATAAGACTCCTCCCACGGCTTGATCGGAGGCGTCCGTCTCCACAAAGAAAGGCTCTGTTGGATCTGCGTGTTGTAGGATTGGGGCTGTAGTAAAACTTTTCTTTAGGGTTTTGAAGGCTTCTTCTGCATCAGTCGTCCATTCGAATTTTGTCCCTTTCTTTAACAGTCTAGTGAGTGGCAGAATCTTGTGTGAAAACTCATTAATGAATCTCCGGTAAAAATTGGCGAAGCCAATAAAACTTTGCACTTCCTTGACGCTCTCTGGAGACTTCCAATTAGTCACAGCTTCGATTTTCTTTTGGTCCATTAATATGCCAGTGGGCGAGATTACAAAACCTAAAAATTCGACCTGTACCACCCCAAAGGCACATTTTTCTAGCTTTACAAACAACTTGTTTTCTCTTAGCTTCTGCAAAACCCCTCGGACTTGATCTTGATGCTTTTCTTCATCCATGGAATATATTAAGATGTCGTCGATATATACGATGGCACACTGATCAATGAATTCCTTCAATACATCGTTGATGAAGTGCTGGAAGGCCGCAGGCGCATTGCATAGACCATAGGGCATTACCTGATATTCAAATAGGCCGAATCTTGTTCTGAAGGCTGTTTTCCATTCATCTCCCTCTTTCATTCTCACGAGATGGTATGCCCCCCTCAAGTCTAGTTTGGTCTAGATCTTTGCCCCCTTTACTTGGTCTAGTAACACCGATATCAAGGGCAATGGGTAACGATTCTTTTTGGTGATTTTATTGATCGCTCTGTAGTCAATGCAAGTCCTCAAATCTCCTTCCCTCTTTGGCACAAAAAACAGAGGCGAGGAGACTGGGGACTGCGATGGCCTGATGAACCCATTTGCCAAATATTTGTCCAAATATTCCCTCAAATGGTGATGTTCCTTCTCCGTGAGGGCATATACTCGACTACAAGGCAAGTTCGAACCTGGTTCCAATTCTATCTTACAGTCGTAAGGTCTGTGTGGTGGTAGTTGCTCAGCCTCCACCTCATTGAAGACATCTTTGAAATCCTGGTATTCTTCTGGTATTTCTTGTACATGGATTACACAAATGGACTCCCCGGTTTGACATAACATGTGTGCAGGATTTACTTCTCGTTCTGGTTGTTGATCTCTAAAACAGTTTTCCAAACAGTAGCTCGATTCCATTTTAACTGTTCTTGTACTCCAATTTATGTTGGGGTTATGCTCGGTGAGCCAGGGAAGCCCAAGAATTAACTGGAATTGGGGAGCATCTATTAAGTTAAACTGGATTGTTTCTTCATGTCCGTCATTAGAGATCAGATGTATTAACTCAGTGTGACTGACTATTGGACCCGAAGATAAGTTGGTGCCATCCACTGCTCGGACTGGTTCACTTCTTAACTTCTTGATGGCCTTGATACCCACTTTCCTCGCAAATTTTAGATCACAAAAATTTCCGGTGGCTCCTGAATCCACCATCACGGAGACTTCCATTAGCGTCACGTGTCTAAATCTGATCTCCATAGATAAGGTTAAATGTGGAGCCGCTGATTGCAGGGTATTTGCCACTCGGTGTTCTTTTGGAGTTTGGTCTGAGATCGCATCCACCTGTTCAACTCCTCCAACAGATGGTGCTGCTAGTTTTCCTTCGGCTTGAAGTTCACTTTGGGTTTCTTTGGGCAGTTACGCACAAAATGCCCTCCGGATCCACAATACATGCAAAGATTGCTGGTTCTTCTTTTCTCCTTTTCTTCTTTAGTAAGCGGACCCCGTATGGTTCCTATCTGCATAGATTCGACGCCTTGTGCCCCTTCGTAACTCCGTCCTCCTTCCGACCTGACTCGATCAAATCTGGGAACCACCGCTCTGAAATCCTTCTTCCTTTCTCCTTTTCTTTCCCCTTGACGGAAATCGATTTCCAACACCAAGTCGACTAATGCAGAGATTTCTGTGGGTCTGTTTGGTATTCCAGCTAACACATCCTTCAATTCGTCCTTCAAACCACGATAAAATACTGCTGCCCTTTTACTCTCTGGCCAGTTTGTTTCCACCACAAGCTTGTTGAACTGAGCCAAATAAGAGACCACATCACGATTCCCCTGTTTCAAATCAAGCAACTCGTTGTCTACAGCCTGAGATATTCGTCTTCTGTCGAAGATACGGAGAAACTCTTCCTTGAAATTCTCATAATTCCTCAATATTGGGTCATTCTTTGTTATTAGAGGCAAAGACCAAGAGGCTGCATCCCCACTTAAATACGATAGTACAAAGGCAACTCGAGACTGCGAATCTGGGAAAATGGAAGGACGGCACAGGAAATGCAGCGAACATTGAGTGATAAATATCTGGGCCTTTTGTGGATCCCCACTAAAACGCTCTGGTGCCGCTAAAGGTATGACAGGAGATAGGGAATGAATTACCTGAGTGGTCGTTCTAGTTGTCCCCTCTACTAATGGAACGTGAGTGTCTGACCCAGAACCAAAAGGCTGTCTAACTCTTTGTGCTAGTTCTGCAGTTTCTTTTCTTGAGTTTACTATCTCCATTCTGAGGTTCTGGTTTTCCTCCCGGACTGCGCTCAACTCTTTTTGTATGGAATCTAGTATGGTTCCTAATCCCTGCAAATCTATACCCTCTGCCATCTCTGTTCGGGTGTAAGATGCAACTTGGGCACTTCACTCTGTCAGGCTCTCGATTGTATTTTTACACAGGAACAGAGATGCTAATTCCCAAATCCACCCCAACAGCAACTTGGAGCTTGATACAACAAGTCTCCACAGAGGCTATTATGGGGGAAGGGGGATATTGGATAAAATAACAAAGAGAAAGAGAGAAGAGACGTTTCTGGTGAGTTTCTTCAGTAGTCCGCCCTGCAGACCGCTTTGCTGAAGACCTGTAACCAAGAATTACATCAGTATACTTCTACTACTTCTATGGCTTCTTAAACTCTTATCTCTCACTACCTTACCCTCTAACTTCCAGAACTCTGCTCCTCTTCTAGTTGTGTGCGTGCGTTCTTAATGCGTGTTGTTTTCTAATGGCAGGAGGTTTCTGTCTGCAATTATAAGATACACCTTTTAGATAACCTTTTATTCCTATACTGCCTCTTATTTTCCTATAGAGCCTTACTTACTTATTTATCTATTTCTCCTTGTATCTTTCCTTTCTTTATCTCTTGCTCTCTGCCTTATCTGTTTTTTGTTCTTTTCTGTAATGCATTAATACTTATTAGTCACCTAACCCTCTTATTACTTTTGTTGTTGTTTATGTTCTTATGAACTGCTAACTTACTGTGCTTTTCTTTGTGGCTTTTCTTATTAGTAATAATTCTTCTGCATTTCTTGTATTTTCTCTTTCAGTATTTGGTCGTTTTTGCTCAAGAAGCTAACTGGAAAAGAATTACTTCTTGCCTTGGGTGAGTATCTGTCTTGTTTTAATAACCTAGTTGATTTGAACACAATGACTCTTTTACTTTAATATATATTTAACCATTTCTCGCGTTTCCTCTGTTTACATTAGAATTGGCTAAACTGCATACTGATGCCACTGTTTCGAATCGAGTATTAGTTCATTTTCTGTTCATTTACGCTTTCTTAGAAATTCAAAGTGCTTATGATTTTAAGACGAGATAGCCATTAATCACTTAGCTCTGGTTTTCGTCTTCGTCAACCTTTTCTCAAGACTGCTGAGGGAAACACTTGTGACTCGACGTCTCCTCTTCGAAATCACGCTACTCGAGCTTTCTTCAAAACAGCACTCGGGTTCAGAAAGGTTTGCTGCGAAACCCTATCCTCTCTGACTAATTTATTTTAACAATTAACAACGTTGACTCTCTGACTAGAAATTACGGACACTTCTGTAACGCTTCCGTTCACGGTCAAATCCTCGGTGAAGTGCGCAGTTCTCCAGCAGCGCGCGCTCCTCACCAGGATTCGCCAGCGTTCTCTGCAAAGACTAGAACGCTACTGGCTACTCGATTCTGGCGGCCTTCTCAGGCGCCATTTTCGAGTTAAATCTGTCCAAGTCGCGTACCTGAGCCTTTCTTGCGTTAATGACCCTATTTGCAACTGGGGAGGCCTGACACACAGTGCCAAATTACGACCCCACAGGGTGTTAAGGGAAAACCACAACACCGACCCCAGAGGGCGTTCAGGGGAAGAAAAGTAGAATTACGGACCCTATGGGTGTAAAAATGGGTGGCAGGGGACAGGCAACCTCGAGCGAGCAGAGCCAGCCAGAAACTCCGATTTTCGCGTTTCAACTCGCGCTGCCCACTGAGAGGAGAGTCCACCCCCTGGTGGCTGTAGGACCACACCGCACCAACTACTGGGCTCAAATCGCGTTAGTTATGTTATGTTATGTTAAAATTATTTCTACCGCGCACGGTCACCAATCGGTTTCATGACGCTCATAGACAAAAGCGGAGGAGACAAGCAGCGAGGATTACTCGTAGGCTAGCTGGAAGAGATGCGTTTTAAGTAGCTTACGGACACAAGTGTAACTGGGAGAGAGACGGATTGTAATCGGAAGGGAGTTCCAGATTGTGGGGGCGAGGAAGGAGAAGCAGGAGCCTCCGTGCTTTTTACGTTTGAACCTAGGGACGATTCTAAGATTATGTGTGGAGAACCGAAGATGCCTTGAGGGAATGTGACGCTTGAGGCTGAGGGAGGTGAAAGCTGGGGCAAGGGCGAGGAGTGACTTAAAAACAGTGCAGCCCAGTTTGAAAATGCATCGAGAGGCGACTGGAAGCCAGTGCAATCGCCTCAGCAGAGGCGAGACGTGTTGGTGCTTGGGCTGTTGAAAGACCAGTCTGGCCGCCTGGTTTTGTACTAGCTGAAGCCGATGGAGGTGGTAAGCAGGGATCCCCACGTACAGGGAGTTGGCGTAGTCAATACGGGAGGTGACAAGGGCCATGATGACAAGTGTAAGAGCCTCAGTAGTGAGAAACCTGCGAATTTTGCAGATCCTGCGCAGATGGTAGAAGCATGAAGAAGTAACAGCATTAATTTGAGGCCTCATAGATAAATCACTAGAGATGATAACACCGAGGCTTTTCACCGTATTGACAGGACAGGGTGGGGGGCCAAGGGAAGGAGGCCAGAAGCTGGAGCTCCAGGGGTTGGAAGACCCTCCTGTCAGCACCAACTCCGTCTTACTGGGATTGAGCTTCAGCTGGCTGAAATGCATCCACTCCGAGATGGCAAGCATGGTGGATTGAAAGTTGGCACAGGAAGAAGGGGAGGAGTCAATAGGAAAACTTAACTGTAAATCATCCGCATAATTAAAAATAGTGACAGGGGTGTGACGGAGAGAAGCTATAAGGGGTTGCATATAGAGATTAAATAAGAGGGGCGACAGAGCAGAACCTTGAGGGACACCACAGGAAAGTGAGGAGTAGGGGGCAGAGAAAGTGGATAAATGAACCGACTGGGAGCGCTGGTGCAGGAAGGAACTGATCCATGTTAAAGCCAGGCCCTGGATGCCCGCGTTTCTGACACGGTCGATCAAGATGACGTGATCGACCGTGTCAAAAGCAGCCGACAGGTCTAATAGGACAAGAGCTTGAGCCAGGTTCTTATCGGCGCCTTGTCTCAGCGCATCCATTACAGCCACGATGACAGCTTCCGTTGAATGGGCCGGTCTAAACCTGGCTTGCTGGTCATCTAAAAAAGAAGACTCTTCAATGAAAGTGCTGAGGCAGCGGGTGACATAAGCATCCAGAACCTTCCCCAGATAGGGAAGGAGGGAGATTGGCCGATAGTTACTCAGGACAGATGAATCAGCGCCGTGCTTTTTGAGTATAGTAACAACAACTGCCTGTTTGAAAGCATCAGGGACAGAACCTGTGGCAAGCGAGTTGTTGAGGAGTGCTAACGGGGGGCCCGGACAAGCCAAGAAGGCGGCTTTCAGGATTTGAGGGGGACAGCAGTCGTTGGGGGAACCCGAGCTGACCGCATGTAGCAAAGAAGTGAACTCTGTCAGGGAGATGGGGGGAAACTCATTAAAACAGCAGGGATTCATGGGAGGTAAGGAACAGGCAGTAGAAGAGGAGGGAAGGGGGATATTGTTTTTGCTGGTGATGATCGTGTCAATAAATAAAGAATTAAGGGAGTCACAGAGGGCCTGTGAAGGTTGGGGTTGAACAGTGACGCGGTCGGGTAGGGAGAGTGCTTCTACAATAGAAAAAATATCCTTGGTTTTGGAGGCTGAACGGAGAATTTTCTGCGAAAAGTGGGAAGTTTTGGCCGATAAAATAGATTTTTTGTAAAGTTTTAGTAGATCAACATGGACAGTTTTTAATAGGGGGTCATAGTTACGCCTCCAACGGCGCTCGGCTGTCTGAGAGCTAATTTGTCCAGTTTTAGTTGGTCTGTGAACCAGCGCTGAGCATCGTGCGGGCGTTTAGTTTTAGTGGTTCTTAGAGGGGCAACCACATCACTCGCCTGTTTTAACCATGGGTCGAGGACGTCTGTTTGGGTAGATGTCATAGTCATGTCACTAGGGATTGTGGTGAGTAAGATGGAGTGGATTTCATGAATATCGGCTCTCTTCCAGTTCCGTGCAGTGAAGTTGGTAGTGAGTAAGGGGCGCTGGGGCAGAACCAGTGAAAAGGAAATAAAAAAGTGATCCGACCAGGTGCAGGGATAGACTAGGGGAGGGGAGATGTCAAGATTGGCCGTCCATACTTGGTCGAGAGTGTGACCTTTAGTATGGGTAGCCACTGAAATGTGCTGTTTACAGTTCAAGCCAAGCAGCAAATCTATGAATTCTGTAGAAAGACTGCTTTCCCCGGGATCCAGCGGCCAGTAGTTAAAATCGCCAATAATAAGGATTTTGGCGGAGTTAATAACTAACCGAGAGATAAGGTCGCCAAATTGATGGGGGAAGAGAGACATATTATCAGGGGGACGATAAACAAGAACACAGATAAAGGAGAACTTGGGAGAAAAGAATTTCAGCATAAGGATGTCAGTGTTGGGGATGATAGTAGTTTCCAGATTTGTGAAATTGTATTGGGAGCGGATGATAGCAGCTACCCCCCCCCCCACCCATTCTGCCCGCCGCCCTATTGGACTGTAGGATGTAGTAGCCCGAGGTGATAGCGGCGAGGATGTCGGGGGTAGAGTCATCCGTTAACCAAGTCTCCGAGAGGAGAAGAATATCGATATTACTGTTGTCCAGCAGTTGGTAGATTTCAAGCTGATGCTTAGCCAGCGAGCGGGTGGTAAAGGTAAACAACTGAGATGGAGTGGGGAGCTGGTGGGCCGTCAGCAGGTGGCAAGGTGGAGGAGTTGTTACAGATGATGGGAATAAGCACGTCGGGTGTGCTAGAGGGGGAGCAGTGAGGTTTCAATATGCCGCAGTCTTGAGCAGTGCCGACGGCGCGGAGGTCAAGGGGGCCAGGGTGTTGGAGGGAGAACAGATCCTTGGACGAATACGTGAAGCAATGAGCGTAGTGGGTGGCCGCTGGACGCGGCCGGCCGCGGACAGGCGCAGACGGGCTTAACTTAGGCGCAACTTTGGCGCGAAGTCAGCGCTCCCGCTGCGCTCGTCCGCTGCGCTTCCGCCAGGCTGCCATGTTATACTGGCCGGGAAGTGAGCCACTAGACCGCTAACCTGCAAGGTGGAGAGGCAGGGCGGAAGTGGTGTCAGGAGCAGGACGTGGCGCTCGGCTGAATGACCCTCCGCACAAACGGCACAATGCCGGGGTGGAACGGGGTCAGGAGCGTAAGGAAGCAGGTAGGTAGGTTGCCAAGCCCAGTACCCAGAAACACAGAACATTGAACAAATTAGCACTAGCAAAATAAATGTATAACACAGCTAGTAAAATCAGCTATAAAATCAGCAGCGAGACGAGCACACACCCGCAGCTTGAATCGCCGCGTTTGTCTGAAAAAAGGTGCGGTAGTCACGCTTAAAATAAAAAAAGTTCTGCAGCCACTAGACCGCTAACCTGCAAGGTGGAGAGGCTGGGCGGAATTGGTGTCAGGAGCAGGACGGGGCACTCGGCTGAACGACCCTCCGCACAAACGGCACAATGCCGGGGTGGAACGGGGTCAAGAGCGTAAGGAAGCAGGTAGGTAGGTTGCCAAGCCCAGTACCCAGAAACACAGAACTTTGAACACATTAGCGCTAGCAAAATAAATTTATAACACAGCTAGTAAAATCAGCTATAAAATCAGCAGCGAGACGAGCACACACCCGCAGCCTGAATCGCCGCGTTTGTTAGGTATGCCCACAGCACCCCACGATTACCAGGGAATCTACAAAGTCAGAAAAATCACCTGCAACAGCAAGCGCAAAACAGAAATCACAGAAACACTCCCAAAACCCAGGAGATGAAGAAAATAGTGACTTAACTTGCTGCTGAGCAGCAAAGAAAGAGGATGAGGAAACATCGTGGAAGGACTATCAGGGCTGGTCGGAGTGCGGTCAGAGAAGAAGGACTCATGTTGATAGACTGTCTTTCCTTTCCCAAGTGTTCATGGGAAATGTAGTTTTATTGTTGTTTTATATCGCTGCTGTAAAAAATAAAGCGCAGAAAGAAGGCATAATCCTCGCCTCCGGTCCTGCCATAGAATCTCTTATAAACCTCAAACTTTGTAAAAGAAAACATTGTCTCCACATTTCTGTGATGGAAAATTCTGGAAACTGCGTGGGTCCACAAACTACCACCCACGCCGCATTCTCCAAAGGCTCCCTATAAAAATGTCACCTCACTATTGTGGTGGGGTCGAGTACCCGTGACAGGCAAGAGCCCAAAACGTATTGTGGAGACATCAAAATGACCTATCACAAAACAACCTGGTTTGCAAGTGGGGGGACCTGGGTTTTTGAGCCCGGGCTCAGCGGCCATGTAGGGAAAAGTACTAGACCCACACATTTCCGAAAACTAGAGACCCGGGGGTGTCCAGGGTAATATGGCTTGGGTGGATCCTCCAACGAGACCCTACCCAGAATCCCCTGCAAACCTCAAATGTAGCTGAATAAAATCACATTTTCCTCACTTGTCTGTGTGGGCAAGTTGTGGGATCACCTGACTGACACACATTTCCTACCACCTAGTGTTCCCCCAGGTCTCCCGATAAAAATGATACCTCGCTTGTGTGGGTAGGCATAGCGGCTGAAACAGGAAATGGCCCAAATCTTACTGTGTTGACTTCAAAATGACCTATCAGAAAACGACCTGGTTCTGCAGGGCGGGACACCTGGTTTTATGGCCTAGGGCTCGGCGGCCATCTAGGGAAACCTACCAAACCCACACATTTCTGAAAACTAGACACCCTGGGGAGTCCAGTGACGTATGGCTTGCGTGATCCTGCAATATTTTCCCACCCAGAATCCCCTGCAAACCTCAAATGTAGCTGAAATAATCACTTTTTCCACACATTTTTGTGTGGGATCACCATGCCGGCACAAATGACCTACCACCTAGCATTCCCCTTGGTCTCCTGAGTAAAATGATACCTCACTTGTGTGGCTGTCCAAATACGGAATCAGCAAAAAACTTTTTTTTAATGTAGCGCTTGGAATTTGCAGTGCTATACCCTTAATCCCAATGTTTTGGGCCCTTCCCAGTCACAGGCATTGGGCACACCCATACTAGTGAGGTAGCGTTTTACTCAGGAGAACAAGGGGAACACTGGGTGACATTTGTGCGGGCACAGTGATCCCACTCAACAATGTGTGGACATAGTGAGGCAGAAAGACTGTGGCTATTTGGGGAGGGGGGGGGGTGGCATTGGGATGCCCATTCTGGGCAGTCCCCACCCTTACCTATAAAAAAGCTAGCATAATCGCTGGTGCCTAGTTGGCTCTCTGCTCCCCGGGGGGCAGATCTGGGGCTCCTGCCCCATCTGCCTCCTGGCGGGGGCAGAAATACTGTGGCAACTTTTTCGGGGGTGGGGCCATTGGCACCCATTCTGGACAGCCCCCGCCCCTGAATTATTTTTTTTTTATCCCTGGTGCCTAGTGGGCTTTCTGCCCCTGAGGGGGCAGATAAGAGGCAATTGCCTCATCTGTCTCCCGGGCGGGGGCAAAAAGACTGTGGCAATTGTTTTGGGGTTGCGGCATTGGCATGGCCATTCTGGGCGGCTCTCACCCCACGTATAAAAAATGTATAAATCCCTGGTGCCTAGTGGGCTTTCTGCCCACCCGGGGGCAGATCGGGGGCAACTGCCCCCACCTGCCTTCTGGTGGTGGATGGAAAGACTTTGGCATTTTCTTGGGGGATATTGGCATGCCCATTCTGGCAGACCTCACCCCGAACTTTGGAAAAAAAATCTTTGGTGCCTAGTGGGCTTTTTGCCCCCCCCCCCCCCCCCCCCCATGGGCCAGATAAAGGGCTTTTGCCCCATCTGCCTTGCAGGGGGTCAGAAAGACTGTAGCATTTTATTGAGGGATGGGGGCATAGGCATGCCCATTGAGGGCAGCCCCTACTACTACTTATGTTTAAAAAATATCCCTGGTGCCTAGAGGGCTTTCTGGCCCCCTGGGGGAAGATCAGTGGATAATGACCTCAAATGGCTCCAGGGGGCAGAAAGTCTTGTGCCTTCTTTGGGGGGTAGGGTGGGGGCATTGGCATGCCAATTCTGGGCAGTCCCCACTCCAGGCCTATAAAAAATAATTATTGGTTTCTAGGGTGCTTTCTGCCCCCGGGAGGCAGATTGGAGGATATTGCCCCATCAGCTCCCGGGGATGGGGGGGGGGCAGAAAGACTGGCTGTGGCAAAATTTATTGGGGGGGCAAAGGCCCTTACCCAAGGGGCCCCTCCCCCTCCATGATGGCTAATGGGTGGATCCACTAGGGAGGGGTACCATTGGAAAGGGGAGATTCTTCCCTTTCTAACAATACTTCTCTGGTGTGTTTCAGTGATGGGGGGGGGGCACTGAGATAGCCCCACAAGCACCGACACAATAAAACTGAAACAATGTTTCAGTTTCATTTTCAATGCAATGATGGCAGTGCGCCATGTGCACGATCGTCATTGCATTGGAAACAAAAAAACAGCCTCGGGCGGTTGGGGAGGCTCTTCCCCACCTCCTAAGGCCAATAAAAAAAAGGAAATCCTTCTGCTGGCCACAGCTGAGGGATTTAGTGCCCCTGTACTCATTCCGGAATGGTTCCGTCATTAGCATAGGAGCACTGGTGCACATGACAGAACCATTCCCTCATTAGCACCAAAAGGGTTACATTCAACAGACACCACAGAAACAGTTGCTTCATGCACCCATGAGTAGCTCTGGGCCTCCTGGCTGAAAGGCCTCTTGGCAGACTACTGGGCTACATAGTGAATTAAATAAATATTGCAAATTGATTCCAAACTTTTGAGAAAATGTAGTGAACTGTGCAACATGTTTCCTTTATAAAAGAAGATTAATAACTTACAAAGAAACAACTAGGCCCCTACTGAAACAACAGGCCGCCCACCACAATAAAAAAAATTTAAATTATGAAAAGTACAAATAAATCTAGGAGCGTGGTCCCAATCAAACAAACAAAAACAATTGTCCAATTTACTTGTGAAATCTCAAATTCAAAAGTTCTCAAATCCAATGATATATCATGCAGCAGACACAAAGAGTGATCCTTCCAGCTCCAAATCCTAATGTAAACAGGAGATGGACAAAGCACTGGGTGGAGCCTGCTGGACAGGAACAGGAAGTTGGAGACTCTGGGGCATTTCCTTCTGCTTAAAAAAAAAGGACTCCTTGTACAAAAAAGTACAGCCAAATGTCAATTTGAGGAGTTTTTTTAATCAAAATCATCATTTCGTGAAGGTTTTGATGCTGCTCGGGAGAGAACCTTCTCCAGATTGCAGTTGCGGTAGATTCTGCATATTCAGGATGGTGTTCTTCACAAAACATCCGCCGGAAGTCCGATGGAGCGTCCGAATGACATGTTAGCTAGCGCAAACTCTTGCGGGACCATGCGGCCACCTAGCAAATCTTGTGGCGCTTGCGAACAGCTCGGAAAATCTCATCAGCGATTGCAGGTACCCGGTAAGTCACTCCCGCGTGCACAAACACGCATTTTGGGCATGCGAACAAAAAATAACCTCCACTCCATTGCGGGTTGTGGAGTGCAGAGTTTTTCGGCAACTCTGCGTTCTACACAGAACGCAAAGTTGCCAAAACTCCGCAAACTCTGCGAGTGGAGGGGAGTTTTACGCCTAAGGTTACTAATAATAATAATTAGCTACTCACCAAGCCCCACGACCTCAACCCCTAGCAGATGCAGCAGCTCCTGCTCTCTGTCCAGGATGTCGGACCAGCGATGCCTCAGCTGCGTCAGCTGATTGTGGGTGCGCCGGACCCCAGAGCAGCGATACACTGCCCAGTGCATCCTCGCTCACCTCTGCTGGTACTCCCGTAGCCCGTCCCTGGACCCAGACCTGCCTCCTGCTGCCAGGGTGGGGGGGAGGTGGCGCTGCACACAAAAAACAAGTGCTGCCACATCCACCTCTGAAAACAAGGCTCAGCAGCACCCCTTCCAGGCGCCAACATTTTCATGGCACGCTTCTATGCCATGATGCTGCGTGGAAAATAAAAGGTAAAAGGTATAAAACAAACAACAGGAAGAAGAGGAAAAGTAAAAAAAATTGGAAGATAGTAAAAAGAAAAACAGTACAAACACTGAAGAAATTCAAAAAGTAGAAAAAGTATAAAAATAAACACTTAGGAAGAGAGAGGAAAAGTTAACGGATAAAACAGATCATAAAAAAAGTTTTGCGAAACTAGGATTGAAAGGATTAGGAAGGATTCAAGAAGTAGGCCCCAGCCCCATCACAGAGAAAAATGAAAGACCGGAGGGTGCCGTTCACGCGATATTTCCCCCAGACACGCAATCCGCGTTGCCGTTTGACAAAACGTCCCACAAACGGGTGGGACAAGCAACTCCACCACCCGCAGACCTCCGCGCAGCACGCCAGGTTTTACCGCTTTGCGGAGTTCCACGTCACACGGCTATGTGAACTCCACCCAGGCTTATTGTAAAACAATGGTGTGGGGTACGGTGTGTGAGACAGCAGAAGTGTGGGGTATGATGTGTGAGACAGCAGTGGTGTGTGAGGCAACAGAGGTGTGTGAGAGAGTAGTGATGTGGGTGCATGTGTGAGAGACAGCAGCGGTGTTAAACAACTGTGGTGTGTGAGCCAACAGATGGGTGTGAGACAGTAGTGTTGTGGGGTATGGTGTGGGAGACAGCAGGTGTGCGAGACTGTAGTTGTGTGTGAGAAAGCAGGGGTGCTAGACAACAGTGGTGGGGGTCTGTGAGGGTGAGAGGTCTGTGAGGGCCTGTGAGAGCAGGTGGTGTGAGACAGTAGAGATGTGGGCAGGGATGCCCTGGGAAGAGGTCTGAGGGCAGCATTGAGGGTCAGGGGGTTTGTAAGGGTCAGAGTGTCTGTGAGAGTGGGGGTCTGTGAGGATCTGGGGGTCTCTGAAGGTCAGCGGGTCTGTAGGGGTGGGGGTCTGTGAGGGTCTAAGGGTCTGTGAGGTTTGGGGTCAGTGAGGGTAAGTGGGTCTGTGGGGGTGGGTGGTCACTGATGGTCTGTGAGGGTCAGCAGGTTTGTGCAGGTGGGGGGTCTGTAAGCGTCTCGGGTCTGTGAGGGTGGGGGTCTTTTAGTGTCAGGGGTCTGTGAGGATCAGCAGTTCTGTGTGGGTCACGTATCTGTGAGGGTGGGGGACTGTGGACATTTGAAAATGCAAAATAAAACATTTAAGTACCACCTGGCTGTCTCCGGAGTGATCCTCTTTTGAAGCATACTTGAAACAGGAGAACGTAAAAATCATACGAAAATATGGATTACTATGGATTATATTGTTGGATATAAATGGAAAAATAGATATGCACGAGGAATGGTTCCTTGGCTATCCGCTGTGCAGCAGACGGGGACGCAAAACGCGAACCCCTTTCTTTTGTATTTATACCCCTGTGTTGGGACAAACACAGTTCTGTTTTGCACGCAACTCCCGAAAGGTTTAAAAAGATGAAACGCTACAAGCAAGTAAAGGGAAGGTGTGCACACGCTACTCTCTCTCGTGTTTAGCAAACAGTTTTTGTCCAACTAGCTGTGTGCACCCCAAACTGTTTAACCTATTTCTGCATTAACTTTGGAAGGATTATTTCGCGAAGGAGACAACTATACGTTCAAACACAACGGAAATGATAACATCAAATATGGACTATGTTAAATTCATGTCTTTATTTATTTTTTGTGGAACTTACGTCCGATTGTTTCATGGTTCATTTGTATGTTTATTAATATATCGTTCAGTATTTAGCGATGTTTTAAATTAATGATCATGTCGGTTTGAAGACCTTTGTTGATAATTTTGAGTATGCTGTTTTGATTGAAAAACGTGGGTGCATGGTGGGACTGGTAGTTTCCCTAGTTACAAGGAAACACTGTGACCGATCAAGATGACGTGAGGACAATTAAGAAAGAGGCGGGTAAACTCGTGGGTGGAGGATTTAAGAACAAATTAGGAGGGGAACCTCAGGTCGACGGGACTGTGGCTGAACTCATGGCATATGAAGAATACGACTCGTTACAAGCCGCTGGCTGTTTTGCAGATCACAAGGTACATGTTATATCTAGATTTAGAGGCTTGATGTTAAGACCAACTAGGGGTGTGGGGAGAGTATACTATTCGGATTAAGTCTTTGGATTCCGCTATGCGTAGATATGAGCACAAGGTCAAAGGGAAGGGGCCGCTGTGAACACGGCGTGATTAAACTATATACTCGGGAATGGTTATTGTAGGTTAAAAGATAGGTTTTTTGAACGCTGATGAATTTACGTGTATTATTTTAATGAATTGAATTTGTTACTTTCTGACATTGGTTGATGTGGCCCTTATTTATTTTTTTCAGTACCCCTGAAGAAGAACTAAAAGTTCGAAATGCATTGGGTGATTATAATGGTTTGCTCGTAACAATGTTGGAAGCATATGTCTATGTAAAAGCCTCGGCAACATCAGACATTTGAAAATGCAAAATAAAACATTTAAGTACCACCTGGCTGTCTCCGGAGTGATCCTCTTTTGAAGCATACTTGAAACAGGAGAACGTAAAAATCATACGAAAATATGGATTACTATGGATTATATTGTTGGATATAAATGGAAAAATAGATATGCACGAGGAATGGTTCCTTGGCTATCCGCTGTGCAGCAGACGGGGACGCAAAACGCGAACCCCTTTCTTTTGTATTTATACCCCTGTGTTGGGACAAACACAGTTCTGTTTTGCACGCAACTCCCGAAAGGTTTAAAAAGATGAAACGCTACAAGCAAGTAAAGGGAAGGTGTGCACACGCTACTCTCTCTCGTGTTTAGCAAACAGTTTTTGTCCAACTAGCTGTGTGCACCCCAAACTGTTTAACCTATTTCTGCATTAACTTTGGAAGGATTATTTCGCGAAGGAGACAACTATACGTTCAAACACAACGGAAATGATAACATCAAATATGGACTATGTTAATTTCATGTCTTTATTTATTTTTTGTGGAACTTACGTCCGATTGTTTCATGGTTCATTTGTATGTTTATTAATATATCGTTCAGTATTTAGCGATGTTTTAAATTAATGATCATGTCGGTTTGAAGACCTTTGTTGATAATTTTGAGTATGCTGTTTTGATTGAAAAACGTGGGTGTATGGTGGGACTGGTAGTTTCCCTAGTTACAAGGACACACTGTGACCGATCAAGATCACGTGAGGACAATTAAGAAAGAGGCGGGTAAACTCGTGGGTGGAGGATTTAAGAACAAATTAGGAGGGGAACCTCAGGTCGACGGGACTGTGGCTGAACTCATGGCATATGAAGAATAAGACTCGTTACAAGCCGCTGGCTGTTTTGCAGATCACAAGGTACATGTTATATCTAGATTTAGAGGCTTGATGTTAAGACCAACTAGGGGTGTGGGGAGAGTATACTATTCGGATTAAGTCTTTGGATTCCGCTATGCGTAGATATGAGCACAAGGTCAAAGGGAAGGGGCCGCTGTGAACACGGCGTGATTAAACTATATACTCGGGAATGGTTATTGTAGGTTGAAAGATAGGTTTTTTGAACGCTGATGAATTTACGTGTATTATTTTAATGAATTGAATTTGTTACTTTCTGACATTGGTTGATGTGGCCCTTATTTATTTTTTTCAGTACCCCTGAAGAAGAACTAAAAGTTCGAAATGCATTGGGTGATTATAATGGTTTGCTCGTAACAATGTTGGAAGCATATGTCTATGTAAAAGCCTCGGCAACATCAGACATTTGAAAATGCAAAATAAAACATTTAAGTACCACCTGGCTGTCTCCGGAGTGATCCTCTTTTGAAGCATACTTGAAACAGGAGAACGTAAAAATCATACGAAAATATGGATTACTATGGATTATATTGTTGGATATAAATGGAAAAATAGATATGCACGAGGAATGGTTCCTTGGCTATCCGCTGTGCAGCAGACGGGGACGCAAAACGCGAACCCCTTTCTTTTGTATTTATACCCCTGTGTTGGGACAAACACAGTTCTGTTTTGCACGCAACTCCCGAAAGGTTTAAAAAGATGAAACGCTACAAGCAAGTAAAGGGAAGGTGTGCACACGCTACTCTCTCTCGTGTTTAGCAAACAGTTTTTGTCCAACTAGCTGTGTGCACCCCAAACTGTTTAACCTATTTCTGCATTAACTTTGGAAGGATTATTTCGCGAAGGAGACAACTATACGTTCAAACACAACGGAAATGATAACATCAAATATGGACTATGTTAATTTCATGTCTTTATTTATTTTTTGTGGAACTTACGTCCGATTGTTTCATGGTTCATTTGTATGTTTATTAATATATCGTTCAGTATTTAGCGATGTTTTAAATTAATGATCATGTCGGTTTGAAGACCTTTGTTGATAATTTTGAGTATGCTGTTTTGATTGAAAAACGTGGGTGCATGGTGGGACTGGTAGTTTCCCTAGTTACAAGGACACACTGTGACCGATCAAGATCACGTGAGGACAATTAAGAAAGAAGCGGGTAAACTCGTGGGTGGAGGATTTAAGAACAAATTAGGAGGGGAACCTCAGGTCGACGGGACTGTGGCTGAACTCATGGCATATGAAGAATAAGACTCGTTACAAGCCGCTGGCTGTTTTGCAGATCACAAGGTACATGTTATATCTAGATTTAGAGGCTTGATGTTAAGACCAACTAGGGGTGTGGGGAGAGTATACTATTCGGATTAAGTCTTTGGATTCCGCTATGCGTAGATATGAGCACAAGGTCAAAGGGAAGGGGCCGCTGTGAACACGGCGTGATTAAACTATATACTCGGGAATGGTTATTGTAGGTTAAAAGATATGTTTTTTTGAACGCTGATGAATTTACGTGTATTATTTTAATGAATTGAATTTGTTACTTTCTGACATTGGTTGATGTGGCCCTTATTTATTTTTTTCAGTACCCCTGAAGAAGAACTAAAAGTTCGAAATGCATTGGGTGATTATAATGGTTTGCTCGTAACAATGTTGGAAGCATATGTCTATGTAAAAGCCTCGGCAACATCAGACATTTGAAAATGCAAAATAAAACATTTAAGTACCACCTGGCTGTCTCCGGAGTGATCCTCTTTTGAAGCATACTTGAAACAGGAGAACGTAAAAATCATACGAAAATATGGATTACTATGGATTATATTGTTGGATATAAATGGAAAAATAGATATGCACGAGGAATGGTTCCTTGGCTATCCGCTGTGCAGCAGACGGGGACGCAAAACGCGAACCCCTTTCTTTTGGACTGTGAGGGTCAGCGGGTCTGTGAGGATGAGAGGTCTGTGAGGGTCTGCAGTCTGTGAGGGTCAGGGGTATGTGAGGATCAGCGGTTCTGTGTGAGTCGCGTATCTGTGAGGGTGGGGAGACTGTGAGGGTGGGGAGGTTTGTTAGGGTCTATGGGTCTGTGAGGGTGGGGGGTCTGTGAGGGTCGGTGGTCTGTGAGGGTCTGCAGGTCTGTGAGGATAGGGCCTCTGTGGTGAGGAAAATTATATTTTGCCTTGTTATATGTGCCTACGTGTTCCCCATCCTATGTTATATGTGCATGATCGATATGCATATATCCCCCTCTGATCGATTAAAGACGCAATTATGGTTGTGTCCAACTCTAGTATGCCAGTATCCAGTTCTCGTGAAAGCAACGAGTATTAGGCCTATGTTGCCACGTTTCACAGTGTGCACGTTAATTCACCGCATTGTCCCCGTTTCTAGGCCTCAAAAGGGCCCGGACACCAGATTCAAGCTCCAGTCTCCTGAACCCTCTCTGAGGAGCGATGCAGCCCCACCTGCATCCCTGACCCTTCACTTACTTCCTGCCAAGCAGCGCGGTGCCCGGCCTGGCTCTGCCTGCCTGTCTGCCAAGAATATGTTATGCTTCCAGTTATCAGTCCAGCTTTCCTTCTCTGCATTCCTAAGCTACTGAACCGCATAACAGTTTCAGCTATAGTCTAGTCTTTCTGTCTCCATGTAAGAGAAATACTGTATTTATATTCATAGAATATTCCTAGCACACGCAATACATGTAGAATATATGCATGCACCAGCCTTAGTGTCAAGTAGCTTTTGCCCTGATAACTTTTAGATTCTATCAACATGTACTCCAAACACCAGATACCAGATATGCTATAGGTACATGTCGTCCTGACATCGCAGACTTTAGTCTCCTCTTCTAGTGCAGAAGTCATAGCCCCAGTTCTCCCTAGTAACACGTCATTGCCCGTTTGCGCGCACCACTAGGTTAAAGGTCCCAGCTGCTCTCAGGTAGCCCCCTCCATGTTTCCGCCCACTCATGACATTTCTATGACGTTTCACATCACATGTCTCAGTGCACGCCCTGTACACGCCTTCTGTTTCCGCCCATGTGTTCTTATCTTACGCTTGTCACTAGTTACGCCTACTGTATGTAATGTAATCGAAATGTCTTACTATATATATGTTGAATTGTGAAGAAACGGGTGCAGCTGCCTTCCTTCCTATTTTATTTCAGGCTGTCCCGTTCCAGTCCCTTCCCTTTTGCCTGAATAAAGCCTGTTCAACTCGGACACATCGGATCCTGCCTCTTATTTATTGAGCTATCTGTTATTGTTAATATATTCAAAAATAGTACCGGTAATTAATTATTTATTTACCACATAAATGGCGCCCGAATAGGGACGTACCCCTTCCTCACGCGCTGGCGATGCAACGCCGGTCCCCTGACCCTCTGCAGCCGTGACGGAACAATACCGTGCACGTGCAGATATTTCTGCTTCAAGTCTCCCTCAGGCCCACGGAGGAGACGGAGACTGCGGTCCGACATCCAGACGAAGCGGTGTGGAATGCGGTTCGTCCCGACCAGAGCCCAAGCCGAGAGAGCAAGGTCCGAAGTATCTGGAGGCCCACCTGTTTCCGAAGTTTCCGAAGTATGTAGTAGTCCGACGTCGTAGCAGTCCAGTCCAGTCCGAGGCCTTCCAGTTTCTGCTTCCCGGTGAGTACCGTTGTGGGGGAAGTATCTAGACAGGATCATTAGTTTGTTCCTGGTCCGTTGGGTTTGGGTACACAGATCCAGTCCGAAGTATTCACCTAGGTGGATACGGTCCGACGTGTCTCTTTATGGGACCGGTATGTTCTGTACTGTTTTAGCAGTGCATCTAGTAATTCTAGTAAGTTTCGTTCTCGAGAAATTCATGTGTTCTGTTTTCAGTGTATCAGGTAGTATTCTGTTCGAACTGTTATCAATGTATTTTTATGTCGTGGTATGAGTGTTTTGTTTGCTATTCTATTACTGTGATTATTGTGTATTGTGTTGCAAGTGTATTACCGAAATGCCTCTGTTCTCGAAATTACGTCAGTTAAAGACCAGAAAAGGGTTACTCGAAGAAGCAGTTCCTGTCCCTCCTAGGGACAGTCCAGGACATTTTATGTATCACAAGCATGGCTTAGATGCCATAATATATCTAGACTTATGGGCGGACTATACTAAGAAACTAGAAGAGAAATATAGATGGCCCGTATCAGGTACATGGGATGCCGAGTGCATCATGAGAGTAGAAGAAGCATTATAGAAAAAGAAAGCCAGACAGTCCCAGAAAGATGCTATTGAGTTATGGCGCAAAGAATCTCATAAAAGAACCGAAAAAGAATTCAGAAAAACAGAATTAGGTAGGGAATCCGCAGAAAAAGCCCAAGAAAGGGAATTAATAGAAGAAGGTGAACGAGTTAGAGCAGAACAGTCAGACCGACAGAGAAATGCCCTTATTAAAGGTATGTATCCTCTTCTTGCCGAGGGCTTGCCGAAGGCAACCCCGGAAGCACCCGGTAATTTACCGCCGCCAATGGTCCCGATTAAGCTACGTCACAAACCGACCGCAGCTGAAATTTTTCTTTCGTCTTATTTGGACGACACAGTCCCAGCATATGCAAATCATGTTCTGCCTGTTCCGCCTGCTCCCGTTAATAATGTAATTCCTGTCCCGCCAACTACTGTTCCCGGGGGTCAAGTTCATGTTCCAGCACCCCCGGACCAGCCCACAGTAAATGTACCCGTTATGCCAGTCACTCTACCAGCCCGTACAGTATTCACCGACGATTCTAGTTTAGGAGCCGCGGGGGGAAGTGCTCCTCGCACCCCGCCTCAACCGAAACGTCTGACGCTGCACGACGTAGCGTTACAGCGTACGCCAAAAGTGGCGACATACACAGATCTCAAGCGACTTCTTACTGACTGTATATATGATCCAGTTCCAGGCGAGGATCACATGATCTTATATTCAGTACGTTTAAGACGGGTGGCCAGCTTTTTGATCACCCTGCCCGATATGAAGGAACATCTGAACAGAATATATAGTTTCATCCGTACAGGAGAGAATCCAGAAAGTATTCACGAAGCTATGTCACAAAGGAAAGTCGAGGTTCAACTTATGATTTTAAAGTTCCTGATTAACTGTTTAATAAGAGAGCAAGATTATCCAGATAAAGACCAAGACGAGATGAAAGTCCTAACCAGGTGGAGTGACAATATAGCCGATGGAAAACACAAGACACAAGGTTGTATAGAGAGTATGTATAAGAAAATTCGTAAGGAAATAATACGTATACACAAGGAACGAGAAGCAAAAAGAGCAACCGAGAAAGAGAATGACTCTTCTAGTGAAGAGGTAGACAGCGAGAATCCCTCCAGAATAGCGTACGTAGGTAGAACTAGACTTTCCGACCGATATTCACGCCTAGATTACAAGAAAGCTTTTCCTCCTCCTGCACCAGAACAGTGTTCTCTTGAGCAAGTATTCCAGGCCACCAATCAAATTCTGAAATCACGAATAGGTTATAGCGAGCTTAGTACAATGCATGAACAAGAACTAGCCCGATCAGCAGTCCGATGGACTAGTGATTCGACCACGTTTCCAGACGAAATAGTGGCACAAACGTTTCTGAAACTGCCCCCAGCCGAGCAACGTCTGGTGGGTACATATATGATCCAGCACCTCATTACACTGTATGAGGAACAGCATTCTGATCCAGGTCCGCTACATGATGTATTGAACGAGTTACTCCAATACAGATGGAAAGGTCTAGGTACCGATTTAATTAGTGTCATTCTAGAACAGCGCCACAAATACCGAACATTTCTGAATCCACATTTTGTTCACGCCTCACCCCCAGAAAGAAAATCATTCTACATAGACAGACAGAATCCGTTACGGGAAGTGCATCCAGTTAAGGGAGAAGATGGTAGTCTAGAACGAGTATTTGTTCACACCCCTATCACGAAAATAGAACTCTTAGAAATGAAAAAGTTAATTCCCTGTCATGATAAAGATCCAGCAGGGTTTCACCGTGAATTAAAGGACATGCTCCGTATGGGAGAATACACGTATCCTGATATCATTAAAATGTTAAAGGTCCTGTTGCCTGCGGGCATATATGAAAAACTCAAAGAAAAAGAATGGGAGGTGGGAGAGAAAAAGATAGATTGGACAGCATTAGAAACTGAAGATAATACACGAGTACCAGGTACCGGTCTTGGGGATAAAGCTAAAGCTTTGCCCGAATTGTTAATACAAGTTTTGCCAAGATTACTAGCGACGAAAAAGGAAGATTGGGATGCCATCTCAGCCTGTAAACAGAAACAAGACGAAGATACTAGTGATTTTTATTCTAGATTTGAGAAATGCTTCATTATTAATAGTGGTCTGAAAACAAATAGTGAATCGTACCCTCATCTTTTTGTTACCAAACTAGTCGAGAATTCAAGTCCACAAGTTAAAAATCGAGTACTGAAAGTCGAAAGTACCTGGCAAGCTAATACTCCGTCACAAATGCTCCAGATGCTCCAGTATCACCAGAACAGAATCAGGGAAGAGCAGGAACACGAAAAGAGACGTATGAAAGACACAAAAATGAAAGTACTAGTTGCACAATCTGTTCCACAAGACAGTCAGAAGAGGGGTCCGAATCAAGCCAGTCATCCTGCAGCTCCCGTTAAAGGGACCTGCAATTACTGTAAACAGCCAGGTCATTTTATAAACGAATGTGCAGTTCTGAAACACAACATAGCTACTGGTAAGACGAAAGAGAGACCGCGTCCGCCTAGACAAGAACAAGTTTCACAGAATTCCCAGCCACCGCAGAACGCACAACAGACAGTTACAGTACCGCAGCCTATAGCTGCCACACAGCACGTTACACAGCAGATGTACCAGTACGCACAGTCAGAGTATCCAGATTATCAGCCATA
The DNA here is from genome assembly GCF_964261635.1 of Lissotriton helveticus. NCBI lineage: Eukaryota > Metazoa > Chordata > Amphibia > Caudata > Salamandridae > Lissotriton > Lissotriton helveticus. The sequence continues at coordinate 12,178,477 of NC_136066.1, read as the reverse complement.
TTCATGAAACAGCCTAGAGAGGGAGGTAGGCTTGCCTCTCATCGAGATTCCTGTAGATCAAGAGGGTCCCTATGTACACAGTCAAGTATTGGGGAAAGACAGAAAGTTTCTGATTGATACAGGGGCAAGTAGGACTACCATCAGTCATGACGAGGTTCCAGGGGCTCCACTCTCAGGCTCTAGAAATGTTTCCCTTGGATTTTCAGGAAAGCCTATTGTTAATGAAATATCGAAACCAGTTACTCTAGAAGTCGGTCCATTGTCCCGAACTACAGACTTGTTACTCACGAAATCTTGTCCAGAAAATTTATTGGGCATAAAGACTCTTAAAGAATTAGGAGCAGTCATATGCTGCTCCCCAGAAGGGGTCCGTTTGTTTCTGCGTGATTTTAAAGGTCATTATGTATTACGTGATTTTGATCCACGATTATTGAATGTACCACAGCATTTATGGGCGCAAGGTCCAACTGATGTAGGTTGTATGCATATCACACCCCATCGTGTTACCCTGAAGCAAGGTGTTGTATTACCATGAATCCGACAGTACAAATTGCCACCTGAGGCTGTAGCAGCCTTATCTAAAATTATTGACGAGCTTATTGCTCAAGGAGTGGTTGTAGAAACTGACTCCAATGTATGTAATTCTCCTATCATTCCAGTCCTGAAACGTACTGATCCAAATGCACCTCCAGTTTATCGATTAGTGATTGACCTTCGAGAACTTAATAAATGTATCATACCCCAGTACCCAGTGGTCCCTGATATTTCCTCACTCTTGACAGCCATTGATTCTGAAGCTACGTTCTTCACTGTTATTGACCTCAAGAACGCATTCTTCAGTGTCCCCATTCATCCAGACAGCCAGTTCCTTTTCGGTTTCTGTTTAAATGGAAGGAGCTATAAATTCACACGAGCTCCTCAAGGTTTCACAGAAAGTCCTAGTATTTACAGTCAAGCACTTAAAAGACAACTAGACAATATTCACATGCCAACTGACACTGCCCTGCTCCAGTATGTCGATGATCTACTGATCACAGCCCGTTCTGAACGTGACTGCGAACGTGCGTCACTTACAGTCCTGTATTTTCTGGCCGAGATGGGGCACAAGGTGTCCCCTTCCAAGTTGCAATTCTGTGTCCAGCAAGTGGTCTACTTAGGACACTTACTGTCCAAGAGGGGTAGGCAGTTGACACCAGACCGTATCCAGTTAATAGCACGTCTTCCACAGCCCAAGACTCAGAAGGAGGTACGAGCTTTTATCGGCCTCACTTCTTATTGCAGACAATGGATTCCTCAGTATGCATTTCTAGCAAAGCCACTGATACAGTTAACGACACAGGAGGCAGCCGTATCGACTGTCCTCCCTTGGACCCAGGAACATACACTTGTTTTCAATGAGTTAAAGAAAGCTTTATGTAAAGCACCTGTTCTAGCAACACCGAACTACAGTAAGTCTTTTACACTTTTTGTCACAGAACGTGATGGTACTGCATTATCTGTTCTCACACAAGATCAAGCAGGACAATACAAGCCCTGTGCTTATTTTTCTAGCACACTAGATCCAGTAGCCCAGGCTCTGCCTGCGTGCCTCAAGTCAGTTGCAGCCACAGCTCTAGCTATCAGACAAAGTGATTCCATAGTGTTAGGACACTCCCTGACAGTACAAGTTCCACACTCCGTGGAAGTTCTTTTAAACAGAACCCAGACTCAGCACTTGACAATTGCACGTTTAACAGGTTATGAATTGACACTGTTCCAGCCACACATAGAAATCAGACGCTGCAACATTCTAAATCCAGCTACACTGTTACCGTCAGTTACTTCAAATCCTGCCACACATGACTGTGTGGAAGTTGTTAACACTATGACAAAGCCAAGACAAGACTTGACAGACATTGCATTACCTAATCCCGACCTGACACTTTATGTGGACGGTTCATGTATGAGAACAAGTACAGGAGAACTAGTTGCCGCGTATGCAGTGACTACTGAAACCGAAGTTATAGAAACACATCGTATTGACACCCTGTCTGCTCAAGCAGCAGAGCTTGTCGCCCTGACCCAAGCCTGCATACGAGCCAAGAACTTGAAAGTAAACATATACACAGATTCACGTTATGCATTCGGAGTCGTACACGACTTTGGAGTGCTCTGGCAAGAAAGAGGTTTTATGACTTCTCATGGAACCAAGATTCAACATGGCCCCCTCATTCAAGCTCTGTTAGATGCAATACATTTACCGACAGCTATCGCCATCATGAAGTGCAAGGCACATACGAAAGTCACTGATATCATTTCCCAAGGTAACGATCTAGCAGATCAAACAGCCAAGCTTACAGCCCAGACTCCAGACATTCCAGTTAACACGACACCGACACACATTCCAGATCAGACGACTTGTATGACAGTTAAGGACCCAACACAAGATGTAATAGATATACAGTCACATGCTACTCCCGATGAAATCAAGAAATGGTCCGAACAAGGAGGGGTCCAGACAGATCAAGGATGGTTGACGAAGGGAAAAGCCACATGGTTTCTCCCCGACTCTATGGTTCAAGTCATTATTAACACCGCACATAGTCCAGCACACTTAGGAGAAAAAGCCATGTTAGACAGTATCCAGAACATTTGGTTCAACAAGCATTTACGAGCAGCAGCCAAGCAGAAAGTGCGTACCTGCATGATATGTTGTCAGTTCAATCCAGGTAAAGGTGTCCCGGTGGAACAAGGAGGATTCCATCCTCCCGACCACCCTTTTGAAGTCCTCCAAATGGATTATATTCAGATGGAGCGATGTCGAGGTTTCAAGTATGTTCTCGTAGTTGTATGCGCTTTGTCCAGGTGGACAGAAGCATATCCAGTTCCAGATTACACAGCTGCGACCACTGCCAGGCAGTTGGTTCGTGAGTTCTTTCCCCGCTATGGATTACCTAGGGTCGTGTATTCAGATAACGGCCAGCCATTCTCATCCGAGCTCATGAAACAAGTTTCCCTTCTGTTAGGGTACCAGTGGAAGTTCCATTGTGTACGCCATCCTGAAGCAGCCGGTCTCGTAGAGAGACATAACCAGACTCTGAAAATCCGCATTGCTAAAGTGTGTGCAGAGAAAGGTGTAGATTGGATAGTAGCACTGCCAGTCGCCCTTTTCTATATGAGAATGGCCGCTCACTCCCGTTCAGGTCTGTCCCCGTATGAGATAGTGTTTGGACGTCCCCCCAATATGTGGGGTACACCTAGACCCCGTACCATTACCGATGTTGACAGTAATATGCTGACAGATTACCTTGCTTCCTTGATGTCTGCACTACAATCTTGTCGTTCACAGGTTGCCGCTGCATTTCCAGACAACACCGACGTGAAACAGCACAAGGTTGTTCCGGGGGATTTCGTGCTGATCCGAAATTTTGATCGTTCAAGTCCGCTGCAGCCCCGCTGGAAGGAGCCCCGCCTCGTTCTCCTCACCACCCGGACAGCAGTGAAGATTGAAAACCGAAAAGGGTGGCTACACGCCAGCCACGTCAAGAAATTCCATGGACTCAAAGCTAAATCTTTTCTCAAGGACTGCCCCGTTCTCAAGGACTGCCCAGACACTGAATCTAAAATTCCCCTGTTAGAGAAAACTCCGCAGCAGGAGTATAAATCCAAGTTGAGGTCTAGTAAGTCAGCCAGTTTAATTGTCTAAGTCCCTCTCGGGTGAAACGGTTAGACAGGTTCCTGACATGTATAAGACAGACCCACACAGTGAGAGAGTTAGTCAAAACTCTAAGAGAATACGCTATCGAAAGAATCTTTGCAGTCGATGTATAGCTACTCTGTTCTTTTTATTATTTTTAAGCCTTATGGTTACATTTATGTTTTCCTATTTCACATGTACATATGTTTTCTAATGTTACAGTAGAGCACACATTTAGTGACCTGCCTCCTCACGAGTTATCCTATCGTCTTGCTATGCGTAATAATACTTTTATCCGAATGCTGCACTATTCACACCAGACCAGCAATGCCACTAATTGTTGGGTGTATGGTCGACTCCCCCCTTTCCAGACACCGAAGGGAGTTCTGCCACTCTTTACTTATCCTTTTTCACATAATGGTTCGTGTGGAGCATGGTCCACGTTAACGTCATCCTCCAATGATATGTCTCTTCTGAATAGAACATGTTTCCCAGACAAGGAAGGTCTTTCCCATAGAACAGGGTTAGATCTAGAAAATGAAGTATATGATCTAGGTAATTATTCCTCGAATTCCATGGTTTTTAATGTTCAGTCGGAGACTACTCCAGATTTGCCTGCTATTTCAGTTCTACCAGTTAAAGGTGAATTATGTGTCAGAAAGAATGGTTCCGTACATGTAGGTCATAGTGATTGTACTACTATGGTCGAGTATAGTGACAGTGGGAAATCTATTTTCAAAGCCTCACGTCATTCTTATTTTGTGTGTGGTCAGACCGCAAATGTTCGTCTGCCCCCCGATTGGGATGGAACATGTTACATTGCCTTCCTACTGCCACCAGTTTTTCTAGCCCCATCCGATTATCACAGAAACACACATCTAGTACACGTTAGACATAGAAGGGAGACTGAGTCCCCAATTGTCGATCAAACTGAAACTACTCTAGAACAATATCAAGACTTCAATAAAGGTTTCTTTTTCTTCATAGGTCCTGTCCAGAATAGTAAGTTAATACGTAGGCTAACCAGAACCCTTGAAGCAGTAGTGAATGAGACTACTTCCGCTCTAGGTAACTTAACTGAAGAGCAATCTGCCATTAGATTTGTCGTGCTCCAAAATCGTCTCGTTCTTGACGTCATACTGGGCGATAGAGGAGGAGCTTGTAGAGTCATCGGATCTAGTTGCTGTATTTTCATTCCTAATAACGCGCCGTCTGTTTATTCAGCTATAACGAGACTTCATAAAATTGCCCATCAGTTACACCAGAATCCAGGCACCTGGACATGGTCCGGTTGGCTCTGGAGTATATCTGCCTGGGGATGGAAAGTATTGTCATTCCTAGGTATAGCAGTAATGATCATATTCAGTTGCTGCCTCTGTATACAATGTGGCCCTGCGATTTGCGGCATGTGTGCTACCTCTTGTATTCCTAGTCCTAAGTCCCGTTCCAAGACAATTCGAGACGAGCAAATTATGCTATATGAACAGATAGATAGTATCATGAATATTGATGTTTCCTGATGGAACCGTAGGGCACAAGGAGGGAATGAGGAAAATTATATTTTGCCTTGTTATATGTGCCTACGTGTTCCCCATCCTATGTTATATGTGCATGATCGATATGCAAATATCCCCCTCTGATCGATTAAAGACGCAATTATGGTTGTGTCCAACTCTAGTATGCCAGTATCCAGTTCTCGTGAAAGCAACGAGTATTAGGCCTATGTTGCCACGTTTTCACAGTGTGCACGTTAATTCACCGCATTGTCCCCGTTTCTAGGCCTCAAAAGGGCCCGGACACCAGATTCAAGCTCCAGTCTCCTGAACCCACTCCGAGGAGCGTTGCAGCCCCCACCTGCATCCCTGACCCTTCACTTACTTCCTGCCAAGCAGCGCGGTGCCCGGCCTGGCTCTGCCTGCCTGTCTGCCAAGAGTATGTTATGCCTCCAGTTATCAGTCCAGCTTTCCTTCTCTGCATTCCTAAGCTACTGAACCGCATAACAGTTTCAGCTATAGTCTAGTCTTTCTGTCTCCATGTAAGAGAAATACTGTATTAATATCCATAGAAGATTCATAGCACACGCAATACATGTAGAATATATGCATGCACCAGCCTTAGTGTCAAGTAGCCTTTGCCCTGATAACTTTTAGATTCTATCAACATGTTCTCCAAACACCAGATACCAGATATGCTATAGGCACATGTCGTCCTGACATCGCAGACTTTAGTCTCCTCTTCTAGTGCAGAAGTCATAGCCCCCAGTTCTCCCTAGTTACACGTCATTGCCCGTTTGCGCTCACCACTAGGTTAAAGGTCCCAGCTGCTCTCAGGTAGCCCCCTCCATGTTTCCGCCCATTCATGACACTTCTACGACGTTTCACATCACATGTCTCAGTGCACGCCCTGTACACGCCTTCTGTTTCCGCCCATGTGTTCTTATCTTACGCTTGTCACTAGTTACGCCTACTGTATGTAATGTAATCGAAATGTCTTACTATATATATGTTGAATTGTGAAGAAATGGGGCAGCTGCCTTCCTTCCTATTTTATTTCAGGCTGTCCCGTTCCAGTCCCTTCCCTTTTGCCTGAATAAAGCCTGTTCAACTCGGACACATCGGATCCTGCCTCTTATTTATTGAGCTATCTGTTATTGTTAATATATTCAAAAATAGTACCGGTAATTAATTATTTATTTACCACAGTGGGGCCAGGGGTCTGTGAGGGTGAGAGGTCTGTGAGGGTCTGCAGTCTGTGAGGGTTGCATATCTGTGAGGGTGGGGAGGTCTGTGAGGTTCTTGGGTTCTGTGAGGGTGGGGGGTTCTGTGAGGGTGAGGGGTCTGTGAGGGTATGTGAGGGTGGTGGTCTGTGAGGATCTGCGGGTCTGTGTGTGTCACGTATCTGTGAGGGTGGGGATTTGTTAGGGACTGGGGGTCTGTGAAGGTGGGGGTCTGTGAGGGTGAGAGGTCTGTGAGGGTCTGTGAGGGTGGTGGTCTGTGAGGGTGAGGGGTCTGTAAGGGTTGCATGCCTGTGAGGGTGAGAGGTTTTTGAGGGTCTGTGAGGGTCTGCTGAGCTGGAGGCTTGCATGTCTGTGAGGGACAGGGGTCTGTGAGAGTGGAGAGGTCGGTGAGGGTCTAGAGGTCTGTGAGGGTATGGGGTCTGTGAAGGTGAGAGGTCTGTGAGGGTCAGTGAGGGGGGTGGTCTGTGAGGATCTGTGGGGGTCTGTGAAGGTCATGTTTCTGTGAGGGTGGGAGTATGTGAGAATGGGGAGGTCTGTGAGGGTGGGGATATCCGTGAAGGTCTGGTGGTCTGTGAGGGTGGGGTCTCTCTCCCTCTGCCTCCCCCTCTCCCTCTCTCCATCCGTCTCCCTCTCGGTCTGTCTCTTCCTCCCTCGTCTCCCTCTGCCTGTCACCCTCTGTCACCTCACCCCAGCTTCCTGGGCACACACACAGCCGACCCAAGCACTTCACAGGTCTTTAAAAGACCATTTACTTGTTAATGAGGCTTTGCTCTGAATCACCCGGACCCCATAGAGCAGAGTGCCTCTTAATTAGTGCCCGCGACACACCCACCATTTGCAGGCGACACCCACTGTGTTGGGACACACAGTTTGGAAAGCTCTGATCTACGGGGTCTGTGAGGGTCACATGTCAGTGAGGGTGGTGGGGTCTGAGAGAGTCTGTGAGGTTTCTGAGGGTCGGAGGTCTGTGAGGGGTCTGTGAGGGTCACATGTCAGTGAGGGTGGGGAGGTATGTGAGGGTGGTGGGGCCTGTGACAGTCTGGGAGGTTTCTGAGGGTCGGAGGTCTGTGAGGGGTCTGTGAGGGTCACATGTCAGTGAGGGTGGTGGGGTCTGAGAGGGTCGAGGGCCTGTGAGAGTCTGGGAGGTTTCTGAGGGTCGGAGGTCTGTGAGGGGTTTGTGAGGGTCTGGGGGTCTGTGAGGGTCTGTGAGGGTCAAAGGATCTGTGAGGATCAGCGGGACTGTGAGGGTCAGCGGTTTTGTAAGGGTCAGCGGATCTGTGAGGGTGTTTGGTCTGTGAAGGTGGGGGGTCTGTGAGGATCTACAGGGTCTGTGAGGGTTACGTGTTTGTGAGGGAGGAGAGTCTGTTTGGGTGGGGAGTCTGATAGGTCTGTGAGGATGGGGGTCTCTGAGGGTCGGGGGTCTGTGACTGTGGAAGGTTACTGAGGTTGGGGGGTCTGTGAGAGTCTGGTGCTCTGTGAGGGTCGGTGGTATGCGAGGGTCTGTGAGGGTCGGTGGTATGTGAGGGTCAGTGGTCTCTGAGGGTCTGTTAGGGTCAGTGTTCTGTGAGGATCAGTGGTCTGTGAGGGTCAGTGGTCTGTGAGGGTCGGTGGTCTGGGAGGGTCTGTGAGGGTCTTGGGTGTCTGTGAGAGTCGGTGGTCTGGGAGGGTCTGTGAGGGTCTTGGGTGTCTGTGAGGGGTCGGTGGTCTGTGAGGGTCTGTGAGGGTCGGTGGTCTGTGAGGGTCTGTGAGGGTCGGTGGTCTGTGAGGGTCTGTGAGGGTCAGTGGTCTGTGAAGGTCTGTGAGGGTCGGTGGTCTGGGATGGTCTGTGAGGTTCTTGGGTGTCTGTGAGGGTCGGTGGTCTGGAAGGGTCTGTGAGGGTCAGGTGTCTGTGAGGGTCTGTGAGGGTCGGTGAGGGTTACGTGTTTGTGAGGGTGGAGGGTCTGTTTGGGTGGGGAGTCTGATAGGTCTGTGAGGATGGGGTCTCTGAGGGTCGGGGGTCTGTGACTGTGGAAGGTTACTGAGGTTGGGGGGTCTGTGAGAGTCTCGGGCTCTGTGAGGGTCGGTGGTATGTGAGGGTCTATGAGGGTCAGTGGTCTGTGAGGGTCAGTGGTCTCTGAGGGTCTGTGAGGGTCAGTGGTCTGTGAGGATCAGTGGTCTGTGAGGGTCAGTGGTCTGTGAGGGTCGGTGGTCTGGGAGGGTCTGTGAGGGTCTTCGGTGTCTGTGAGGGTCGGTGGTCTGGGAGGGTCTGTGAGGGTCTTGGGTGTCTGTGAGAGTCGGTGGTCTGGGAGGGTCTGTGAGGGTCTTGGGTGTCTGTGAGGGTCGGTGGTCTGTGAGGGTCTGTGAGGGTCGGTGGTCTGTGAGGGTCTGTGAGGGTCTGTGAGGGTCGGTGGTCTGTGAGGGTCTGTGAGGGTCGGTGGTCTGTGAGGGTCTGTGAGGGTCGGTGGTCTGGGATGGTCTGTGAGGTTCTTGGGTGTCTGTGAGGGTCGGTGGTCTGGAACGGTCTGTGAGGGTCAGGTGTCTGTGAGGGTCTGTGAGGGTCAGGGGTCTGTGAGGGTCGGTGGTCTGTGAGGGTCAGCGGTCTGTGAGGGTGAGAGGTCTGTGAGGGTCTGGGGTGTTTGTGAGGGTCTGGGTGGTCTGTGAGGGTATGGGGTGTCTGTCAGGGTCTGGGTGATCTGTGAGGGCCTGTGAAGGTCAGGGGTCTGTGAGGGTGGGTGGTCTGTGAGAGTCGGTGGTCTGTGAGGGTCGGTTTGTGTGGGGAGTCTGATAGGATTTGGGTGGTCTGTGAGGGTCAGTGGTCCTGGAGGGCCTCTGAGGGTCAGTGGTCTGTGAGGGTCAGGGGTCTGTGGTCTGTGAGGGTCGGGGGTCTGGGAGGGTCTGGGAGGGTCTGGGTGGTCTGTGAGGGTCTGGGAGGTCTGTGAGGGTCTGGGTGGTGTGTGAGGGTGAAGGTCTGTGAGGGTCTGTGAGGGTCGGTGGTCTGTGAGGGTCTGTGAGGGTCTGTGGTCTGTGAGGGTCGGGTCTGTTAGGGTCTTTGAGGGTCTGGGAGGTCGGTGAGGGTCTGGGTGGTGTGTGAGGGTCGGTGGTCTGTGAGGGTCTGTGAGGGTCGGTGGTCTGTGAGGGTCTGTGAGGGTCTGGGAGGTCTGTGAGGGTCTGGGTGGTGTGTGAGGGTCAAGGTCTGTGAGGGTCTGTGAGGGTCGGTGGTCTGTGAGGGTCTCTGAGGGTCTCTGAGGGTCGGTGAGGGTCTGTGGGGGTCTCTGGGGTCGGTGAGGGTCTGTGGGGGTCTCTGAGGGTCAGTGAGGGTCTGTGAGGGTCTGTGAGGGTCAGTGGTCTGTGAGGGTCTGTGAGGGTCAGTGGTCTGTGAGTGTCTGTGAGGGTCTGTGAGGGTCGGTGGTCTGTGAGGGTCGGTGGTCTGTGAATGTCTGAGGGTCTCTGAAGGTTGGTGAGGGTCTGTGGGGGTCTCTGAGGGTCTGTGAGGGTCAGTGGTATGTGAGGGTATGTGAGGGTCAGTGGTAAGTGAGGGTCTGTGGTCTGTGAGGGTCTGTGAGGGTCAGTGGTAAGTGAGGGTCTGTGGTCTGTGAGGGTCTGTGAGGGTCAGTGGTAAGTGAGGGTTTGTGATCTGTGAGGGTCTGTTAGGGTCTGGGAGGGTCTGTGAGGTCTGTGAGGGTCTGGGTGGTGTGTGAGGGTCAAGGTCTGTGAGGGTCAGTGGTCTGTGAGGGTCTGTGAGGGTCATTGGGTCTGTGAGGGTCATTGGGTCTGTGAGGGTCGGTGGTCTGTGAGGGTCAGTGGTCTGTGAGGGTCAGTGGTAAGTGAGGGTCTGTGATCTGTGAGGGTCTGTGAGGGTCTGTTAGAGTCTGGGAGGGTCTGTGAGGTCTGTGAGGGTCTGGGTGGTGTGTGAGGGTCAAGGTCTTTGAGGGTCTGTGAGAGTCAGTGGTCTGTGAGGGTCTGTGAGGGTCATTGGGTCTGTGAGGGTCATTGGGTCTGTGAGGGTCGGTGGTCTGTGAGAGTCAGTGGTCTGTGAGGGTCAGTGTTAAGTAAGGGTCTGTGATCTGTGAGGGTCTGTGAGGGTCTGTTAGGGTCTGGGAGGGTCTGTGAGGTCTGTGAGGGTCTGGGTGGTGTGTGAGGGTCAAGGTCTGTGAGGGTCTGGGAGGGTCAGTGGTCTGTGAGGGTCTGTGAGGGTCAGTGGTCTGTGAGGGTCTGTGAGGGTCATTGGGTCTGTGAGGGTCTGTGAGGATCAGTGGTAAGTGAGGGTCGGTGGTCTCTGAGGGTCTGTGAAGGTCTGTGAGGGTCTGTGAGGGTCAGTGGTAAGTGAGGGTCTGTGGTCTGTGAGGGTCTGTGAGGGTCTGTGGTTTATGAGGGTCTGTGAGGGTCTGTTAGGGTCTGTGAGGGTCTGTGAGGGTCTGTGAGGGTCAGTGGTCTGTGAGGGTCAGTGGTCTGTGAGGTTCTGTGAGGGTCATTGGGTCTGTGAGGGTCTGTGAGGATCAGTGGTAAATGAGGGTCGGTGGTCTCTGAGGGTCTGTGAGGGTCTGTGGTTTATGAGGGTCGGTGAGGGCGGGGTTGTTTACCCCCAGCCTCGGCTCACGCGCTCCGGCATTTCCTCCGTCTTTGGCAGATGTTCGCGGCTCCAGCGGTCACTTCCTGCGCGGGGGGCGGGGGGGGGGGGGGGGTCGGTGCTGCGCCCGGAGCTCAGCGCTGCTCAGAGCTGCTGAGACCACAGACCAGGCGAGACCCACAGCTGCTGCGCACGGACCCGAGCAGGACAGGGGCCCCCGGAGCTCTGCAGCGGAGACAGAACCCGACCGACCATCCTCTGCCCTCACCCGGACCTCACCCGTCCCTCCTGTGCCCTCACCCGTCCCTCCTGTGCCCTCACCCGGACCTCACCCGGCCCCCCTCTGCCCTCACCCGGCCCTCCTCTGCCCTCACCCGGCCCTCCTCTGCCCTCACCCGTCCCTCCTGTGCCCTCACCCGGACCTCACCCGGCCCCCCTCTGCCCTCACCCGGCCCTCCTCTGCCCTCACCCGGCCCTCCTCTGCCCTCCTGTGCCCTCAGCCGGCCCTCTTCTGCCCTCACCCGTCCCTCCTGTGCCCTCACCCGGACCTCACCCGGCCCCCCTCTGCCCTCACCCGGCCCTCCTCTGCCCTCACCCGGCCCTCCTCTGCCCTCCTGTGCCCTCACCCGGCCCTCTTCTGCCCTCACCCGGCCCTCTTCTGCCCTCACCCGTCCCTCCTGTGCCCTCACCCGTCCCTCCTGTGCCCTCACCCGGGCCTCTTCTGCCCTCACCCGGCCCTCTTCTGCCCTCACCCGTCCCTCCTGTGCCCTCACCCGGGCCTCCTCTGCCCTCACCCGGACCTCACCCGGGCCTCACCCGGGCCTCCTGTGCCCTCACCCGGACCTCACCCGTCCCTCCTGTGCCCTCACCCGGCCCTCCTGTGCCCTCACCCGTCCCTCCTCTGCCCTCTCTCTGGGCTCTTCTTCCACACTCAGGACCCCCACCCCCTCCACTGCCGGACCAGGCCCCTGAGGGCCACGCCTGAGGGGCCCCTGACCCCGTCACCTGCACCATGGAAGCCGCTCTCTGGGCGATGGTCTTTCTTCTGGCCACGGGGGCCACAAGAGCAGGTGAGTGCCCAGCGCCACCCTGGCAGCGGGGGGGAGGGGGGTGCCAGGGGTGTCTGTGGCCCTGGACTTGCCGGAGGGGGGGGGTCTGTGGCCCTGGGCTTGCAGGTGGCCCTGGGCTTGCAGGGGTGTCTGTGGCCCTGGGCTTGCAGGGGTGTCTGGGGCCCTGGGCTTGCAGGGGGCCCTGGGCTTGCAGAGGTGTCTGTGGCCCTGGGCTTGCAGGGGTGTCTGGGGCCCTGGGCTTGCAGGGGTGTCTGGGGCCCTGGGCTTGCAGAGGTGTCTGTGGCCCTGGGCTTGCAGGGGTGTCTGGGGCCCTGGGCTTGCAGGGGTGTCTGGGGCCCTGGGCTTGCAGGGGTGTCTGTGGCCCTGGGCTTGCAGGGGTGTCTGTGGCCCTGGGCTTGCAGGGGTGTCTGGGGCCCTGGGCTTGCAGGGGTGTCTGGGGCCCTGGGCTTGCGGGGGTGTCTGTGGCCCTGGGCTTGCAGAGGTGTCTGGGGCCCTGGGCTTGCAGAGGTGTCTGGGGCCCTGGGCTTGCAGGGGTGTCTGGGGCCCTGGGCTTGCAGCGGTGTCTGGGGCCCCTGGGCTTAAGCGGTGTCTGGGGCCCTGGGCTTGCAGGGGTGTCTGGGGCCCTGGGCTTGCAGGGGTGTCTGTGGCCCTGGGCATGGAGGGGGCCCTGGGCTTGCAGGGGTGTCTGGGGCCCTGGGCTTGCAGGGGTGTCTGGGGCCCTGGGCTTACAGGGGTGTCTGGGGCCCTGGGCTTGCAGGGGTGTCTGGGGCCCTGGGCTTGCAGAGGTGTCTGGGGCCCTGGGCTTGCAGGGGTGCGTGGGGCCCTGGGCTTGCAGGGGGGTCTGGGGCCCTGGGCTTGCAGGGGTGTCTGTGGCCCTGGGCTTGCAGGGGTGTCTGTGGCCCTGGGCTTGCAGGGGGCCCTGGGCTTGCAGGGGTGTCTGTGGCCCTTGGGCTTGTAGGGGGCCCTGGGGCCCTGGGCTCCCTTTGCTGGTCCCACGGGGCCCTTGGGGTCCTGGGACTGAGGGTTAGACACTGGGGGCCCTCAGTCGGCGCCGGACGCGTAGCGCTGCGTGCAGCGCCTCCAGGGGCCCATCGAGCCTTCTGGTAAGGTAAGTATACTTGTAAAGCGCACTGTTACTCCATCTCGGGGTGTCCCGGCGCTGTAGACCGCTGTGGAACCCGTCCTGGCTCTCCCTGTGAGATGCCCCTCCTGGGCACCCCAAGGTGAAGCCAGGCATCCCCGGCGCTGATGGGGCCGTGGTGGAGATTAAGCAGCTATTGCCCAGAGTCGCAGAGTGGGACCCGTGAGTCGAGGAGGCACCGAGGCGAGAATTATCAGGTCCGGGGACATTGACCCAAGACCCTGTCGCGTCGGGACTTGAACCCTGGTCCCGAGCCGTTCTCTGCTAACGGGTCTGCCGCTCTAACCAGTGAGCCACACTTCTCCACTCTCTGGGCGCTTTACTGTCCAGACGCGGCGCTCTCCCGGCGGGGGTCCAACCAGGGAAGGGGGTGGACACAGACAGGGTGCCAGGCGGGGACGGACACCCACTCTCGATGGTTGAGGTGGGGCCCCAGGGCGGTCAGTAGCGATGGTCGAGGTGGGCCCTTGGTGGGGCCCCAGGGCGGTCAGTAGCGATGGTCGAGGTGGGCCCCTGGTGGGGCCTAGGGTGGTCAGTAGCGATGGTCGAGGTGGGCCCCCGGTGGGCCCCCCGGTGAGGCCCCAGGGTGGTCAGTAGTGATGGTCGAGGTGGGCCCCCTGTGGGGCCCCAGGGTGGTCAGTAGCGATGGTCGAGGTGGGCCCCCGGTGGGCCCCCCGGTGAGGCCCCAGGGCGGTCAGTAGCGATGGTCGAGGTGGGGCACCGGGGCACCTCGACCAGGATGCCAGCCTTGGGGGGCCACTGGCAAGGATGCCAGCCTTGGGGGCCACTGGCAAGGATGCCAGTCTTAGAAGGCCCCTGGCAAGGATGCCAGCCTTGGGGGCCACTGGCAAGGATGCCAGTCTTAGAAGGCCCCTGGCAAGGATGCCAGCCTTGGGGGGCCCCTGGCAAGGATGCCAGCCTTGGGGGGCCCCTGGCAAGGATGCCAGCGTTGGGGGCCCCTGGCAAGGATGCCAGCGTTAGGGGCCCCCGGCAAGGATGCCAGCCTTGGGGGGGGGGGGCCCTGGCAAGGATGCCAGCCTGGGGGGGCCCCTGGTGGAGCCAGCACTGCCCTGATGACCTTTATTATGCCTCAACAGATTGGTTGTGGTGAAGGCGGGAGACACACAGCATATGTATCTGTGTCGACATTAGTGGCCTGCTGATGGGTTATAATATCGAACACACCTCCCTGCCCCGGGCAGTACCTCAGATGTAAACACCTTTAGAAGGTGCGCCCGCCGCCTCTTTCAGTGACGTCACCACACAGGGGATGGAAGAGGGGACACTGATGATAGATTCAAAGCTGGTGTCAGGGCCCCCAAAATTCGTTTGGCCCATGACCCCCCCAAATACTTTTTATTTATTTATTTTTTTATTGGTATTTACATGGAACAAAAGACAATGTGACAAATTACATATATCAAGTTTGACAGACATTCATGCGGGGGTTGTTTTTGCCGTCTCACGGGGCGGTGCGGGGTTGTTTTTGCAGTCCATAGGGCCGTGCGGGGGTTGTTTTTGGAGTCTTCACTCGTCCGCCCCACGGTCTAGCACACACACAACACGGAACATTTAAGTTATTGCGATTGGACGCGTAACTAGTCAGTCCATAAACCATCGAAGTGCTGGTGGTTGTTTAGTGACCGAGCGCCGGGCCCGCGTGGAGTTGCGTTTCGCTGGTTTGGGATATTTTGTTGTTTGTGGCGGTTTGTATGGATTTATGAATTTGTCTAGTTTTGACCCCATCCCTCTGTGGGGTTCCTCCCTGGTGTGTGTCTGAGTGCAGTGTTGTCGGCCCCTCTGAGAAACGTCACCCGGTTCAGCCGCCCCTTGGATGCGGCTTCGGCGGCTCCTTCCTTTGGGTTAGTACGGCTTTGATGTCGGCCGCTCTGAGAAACGTCACCCGGTTCAGCCGCCCCTTGAATGTGGCTTCGGCGGCTCCTTCCATCGGGTTAGTACGGCTTTGATGTCGGCCGCTCTGAGAAACGTCACCCGGTTCAGCCGCCCCTTGGATGCGGGTTCGGCGGCTCCTTCCTTTGGGTTAGTACGGCTTTGATGTCGGCCGCTCTGAGAAACGTCACCCGGTTCAGCCGCCCCTTGAATGTGGCTTCGGCGGCTCCTTCCATCGGGTTAGCACGGCTTTGACGGCTGTCGTCAGGAGCACGTCCAGGAGGTTTCTATCCTGTTGTGTGGCGGCGTCTGCTGTTACGGGTGCCGTGGGAGTTGTGGCATTGTTTGTTCTAGATTGCAGCCGAGGGTTTGTTGATGAAGCCGAGCACCTTCCCCCAGAACTTGCTGACCTTAGTGCAGTGAACGATGGGGTGTGCGAGGTCGCCCCTTTCTGAGCCGCAGTTCCAGCAGCTGTCGTAGTCTCTCGGGCCTATCGAAGCCAGGCGCGCTGGCGTCCAGTATGCTTGGTGTAATAACCAGAATTTCGTCTGTACTAGCACTGGGGATATCATGTTTTTTGATGGGGCCGCCCAAAAGGTTTGTGGTTCTTGTTCCGTGAGATTGGATCCTGGCTGCGTTTCCCAGTAGCTGGTGTTCTTGGCGTTGAGTTTGGCGGAGACAGGCCGGAGGAGTTTGTATAGGTGTGAGACCTGGTGACCTGTCTTGTTTATGGTTTCCATGGACTGAAAGATTGAGGGTTTGTGCTCGGCTAATTTTGACTTTGTTAGGGCTGTTTTGATTGCCAGGAAGTTGTATAGTTCTTTGTCTGGGAGGCCGTGTCGTGTTTTCAGGCTGTTGAAGGTGTGGGGCACCCCCCCAGCTTCCAACTGAGCTGGATATGAGAGTCCTAGCTTCCTCCATGAGTCTATGTCGAGGGGCTTCCCCCTGTATTTAATTTTGGGTTTGGCCCAGAGTGTTTCCCAGTGCCAGTTTTCGATGCTGCATTCGAGAGCCATGTCGGTGTGTATTGCTGTTTCGGAAGTACCCAGTGCATTCCCTGTCTGGCTATGAAAGCTATCTGGAAGGTTCTCAGGTCTGCCACGTTGAGACCTCCTAGCTTTTTCTCTAGTCTTAGTTTTGGGAGGCCTATTCTGGGTTTCTTATCACGCCGTATACATTTATTTAACATTTGGTCTATCTTCCTGTGAAATTCGTCCGCGAGGGCCAAGGGAAGCATTCCTGCTGGATAGTTAACTATGGGCGTGAACGCCATCTTTACTGTGTCTCTTCTGCCCCAGCAGGTTATGAACCTCGGCGACCACGTTTCCAGGAGCCCTTTGATCTTTTCCAGGGTTGTTTTCTCATTTTGCTCTAAGGTGCTTCTCAGACTTTTCCCGAATTGAATACCCAGGTATTGGACAAACCCCGGTTGCCGGGCCAGCCCGAGGTTCCCATCACCTCTCTGGTTGTGTGTATGTTGAGGGGCATGCATTCTGATGTGTCTCTGTTGAGTTTGTATCCCGAGCGTTTAGCGTACGTTTCGATGGTGTGCATGACTGCTGGTTTGGAGTGACCGGGGTCCTCCGTTATTATGAGTAGGTCATCTGCGTAGGCAGCACGTTTGGCTGTGGTGTTGTTAATGGTAACGCCCGCTATATCACTGTTTGTTAGTATGTCCCTAATCAGGGGTTCTAGTGCTAGTAGGAACAGCAGTGGGGATAGCGGACAGCCTTCTCTCGTCCCCCTCTCAAGGTTAAATTGGGCCGATGATGTTGCGTTAATAGCTATCTGTGCTTTGGGGTTTTTGTTCAGTGCCATGACTTTCTTCGTGTAGCTATCTCTTAGGTTGTGTGCTTGCATGCTCTTCTCCAGGAAGTCCCAGGATACCTGTCAAAGGCCTTTTCTGCGTCTAGCGTGATTGCTACCGCAGAGTTATATGATTTAGAGGAGTGCTCTATGACTTGGCAGAGGAGTCTTGTGTTGTCGTGAGACATGCGTGTTTTCAGGTAGCCTACCTGTGTGTTCCCAATCAGCTGTGGTAGCACTTTGTTAAGTCTTGTGGCTAAGATTTTGGCGTATAACTTGCAATCTAAGTTTATAAGTGAGAAGGCGCGGTAGTTTTTGGGCCATTGTGAATCTTTGCCTTCTTTGGGTATGACAATTATGTTGGCTTGTGACATAGATTCTGTTTCTACCCCCTCCCTTCCGCAGTGGTTGAAGATTTTAGTCAAGGCTGGAAGTAGCTGGTCTTGGAAGGTTTTGTAGAAGGGCGCTGTATATCCCTCTGGTCCTGGGGCTTTGTTGTCTTTTAGTGACTTTATAGCTGTGGTGATCTCAGTCATTTTTACGTCTTGATCTAGTGTCCTAGCTTCCTCTGCCGTTATCTTGGTTAGGTTTAGTCTGTCTAGGTAGGCTGAGCAGCCCTCCTGGTCGAGATTGTCGTCTCTTTTGTAGAGCTCTTTGCAGAATTCCATGAACGTGTGTAGGATATCCTTGTATCGGGTGTGTGTCTTGTTGTTCGCATTTGTGATTGTAGAGATACAGTGTTGTCTTTGTTTGTGTTTCAGATGTGACACTAAGATTTTCCCTGCTTTATTAGCTTTGCAGAGGTTGGTTTGTTTGTATTTTCTTATCCATAGACCGGCCCGTTCACTAAGAATCCTGTTGAATTCGTACTTTTTCCCTATGAGTTCTACAAGAACGGCTGTGTTTGAGGTGTCCCTGATATGCTTAGTTTCTAGTTGTTTTATGTCCTTGAGCTCTTGTTTCCCTGTCTCTTCTGGCCTTGATTTCTATTAGCGTACCTCTGATGGTCGCCTTAAGGGCCTCCCATAGGCTTTTTGGATCTATGTCTGGTGTGTCGTTTTCTTTGATATAGTCCTAATGGCCTTCTCTATTCTGTTTTTGTCCTCCTGTTTTGCCATCGTTATGTTGTCGAACCACCATCTACGGGTGATGTGCTCGTTGTGACGACCTGTTAGCTGAAGGCTGATGCAGGAGTGGTCTGAGATTGTTCTTGCCGCAATTTCTGTGTGTTCTATCAGGTGTGTGTGTGAGCCTGAGATGAGGATGTAGTCAATTCTGCTGTAGGAGCTGTGTGAGTTGGAGTAGAAGGTGTAATCTCTGGTGTCTGGGTGTTGTAAGCGCCATAGGTCTTGCAGTTTGAATCTGTTTACCATCTTGAGGCATGGCAGGATATCACGGGTGTACAGGTGTGTGGCTGGCAGTAGTTCATGAGTTTGTCTGGATACATGTCTACCTTCTTGAGGCATGGCAGGATATCACCGGTGTACAGGCGTGTGGCTGGGCAGTAGTTCATGAGCTTGCCAGGATACATGTTTACCTTCTTGAGGCATGGCAGGATATCACCGGTGTACAGGCGTGTGGCTGGTAGTAGTTCATGAGCTTGCCAGGATACATGTTTACCTTCTTGAGGCATGGCAGGAAGTCACGGGTGTACAGATGTGTGACTGGGCAGTAGTTCATGAGCTTGCCAGGATACATGTTTACCTTCTTGAGGCATGGCAGGATATCACCGGTGTACAGGTGTATGGTGGACAGTAGTTCATGAGCTTGCCAGGATACATGTTTACCTTCTTGAGGCATGGCAGGATATCACCGGTGTACATGTGTGTGGCTGGCAGTAGTTCATGAGCTTGCCAGGATACATGTTTACCTTCTTGAGGCATGGCAGGATATCACCGGTGTACAGGCGTGTGGCTGGTAGTAGTTCATGAGCTTGCCAGGATACATGTTTACCTTCTTGAGGCATGGCAGGATATCACCGGTGTACAGGTGTGTGGCTGGCAGTAGTTCATGAGCTTGCCAGGATACATGTTTACCTTCTTGTGGCATGGCAGGATATCACGGGTGTACAGGTGTGTGGCTGGCAGTAGTTCATGAGTTTGTCTGGATACATGTTTACCTTCTTGAGGCATGGCAGGATATCACGGGTGTACACGTGTGTGGCTGGACAGTAGTTCATGAGCTTGCCAGGATGCATGTTTACCTTCTTGAGGCATGGCAGGATATCACGGGTGTACACGTGTGTGGCTGGACAGTAGTTCATGAGCTTGCTAGGATGCATGTTTACCTTCTTGAGGCATGGCAGGATATCACCTGTGTACAGGTGTGTGGCTGGCAGTAGTTCATGAGCTTGCCAGGATACATGTTTACCTTCTTGAGGCATGGCAGGATATCACCGGTGTACAGGTGTGTGGCTGGCAGTAGTTCATGAGCTTGCCAGGATACATGTTTACCTTCTTGTGGCATGGCAGGATATCACGGGTGTACAGGTGTGTGGCTGGCAGTAGTTCATGAGTTTGTCTGGATACATGTTTACCTTCTTGAGGCATGGCAGGATATCACGGGTGTACACGTGTGTGGCTGGACAGTAGTTCATGAGCTTGCCAGGATGCATGTTTACCTTCTTGAGGCATGGCAGGATATCACGGGTGTACACGTGTGTGGCTGGACAGTAGTTCATGAGCTTGCTAGGATGCATGTTTACCTTCTTGAGGCATGGCAGGATATCACCTGTGTACAGGTGTGTGGCTGGACAGTAGTTCATGAGCTTGCTAGTATGCATGTTTACCTTCTTGAGGCATGGCAGGATATCACCTGTGTACAGGTGTGTGGCTGGCAGTAGTTCATGAGCTTGCCAGGATACATGTTTACCTTCTTGAGGCATGGCAGGATATCACCGGTGTACAGGCGTGTGGCTGGGCAGTAGTTCATGAGCTTGCCTAGATACATGTTTACCTTCTTGAGGCATGTCAGGATATTTATTTATTTCAAAGGTTTTATATAGGGCTGCTGGACCCAAGAGTATCAGAGCGCTTTACATGGAGGTGAGAATCAACGAATGTTTGTGCGAGAAATAGAGAAACAAAAAGCAAAATATACGTAATGGAAGCAAATATACATAATATAGCAAATTACATAATGAAAGTGTAGTCTGTAAAGCTTGCGTTATTTACCCCAGTATTTGTTGAGAAGAAGTAAGAGGGGTTGCAGCGAAGATCTTTGGGGAGAGAGTTCCAAATTGTAGGAGCGTTGCCAGAGAAAGCACGGGATTGGGTCTTTTGACATTTGAGTCTAGGAGGGATAAGGACAAGGGAGTTTGTGCTTCTCAGGGACCTGGAGCATCCTGCTTTGTGTAGTTTGTTTGAAAGGTAAGAAGGTGTGTTTTGGTGGAGAGCCTTGTGTGTGATGCAAGCGATCTTATAGGTGGATCTTCCTTCAATTGGGAGCCAATTGAGGATCTTGAGGACAGGGGAGATGTGGTCAAATTTTTTACAGTCGGAGATGAGTCTTGCAGCTAGATTTAGGACAGATTTGATCGGCGCAAGATGGATTTTAGGTGTGCCGGCCAGAGTTGCGTTACCATAGTCGATCCTAGAAAGGACAAGCGATTGGACAACAAGCTTGAAGTCGGCTGCTGGTATAAATGGTTTAATTTTGTTGAGTTGTAGAAGCGTGAAAAGGGCACTTTTTGCTGCATTTTTAATGTGGGGTATGAGATTGAGGTTCTGGTCAATACTGATGCCTAGGGATTTAACGGAATTAGAAGTGGAGAGTGAACAGTTAAGAGCTTTGATGTCATTGATCCAGAGTTGGATGGGAAGGGAATTGTTTTTGGGGGAGAACAGTATGATTTCAGTTTTTTTCGGGTTAAGTTTGAGATGGTTTTGATGGAACCAGGTTTGAATCGGTTTGATATCACCGGTGTAAAGGTGTGTGGCTGACAGTAGTTCATGAGTGCAACCGAATACATGTTTACCTTCTTGAGGCATGGCAGGATATCACTGGTGTACAGGTGTGTGGCTGGCAGTAGTTCATGAGTTTGCCTAGATACATGTTTACCTTCTCGAGGCATGGAAGGATATCATGGGTGTACAGGCGTGTGGCTGGCAGTAGTTCATGAGCTTGCCAGGATACATGTTTACCTACTTGAGGCATGGCAGGATATCACCGGTGTACAGGCGTGTGGCTGGGCAGTAGTACATTGGGGCTGTGGGTAAAGGCTTACCTACTCGAGGAATGGTAGGATATCACCAGTTTGGGGTGACTGTCGAGGGAATGATCTTGTTTGCTAATGATGGGACTTCAGAAGTCAGCTCGCCTGGTCATCTCCAGAAGCTGTGTGGACAGTGGGCCCTTTGGGTTTGCGCTGGACACTTCATGGGTGTTTAGTGGGGTTGTTGCCAGTCTGTGTGTACCGGGTGCATTTAGTACACATCTGGCTATGAGAAGGTAGAGGAAAGCAGGAAGTGACAACTTCCTACTGGGGTTCATCATCCACAGTGTGACAGGTGAAAGAGACTTCAAATCCACCCTAAAGAGGGCGCTTGCTGCTTTCGGGTGGGCTGAGGGGTGTTCCTGGTTTGAGGGGAGCAGCAGACAAGGCGTGGTATCTCCTTCCAGCATTTCTTGCCCTGGAATTGTTGCTCAGTCCCCCTGAGACATCTGACAAGCTGTCTGATCTTCTCTGCCTTGTCCTTGAAGAAGTGGGGGTGTCTCATGTGGGGTTCAGGCTCCGGTGGCCTTGTAATGTTTGGCCACAGATGTTTATTTAGCTTTACTTCGTCCAAACCTTGGTGACTTGCAGTCTGGTGGCGCCTCCTTATGAATGGGCAGGTACACCTGGAGTGTGCTCAGTTCCAGGTTTCAAAACTTGTATTTCAAAGCTGTCACTCAAGGTCCTGCCTGCTTTCGCTGCTTCCATTGTGTGAGGCGCGTGCACCATTCCCAGGGATCAGATGCGTGTTATCCGCACTGACTTTAAGGCACCTTGGGGCATACTTATGAAAGAAGTGATGGAGTACATGATCAAGAATCCTAAAACAACTCACAGAAAAAGAATCCACTGAGGATCAATATTGTTGTCTATGATGCGATTAGTAATTAAATATACAATTGGTCATTGGCGTTGTAAATGACGATGCCTTTTATTTATGTGTTTTTAAACCCTGCACGCGGTGCGTAAACGCGCTCTTTGCACTTATAGTCATTGCTTATGAGAAGCAAGGCTGGCAGTAAGTAACTGTGCCTCTTTTACGGCCAGCCTTGCTTCACGTAAGCAACGACTATAAGTACAAAATGCGTGTTTACACACCACTTGCAGCTCAAATGCGAGGCCTGTTGCATTGAGACGAAGCGCTGCAGGAGGGGAGAAGCGCTCTGGTCCAGCACTGGACGTCTCTCCTCCCTCTGCGTCAGAGGTGGTCCGAGGCCACGCCCCTTTTACTATAATGTGCCTGAAACCTATGTTTTTTTAGTGAATATATATATATATGTATATTCACTGAAAGAACCATAGGCATGTTGTAGTTAGAAATTAGCATTTAAAAAACCTTAGAAATTCACTGAAAAAAACACAAGTTTTAGAGACGTTATAGTCAGTTGGACATTTCATTCGTACAAAACCAGAGAAATTCCTCCGTTATAGTTAGTTCAGCTAACTATAACTTCCGCCCCCGCAATGCACTGCACTGGAAGAAGTGTGGCGCAGCGGCCAGGGTGCCTGACTCTGGACTACGGGGTTCACAGTTCGATCCCCGGTGCCGGCGGTAGGTTAGCCCAGCACCATGTGCCTCTGGGCAATATTTCGCTTAATCTTCCCGAGGGCCCCCCGCGCCAGGACACCACTTCGGAGGTAGCTGTGCGCTCTACAAATACTGGTATTATTATTACTGCTGATGACATCACATATAACATAATTCATGACATGGTCAGTGACATCACTGATGGCATCTCAAATGCATCACTGATGACATCACTGATGACATCATCCAGTGACTGTTTCTATAAAGTTTAAATATGTTTTATATATATTCCTAGGTGTATTGAAGAATGAGTGGGTGTATAAGTGTCTGGATGAAGGATTTAGTAGGTGCGTGACTGACTGTATGAGTGAGTGATTAAATGTGTCTCACTGAATGCATGGGTTAGTGACTAAACTGTGTGAATGTCTGTATCAGTCTGTCCGTTGCTGTGTAAGCTGCTATATGGGTTATTGATTGGTTGTCTGAGTATCTGTATGGGGGGCTGAGTGTTTGTGTGTGTGGGTGGAAGGTGTGTGACTCTGTGCATAGATGTGTGAGTGGTTGATTCACTGGGTGTATGGGTTCAAGAGTGCATGTGGAAACAGCTGTATGGGTGAGTGAGTGTGTGTATGGATGTGTTGGTGGGTTAAGGGATGTCTCAGTGGTACATGTCCAAGTGACTACATATGTAAAAGGCAGTGTATGTGAGAGTTGGAGTATATAAATGACTATACGTGAGTCAGTGATTGTGCGAATGGCTGTATGGATGAGTGTGTACTTGTATCAGTGACTTTACAAGAGAGTAAGTATGCGTTAGTATCTGTATAGAATAAGTGAGGTGGTGTGTGTATAACTGTATAGGTGAGTAAATGGGAGTGTGATTGATTCTTTGCATGACTGACTAGGTGTGTGAGTACCTCTATGGATGAGTGGCAGTGTGTGAGTGTCTATATAGGTGTATGAGTGCATATGATAGTGTTGTATTGATGAGTGACTGCATGTGTGAGTGATTGTATAGGTGAATGAGTGGATGTGTGTGTAGACTTAGAAACCAGTGAGTGGGTATGTAGTAACTGGTATTGGTGTGTCGATGGTTTTGAAAATGGTAGTCTGTATTTTACCGTGGGTGTATCAAAGTTAGAGTGTGAGGAGGTGCATCAGATTATCACATGGATGATGTCATCAGTGATGTCAATTGAGATGTCCTTAGTGATGTAATCAGTGATGTCAATTGAGATGTCATCAGTGATGTCATCAGTGATGTCACTGACCATGTCATGAGTGATGTAATATGTGACGTCATCAGCAGTGCATTGCAGGGGCGCGAGTTATAGTTAGCTGAACTAACTATAACAGCTGAATTTCTATGGTTTTGTTCGAGTGAAATGTACAACTAACTACAACGTCTCTGTTGGACTTGGCCCTTTTTGCAGGTTCATCCTAAACTCTGTGCATTTCTCTCAGCCTTTTTCTCTGTGTTGTGTTAGTGGTTTTAGGCCCCCGGGGACTTTAGCCCTGTGGTCCAGTGTAAAGTGCGTGCGCTCTGTGTTACGTTTAGTGAGAGTGGCCTGCCCTCCCATAGGAATGCATGGGGGATTCCCTGATCAGCGTGTGTCAGTGGTAATTCCTGTTATGAGAGTAGCAGTGTGGTCAAGTCCGGTATGTATGGAATTGTGAGTATAAATGCTGCGCGATGGTGTGCGCAGATTCACTATAACTATGTGAGAAATGGCACTTTTAGAAGTTGGCATTTCTGTGTGCGATGTGTCCGCCGGCCTGATGTGAATTGCATGTCTGGTTTTGGAGGGTCAGGGCACGCTGAGCCAGATGTGGAGTGAATAGAGAGATCTGCAGTTGGAGTATGGGGAGGGGTGACCCTTTGACCTGAGCAGGGCTGTGCCTGGCAAGGTGAATGATGGCTCCTCTTCCCACTGTGTGGCTGATGGCAGACCCCCTCTTCCTGAAAGGCAGGATGCAGACTTGTAAACAAAGTGCTCCAGGACCACACCGAAATGGTTCTGGCTGGGTTCAGTGACTTATGATGTTTGAGAACAAAGTCTTTTGGTGGTCTCAGTAAAGGGGCTGTGACCCCATGAACTTGTTCAGTTCCACGGTGCTCTTCTAGGATGATGTGATGTTCCTGATCCTGCTGGGGCCCAGGAGGAGCAGCCATGAGGGCTTGCCTCCCTGGGCCCAGCATTGCCCTTTTGATTGCTGGGGAGTTTTGCTTTTGGAGCTATGGCTCCCTGCGCCCTGTGAGCGCTCTATTTTAGTTCTTTCCTGGAGGAAGAACGTGTTACTTCTGGATGTCAAGACGAACCTCTGTCTGTGTAACTAGAGGGAAAGGACTTTGAAACTTTCATCCATCTTGCTGAAGCTACTACCCAAGGGCCTGATTGGAGCTTACCTCCTGCTGAGGTCTCAGGGACATTAGACTTCACCCATCAGCCGCCCGGATTCCTATTTGAGGGGAATTCTACTCGCAGATGGGTCCTCTGTTGAGAATTCCAGAGCCTTTGGTTCTACTGCGGGGAACGCGGGCTGAAAGTCATCGTACCACTATTGTGGGCCGCCACAGCTGAATAGCTGTTGCCGCTGAGAGCCCCCATGTGCCTGTGCTACGAGAATCATCGCTATCGCTATTGTGGGCCGCCGCAGCTGAGGAGCTTTGCCGCTGAGAGCCCGCATTTTGCCATCCTATGAAAATCATTGATATCGCTGTTGTGGGCCGCTGTGCCGCTGAGTGCCCGCACTAGTCACCACTTCAAGGATCTTGTTATCACCTGCGGGTGCCGCTGGGTGCCCGCCTTTAAGCCCCATACTTTCACAGCTGCCCAGCACTTAGTGCCAGCTGCAACATTTAAGTCTACGCAATTGCACACATGGATTTTGCAGCATTGGCAGCCGCCCTGACCCTTTGGACATAGGGCATTTGAGCCCCTTTGAGATGGCCAGTTGGCCAGGGGCACTGGTAGGTTTGTAGGACGCCAGGCCCTAATGTGATTTAAGTGGTGCTAGGAAATGTGATTTATCTGCTAGAATTTATGCACCCTGTTTTATGCCTCTAACTGTGGTTGTATGATTATGAGGTTTTTCATACTGTGTTTACGTTTGAGTTATGTTACTCTTTACGGTGGTGCAGGTATGAGCTAAAAAGCTCACTGTGGTTTATGCTCGTGAGATTATTCCCTCATGTGAGTTGTGCTCAGGAGGTCCGGGTCTAACGCGTTTAGGCTTAGGAGAGGATTGTATGATAGGTTTAGGTTTATGACGGTGGTGCAGAATGTATTTCATGCCTAAATGTGATATGTGCATCATAGGGGTGGTGTTACAGGACGATGCCGAGTCCAGTGTTTGCCAGTAATTACTGGTTTTGTTCTATGCTTATTGTATGTTCTCCATGTACTACCTTTGCTAAGTGATGGTTCTGACAGTGGTCTCAGTGGCCCTGTCATGTGTATATAATCCCCTGTAGATAATGGCCAGTGCCAGTTGGCACTGTGTAGATTGTGTGAGTACTATTCTAATGTGTTTTATGGTAATACAAAGGCTATTTTTATATATAACTTTGTGTGGAGTTTCCTTTGTGGTGGTCCTTGGGTGTTGTTGCTGGGTGCGTGCACAAATGCTTTACACATCGCCTCCTGGATAAGCCTGACTGCTCGTGCCAAGCTACCAAGGGGGTGAGCAGGGGTTATCTTGGCGTGTAACTTCCTTGCCCTGACTAGAGTGGTGGTTTCTGCCTGGCTTTGGCGCAAGCCTCAGCCAACTGGAAATCCCATTTCTACCAGTCCCTGAAACTTATGGTTTTTTCAGTGAATTTCTAAGGTTTTTTTAATGCTAATTTCTAACTATAACATAGCAGTTGCGTTTGCAGAGTGGTGGAGAAAGGTGAGCGTGGCCTTCGAACACCTCTTAGCGATCTCACTGTGTGGGATTTGCTGGAGGTAACAGGAGGAGTAGTTAGCCCCCGTCAACCTTGGGGGCCAACTACCACTTTTGTTACCACCAGTAAGTCCCACACAGTGGGATTGCTAACTTCTTACATCAGACCCCGCCCCCCCTGCACCACTGTGTAAACGCGCCCCCTAGCATGTTGTAATTTGGGGGATTAAGTCCCCTGAATCCTGAAGGTCCCTGGGGGCTGCTTTGCAGAGAGGTGTTGAGAGGCCACGCCCCTTTTTACACCACTCTGCAACGCAGCTCTGTGGCGCTTACTGGAGGTACCTGGTGGGCTAGTTGGCCCCCAGGGACCCTCAGGATTGAAGGGGAATTAATCTCACCATGTATCCTGCCCCCTCTCCCCGTCTCCCCGTCTCCCTGTCTCCCTGCCCCTCAACTTGTACCCCTTCTCCCTGTCCTGCCACCGTCCCCTCACCCCATGCCCCATATACCTGTCCAGCCCCGCTACCCTCTCACCCCCTATTCCATCTCCCTCTCCTGCCCCCTCACCCCGTCTCCCTGTCTTGCCCCCTCTGTGAATACCAAGAGGAGTAAGTAGTAGTAAGTTTAGGATTTTGTCTTAAGTTAGTTCTGTGAATTGACCCCCGTCTCCCTGTCCAGCCGCCCCGGGGACCTGACGGCATGGCCCGCTGTGCCCCCTGGCACCCCGCCATGGAGAGCTGGCGCCTCCCATGTGTTATGTTGGTGTCTTTGTGCACACTGCCCTGGGGAGACGGGAGACGCGGTGCCCCCCGTCCCCCGTCGCCAGCTCCGTCTGCCGGGCATGGTGGGGTGTCTGGGGCCGCCTCATTGTACTGGAGCCCCGTGCCCTGGGCGCGGCCCCGTGCCAGGGCCGACGGTCTCCACCAGCTGGGCGCCTTATCTGATGGTGACGTCACCCTGGAGCCAGGCTGGCTTCCCTCTGGGCGCAGTGACTGCTGGAGGGGCCTGGGAGGGCTGTAAACAGGACCAAGCTAGTGCTGCAACATGCAAGACACTTCCAAAGCACTGCACCACGCGAGACACTTCCAAAGCACTGCACCACGCAAGACACTTCCAAAGCACTGCACCATGCGAAACACTTCCAAAGCCCTGCACCACGCGAGACACTTCCAAAGCACTGCACCACGCGAGACACTTCCAAAGCACTGCACCAAGCAAGACACTTCCAAAGCGCTGCACCACGCGAGACACTTCCAAAGCACTGAACCATGCAAGACACTTCCAAAGCACTGATCCATGCAAGACACTTCCAAAGCACTGCACCACGCGAGACACTTCCAAAGCACTGCACCATGCAAGACACTTCTAAAGCACTGCACCACGCGAGACACTTCCAAAGCACTGCACCATGCGAGACACTTCCAAAGCACTGCACCACGCGAGACACTTCCAAAGCACTGAACCATGCAAGACACTTCCAAAGCACTGCACCATGCGAGACACTTCCAAAGCACTGCACCACGCGAGACACTTCCAAAGCACTGCACCATGCGAGACACTTCCAAAGCACTGCACCACGCGAGACACTTCCAAAGAACTGAACAATGCAAGACACTTCCAAAGCACTGCACCACGTGAGACACTTCTAAAGCACTGCACCATGCAAGACACTACAAAAGCACTGCACCATGCAAGACACTTCTAAAGCACTGCACCACGCGAGACACTTCCAAAGCACTGCACCATGCGAAACACTTCCAAAGCACTGCACCACGCGAGACACTTCCAAAGCACTGCACCACGCGAGACACTTCCAAAGCACTGCACCACGCAAGACACTTCTAAAGCACTGCACCATGCAAGACACTTCTAAAGCTCTGCACCACGCGAGACACTTCCAAAGCACTGCACCATGCGAAACACTTCCAAAGCACTGCACCACGCGTGACACTTCCAAAGCACTGCACCATGCGAGACACTTCCAAAGCACTGCACCACGCGAGACACTTCCAAAGAACTGAACCATGCAAGACACTTCCAAAGCACTGCACCACGCGAGACACTTCTAAAGCACTGCACCATGCAAGACACTTCAAAAGCACTGCACCATGCAAGACACTTCTAAAGCACTGCACCACGCGAGACACTTCCAAAGCACTGCACCATGCGAGACACTTCCAAAGCACTGCACCACGCGAGACACTTTCAAAGCACTGCACCACGCAAGACACTTCCAAAGCACTGCACCATGCAAGACACTTCTAAAGCACTGCACCACGCGAGACACTTCCAAAGCACTGCACCATGCGAGACACTTCCAAAGCACTGCACCACGCGAGACACTTCCAAAGCACTGAACCATGCAAGACACTTCCAAAGCACTGCACCACGCGAGACACTTCCAAAGCACTGCACCATGCGAGACACTTCCAAAGCACTGCACCACGCGAGACACTTCCAAAGAACTGAACAATGCAAGACACTTCCAAAGCACTGCACCACGCGAGACACTTCTAAAGCACTGCACCATGCAAGACACTTCAAAAGCACTGCACCATGCAGGACACTTCTAAAGCACTGCACCACGCGAGACACTTCCAAAGCACTGCACCATGCGAAACACTTCCAAAGCACTGCACCACGCGAGACACTTCCAAAGCACTGCACCACGCAAAACACTTCCAAAGCACTGCACCACGCAAGACACTTCTAAAGCACTGCACCATGCAAGACACTTCTAAAGCTCTGCACCACGCGAGACACTTCCAAAGCACTGCACCATGCGAAACACTTCCAAAGCACTGCACCACGTGAGACACTTCCAAAGCACTGCACCATGCGAGACACTTCCAAAGCACTGCACCACGCGAGACACTTCCAAAGAACTGAACCATGCAAGACACTTCCAAAGCACTGCACCACGCGAGACACTTCTAAAGCACTGCACCATGCAAGACACTTCAAAAGCACTGCACCATGCAAGACACTTCTAAAGCACTGCACCACGCGAGACACTTCCAAAGCACTGCACCATGCGAGACACTTCCAAAGCACTGCACCATGCAAGACACTTCCAAAGCACTCCACCATGCAAGACACTTCCAAAGCACTGCACCACGCGAGACACTTCCAAAGCACTGCACCACGCAAGACACTTCCAAAGCACTGCACCATGCAAGACACTTCCAAAGCACTGCACCGTGCAAGACACTTCCAAAGCACTGCTCCACGCGAGAAACTTCTAAAGCACTGCACCAAGCGAGACACTTCCAAAGCACTGCACCATGCGAGGCACTTCCAAAGCACTGCACCATGCGAGACACTTCCAAAGCACTGCACCATGCAAGACACTTCCAAAGCACTGCACCATGCGAGACACTTCCAAAGCACTGCACCATGCAAGACACTTCCAAAGCACTGCACCATGCAAGACACTTCCAAAGCACTGCACCTTGCAAGACACTTCCAAAGCACTGCACCATGCAAGACACTTCCAAAGCACTGCACCATGCCAGACACTTCCAAAGCACTGCACCATGCAAGACACTTCCAGAGCACTGCACCACGCGAGACACTTCTAAAGCACTGCACCACGCAAGACACTTCCAAAGCACTGCACCATGCAAGACACTTCCAAAGCACTGTACCACGCGAGACACTTCCAAAGCACTGAACCACGCGAGACACTTCCAAAGCACTGCACCATGCAAGACACTTTCAAAGCACTACACCATGCAAGACACTTCCAAAGCACTGCACCACGCGAGACACTTCCAAAGCACTGCACCATGCAAGACACTTCCCAAATGCACTGCACCACGCAAGACACTTCCAAAGCACTGCACCATGCAAGACACTTTCAAAGCACTGCACCATGCAAGACACTTCCAAAGCACTGCACCACACAAGACACTTTCAAAGCACTGCACCATGCGAGACACTTCCAAAGCACTGCACCACGCGAGACACTTCCAAAGCACTGCACCAAGCAAGACACTTCCAAAGCGCTGCACCACGCGAGACACTTCCAAAGCACTGAACCATGCAAGACACTTCCAAAGCACTGATCCATGCAAGACACTTCCAAAGCACTGCACCACGCGAGACACTTCCAAAGCACTGCACCATGCAAGACACTTCTAAAGCACTGCACCACGCGAGACACTTCCAAAGCACTGCACCATGCGAGACACTTCCAAAGCACTGCACCACGCGAGACACTTCCAAAGCACTGAACCATGCAAGACACTTCCAAAGCACTGCACCATGCGAGACACTTCCAAAGCACTGCACCACGCGAGACACTTCCAAAGCACTGCACCATTCGAGACACTTCCAAAGCACTGCACCACGCGAGACACTTCCAAAGAACTGAACAATGAAAGACACTTCCAAAGCACTGCACCACGTGAGACACTTCTAAAGCACTGCACCATGCAAGACACTACAAAAGCACTGCACCATGCAAGACACTTCTAAAGCACTGCACCACGCGAGACACTTCCAAAGCACTGCACCATGCGAAACACTTCCAAAGCACTGCACCACGCGAGACACTTCCAAAGCACTGCACCACGCGAGACACTTCCAAAGCACTGCACCACGCAAGACACTTCTAAAGCACTGCACCATGCAAGACACTTCTAAAGCTCTGCACCACGCGAGACACTTCCAAAGCACTGCACCATGCGAAACACTTCCAAAGCACTGCACCACGCGAGACACTTCCAAAGCACTGCACCATGCGAGACACTTCCAAAGCACTGCACCACGCGAGACACTTCCAAAGAACTGAACCATGCAAGACACTTCCAAAGCACTGCACCACGCGAGACACTTCTAAAGCACTGCACCATGCAAGACACTTCAAAAGCACTGCACCATGCAAGACACTTCTAAAGCACTGCACCACGCGAGACACTTCCAAAGCACTGCACCATGCGAGACACTTCCAAAGCACTGCACCACGCGAGACACTTTCAAAGCACTGCACCACGCAAGACACTTCCAAAGCACTGCACCATGCAAGACACTTCTAAAGCACTGCACCACGCGAGACACTTCCAAAGCACTGCACCATGCGAGACACTTCCAAAGCACTGCACCACGCGAGACACTTCCAAAGCACTGAACCATGCAAGACACTTCCAAAGCACTGCACCATGCGAGACACTTCCAAAGCACTGCACCACGCGAGACACTTCCAAAGCACTGCACCATGCGAGACACTTCCAAAGCACTGCACCACGCGAGACACTTCCAAAGAACTGAACAATGCAAGACACTTCCAAAGCACTGCACCACGCGAGACACTTCTAAAGCACTGCACCATGCAAGACACTTCAAAAGCACTGCACCATGCAAGACACTTCTAAAGCACTGCACCACGCGAGACACTTCCAAAGCACTGCACCATGCGAAACACTTCCAAAGCACTGCACCACGCGAGACACTTCCAAAGCACTGCACCACGCAAAACACTTCCAAAGCACTGCACCACGCAAGACACTTCTAAAGCACTGCACCATGCAAGACACTTCTAAAGCTCTGCACCACGCGAGACACTTCCAAAGCACTGCACCATGCGAAACACTTCCAAAGCACTGCACCACGTGAGACACTTCCAAAGCACTGCACCATGCGAGACACTTCCAAAGCACTGCACCACGCGAGACACTTCCAAAGAACTGAACCATGCAAGACACTTCCAAAGCACTGCACCACGCGAGACACTTCTAAAGCACTGCACCATGCAAGACACTTCAAAAGCACTGCACCATGCAAGACACTTCTAAAGCACTGCACCACGCGAGACACTTCCAAAGCACTGCACCACGCGAGACACTTCCAAAGCACTGAACCATGCAAGACACTTCCAAAGCACTGCACCATGCGAGACACTTCCAAAGCACTGCACCACGCGAGACACTTCCAAAGCACTGCACCATGCGAGACACTTCCAAAGCACTCCACCACGCGAGACACTTCCAAAGAACTGAAGAATGCAAGACATTTCCAAAGCACTGCACCACGTGAGACACTTCTAAAGCACTGCACCATGCAAGACACTACAAAAGCACTGCACCATGCAAGACACTTCTAAAGCACTGCACCACGCGAGACACTTCCAAAGCACTGCACCATGCGAAACACTTCCAAAGCACTGCACCACGCGAGACACTTCCAAAGCACTGCACCACGCGAGACACTTCCAAAGCACTGCACCACGCAAGACACTTGTAAAGCACTGCACCATGCAAGACACTTCTAAAGCTCTGCACCACGCGAGACACTTCCAAAGCACTGCACCATGCGAAACATTTCCAAAGCACTGCACCACGCGAGACACTTCCAAAGCACTGCACCATGCGAGACACTTCCAAAGCACTGCACCACGCGAGACACTTCCAAAGAACTGAACCATGCAAGACACTTCCAAAGCACTGCACCACGCGAGACACTTCTAAAGCACTGCACCATGCAAGACACTTCAAAAGCACTGCACCATGCAAGACACTTCTAAAGCACTGCACCACGCGAGACACTTCCAAAGCACTGCACCATGCGAGACACTTCCAAAGCACTGCACCACGCGAGACACTTTCAAAGCACTGCACCACGCAAGACACTTCCAAAGCACTGCACCATGCAAGACACTTCTAAAGCAGTGCACCACGCGAGACACTTCCAAAGCACTGCACCATGCGAGACACTTCCAAAGCACTGCACCACGCGAGACACTTCCAAAGCACTGAACCATGCAAGACACTTCCAAAGCACTGCACCATGCGAGACACTTCCAAAGCACTGCACCACGCGAGACACTTCCAAAGCACTGCACCATGCGAGACACTTCCAAAGCACTGCACCACGCGAGACACTTCCAAAGAACTGAACAATGCAAGACACTTCCAAAGCACTGCACCACGCGAGACACTTCTAAAGCACTGCACCATGCAAGACACTTCAAAAGCACTGCACCATGCAAGACACTTCTAAAGCACTGCACCACGCGAGACACTTCCAAAGCACTGCACCATGCGAAACACTTCCAAAGCACTGCACCATGCGAGACACTTCCAAAGCACTGCACCACGCAAAACACTTCCAAAGCACTGCACCACGCAAGACACTTCTAAAGCACTGCACCATGCAAGACACTTCTAAAGCTCTGCACCACGCGAGACACTTCCAAAGCACTGCACCATGCGAAACACTTCCAAAGCACTGCACCACGTGAGACACTTCCAAAGCACTGCACCATGCGAGACACTTCCAAAGCACTGCACCACGCGAGACACTTCCAAAGAACTGAACCATGCAAGACACTTCCAAAGCACTGCACCACGCGAGACACTTCTAAAGCACTGCACCATGCAAGACACTTCAAAAGCACTGCACCATGCAAGACACTTCTAAAGCACTGCACCACGCGAGACACTTCCAAAGCACTGCACCATGCGAGACACTTCCAAAGCACTGCACCATGCAAGACACTTCCAAAGCACTCCACCATGCAAGACACTTCCAAAGCACTGCACCACGCGAGACACTTCCAAAGCACTGCACCACGCAAGACACTTCCAAAGCACTGCACCATGCAAGACACTTCCAAAGCACTGCACCGTGCAAGACACTTCCAAAGCACTGCTCCACGCGAGACACTTCTAAAGCACTGCACCAAGCGAGACACTTCCAAAGCACTGCACCATGCGAGACACTTCCAAAGCACTGCACCATGCGAGACACTTCCAAAGCACTGCACCATGCAAGACACTTCCAATGCACTGCACCACGTGAGACACTTCCAAAGCACTGCACCACGCAAGACAGTTCCAAAGCACTTCCCCATGCGAGACACTTCTAAAGCACTGCACCATGCAAGACACTTCCAAAGCAATGCACCACGCGAGACACTTCTAAAGCACTGCACCATGCAAGACACTTCCAAAGCACTGCACCATCCAAGACACTTCCAAAGCACAGCACCACGCGAGACACTTCCAAAGCACTGCACCATGCGAGACACTTCCAAAGCACTGCACCACGTGAGACACTTCCAAGGCACTGCACCACGCGAGACACTTCCAAAGCACTGCACCACGCGAGACACTTCCAAAGTACTGCACCACGTGAGACACTTCCAAGGCACTGCACCACGCGAGACACTTCCAAAGCACTGCACCACGTGAGACACTTCCAAGGCACTGCACCACGCGAGACACTTCCAAAGCACTGCACCACGCGAGACACTTCCAAAGTACTGCACCACGTGAGACACTTCCAAAGCACTGCACCACGCGAGACACTTCCAAGGCACTGCACCACGCGAGACACTTCAAAAGCACTGCACCATGCGAGACACTTCAAAAGCACTGCACCATGCGAGACACTTCCAAAGCACTGCACCATGCGAGACACTTCCAAAGCACTGCACCATGCAAGACACTTCCAAAGCACTGCACCACGCAAGACACTTCCAAAGCGCTGCACCATGCAAGACACTTCCAAAGCACTGCACCACGCGAGACACTTCAAAAGCACTGCCCCATCCAAGACACTTCCAAAGCACTGCAGCATGCAAGACACTTCCAAAGCACTGCACCACGCGAGACACTTCCAAAGCACTGCACCACGCGAGACACTTTGGAAAGCACTGCACCATGCAAGACACTTCCAAAGCACTGCCCCATGCAAGACACTTCCAAAGCACTGCCCCATGCAAGACACTTCCAAAGCACTTCAACATGCAAGACACTTCCAAAGCACTGCACCATGCGAGACACTTCCAAAGCACTGCACCATGCGAGACACTTCCAAAGCACTGCACCATGCGAGACACTTCCAAAGCACTGCACCATGCAAGACACTTCCAAAGCACTGCACCATGCAAGACACTTCCAAAGCACTGCACCACGCAAGACACTTCCAAAGCACTGCACCATGCGAGACACTTCTAAAGCACTGCACCATGCAAGACAGTTCCAAAGCACGGCACCATGCAAGACAGTTCCAAAGCACGGCACCACGCGAGACACTTCCAAAGCACTGCACCATGCAAGACACTTCTAAAGCACTGCACCACGCAAGACACTTCCAAAGCACTGCACCACGCAAGACACTTCCAAAGCACAGCACTATGCATGACACTTCCAAAGCACTGCACCATGCGAGACACTTCCAAAGCACTGCACCATGCAAGACACTTCCAAAGCACTGCACCATGCAAGACACTTCCAAAGCACTGCACCATGGGAGACATTTCCAAAGCACTGCACCGCGCAAGACACTTCCAAGCACTGCACCATGCAAGACACTTCCAAAGCACTGCACCATGCAAGACACTTCCAAAGCACTGCACCATGCAAGACACTTCCAAAGCACTGCACCATGCGAGACACTTCCAAAGCACTGCACCATGCAAGACACTTCCAAAGAACTGCACCATGCAAGACACTTCCAAAGCACTGCACCATGCAAGACACTTCCAAAGCACTGCACCACGCGAGACACTTCTAAAGCACTGCACCATGCGAGACACTTCAAAAGCACTGCACCATGCGAGACACTTCAAAAGCACTGCACCATGCGAGACACTTCCAAAGCACTGCACCATGCAAGACACTTCCAAAGCACTGCACCAAGCAAGACACTTCCAAAGCACTGAACCATGCAAGACACTTCCAAAGCACTGCACCACGCGAGACACTTCCAAAGCACTGAACCATGCAAGACACTTCCAAAGCACTGCACCACACGAGACACTTCCAAAGCACTGCACCATGCAAGACACTTCCAAAGCACTGCACCATGCAAGACACTTCCAAAGCACTGCACCACGCGAGACACTTCTAAAGCACTGCACCATGCGAGACACTTCAAAAGCACTGCACCATGCGAGACTCTTCCAAAGCACTGCACCATGCAAGACACTTCCAAAGCACTGAACCATGCAAGACACTTCCAAAGCACTGCACCACGCGAGACACTTCTAAAGCACTGCACCATGCAAGACACTTCCAAAGCACTGCACCACGCAAGACACTTCCAAAGCACTGCACCATGCGAAACACTTCCAAAGCCC
This sequence comes from Lissotriton helveticus, assembly GCF_964261635.1. Taxonomy (NCBI): domain Eukaryota; kingdom Metazoa; phylum Chordata; class Amphibia; order Caudata; family Salamandridae; genus Lissotriton; species Lissotriton helveticus. The sequence goes on along the minus strand of NC_136066.1, from coordinate 12,141,901 downwards.
TGCACCACGCGAGACACTTCCAAAGCACTGCACCACGCGAGACACTTCCAAAGCACTGCACCAAGCAAGACACTTCCAAAGCACAGCACCAAGCAAGACACTTCCAAAGCGCTGCACCACGCGAGACACTTCCAAAGCACTGAACCATGCAAGACACTTCCAAAGCACTGAACCATGCAAGACACTTCCAAAGCACTGCACCACGCGAGACACTTTCAAAGCACTGCACCACGCAAGACACTTCCAAAGCACTGCACCATGCAAGACACTTCTAAAGCACTGCACCACGCGAGACACTTCCAAAGCACTGCACCATGCGAGACACTTCCAAAGCACTGCACCACGCGAGACACTTCCAAAGCACTGAACCATGCAAGACACTTCCAAAGCACTGCACCATGCGAGACACTTCCAAAGCACTGCACCACGCGAGACACTTCCAAAGCACTGCACCATGCGAGACACTTCCAAAGCACTGCACCACGCGAGACACTTCCAAAGAACTGAACAATGCAAGACACTTCCAAAGCACTGCACCACGCGAGACACTTCTAAAGCACTGCACCATGCAAGACACTACAAAAGCACTGCACCATGCAAGACACTTCTAAAGCACTGCACCACGCGAGACACTTCCAAAGCACTGCACCATGCGAAACACTTCCAAAGCACTGCACCACGCGAGACACTTCCAAAGCACTGCACCACGCGAGACACTTCCAAAGCACTGCACCACGCAAGACACTTCTAAAGCACTGCACCATGCAAGACACTTCTAAAGCTCTGCACCACGCGAGACACTTCCAAAGCACTGCACCAAGCGAAACACTTCCAAAGCACTGCACCACGCGAGACACTTCCAAAGCACTGCACCATGCGAGACACTTCCAAAGCACTGCACCACGCGAGACACTTCCAAAGAACTGAACCATGCGAGACACTTCCAAAGCACTGCACCACGCGAGACACTTCTCAAGCACTGCACCATGCAAGACACTTCAAAAGCACTGCACCATGCAAGACACTTCTAAAGCACTGCACCACGCGAGACACTTCCAAAGCACTGCACCATGCGAGACACTTCCAAAGCACTGCACCACGCGAGACACTTTCAAAGCACTGCACCACGCAAGACACTTCCAAAGCACTGCACCATGCAAGACACTTCTAAAGCACTGCACCACGCGAGACACTTCCAAAGCACTGCACCATGCGAGACACTTCCAAAGCACTGCACCACGCGAGACACTTCCAAAGCACTGAACCACGCAAGACACTTCCAAAGCACTGCACCATGCGAGACACTTCCAAAGCACTGCACCACGCGAGACACTTCCAAAGCACTGCACCATGCGAGACACTTCCAAAGCACTGCACCACGCGAGACACTTCCAAAGAACTGAACAATGCAAGACACTTCCAAAGCACTGCACCACGCGAGATACTTCTAAAGCACTGCACCATGCAAGACACTTCAAAAGCACTGCACCATGCAAGACACTTCTAAAGCACTGCACCACGCGAGACACTTCCAAAGCACTGCACCATGCGAAACACTTCCAAAGCACTGCACCACGCGAGACACTTCCAAAGCACTGCACCACGCGAGACACTTCCAAAGCACTGCACCACGCAAGACACTTCTAAAGCACTGCACCATGCAAGACACTTCTAAAGCTCTGCACCACGCGAGACACTTCCAAAGCACTGCACCATGCGAAACACTTCCAAAGCACTGCACCACGCGAGACACTTCCAAAGCACTGCACCATGCGAGACACTTCCAAAGCACTGCACCACGCGAGACACTTCCAAAGAACTGAACCATGCAAGACACTTCCAAAGCACTGCACCACGCGAGACACTTCTAAAGCACTGCACCATGCAAGACACTTCAAAAGCACTGCACCATGCAAGACACTTCTAAAGCACTGCACCACGCGAGACACTTCCAAAGCACTGCACCATGCGAGACACTTCCAAAGCACTGCACCATGCAAGACACTTCCAAAGCACTCCACCATGCAAGACACTTCCAAAGCACTGCACCACGTGAGACACTTCCAAAGCACTGCACCACGCAAGACACTTCCAAAGCACTGCACCATGCAAGACACTTCCAAAGCACTGCACCGTGCAAGACACTTCCAAAGCACTGCTCCACGCGAGACACTTCTAAAGCACTGCACCAAGCGAGACACTTCAAAAGCACTGCACCATGCGAGACACTTCCAAAGCACTGCGCCATGCGAGACACTTCCAAAGCACTGCACCATGCAAGACACTTCCAAAGCACTGCACCATGCGAGACACTTCCAAATCACTGCACCATGCGAGACACTTCCAAAGCACTGCACCATGCAAGACACTTCCAGAGCACTGCACCACGCGAGACACTTCTAAAGCACTGCACCACGCAAGACACTTCCAAAGCACTGCACCATGCAAGACACTTCCAAAGCACTGCACCACGCGAGACACTTCCAAAGCACTGAACCACGCGAGACACTTCCAAAGCACTGCACCATGCAAGACACTTTCAAAGCACTACACCATGCAAGACACTTCCAAAGCACTGCACCACGCGAGACACTTCCCTAGCACTGCACCATGCAAGACACTTCCCAAATGCACTGCACCACGCAAGACACTTCCAAAGCACTGCACCATGCAAGACACTTTCAAAGCACTGCACCATGCAAGACACTTCCAAAGCACTGCACCACACAAGACACTTTCAAAGCACTGCACCATGCGAGACACTTCCAAAGCACTGCACCACGCGAGACACTTCCAAAGCATGCACCATGCGAGACACTTCCAAAGCACTGCACCATGCGAGACACTTCCAAAGCACTGCCCCACGCGAGACACTTCCAAAGCACTGCACCACGCGAGACACTTCCAAAGCACTGCACCATGCAAGACACTTCCAAAGAACTGCACCATGCAAGACACTTCTAAAGCACTGCACCATGCGAGACACTTCCAAAGCACTGCCCAACGCGAGACACTTCCAAAGCACTGCACCACGCGAGACACTTCCAAAGCACTGCACCATGCAAGACACTTCCAAAGAACTGCACCATGCAAGACACTTCCAAAGCACTGCACCATGCAAGACACTTCCAAAGCACTGCACCATGCAAGACACTTCCAAAGCACTGCAACATGCAAGACACTTCCAAAGCACTGCACCACGCGAGACACTTCCAAAGCACTGCACCATGCAAGACACTTCCAAAGCACTGCAACATGCAAGACACTTCCAAAGCACTGCACCACGCGAGACACTTCCAAAGCACTGCACCATGCAAGACACTTCCAAAGCACTGCACCATGCAAGACACTTCCAAAGCACTGCACCACGCGAGACACTTCTAAAGCACTGCACCACGCGAGACACTTCCAAAGCACAGCACCATGCAAGACACTTCCAAAGCACTGCACCACGCGAGACACTTCCAAAGCACTGCACCACGCGAGACACTTCTAAAGCACTGCACCATGCGAAACACTTCCAAAGCACTGCACCATGCGAAACACTTCCAAAGCACTGCACCATGCAAGACACTTCCAAAGCACTGCACCATGCGAGACACTTCTAAAGCACTGCACCATGCAATACACTTCCAAAGCACTGCACCACGCGAGACACTTCCAAAGCACTGCACCACGCGAGACGCTTCCAAAGCACAGCACCATGCAAGACACTTCCAAAGCACAGCACCATGCAAGACACTTCCAAAGCACAGCACCATGCAAGACACTTCCAAAGCACTGCACCATGCAAGACACTTCCAAAGCACTGCACCATGCAAGACACTTCTAAAGCACTGCATCATGCAAGACACTTCCAAAGCACTGCACCATGCAAGACACTTCTAAAGCACTGCACCATGCAAGACACTTCCAAAGCACAGCACCATGCAAGACACTTCTAAAGCACTGCACCATGCGAGACACTTCCAAAGCACTGCACCATGCAAGACACTTCCAAAGCACTGCAACATGCAAGACACTTCTAAAGCACTGCACCGCGCGAGACACTTCCAAAGCACTGCACCATGCAAGACACTTCTAAAGCACTGCACCATGCAAGACACTTCCAAAGCACTGCACCATGCAAGACACTTCCAAAGCACTGCACCATGCGAGACACTTCCAAAGCAATGCACCATGCAAGACACTTCCAAAGCACTGCACCATGCGAGACACTTCTAAAGCACTGCACCATGCAAGACACTTCCAAAGCACTGCACCATGCAAGACACTTCCAAAGAACTGCACCATGTGAGACACTTCCAAAGCACTGCACCATGCGAGACACTTCTAAAGCACTGCACCATGCAAGACACTTCCAAAGCACAGCACCATGCAAGACACTTCCAAAGCACTGCACCATGCGAGACACTTCCAAAGCACTGCACCATGCAAGACACTTCCAAAGCACTGCACCATGCGAGACACTTCTAAAGCACTGCACCATGCAAGACACTTCCAAAGCACAGCACCATGCAAGACACTTCCAAAGCACTGCACCATGCGAGACACTTCCAAAGCAATGCACCATGCAAGACACTTCCAAAGCACTGCACCATGCGAGACACTTCTAAAGCACTGCACCATGCAAGACACTTCCAAAGCACTGCACCATGCAAGACACTTCCAAAGAACTGCACCATGTGAGACACTTCTAAAGCACTGAACCATGCAAGACACTTCCAAAGCACTGCACCATGCAAGACACTTCCAAAGCACTGCACCATGCAAGACACTTCCAAAGCACTGCCCCATGCAAGACACTTCCAAAGCACTGCAGCATGCAAGACACTTCCAAAGCACTGCACCAAGCAAGACACTTCTAAAGCACTGCACCACGCAAGACACTTCCAAAGCACTGCACCACGCAAGACACTTCCAAAGCACTGAACCATGCAAGACACTTCCAAAGCACTCCACCATGCAAGACACTTCCAAAGCACTGAACCATGCAAGACACTTCCAAAGCACTGAACCATGCAAGACACTTCCAAAGCACTCCACCATGCAAGACACTTCCAAAGCACTGAACCATGCAAGACACTTCCAAAGCACTGCACCACACGAGACACTTCCAAAGCACTGCACCATCCAAGACACTTCCAAAGCACTGCACCATGCAAGACACTTCCAAAGCACTGCACCATGTGAGACACTTCTAAAGCACTGAACCATGCAAGACACTTCCAAAGCACTGCACCATGCAAGACACTTCCAAAGCACTGCACCACGTGAGACACTTCTAAAGCACTGAACCATGCAAGACACTTCCAAAGCACTGCACCATGCAAGACACTTCCAAAGCACTGCACCACGTGAGACACTTCTAAAGCACTGAACCATGCAAGACACTTCCAAAGCACTGCACCATGCAAGACACTTCCAAAGCACTGCACCACGTGAGACACTTCTAAAGCACTGAACCATGCAAGACACTTCCAAAGCACTGCACCACGCTAGACACTTCCAATGCACTGCACCACGCGAGACACTTCCAATGCACTGCACCACGTGAGACACTTCCAATGCACTGCACCACGCAAGACACATCCAAAGCACTGCACCATGCGAGACACTTCCAAAGCACTGCACCACGCGAGACACTTCCAAAGCACTGCACCATGGGAGACACTTCCAAAGCACTGCACTACGTGAGACACTTCCAAAGCACTGCACCACGCGAGACACTTCCAAAGCACTGCACCATGCAAGACACTTCCAAAGCACTGCACCACGCGAGACACTTCTAAAGCACTGCACCATGCAAGACACTTTCAAAGCACTGCACCATGCGAGACACTCCAAAGCACTGCACCATGCGAGACACTTCTAAAGCACTGCACCATGCAAGACACTTCCAAAGCACTGCACCATGCAAGACACTTCCAAAGCACTGAACCATGCAAGACACTTCCAAAGCACTGCACCACACGAGACACTTCCAAAGCACTGCACCATCCAAGACACTTCCAAAGCACTGCACCATGCAAGACACTTCCAAAGCACTGCACCACGTGAGACACTTCTAAAGCACTGAACCATGCAAGACACTTCCAAAGCACTGCACCATGCAAGACACTTCCAAAGCACTGCACCACGTGAGACACTTCTAAAGCACTGAACCATGCAAGACACTTCCAAAGCACTGCACCATGCAAGACACTTCCAAAGCACTGCACCACGTGAGACACTTCTAAAGCACTGAACCATGCAAGACACTTCCAAAGCACTGCACCATGCAAGACACTTCCAAAGCACTGCACCACGTGAGACACTTCTAAAGCACTGAACCATGCAAGACACTTCCAAAGCACTGCACCACGCTAGACACTTCCAATGCACTGCACCACGCGAGACACTTCCAATGCACTGCACCACGTGAGACACTTCCAATGCACTGCACCACGCAAGACACTTCCAAAGCACTGCACCATGCGAGACACTTCCAAAGCACTGCACCACGCGAGACACTTCCAAAGCACTGCACCATGGGAGAAACTTCCAAAGCACTGCACTACGTGAGACACTTCCAAAGCACTGCACCACGCGAGACACTTCCAAAGCACTGCACCATGCAAGACACTTCCAAAGCACTGCACCACGCGAGACACTTCTAAAGCACTGCACCATGCAAGACACTTTCAAAGCACTGCACCATGCGAGACACTTCTAAAGCACTGCACCATGCAAGACACTTCCAAAGCACTGCACCATGTGAGACACTTCCAAGGCACTGCACCATGCAAGACACTTCCAAAGCACTGCACCACGCAAGACACTTCCAAAGCAATGCACCATGCAAGACACTTCCAAACCACTGCACCACACAAGACACTTCCAAAGCACTGCACCACGCAAGACACTTCCAAAGCACTGCACCATGCAAGACACTTCCAAAGCACTGCACCACGCGAGACACTTCTCAAGCACTGCACCATGCAAGACACTTTCAAAGCACTGCACCATGCGAGACACTTCTAAAGCACTGCACCATGCAAGACACTTCCAAAGCACTGCACCATGTGAGACACTTCCAAGGCACTGCACCACGCGAGACACTTCCAAAGCACTGCACCACGCAAGACACTTCCAAAGCACTGCACCATGCAAGACACTTCCAAAGCACTGCACCACGCAAGACACTTCCAAAGCACAGCACGATGTGTGACACTTCCAAAGAACTGCACCATGCAAGACACTTCCAAAGCACTGCACCACGCGAGACACTTCCAAAGCACTGCACCACGCGAGACACTTCTAAAGCACTGCACCACGCAAGACACTTCCAAAGCACTGCACCATGCAAGACACTTCCAAAGCACTGCACCACGCGAGACACTTCCAAAGCACTGCACCATGCAAGACACTTCCAAAGCACTGCACCATGCGAGACACTTCCAAAGCACTGCACCACGCGAGACACTTCCAATGCACTGCACCACGTGAGACACTTCCAATGCACTGCACCACGCAAGACACTTCCAAAGCACTGCACCATGCGAGACACTTCCAAAGCACTGCACCACGCGAGACACTTCCAAAGCACTGCACCATGGGAGAAACTTCCAAAGCACTGCACTACGTGAGACACTTCCAAAGCACTGCACCACGCGAGACACTTCCAAAGCACTGCACCATGCAAGACACTTCCAAAGCACTGCACCACGCGAGACACTTCTAAAGCACTGCACCATGCAAGACACTTTCAAAGCACTGCACCATGCGAGACACTTCTAAAGCACTGCACCATGCAAGACACTTCCAAAGCACTGCACCATGTGAGACACTTCCAAGGCACTGCACCATGCAAGACACTTCCAAAGCACTGCACCACGCAAGACACTTCCAAAGCAATGCACCATGCAAGACACTTCCAAACCACTGCACCACACAAGACACTTCCAAAGCACTGCACCACGCAAGACACTTCCAAAGCACTGCACCATGCAAGACACTTCCAAAGCACTGCACCACGCGAGACACTTCTCAAGCACTGCACCATGCAAGACACTTTCAAAGCACTGCACCATGCGAGACACTTCCAAAGCACTGCACCACACGAGACACTTCCAAAGCACTGCACCATCCAAGACACTTCCAAAGCACTGCACCATGCAAGACACTTCCAAAGCACTGCACCACGTGAGACACTTCTAAAGCACTGAACCATGCAAGACACTTCCAAAGCACTGCACCATGCAAGACACTTCCAAAGCACTGCACCACGTGAGACACTTCTAAAGCACTGAACCATGCAAGACACTTCCAAAGCACTGCACCATGCAAGACACTTCCAAAGCACTGCACCACGTGAGACACTTCTAAAGCACTGAACCATGCAAGACACTTCCAAAGCACTGCACCATGCAAGACACTTCCAAAGCACTGCACCACGTGAGACACTTCTAAAGCACTGAACCATGCAAGACACTTCCAAAGCACTGCACCACGCTAGACACTTCCAATGCACTGCACCACGCGAGACACTTCCAATGCACTGCACCACGTGAGACACTTCCAATGCACTGCACCACGCAAGACACTTCCAAAGCACTGCACCATGCGAGACACTTCCAAAGCACTGCACCACGCGAGACACTTCCAAAGCACTGCACCATGGGAGAAACTTCCAAAGCACTGCACTACGTGAGACACTTCCAAAGCACTGCACCACGCGAGACACTTCCAAAGCACTGCACCATGCAAGACACTTCCAAAGCACTGCACCACGCGAGACACTTCTAAAGCACTGCACCATGCAAGACACTTTCAAAGCACTGCACCATGCGAGACACTTCTAAAGCACTGCACCATGCAAGACACTTCCAAAGCACTGCACCATGTGAGACACTTCCAAGGCACTGCACCATGCAAGACACTTCCAAAGCACTGCACCACGCAAGACACTTCCAAAGCAATGCACCATGCAAGACACTTCCAAACCACTGCACCACACAAGACACTTCCAAAGCACTGCACCACGCAAGACACTTCCAAAGCACTGCACCATGCAAGACACTTCCAAAGCACTGCACCACGCGAGACACTTCTCAAGCACTGCACCATGCAAGACACTTTCAAAGCACTGCACCATGCGAGACACTTCTAAAGCACTGCACCATGCAAGACACTTCCAAAGCACTGCACCATGTGAGACACTTCCAAGGCACTGCACCACGCGAGACACTTCCAAAGCACTGCACCACGCAAGACACTTCCAAAGCACTGCACCATGCAAGACACTTCCAAAGCACTGCACCACGCAAGACACTTCCAAAGCACAGCACGATGTGTGACACTTCCAAAGAACTGCACCATGCAAGACACTTCCAAAGCACTGCACCACGCGAGACACTTCCAAAGCACTGCACCACGCGAGACACTTCTAAAGCACTGCACCACGCAAGACACTTCCAAAGCACTGCACCATGCAAGACACTTCCAAAGCACTGCACCACGCGAGACACTTCCAAAGCACTGCACCATGCAAGACACTTCCAAAGCACTGCACCATGCGAGACACTTCCAAAGCACTGCACCACGCGAGACACTTCCAATGCACTGCACCACGTGAGACACTTCCAATGCACTGCACCACGCAAGACACTTCCAAAGCACTGCACCATGCGAGACACTTCCAAAGCACTGCACCACGCGAGACACTTCCAAAGCACTGCACCATGGGAGAAACTTCCAAAGCACTGCACTACGTGAGACACTTCCAAAGCACTGCACCACGCGAGACACTTCCAAAGCACTGCACCATGCAAGACACTTCCAAAGCACTGCACCACGCGAGACACTTCTAAAGCACTGCACCATGCAAGACACTTTCAAAGCACTGCACCATGCGAGACACTTCTAAAGCACTGCACCATGCAAGACACTTCCAAAGCACTGCACCATGTGAGACACTTCCAAGGCACTGCACCATGCAAGACACTTCCAAAGCACTGCACCACGCAAGACACTTCCAAAGCAATGCACCATGCAAGACACTTCCAAACCACTGCACCACACAAGACACTTCCAAAGCACTGCACCACGCAAGACACTTCCAAAGCACTGCACCATGCAAGACACTTCCAAAGCACTGCACCACGCGAGACACTTCTCAAGCACTGCACCATGCAAGACACTTTCAAAGCACTGCACCATGCGAGACACTTCTAAAGCACTGCACCATGCAAGACACTTCCAAAGCACTGCACCATGTGAGACACTTCCAAGGCACTGCACCACGCGAGACACTTCCAAAGCACTGCACCACGCAAGACACTTCCAAAGCACTGCACCATGCAAGACACTTCCAAAGCACTGCACCACGCAAGACACTTCCAAAGCACAGCACGATGTGTGACACTTCCAAAGAACTGCACCATGCAAGACACTTCCAAAGCACTGCACCACGCGAGACACTTCCAAAGCACTGCACCACGCGAGACACTTCTAAAGCACTGCACCACGCAAGACACTTCCAAAGCACTGCACCATGCAAGACACTTCCAAAGCACTGCACCACGCGAGACACTTCCAAAGCACTGCACCATGCAAGACACTTCCAAAGCACTGCACCATGCGAGACACTTCCAAAGCACTGCACCACGCGAGACACTTCCAAAGCACTGCACCATGCAAGACACTTCCAAAGCACTGCACCATGCAAGACACTTCCAAAGCACTGCACCACGCAAGACACTTCTAAAGAACTGCACCATGCAAGACACTTCTAAAGCACTGCACCATGCAAGACACTTCTAAAGCACTGCACCATGCAAGACACTTCCAAAGCACTGCACCACGCAAGACACTTCCAAAGCACAGAACGATGTGTGACACTTCCAAAGAACTGCACCATGCAAGACACTTCCAAAGCACTGCACCACGCGAGACACTTCCAAAGCACTGCACCACGCGAGACACTTCTAAAGCACTGCACCACGCAAGACACTTCCAAAGCACTGCACCATGCAAGACACTTCCAAAGCACTGCACCATGCGAGACACTTCCAAAGCACTGCACCACGCGAGACACTTCCAAAGCACTGCACCATGCAAGACACTTCCAAAGCACTGCACCACGCGAGACACTTCTAAAGAACTGCACCATGCAAGACACTTCTAAAGCATTGCACCATGCAAGACACTTCCAAAGCACTGCACCATGCAAGACACTTCCAAAGCACTGCACCATGCAAGACACTTCCAAAGCACTGCACCACGCGAGACACTTCCAAAGCACTGCACCACGCGAGACACTTCCAAAGCACTGCACCATGCAAGACACTTCCAAAGCACTGCACCATGCAAGACACTTCTAAAGCACTGCACCATGCAAGACACTTCTAAAGAACTGCACCATGCAAGACACTTCTAAAGCACTGCACCATGCAAGACACTTCCAAAGCACTGCACCATGCGTGACACTTCTAAAGCACTGCACCACGCGAGACACTTCCAAAGCACTGCACCACGCGAGACACTTCCAAAGCACTGCACCATGCAAGACACTTCCAAAGCACTGCACCATGCAAGACACTTCCAAAGCACTGCACCATGCAAGACACTTCCAAAGCACTGCACCATGCGAAACACTTCCAAAGAACTGCATCACGCAAGACACTTCCAAAGCACCTCACCATGCAAGACACTTCCAAAGCACTGCACCATGCGAGACACTTCTAAAGCACTGCACCATGCGAGACACTTCCAAAGCACTGCCCCATGCAAGACACTTCCAAAGCACTGCACCATGCGAGACACTTCCAAAGCACTGCACCATGCAAGACACTTCCAAAGCACTGCACCATGCAAGACACTTCCAAAGCACTGCACCATGCGAAACACTTCCAAAGAACTGCACCACGCAAGACACTTCCAAAGCACTGCACCATGCAAGACACTTCCAAAGCACTGCACCATGCGAAACACTTCCAAAGAACTGCACCATGCAAGACACTTCCAAAGCACTGCACCATGCGAAACACTTCCAAAGAACTGCACCACGCAAGACACTTCCAAAGCACTGCACCATGCAAGACACTTCCAAAGCACTGCACCATGCGAGACAAATCCAAAGCACTGCACCATGCAAGACACTTTCAAAGCACTGCACCATGCAAGACACTTCCAAAGCACTGCACCATGCGAAACACTTCCAAAGAACTGCACCACGCAAGACACTTCCAAAGCACTGCACCATGCGAGACACTTCCAAAGCACTGCACCATGCAAGACACTTCCAAAGCACTGCACCATGCAAGACACTTCCAAAGCACTGCACCATGCGAAACACTTCCAAAGAACTGCACCACGCAAGACACTTCCAAAGCACTGCACCACGCAAGACACTTCCAAAGCACTGCACCACGCAAGACACTTCCAAAGCACTGCACCATGCGAGACACTTCCAAAGCACTGCACCACGCAAGACACTTCTAAAGCACTGCACCACGCGAGACACTTCCAAAGCACTGCACCACGCAAGACACTTCCAAAGCACTGCACCATGCAAGACACTTCCAAAGCACTGCACCACGTGAGACACTTCCAAAGCACTGCACCATGCAAGACACTTCCAAAGCACTGCACCATGCAAGACACTTCCAAAGCACTGCTCCACGTGAGACACTTCTAAAGCACTGAACCATGCAAGACACTTCCAAAGCACTGCACCATGCGAAACACTTCCAAAGAACTGCACCACGCAAGACACTTCCAAAGCACTGCACCATGCAAGACACTTCCAAAGCACTGCACCATGCGAAACACTTCCAAAGAACTGCACCACGCAAGACACTTCCAAAGCACTGCACCATGCGAGACACTTCCAAAGCACTGCACCATGCAAGACACTTCCAAAGCACTGCACCATGCAAGACACTTCCAAAGCACTGCACCATGCGAAACACTTCCAAAGAACTGCACCACGCAAGACACTTCCAAAGCACTGCACCACGCAAGACACTTCCAAAGCACTGCACCACGCAAGACACTTCCAAAGCACTGCACCATGCGAGACACTTCCAAAGCACTGCACCACGCAAGACACTTCTAAAGCACTGCACCACGCGAGACACTTCCAAAGCACTGCACCACGCAAGACACTTCCAAAGCACTGCACCATGCAAGACACTTCCAAAGCACTGCACCACGTGAGACACTTCCAAAGCACTGCACCATGCAAGACACTTCCAAAGCACTGCACCATGCAAGACACTTCCAAAGCACTGCTCCACGTGAGACACTTCTAAAGCACTGAACCATGCAAGACACTTCCAAAGCACTGCACCATGCAAGACACTTCCAAAGCACTGCACCATGCAAGACACTTCCAAAGCACTGCACCACGTTAGACACTTCCAAAGCACTGCACCACGCAATACGTACTTTGCAAGGGGAGACCAAGCTCCAGGGGCCCCCTCTGGCACTGGCAGGGACAATGTAACAATTGAAAGTCCACAGAGCCAGGTGCATAAAATAAGTTGTATTTATTTAAACTCAGTTCCAGGTTAAGTTCATTACAAGAAGATAGGTAGATGGAGATTCACCCCACCAGGAGCAGCCTCCCTGAACTCAGCCTCGAGACCCCTGGCCTAGGGTGGGGTCAGGGGGGCTCCCCCAGAGGTTGGCGCTGGAGACCCCTGGCCTAGGGTGGGTGGCAGGGGGGCTCCCCCAGAGGTTGGCGCTGGAGACCCCTGGCCTAGGGTGGGGGGCAGGGGGGCTCCCCCAGAGGTTGGCGCTGGAGACCCCTGGCCTAGGGTGGGGGGCAGGGGGTCTCCCCCAGAGGTTGGTGCTGGAGACCCCTGGCCTAGGGTGGGGGGCAGGGGGGCTCCCCCAGAGGTTGGCGCTGGAGACCCCTGGCCTAGGGTGGGGGGCAGGGGGGCTCCACCAGAGGTTGGTGCTGGAGACCCCTGGCCTAGGGTGAGGGGCAGGGGGGCTCCCCCAGAGGTTGGCGCTGGAGACCCCTGGCCTAGGGTGGGGGGCAGGGGGGCTCCACCAGAGGTTGGTGCTGGAGACCCCTGGCCTAATGCTTTTGGGGTGGGGGCTCCCCCACAGGTTGGTGGAGGGGACCCCTGGCCTAGTGTGTAGGGGGGGCTCGCCCAGACGTTGGCACATGTGCCTGCACTCTCTCTCACCCTCAGTCTCTGACCCCCTCTCTCACCTTCAGTCTCTGACCTCCTCTCTTCTTCCTCCGCAGGCCCGGCGGGGGGGAGCGCATGTGAGCTGAAGCCGATCCACAGACCCCCCCACATGGACGTGTCTTACACCCAAAGTAAAGTGCCCAGAGGCTGCGTCGGCGGCGGGAGCCCCCGTGAAGTGCACGTTTTGAACGTAAACCAGTCACAAGTGCCGGTAAGTGGCAGGGTGTCCCGTCCAGGGGGAGATACAGGGGGTGGGATGGGGGGAGCTCAGGGTCCGAAGGGGCTCTTCCATATCGAGCCAGAAGCAGGGGTGACCCCCCAGGCTGGGAACCACCAGTCCCTCCATTGAAATGTATATTTATTAACCCTGGGCGGTGAACTACGAGCCGCTTGTGGATTTTGAGGAGTTTCCCGCACTCCACGTTAAGCGGAGCTCGCGGAGTTCCCAAAAACTCTGCTGCGCATGTTTTTTTTCCTCGCTCGCGATCCTCAATGTCAAGTCGGCAAGCGCAGCAAGGAAAATCAACATCCCAGTGAGATTCCTCAACGGGGGGGTCAGGGTTCTCATTGTGCGTGGTCGCATATCCTCGCTACTTCTCGCGATGAGAAACTGCTTGTTCTCGTTGAGAAAGCTGCCGCTCGACCAAAAATGTACACGATCGACAGGAAGGTGAAAGAAGGGACCGCTTGCGCTGTGCAAGGTGCCGTTGACAATGACTGCACAGTGCAGACGAGCATCCGCACTGTGCAATCACCGCGAACTGCTTTTTTCTATGAAAATCCGCCGCTTGCGGAGCTCCGCGTAGTGCGGCAGAGTTTTTGTGCCACTTTGCGAAGTTCCGCATAGCGCAACTCCGTGAACTACGCCCAGGGTTAATATTTATAAAGCACTTGATTGCCCGGGGGTGTCTTGGCGCTGCTGCTCTAGGGAGGCTGACAGAGGCCGGACGGGTGCACGGGAGAGCCGGGGTTTAAAGCTTTTCTGAAGGAGAGGAGAATGGAGCCATGGAACAGGCGACAACGCTTCTGTGGCCCCCAGAGGCTCGTGCGCACTTGGGGACCCCCATACACTTAGCTGTAGAGGATCCAAGCGGTCTAGGAGGAGTGCACTGGAGGGGGCCCTGGGGGGGGGTAGGTTCCAGAAGGATACTCGCCCACATCAGGGCAGAGGAGGTGAGAGACATCTACCGGGTTATTAAATCAAAGGAGAGAGTGAGGACTAGGTAAGCTAGTCCGAATCCCCGGTATTATATATCAAAATCAAAAAAGGACTAGCTATGTTTAAGGGAGAAGGAGACTCAATGAAGTACGTATGTCGGCAAACCCGTTGGTTTGTTCATGAAGCCCTCACCCACCAACCTAGTTGGTGGCATGCTTTATCATCGGGCCCACCACAGTGACACCTATCGTCCTTCTGCGGTGCCCGAAATGTCGCATTTCGGGCACCGCAGAAGGACAATAGGTCCAAGGAGGAACCAGACCGGCAATTCCGGTCTCTTTCTCTGCCAGGTGACCCAAGGAAGCTTTGTACAGCAAATAGCCTGTGTGAAAATGATTAACGGGGCTATTTAAACTCGATCTACAAGGTTCTCCTTTCGCATTTCGAAGCACACCCGGAACGCATTCGGTGTCACTGTGGTGGGCCCGATGATAAAGCATGCCACCAACTAGGTTGGTGGGTGAGGGCTTCATGAACAAACCAACGGGTTTGCCGACATACGTACTTCATTGAGTCTCCTTCTCCCTTAAACATAGCTAGTCCTTTTTTGATTTTGATAGACATCTACCGGGGGCAGAGGAGGTGAGAGGAGGTGAGAGACACCTACCTGGGGCAGAGGAGGTGAGAGACAGTTTTGAGCTGCTGTGGGTTGGCTGGTCTGGCATCTTATTGCAGCGGCACCCGAGTACTTTTTACTTGTTAACGAGGCTTTGTTGTTTTTTTCACCCCTTCATCTCCACTCTTATTGCTGGAAGAATTAGACCCCCAAAATGTGTATTAGAGCCCCCCACCGAAATTTGGCTCTAGTTGCGCCTCTGGTCTGAGGCACCTACCGTGGGCAGAGACGGTGTGGGTAAGATGGTAGACGGTGATGGGTGAGACGTGTGAGAGACGGTGTGGGTAAGAAGGTAGATTGTGATGGGTGAGACGTGTGAGAGATGGTGTGTGTAAGATGGCAGACAGTGATGGGTGAGACGTGTGTGTGTGAGATGGTGTGGGTAAGATGGCAGACAGTGATGGGTGAGACGTGTGTGTGAGACAGTGTGGGTAAGATGGCAGTGGCCATGGGTGAGACGTGTGAGAGGCAGTGTGGGTAAGAAGGTAGAAGGTGATGGGTGAGACATGTGCGTGTGAGACGGTGTGGGTAAAATGGTGGGTGTTGGACACGGCCTCGTGGCGTGGTCCGACCCCTTCCGCATGAAGGGCCCAGGACGACATCGGCCCTCCATTTACCTACTATCGACCCCCCTGACACGCACATTCACGAACCATCGGCGAGAGCAGCCTCCCCGGCCACCTACAACCCCTCCCGGGTACCCCGGCGGAACCTGCTCGCCAACGCTGCCAGCCTGGCAACCTGACCAGGCCACCCTTTCCGGCCGGCTCCATCTCGGGGCCATCACGACCCGAACACGTGGCCGCAGCCATCCCGGGCCCCGGCCCCAGCAAAGCCCCGACATTGAGGCACCAAGATACTCCTAGGTGGTAAAGTGGCCACTCGACAAGATCCCGGAGGAGGAGAGTTTCGATGGGCCTCCAGCCGCCCCCGGACGCCTGGTATCAATCGCCCTCCAGCCTCCCTGGGCGCTGGCTCCACCCCCCTGCTGGGTGTCTGGACACCTTCATCCCGGCCCCTCTGACCCCCAGGCGCGAGGGTCCGGACGTCAAAGCCCTCCAGTCCTATATCTGGGCCAGCCCTGGATTAGGACGGCAGTTGTATCTGGAGTCGAAGCCCTGCTGACCTCGTAGCGGCTGATCCTGATCCGAACTCTTGCACCTGGAACCTTCGAGGCCCTGCTGACGCTGTCGCGGCCTGACCAAACGGAACCACCTTCGAGGCCCTGCTGACGCTGTCGCGGCCTGACCAAGCTGAACTACCTTCGAGGCCCTGCTGACGCTGTCGCGGCCTGTCCAAGCTGAACTACCTTCGAGGCCCTGCTGACGCTGTCGCGGCCTGACCAAGCGGAACTACCTTCGAGGCCCTGCTGACGCTGTCGCGGCCTGACCAAGCTGAACTATCTTCGAGGCCCTGCTGACGCTGTCGCGGCCTGACCCCTTGAACTACCCACGCACCAGTGGGTGCCAAGACTGTCCCGCTACCCCCTTTCCCCGAGACCACGACTTTACGGATCCCTCGATCCTTGCCCGCTATCCTGCCAAGACCTTGCTTTGATTACTTATATAAAGATTCTTGTGAATATCCTTCCTGTGTGACGTCTATCTGTAAGTAGTGTGATTGCTCTGCTGTTACGATTGTAGGAGAGAAGCCTCGCCAAGGAGGCCTCCCTACGGCGCTCGGCCTGTTCCAAAAAGAGAGGTGGGTCTCGGGGCGAACAGTCAGACACCTTCTGTCTCCCCTGGGGTCGCCTTTCCAACATTGGTGGCAAGCGACGGGATCCGAGCCCGCGCAAATCGTACAGCGAGTAACACGTCACTACTGACAGAGACCCACAGCCACGATGACTACTAAGGAAACCGGAACCACTGCAGAATTCCAGAAAGACCTGTTAGAGGAGTATACCCATAAAGAACTTAAACAATTTTGCAAAGACTTGGGTATCGCTACCACCGGACTAAGCACAAAGGACGATTTCAAAGAAGCTCTGCAAACCTGGGTGGAGACCAGAGAGACCCCACCCCAAACGAACGATGACATTGTCCGAGAAGTACCCGTGAGTACCGTCATAGCCCCCATAGAGGAAAGAACCGCCAACAGGGACCCGGGCCTCTCCCACGAAGACGCCCGGGAGCGAGAGAGGAGTCGGCTCCATGAACTAGAGCTCGCCCGACTCCGGCTGGACGGAGAACTCCAATTAGCAGAAAAGTAAATGGCCCTTGAACAACTGCGATTAGAGGGAGATCTGGAAGAAAGGCGGCGGCAAAGAGAATTGGAAGTAAAAAAACTCGCATACGAACACGAGCGTGGCCTCAAAGAACTAGAGATCAAAGCCAAACTCGAAGAGGCTGGCGCCGCGGTAGCCCGGAACCCTCCACCTCCTGCCGACCCAAAGGTCCACATCCCGAAGGATATCGTCAAGGAGTACTACAAGAATGACGATATCCAGCAATGGTTCAAGGCGTACGAAGTTGCCATGACCGCGCACCGCATTCCGCGAAAAGACTGGGGTGCCGGCTTATGGGGGAGATTCGTCAGCGAAGGAAGAGACACCCTGCTGGAGCTGGCCGACGACGTAATGTCCTCCTATGACCACATGAAGGACGCCCTGCTCGTCCGGTATGGCCTCACCCCCGAGATGTACCGGCAGAGATTCAGAGACTGCAAGAAAATCCCCGGTACCACGTGGGTCGAGTACGTGAACTTTTATAGCAGGGCCCTGGAAGGATGGATAAAGGGCAGCAAAGTGTCCACCTACGAGCAGCTGTTCGACCTCATCGTTTGGGAGCACCTCTCCAACAACTGCTTTGTCGAGCTCAGACAGCATCTGCTCGACAGCAAGCTAACCGAGCCCCGGAAACTCGCCGTCGAGGCGGATCGATGGGTGAGCACCCGGGTCCCCCGAACACCGATAGGAGAAACAGGACAGGGCGGCCGGGGGCACCCCCGCCAGCGTGGAGGCGGAGGAGGACAGAACCAGAGCCGAAGCTTCCCGCCGGCCCCGGGCCGGGGCCCCCCTCAGGGGTCCCCCCCGAATAACCCTTCGCCGTCCCTGATCAGAGGAGGGACCCCCCCAGCACGGCCGGGGCCCCACCCGAACATTACTTGCCACAGATGCCAGCGGACCGGTCACTATGCCAATGACCCCATCTGCCCCATGAACCAGCGCCCCGGCACCACTGGGCCTCCGACCCGCCAGTTCGCTGCTGCAGCCCTGGGAGAGGAGGGAGAAGAAGACGTAGAGGTCTACGAGGAAGGTCAAACCGAGTATGAACCGGCCGCCATGGCCCTAGCCTGCCTGGGCAATAGAGACCTGGTCCCCCAGGCCCCGCTACCGAGCAACACTCGAAAATACCGTCAGTGGGTACACATCAATGGACGACGGACCGAAGCCCTCCGAGACACGGGAGCCAGTGTGACGGCCGTCCGCTGCCACTTGGTGACCCCCGAACAGATCATCCCGAACGTACGATGCCCCGTGAGGGCCGCCGACAACTCTGAAACTCTATGCCAGATGGCCCGAATTCCCTTCGAATGGGGGGGAGTGTCGGGCACCCTCAAGGTGACCGTCCGGGACGACGCCCCCGTGGACTGCCTCCTTGGGAACGACCTCGAGAGCTCTCCCTGGGCCCAAGTCGAGCGGCGAGAGCACCTAGGAATGATGGGACTACCCGAGTGGGTCTGTGCGACGACCCGATCTATGGCGGCCCGAGCCCCGGCAGCGACCGAGGCCACCCCGACCGAAGAGCCGGAGTGGCCCGAGCCACCACCCCCTGCCATCCATGAAGAATGCGACTCCGAGACCAGGCCATCGGAGCCCGGAAACCACCATGAGCTCAGCGACATCCCCGAACTCGCCCAATGGCGCCAAGAGGGTGGTCCCACCCGAGAACAGTTTCGGCAGGAACAGAAGACCTGCCCTTCCCTCGAGAGGACCCGCCAACAAGCCGCTGCCCAAGCTACCGGGGACACCTCAGGGTCCCACTGGGTCTACTGGGACCACGACCTCCTATACAGTGAACAGAAAATTGCCGAGCTGGGGGCCAGCCGAGTGCTAGTGGTTCCCCTGCGATTCAGAGACTTCCTTTTGAACCTGGCGCACGATGTGCCCCTCGCCGGGCACCTGGGGCAGGACAAAACTTACAGCCGCCTGGTGACCCATTTTTACTGGCCCAAAATGCGCAACGATGTACATAACCACTGCCGCACCTGCCCGACATGCCAAGCCAGCGGAAAGAGCGGGGGGAAGGTGAAGGCCCCGCTCCAACCTTTTCCAGTAGTGACCACCCCCTTCGAGCGAGTGGGAATAGACATTGTGGGGCCCCTGGACCCTCAAACCTCGCAAGGGCATCGCTTCATACTTGTCCTGGTGGACCACGCCACCCGTTATCCTGAGGCCATCCCCCTCAGAACCATCACCGCTCCCGTGGTGGGGCGGGCCCTGATGGGGATCTTCTTCCGAGTAGGATTCCCCCGAGAGGTCGTGAGCGATCGGGGCACCAACTTTATATCGAAGTATATGCGGTCCCTGTGGCAACAGTGCGGGGTCACATATAAGTTCACCACCCCGTATCATCCCCAAGGGAATGGACTTGTGGAGCGGTTCAACCGGACTCTCAAGGGGATGATCCAGGGCCTAGAAGAGCCACTACGAGGCAAATGGGTTGTCCTGCTGCCCTGCCTCCTGTTTGCCTATCGGGAGGTACCCCAGAAATCCCTGGGGTTCAGCCCCTTTGAACTCTTGTACGGACACCCTGACCGAGGTCCGCTCAGCCTGGTCAAAGAAGGCTGGGAAACTACAGTCCAAGACGCACCACCGGATGTCTACCGGTACCTCCTGACCCTCCGAAACCAGACTCGGAAGTTCCGGGCCCTTGCGGAGGCCAACCTGGAGGCCAGTCAGGAGGACATGAAACGCTGGTATGACCAGAACTCCTCCTCCATCGAGTTCGAGCCGGGCCAGCGGGTCTGGGTCATGTCCCCGGTCGTACCATGTGCCCTCCAGGACAAATGGTCGGGGCCCTTCAAGGTGATCGAGCGCAAGAGCCCCGTCACTTACCTCGTGGACATGGAGTCTCCTCGGAACCCCCTCCGGGTTCTGCACGCCAACCGGCTCAAACCTCATTTCGCCCGCACAGAACTGAGCCTGCTGCTAGCTACCGACGATGGGACCGAAGACGACTCCGAGCCCTTGCCCGACCTCCTAAAGTGCACTGAGAAGGACGGCTCCGTCGAAGGGATCTCTCTCTCTCCCGACCTGACCCCCGCACAGCGCCGAGACTGCCAAGAACTGTTGGGACAATTCACAGATCTGTTCTCCCTCACCCCCGGGGTTACCCAATGGTGTGTCCACGATGTCGACACCGGGGACAATCAGCCAGTACGACACCGGGCCTACCGGGTCCCCGACCGAGTTCGGGCCTGCATCCAGACGGAAGTTACCAAGATGCTGGCCCTGGGGGTGGTCGAACCCTCCGACAGTCCCTGGGCCAGCCCAGTTGTCCTGGTCCCCAAGGCCGCCGCACCTGGCACCCCGCCAGAACTCCGGTTTTGCGTCGACTACCGGGGACTGAATGCTGTTACAAGAACCGACGCCCATCCCATCCCCCGGGCCGATGAACTGATCGACCGCCTGGGGGTCGCCAAGTACCTCAGTACCTTCGACCTCACCGCCGGGTATTGGCAGATCGGCCTCACCCCTGGCGCCCAGGAGCGATCAGCCTTCTCCACACCCGACGGCCACTTCCAGTTCAAAGTGATGCCCTTCGGCATGAAAAACGCCCCGGCCACCTTCCAGAGACTAGTAAACAAAGTACTGGCGGGGCTAGAAGACTTCAGTGCCGCCTACCTAGACGACATTGCGGTCTACAGCCTCCACTGGGCCGAGCACCTGAAACACCTCTGGGAAGTCCTGACAGCCCTCCGCCGGGCCGGGCTAACTGTGAAGGCCAGCAAATGCCAGATAGGCCAAGGGTCCGTGACCTATCTGGGACACCAAGTGGGGAGCGGCCAAGTGGCTCCCCTCCAACCCAAGATCGACGCCATCGTAGCCTGGGAGCCCCCGGTCAACCAGACCGCCGTCCGAGCCTTCCTGAGGCTCACTGGGTACTATCGGCGTTTTATCAAGAACTATGGGAGCATTGTGGGGCCCCTCACGGAACTGACCTCGAAGAACCGGCCCCAGAAAGTGCAGTGGACACCCGCGTGTCAGGTGGCCTTCGAGACCTTGAAAGCAGCCATGTGTACCGCCCCTGTGCTCCAGGCCCCGACTACAGCCGAGAGTTTGTGGTCCAGACCGACGCCTCGGAACACGGCATCGGGGCGGTCCTGTCGCAAATTGACTCCGAGGGAACTGACCATCCTGTGGCCTTCATCAGCCGGCGGCTGCTGGCCCGAGAACAGCGATGGAGCACCATCGAGAGAGAGGCCTTCGCTGTCGTGTGGGCCCTCAAGAAACTCAGGCCCTACCTCTTCGGCACCCACTTCCGGGTGCAGACTGACCACCGGCCCTTAAGGTGGCTGATGCAGATGCGTGGCGAAAATCCGAAACTGTTGCGATGGTCCATCTCCCTCCAAGGCATGGATTTCACTGTGGAGCATCGCCCTGGCAGCGACCACGCCAACGCTGATGGCCTGTCCCGGTTTTTCCGCCTCGACGAGGAGAGCCCCCAGGAAGATGGGTGACTCTCCCCGCCTTCAGCTGGAGGGGACGTGTGTTGGACACGGCCTCGTGGCGTGGTCCGACCCCTTCCGCATGAAGGGCCCAGGACGACATCGGCCCTCCATTTACCTACTATCGACCCCCCTGACATGCACATTCACGAACCATCGGCGAGAGCAGCCTCCCCGGCCACCTACAACCCCTCCTGGGTACCCCGGCGGAACCTGCTCGCCAACGCTGCCAGCCTGGCAACCTGACCAGGCCACCCTTTCCGGCCGGCTCCATCTCGGGGCCATCACGACCCGAACACGTGGCCGCAGCCATCCCGGGCCCCGGCCCCAGCAAAGCCCCGACATTGAGGCACCAAGATCCTCCTAGGTGGTAAAGTGGCCACTCGACAAGATCCCGGAGGAGGAGAGTTTCGATGGGCCTCCAGCCGCCCCCGGACGCCTGGTATCAATCGCCCTTCAGCCTCCCTGGGCGCTGGCTCCACCCCCCTGCTGGGTGTCTGGACACCTTCATCCCGGCCCCTCTGACCCCCAGGCGCGAGGGTCCGGACATCAAAGCCCTCCAGTCCTATATCTGGGCCAGCCCCGGAGTAGGACGGCAGTTGTATCTGGAGTCGAAGCCCTGCTGACCTCGTAGCGGCTGATCCTGATCCGAACTCTTGCACCTGGAACCTTCGAGGCCCTGCTGACGCTGTCGCGGCCTGACCAAACGGAACCACCTTCGAGGCCCTGCTGACGCTGTCGCGGCCTGACCAAGCTGAACTACCTTCGAGGCCCTGCTGACGCTGTCGCGGCCTGACCAAGCTGAACTACCTTCGAGGCCCTGCTGACGCTGTCGCGGCCTGACCAAGCGGAACTACCTTCGAGGCCCTGCTGACGCTGTCGCGGCCTGACCAAGCTGAACTATCTTCGAGGCCCTGCTGACGCTGTCGCGGCCTGACCCCTTGAACTACCCACGCACCAGTGGGTGCCAAGACTGTCCGGCTACCCCCTTTCCCCGAGACCACGACTTTACGGATCCCTCGATCCTTGCCCGCTATCCTGCCAAGACCTTGCTTTGATTACTTATATAAAGATTCTTGTGAATATCCTTCCTGTGTGACGTCTATCTGTAAGTAGTGTGATTGCTCTGCTGTTACGATTGTAGGAGAGAAGCCTCGCCAAGGAGGCCTCCCTACGGCGCTCGGCCTGTTCCAAAAAGAGAGGTGGGTCTCGGGGCGGACAGTCAGACACCTTCTGTCTCCCCTGGGGTCGCCTTTCCAACATTGGGGTTCATGGGTGAGATGTGTGTGTGTGAGAGACGGTGTGGGTAAGATGGCAGACAGAGATGGGTGAGACGTGTGCATGTTAGACGGCATGGATAAGATGGCAGGTGGTCATGGGTGAGACGGTGTGAGAGACGGTGTGGGTAAGATGACCGTGGTCAAGGGTGAGAAGTGTGTGTGTGTAAGAGACGGTGTGGGTAAGATGGTGGTGGTCATGGGTGAGATGTGTGTGTGTGTGTGTGGGATGGTGTGTTTAAGATGGCAGTAAGGTGCCAGGTCTAACAGCGGTGGTCATGGGTGAGACGTGTGAGAGGCGGTGTGGGTAAGAAGGTAGAAGGTGATGGGTGAGACATGTGCGTGTGAGACGGTGTGGGTAAAATGGTGGTGGTCTTGGGTGAGGTGTGTGTGTGTGTGTGTGTGAGGCGGTGTGGGTAAGATGGCAGACAGTGATGGGTGAGACGTGTGCATGTGAGACGGCGTGGGTAAGATGGCAGGTGGTCATGGGTGAGACGGTGTAAGAGACGGTGTGGGTAAGATGGCGGTGGTCATGGGTGAGACGGTGTAAGAGACGGTGTGGGTAAGATGGCGGTGGTCATGGGTGAGACGTGTGAGAGACGGTGTGTTTAAGATGGCAGACACAATGGGTGAGACGTGTGCGAGACGGTGTGTTTAAGATTTCAGACACGATGGGTGAGACAGCAGACCAGTGTGAGACTGTGTGGGTAAGATGGCAGACAGTGATGGGTGAGACGTGTGAGACGGTGTGGGTAAGATGGCGGACAGTGATGGGTGAGACGTGTGCGTGTGAGACGGTGTGGGTAAGATGGCGGACAGTGATGGGTGAGACGTGTGCGTGTGACACGGTGTGGGTAAGATGGCGGACAGTGATGGGTGAGACGTGTGCATGTGAGACGGTGTAGGTAAGATGACAGACACGAGGGGTGAGACAGCAGACCGGTGTGAGACGGTGGGTGGACGGTGGGTGGACGGCCAGGGCCTTGGCAGCCCTCCAGGGCTGAATTCCAGGAAGTTGGACAGGGGTGAGGGGGGGGGGTCTCCCTCTGAGGACAAACAATGATGTCCGCCTGGAGGGAGTCAGTTAAAAATAGCCGGTGACCCCTTGACCCCATGGATGTGTCACATCCTGGTGAGGTGACCGGCGGCCAAGGGGCCAGGAGCCAGGGGCCAGGGCTAGGGGCCTGTCACTCCTCTGCCTTTCCTTCCATGCAGTTTCACTGCTGTCTTCTCACACTCATCCCCCTGGCTCTGTTGCCCTCTGCCCCTGTCATGGTGGCTCTGTTGCCCTCTGCCCCTGTCATGGTGTCTCTGTTGCCCTCTGCCCCTGTCATGGTGACTCTGTTGCCCCTCTGCCCCTGTCATGGTGGCTCTGTTGCCCCCTGCCCCTGTCATGGTGGCTCTGTTGCCCTCTGCCCCTGTCATGGTGGCTCTGTTGCCCCTCTGCCCCTGTCATGGTGGCTCTGTTGCCCCTCTGCCCCTGTCATGGTGGCTCTGTTGCCCTCTGCCCCTGTCATGGTGGCTCTGTTGCCCTCTGCCCCTGTCATGGTGGCTCTGTTGCCCTCTGCCCCTGTCATGGTGGCTCTGTTGCCCCTCTGCCCCTGTCATGGTGGCTCTGTTGCCCCTCTGCCCCTGTCATGGTGTCTCTGTTGCCCTCTGCCCCTGTCATGGTGGCTCTGTTGCTCCTCTGCCCCTGTCATGGTGGCTCTGTTGCCCTCTGCCCCTGTCATGGTGGCTCTGTTGCCCCCTGCCCCTGTCATGGTGTCTCTGTTGCCCCCTGCCCCTGTCATGGTGTCTCTGTTGCCCCTCTGCCCCTGTCATGGTGTCTCTGTTGCCCCTCTGCCCCTGTCATGGTGTCTCTGTTGCCCCCTGCCCCTGTCATGGTGTCTCTGTTGCCCTCTGCCCCTGTCATGGTGTCTCTGTTGCCCTCTGCCCCTGTCATGGTGTCTCTGTTGCCCTCTGCCCCTGTCATGGTGTCTCTGTTGCCCCTGTGCCCCTGTCATGGTGGCTCTGTTGCCCTCTGCCCCTGTCATGGTGTCTCTGTTGCCCTCTGCTCCTGTCATGGTGGCTCTGTTGCCCCTCTGCCCCTGTCATGGTGGCTCTGTTGCCCCTCTGCCCCTGTCATGGTGGCTCTGTTGCCCTCTGCCCCTGTCATGGTGTCTCTGTTGCCCCTCTGCCCCTGTCATGGTGGCTCTGTTGCCCCTGTGCCCCTGTCATGGTGGCTCTGTTGCCCCTGTGCCCCTGTCATGGTGTCTCTGTTGCCCTCTGCCCCTGTCATGGTGTCTCTGTTGCCCTCTGCCCCTGTCATGGTGGCTCTGTTGCCCTCTGCCCCTGTCATGGTGTCTCTGTTGCCCCTCTGCCCCTGTCATGGTGGCTCTGTTGCCCCTCTGCCCCTGTCATGGTGTCTCTCTTGCCCCCTGCCCCTGTCATGGTGTCTCTGTTGCCCTCTGCCCCTGTCATGGTGGCTCTGTTGCCCTCTGCCCCTGTCATGGTGGCTATGTTGCCCCCTGCCCCTGTCATGGTGGCTCTGTTGCCCTCTGCCCCTGTCATGGTGTCTCTGTTGACCCTCTGCCCCTGTCATGGTGGCTCTGTTGCCCTCTGCCCCTGTCATCGTGGCTCTGTTGCCCCTCTGCCCCTGTCATGGTGGCTCTGTTGCCCCCCCCCTGCCCCTGTCATGGTGTCTCTGTTGCCCTCTGCCCCTGTCATGGTGTCTCTGTCGCCCCTCTGCCCCTGTCATGGTGGCTCTGTTGCCCCTCTGCCCCTGTCATGGTGGCTCTGTTGCCCTCTGCCCCTGTCAGGGTGGCTCTGTTGCCCTCTGCCCCTGTCATGGTGGCTCTGTTGCCCCTCTGCCCCTGTCATGGTGGCTCTGGTGCCCCCCCCCCTGCCCCTGTCATGGTGTCTCTGTTGCCCTCTGCCCCTGTCATGGTGGCTCTGTTGCCCCTCTGCCCCTGTCATGGTGGCTCTGTTGCCCCTCTGCCCCTGTCATGGTGGCTCTGTTGCCCTCTGCCCCTGTCATGGTGGCTCTGTTGCCCCTCTGCCCCTGTCATGGTGGCTCTGTTGCCCCCCCTGCCCCTGTCATGGTGTCTCTGTTGCCCTCTGCCCCTGTCATGGTGGCTCTGTTGCCCCTCTGCCCCTGTCATGGTGGCTCTGTTGCCCCCCCTGCCCCTGTCATGGTGTCTCTGTTGCCCTCTGCCCCTGTCATGGTGTCTCTGTTGCCCCTCTGCCCCTGTCATGGTGGCTCTGTTGCCCTCTGCCCCTGTCATGGTGGCTCTGTTGCCCCTCTGCCCCTGTCATGGTGGCTCTGTTGCCCCCCCTGCCCCTGTCATGGTGTCTCTGTTGCCCCTCTGCCCCTGTCATGGTGTCTCTGTTGCCCTCTGCCCCTGTCATGGTGTCTCTGTTGCCCCTCTGCCCCTGTCATGGTGGCTCTGTTGCCCTCTGCCCCTGTCATGGTGGCTCTGTTGCCCTCTGCCCCTGTCATGGTGGCTCTGTTGCCCCTCTGCCCCTGTCATGGTGGCTCTGTTGCCCTCTGCCCCTGTCATTATGGCTCTGTTGCCCCTCTGCCCCTGTCATGGTGGCTCTGTTGCCCCCCCCTGCCCCTGTCATGGTGGCTCTGCTCCCCCTCTGCCCTGTCATGGTGGCTTTGCTGCCCCTCTGCCCTGTCATGGTGGCTCTGTTGCCCTCTGCCCCTGTCATGGTGGCTCTGTTGCCCCTCTGCCCCTGTCAT
This sequence comes from Lissotriton helveticus, assembly GCF_964261635.1. Classification (NCBI taxonomy): domain Eukaryota; kingdom Metazoa; phylum Chordata; class Amphibia; order Caudata; family Salamandridae; genus Lissotriton; species Lissotriton helveticus. Next base: position 12,114,207 of record NC_136066.1, on the reverse strand, counting down.
GGTGGCTCTGTTGCCCCTCTGCCCCTGTCATGGTGGCTCTGTTGCCCCTCTGCCCCTGTCATGGTGTCTCTGTTGCCCTCTGCCCCTGTCATGGTGGCTCTGTTGCCCCTCTGCCCCTGTCATGGTGGCTCTGTTGCCCCTCTGCCCCTGTCATGGTGGCTCTGTTGCCCTCTGCCCCTGTCATGGTGGCTCTGTTGCCCCTCTGCCCCTGTCATGGTGGCTCTGTTGCCCTCTGCCCCTGTCATGGTGGCTCTGTTGCCCTCTGCCCCTGTCATGGTGTCTCTGTTGCCCTCTGCCCCTGTCATGGTGTCTCTGTTGCCCCTCTGCCCCTGTCATGGTGTCTCTGTTGCCCCCTGCCCCTGTCATGGTGTCTCTGTTGCCCTCTGCCCCTGTCATGGTGGCTCTGTTGCCCCCTGCCCCTGTCATGGTGTCTCTGTTGCCCCTATGCCCCTGTCATGGTGTCTCTGTTGCCCTCTGCCCCTGTCATGGTGGCTCTGTTGCCCTCTGCCCCTGTCATGGTGGCTCTGTTGCCCCTCTGCCCCTGTCATGGTGTCTCTGTTGCCCCTCTGCCCCTGTCATGGTGTCTCTGTTGCCCCTCTGCCCCTGTCATGGTGTCTCTGTTGCTCCTCTGCCCCTGTCATGGTGTCTCTGTTGCCCTCTGCCCCTGTCATGGTGGCTCTGTTGCCCCTCTGTCCCTGTCATGGTGGCTCTGTTGCCCCTCTGCCCCTGTCATGGTGTCTCTGTTGCCCCTGTGCCCCTGTCATGGTGTCTCTGTTGCCCCTGTGCCCCTGTCATGGTGTCTCTGTTGCCCTCTGCCCCTGTCATGGTGTCTCTGTTGCACCTCTGCCCCTGTCATGGTGGCTCTGTTGCCCTCTGCCCCTGTCATGGTGTCTCTGTTGCCCCTCTGCCCCTGGCATGGTGGCTCTGTTGCCCCTGTGCCCCTGTCATGGTGTCTCTGTTGCCCCTGTGCCCCTGTCATGGTGTCTCTGTTGCCCCTCTGCCCCTGTCATGGTGTCTCTGTTGCCCCTGTGCCCCTGTCATGGTGTCTCTGTTGCCCCTCTGCCCCTGTCATGGTGGCTCTGTTGCCCTCTGCCCCTGTCATGGTGGCTCTGTTGCCCTCTGCCCCTGTCATGGTGTCTCTGTTGCCCTCTGCCCCTGTCATGGTGTCTCTGTTGCCTTCTGCCCCTGTCATGGTGTTTCTGTTGCCCCTCTGCCCTGTCATGGTGTCTCTGTTGCCCCTCTGCCCTGTCATGGTGTCTCTGTTGCCCTCTGCCCCTGTCATGGTGGCTCTGTTGCCCCTCTGCCCTGTCATGGTGTCTCTGTTGCCCTCTGCCCCTGTCATGGTGTCTCTGTTGCCCTCTGCCCCTGTCATGGTGTCTCTGTTGCCCTCTGCCCCTGTCATGGTGGCTCTGTTGCCCTCTGCCCCTGTCATGGTTGCTCTGTTGCCCTCTGCCCCTGTCATGGTGTCTCTGTTGCCCTCTGCCCCTGTCATGGTTGCTCTGTTGCCCTCTGCCCCTGTCATGGTTGCTCTGTTGCCCCTCTGCCCCTGTCATGGTGTCTCTGTTGCCCTCTGCCCCTGTCATGGTGGCTCTGTTGCCCCTCTGCCCCTGTCATGGTGTCTCTGTTGCACTCTGCCCCTGTCATGGTTGCTCTGTTGCCCCTCTGCCCCTGTCATGGTGTCTCTGTTGCCCTCTGCCCCTGTCATGGTAGCTCTGTTGCCCCTCTGCCCCTGTCATGGTGGCTCTGTTGCCCCTCTGCCCCTGTCATGGTGGCTCTGTTGCCCCTCTGCCCCTGTCATGGTGGCTCTGTTGCCCTCTGCCCCTGTCATGGTGTCTCTGTTGCCCCTCTGCCCCTGTCATGGTGGCTCTGTTGCCCCCCCCCCTGCCCCTGTCATGGTGGCTCTGTTGCCCTCTGCCACTGTCATGGTGTCTCTGTTGCCCTCTGCCCCTGTCATGGTGTCTCTGTTGCCCTCTGCCCCTGTCATGGTGTCTCTGTTGCCCCTCTGCCCCTGTCATGGTGGCTCTGTTGCCCTCTGCCCCTGTCATTGTGGCTCTGTTGCCCTCTGCCCCTGTCATGGTGTCTCTGTTGCCCCTCTGCCCCTGTCATGGTGGCTCTATTGCCCCCTGCCCCTGTCATGGTGGCTCTGTTGCCCCCTGCCCCTGTCATGGTGGCTCTGTTGCCCCTCTGCCCCTGTCATGGTGTCTCTGTTGCCCTCTGCCCCTGTCATGGTGGCTCTGTTGCCCTCTGCCCCTGTCATGGTGTCTCTGTTGCCCCTCTGCCCCTGTCATGGTGGCTCTGTTGCCCTCTGCCCCTGTCATGGTGGCTTTGTTGCCCTCTGCCCCTGTCATGGTGTCTCTGTTGCCCTCTGCCCCTGTCATGGTGTCTCTGTTGCCCTCTGCCCCTGTCATGGTGGCTTTGTTGCCCTCTGCCCCTGTCATGGTGTCTCTGTTGCCCTCTGCCCCTGTCATGGTGTCTCTGTTGCCCTCTGCCCCTGTCATGGTGGCTCTGTTGCCCTCTGCCCCTGTCATGGTGGCTCTATTGCCCCCTGCCCCTGTCATGGTGGCTCTGTTGCCCCCTGCCCCTGTCATGGTGGCTCTGTTGCCCCTCTGCCCCTGTCATGGTGGCTCTGTTGCCCCTCTGCCCCTGTCATGGTGTCTCTGTTGCCCCTGTGCCCCTGTCATGGTGGCTCTGTTGCCCCTCTGCCCCTGTCATGGTGTCTCTGTTGCCCCCCCCCCTGCCCCTGTCATGGTGGCTCTGTTGCCCCCTGCCCCTGTCATGGTGTCTCTGTTGCCCTCTGCCCCTGTCATGGTGTCTCTGTTGCCCCTCTGCCCCTGTCATGGTGTCTCTGTTGCCCCTCTGCCCCTGTCATGGTGGCTCTGTTGCCCTCTGCCCCTGTCATGGTGGGTCTGTTGCCCCTCTGCCCCTGTCATGGTGTCTCTGTTGCCCTCTGCCCCTGTCATGGTGGCTCTGTTGCCCCTCTGCCCCTGTCATGGTGTCTCTGTTGCCCTCTGCCCCTGTCATGGTGGCTCTGTTGCCCCTCTGCCCCTGTCATGGTGGCTCTGTTGCCCCTCTGCCCCTGTCATGGTTGCTCTGTTGCCCCTCTGCCCCTGTCATGGTGTCTCTGTTGCCCCTCTGCCCCTGTCATGGTGTCTCTGTTGCCCTCTGCCCCTGTCATGGTGTCTCTGTTGCCCCTCTGCCCCTGTCATGGTGGCTCTGTTGCCCTCTGCCCCTGTCATGGTGTCTCTGTTGCCCTCTGCCCCTGTCATGGTGGCTCTGTTGCCCTCTGCCCCTGTCATTGTGGCTCTGTTGCCCTCTGCCCCTGTCATGGTGGCTCTGTTGCCCCTCTGCCCCTGTCATGGTTGCTCTGTTGCCCCTCTGCCCCTGTCATGGTGTCTCTGTTGCCCCTCTGCCCCTGTCATGGTGTCTCTGTTGCCCTCTGCCCCTGTCATGGTGTCTCTGTTGCCCCTCTGCCCCTGTCATGGTGGCTCAGTTGCCCTCTGCCCCTGTCATGGTGTCTCTGTTGCCCCTCTGCCCCTGTCATGGTGGCTCTGTTGCCCTCTGCCCCTGTCATGGTGGGTCTGTTGCCCCTCTGCCCCTGTCATGGTGTCTCTGTTGCCCTCTGCCCCTGTCATGGTGGCTCTGTTGCCCCTCTGCCCCTGTCATGGTGTCTCTGTTGCCCTCTGCCCCTGTCATGGTGGCTCTGTTGCCCCTCTGCCCCTGTCATGGTGGCTCTGTTGCCCCTCTGCCCCTGTCATGGTTGCTCTGTTGCCCCTCTGCCCCTGTCATGGTGTCTCTGTTGCCCCTCTGCCCCTGTCATGGTGTCTCTGTTGCCCTCTGCCCCTGTCATGGTGTCTCTGTTGCCCCTCTGCCCCTGTCATGGTGTCTCTGTTGCCCCTCTGCCCCTGTCATGGTGTCTCTGTTGCCCTCTGCCCCTGTCATGGTGGCTCTGTTGCCCCTCTGCCCCTGTCATGGTGGCTCTGTTGCCCTCTGCCCCTGTCATGGTGTCTCTGTTGCCCTCTGCCCCTGTCATGGTGTCTCTGTTGCCCTCTGCCCCTGTCATGGTGTCTCTGTTGCCCCTCTGCCCCTGTCATGGTGGCTCTGTTGCTCCTCTGCCCCTGTCATGGTGTCTCTGTTGCCCTCTGCCCCTGTCATGGTGGCTCTGTTGCCCTCTGCCCCTGTCATTGTGGCTCTGTTGCCCTCTGCCCCTGTCATGGTGGCTCTGTTGCCCCTCTGCCCCTGTCATGGTTGCTCTGTTGCCCCTCTGCCCCTGTCATGGTGTCTCTGTTGCCCCTCTGCCCCTGTCATGGTGTCTCTGTTGCCCTCTGCCCCTGTCATGGGGTCTCTGTTGCCCCTCTGCCCCTGTCATGGTGGCTCAGTTGCCCTCTGCCCCTGTCATGGTGTCTCTGTTGCCCCTCTGCCCCTGTCATGGTGGCTCTGTTGCCCTCTGCCCCTGTCATGGTGGGTCTGTTGCCCCTCTGCCCCTGTCATGGTGTCTCTGTTGCCCTCTGCCCCTGTCATGGTGGCTCTGTTGCCCCTCTGCCCCTGTCATGGTGTCTCTGTTGCCCTCTGCCCCTGTCATGGTGGCTCTGTTGCCCCTCTGCCCCTGTCATGGTGGCTCTGTTGCCCCTCTGCCCCTGTCATGGTTGCTCTGTTGCCCCTCTGCCCCTGTCATGGTGTCTCTGTTGCCCCTCTGCCCCTGTCATGGTGTCTCTGTTGCCCTCTGCCCCTGTCATGGTGTCTCTGTTGCCCCTCTGCCCCTGTCATGGTGTCTCTGTTGCCCCTCTGCCCCTGTCATGGTGTCTCTGTTGCCCTCTGCCCCTGTCATGGTGGCTCTGTTGCCCCTCTGCCCCTGTCATGGTGGCTCTGTTGCCCTCTGCCCCTGTCATGGTGTCTCTGTTGCCCTCTGCCCCTGTCATGGTGTCTCTGTTGCCCTCTGCCCCTCTCATGGTGTCTCTGTTGCCCCTCTGCCCCTCTCATGGTGGCTCTGTTGCCCTCTGCCCCTGTCATGGTGTCTCTGTTGCCCTCTGCCCCTGTCATGGTGGCTCTGTTGCTCCTCTGCCCCTGTCATGGTGTCTCTGTTGCCCTCTGCCCCTGTCATGGTGGCTCTGTTGCCCTCTGCCCCTGTCATGGTGGCTCTGTTGCTCCTCTGCCCCTGTCATGGTGGCTCTGTTGCTCCTCTGCCCCTGTCATGGTGTCTCTGTTGCCCTCTGCCCCTGTCATGGTGTCTCTGTTGCCCTCTGCCCCTGTCATGGTGGCTCTGTTGCTCCTCTGCCCCTGTCATGGTGGCTCTGTTGCCCTCTGCCCCTGTCATGGTGTCTCTGTTGCCCTCTGCCCCTGTCATGGTGTCTCTGTTGCCCTCTGCCCCTGTCATGGTGTCTCTGTTGCCCTCTGCCCCTGTCATGGTGTCTCTGTTGCCCTCTGCCCCTGTCATGGTGGCTCTGTTGCCCCCTGCCCCTGTCATGGTGTCTCTGTTGCCCTCTGCCCCTGTCATGGTGTCTCTGTTGCCCCTCTGCCCCTGTCATGGTGGCTCTGTTGCCCCTCTGCCCCTGTCATGGTGTCTCTGTTGCCCTCTGCCCCTGTCATGGTGTCTCTGTTGCCCTCTTCCCCTGTCATGGTGGCTCTGTTGCCCCTCTGCCCCTGTCATGGTGGCTCTGTTGCCCCTGGCCCCTGTCATGGTGTCTCTGTTGCCCCCTGCCCCTGTCATGGTGTCTCTGTTGCCCTCTGCCCCTGTCATGGTGTCTCTGTTGCCCTCTGCCCCTGTCATGGTGTCTCTGTTGCCCCCCTGCCCCTGTCATGGTGTCTCTGTTGCCCCTCTGCCCCTGTCATGGTGTCTCTGTTGCCCTCTGCCCCTGTCATGGTGTCTCTGTTGCCCTCTGCCCCTGTCATGGTGGCTCTGTTGCCCTCTGCCCCTGTCATGGTGGCTCTATTGCCCCCTGCCCCTGTCATGGTGGCTCTGTTGCCCCCTGCCCCTGTCATGGTGGCTCTGTTGCCCCTCTGCCCCTGTCATGGTGGCTCTGTTGCCCCTCTGCCCCTGTCATGGTGTCTCTGTTGCCCCTGTGCCCCTGTCATGGTGGCTCTGTTGCCCCTCTGCCCCTGTCATGGTGTCTCTGTTGCCCCCCCCCTGCCCCTGTCATGGTGGCTCTGTTGCCCCCTGCCCCTGTCATGGTGTCTCTGTTGCCCTCTGCCCCTGTCATGGTGTCTCTGTTGCCCCTCTGCCCCTGTCATGGTGTCTCTGTTGCCCCTCTGCCCCTGTCATGGTGGCTCTGTTGCCCTCTGCCCCTGTCATGGTGGGTCTGTTGCCCCTCTGCCCCTGTCATGGTGTCTCTGTTGCCCTCTGCCCCTGTCATGGTGGCTCTGTTGCCCCTCTGCCCCTGTCATGGTGTCTCTGTTGCCCTCTGCCCCTGTCATGGTGGCTCTGTTGCCCCTCTGCCCCTGTCATGGTGGCTCTGTTGCCCCTCTGCCCCTGTCATGGTTGCTCTGTTGCCCCTCTGCCCCTGTCATGGTGTCTCTGTTGCCCCTCTGCCCCTGTCATGGTGTCTCTGTTGCCCTCTGCCCCTGTCATGGTGTCTCTGTTGCCCCTCTGCCCCTGTCATGGTGGCTCTGTTGCCCTCTGCCCCTGTCATGGTGTCTCTGTTGCCCTCTGCCCCTGTCATGGTGGCTCTGTTGCCCTCTGCCCCTGTCATTGTGGCTCTGTTGCCCTCTGCCCCTGTCATGGTGGCTCTGTTGCCCCTCTGCCCCTGTCATGGTTGCTCTGTTGCCCCTCTGCCCCTGTCATGGTGTCTCTGTTGCCCCTCTGCCCCTGTCATGGTGTCTCTGTTGCCCTCTGCCCCTGTCATGGTGTCTCTGTTGCCCCTCTGCCCCTGTCATGGTGGCTCAGTTGCCCTCTGCCCCTGTCATGGTGTCTCTGTTGCCCCTCTGCCCCTGTCATGGTGGCTCTGTTGCCCTCTGCCCCTGTCATGGTGGGTCTGTTGCCCCTCTGCCCCTGTCATGGTGTCTCTGTTGCCCTCTGCCCCTGTCATGGTGGCTCTGTTGCCCCTCTGCCCCTGTCATGGTGTCTCTGTTGCCCTCTGCCCCTGTCATGGTGGCTCTGTTGCCCCTCTGCCCCTGTCATGGTGGCTCTGTTGCCCCTCTGCCCCTGTCATGGTTGCTCTGTTGCCCCTCTGCCCCTGTCATGGTGTCTCTGTTGCCCCTCTGCCCCTGTCATGGTGTCTCTGTTGCCCTCTGCCCCTGTCATGGTGTCTCTGTTGCCCCTCTGCCCCTGTCATGGTGTCTCTGTTGCCCCTCTGCCCCTGTCATGGTGTCTCTGTTGCCCTCTGCCCCTGTCATGGTGGCTCTGTTGCCCCTCTGCCCCTGTCATGGTGGCTCTGTTGCCCTCTGCCCCTGTCATGGTGTCTCTGTTGCCCTCTGCCCCTGTCATGGTGTCTCTGTTGCCCTCTGCCCCTGTCATGGTGTCTCTGTTGCCCCTCTGCCCCTGTCATGGTGGCTCTGTTGCTCCTCTGCCCCTGTCATGGTGTCTCTGTTGCCCTCTGCCCCTGTCATGGTGGCTCTGTTGCCCTCTGCCCCTGTCATTGTGGCTCTGTTGCCCTCTGCCCCTGTCATGGTGGCTCTGTTGCCCCTCTGCCCCTGTCATGGTTGCTCTGTTGCCCCTCTGCCCCTGTCATGGTGTCTCTGTTGCCCCTCTGCCCCTGTCATGGTGTCTCTGTTGCCCTCTGCCCCTGTCATGGGGTCTCTGTTGCCCCTCTGCCCCTGTCATGGTGGCTCAGTTGCCCTCTGCCCCTGTCATGGTGTCTCTGTTGCCCCTCTGCCCCTGTCATGGTGGCTCTGTTGCCCTCTGCCCCTGTCATGGTGGGTCTGTTGCCCCTCTGCCCCTGTCATGGTGTCTCTGTTGCCCTCTGCCCCTGTCATGGTGGCTCTGTTGCCCCTCTGCCCCTGTCATGGTGTCTCTGTTGCCCTCTGCCCCTGTCATGGTGGCTCTGTTGCCCCTCTGCCCCTGTCATGGTGGCTCTGTTGCCCCTCTGCCCCTGTCATGGTTGCTCTGTTGCCCCTCTGCCCCTGTCATGGTGTCTCTGTTGCCCCTCTGCCCCTGTCATGGTGTCTCTGTTGCCCTCTGCCCCTGTCATGGTGTCTCTGTTGCCCCTCTGCCCCTGTCATGGTGTCTCTGTTGCCCCTCTGCCCCTGTCATGGTGTCTCTGTTGCCCTCTGCCCCTGTCATGGTGGCTCTGTTGCCCCTCTGCCCCTGTCATGGTGGCTCTGTTGCCCTCTGCCCCTGTCATGGTGTCTCTGTTGCCCTCTGCCCCTGTCATGGTGTCTCTGTTGCCCTCTGCCCCTCTCATGGTGTCTCTGTTGCCCCTCTGCCCCTCTCATGGTGGCTCTGTTGCCCTCTGCCCCTGTCATGGTGTCTCTGTTGCCCTCTGCCCCTGTCATGGTGGCTCTGTTGCTCCTCTGCCCCTGTCATGGTGTCTCTGTTGCCCTCTGCCCCTGTCATGGTGGCTCTGTTGCCCTCTGCCCCTGTCATGGTGGCTCTGTTGCTCCTCTGCCCCTGTCATGGTGGCTCTGTTGCTCCTCTGCCCCTGTCATGGTGTCTCTGTTGCCCTCTGCCCCTGTCATGGTGTCTCTGTTGCCCTCTGCCCCTGTCATGGTGGCTCTGTTGCTCCTCTGCCCCTGTCATGGTGGCTCTGTTGCCCTCTGCCCCTGTCATGGTGTCTCTGTTGCCCTCTGCCCCTGTCATGGTGTCTCTGTTGCCCTCTGCCCCTGTCATGGTGTCTCTGTTGCCCTCTGCCCCTGTCATGGTGTCTCTGTTGCCCTCTGCCCCTGTCATGGTGGCTCTGTTGCCCCCTGCCCCTGTCATGGTGTCTCTGTTGCCCTCTGCCCCTGTCATGGTGTCTCTGTTGCCCCTCTGCCCCTGTCATGGTGGCTCTGTTGCCCCTCTGCCCCTGTCATGGTGTCTCTGTTGCCCTCTGCCCCTGTCATGGTGTCTCTGTTGCCCTCTTCCCCTGTCATGGTGGCTCTGTTGCCCCTCTGCCCCTGTCATGGTGGCTCTGTTGCCCCTGGCCCCTGTCATGGTGTCTCTGTTGCCCCCTGCCCCTGTCATGGTGTCTCTGTTGCCCTCTGCCCCTGTCATGGTGTCTCTGTTGCCCTCTGCCCCTGTCATGGTGTCTCTGTTGCCCCCCTGCCCCTGTCATGGTGTCTCTGTTGCCCCTCTGCCCCTGTCATGGTGTCTCTGTTGCCCCTCTGCCCCTGTCATGGTGGCTCTGTTGCCCTCTGCCCCTGTCATGGTGTCTCTGTTGCCCCTCTGCCCCTGTCATGGTGGCTCTGTTGCCCTCTGCCCCTGTCATGGTGGCTCTGTTGCTCCTCTGCCCCTGTCATGGTGGCTCTGTTGCCCTCTGCCCCTGTCATGGTGTCTCTGTTGCCCTCTGCCCCTGTCATGGTGTCTCTGTTGCCCTCTGCCCCTGTCATGTTGGCTCTGTTGCCCTCTGCCCCTGTCATGGTGTCTCTGTTGCCCTCTGCCCCTGTCATGGTGGCTCTGTTGCCCTCTGCCCCTGTCATGGTGGCTCTGTTGCTCCTCTGCCCCTGTCATGGTGTCTCTGTTGCCCTCTGCCCCTGTCATGGTGTCTCTGTTGCCCTCTGCCCCTGTCATGGTGTCTCTGTTGCCCCTCTGCCCCTGTCATGGTGGCTCTGTTGCCCCTCTGCCCCTGTCATGGTGTCTCTGTTGCCCCTCTGCCCCTGTCATGGTGTCTCTGTTGCCCTCTGCCCCTGTCATGGCGGCTCTGTTGCCCTCTGCCCCTGTCATGGTGTCTCTGTTGCCCCCGCCCCTGTCATGGTGGCTCTGTTGCCCCTCTGCCCCTGTCATGGTGTCTCTGTTGCCCCTCTGCCCCTGTCATGGTGTCTCTGTTGCCCCTCTGCCCCTGTCATGGTGTCTCTGTTGCCCTCTGCCCCTGTCATGGTGGCTCTGTTGCCCTCTGCCCCTGTCATGGTGTCTCTGTTGCCCCCTGCCCCTGTCATGGTGGCTCTGTTGCCCCTCTGCCCCTGTCATGGTGTCTATGTTGCCCCTCTGCCCCTGTCATGGTGTCTCTGTTGCCCCTCTGCCCCTGTCATGGTGGCTCTGTTGCCCCTCTGCCCCTGTCATGGTGGCTCTGTTGCCCCTCTGCCCCTGTCATGGTTGCTCTGTTGCCCCTCTGCCCCTGTCATGGTGGCTCTGTTGCCCTCTGCCCCTGTCATGGTGTCTCTGTTGCCCCTCTGCCCCTGTCATGGTGGCTCTGTTGCCCTCTGCCCCTGTCATGGTGTCTCTGTTGCCCCTCTGCCCCTGTCATGGTGGCTCTGTTGCCCTCTGCCCCTGTCATTGTGGCTCTGTTGCCCTCTGCCCCAGTCATGGTGGCTCTATTGCCCCCTGCCCCTGTCATGGTGGCTCTGTTGCCCCTCTGCCCCTGTCATGGTGGCTCTGTTGCCCCTCTGCCCCTGTCATGGTGTCTCTGTTGCCCTCTGCCCCTGTCATGGTGGCTCTGTTGCCCCTCTGCCCCTGTCATGGTGGCTCTGTTGCCCTCTGCCCCTGTCATGGTGTCTCTGTTGCCCCCTGCCCCTGTCATGGTGGCTCTGTTGCCCCTCTGCCCTGTCATGGTGTCTCTGTTGCCCCTGTGCTCCTGTCATGGTGGCTCTGTTGCCCCTCTGCCCCTGTCATGGTGTCTCTGTTGCCCCTCTGCCCCTATCATGGTGTCTCTGTTGCCCTCTGCCCCTGTCATGGTGGCTCTGTTGCCCCTCTGCCCCTGTCATGGTGGCTCTGTTGCCCTCTGCCCCTGTCATGGTGTCTCTGTTGCCCCCTGCCCCTGTCATGGTGGCTCTGTTGCCCCTCTGCCCTGTCATGGTGTCTCTGTTGCCCCTGTGCTCCTGTCATGGTGGCTCTGTTGCCCCTCTGCCCCTGTCATGGTGTCTCTGTTGCCTTCTCCCCCTGTCATGGTAGCTCTGTTGCCCTCTGCCCCTGTCATGGTGGCTCTGTTGCCCCTCTGCCCCTGTCATGGTGTCTCTGTTGCCCCTCTGCCCCTGTCATGGTGGCTCTGTTGCCCTCTGCCCCTGTCATGGTGTCTCTGTTGCCCTCTGCCCCTGTCATGGTGGCTCTGTTGCCCTCTGCCCCTGTCATGGTGGCTCTGTTGCCCTCTGCCCCTGTCATGGTGTCTCTGTTGCCCTCTGCCCCTGTCATGGTGTCTCTGTTGCCCTCTGCCCCTGTCATGGTGGCTCTGTTGCCCTCTGCCCCTGTCATGGTGTCTCTGTTGCCCTCTGCCCCTGTCATGGTGGCTCTGTTGCCCTCTGCCCCTGTCATGGTGGCTCTGTTGCTCCTCTGCCCCTGTCATGGTGGCTCTGTTGCCCTCTGCCCCTGTCATTGTGGCTCTGTTGCCCTCTGCCCCTGTCATGGTGTCTCTGTTGCCCCTGTGCCCCTGTCATGGTGGCTCTGTTGCCCTCTGCCCCTGTCATGGTAGCTCTGTTGCCCTCTGCCCCTGTCATGGTGTCTCTGTTGCCCCTCTGCCCCTGTCATGGTGTCTCTGTTGCCCCTCTGCCCCTGTCATGGTGTCTCTGTTGCCCCTCTGCCCCTGTCATGGTGTCTCTGTTGCCCTCTGCCCCGGTCATGGTGTCTCTGTTGCCCCTCTGCCCCTGTCATGGTGGCTCTGTTGCCCTCTGCCCCTGTCATGGCGTCTCTGTTGCCCCTCTGCCCCTGTCATGGTGTCTCTGTTGCCCTCTGCCCCTGTCATGGTGGCTCTGTTGCCCCTCTGCCCCTGTCATGGTGGCTCTGTTGCCCCTCTGCCCCTGTCATGGTGGCTGTTGGACTTTGGCCCTTAGGGCAGGTTCACCCCTAGACTTTTTGCGTGACATGGTGACCTGGCAATGGTGATTTTTGGGATTCTGCGCACTTTCACTGTGTCCCAGTGGAAAGTGCGTGCGCACTCTGAGTGCATGTGCTGAGCTAGGCCTGCCCGCCCATAGGAATGCATGGGGAATGTATGTGTCCCTGGTAGTTCCTGATGCGTGGGGTGTACAGGCTTGAGTCTGGTATGTGTGAACTCGTGAGAGTGAATGCTGCGCAACGGTGTATGCAGCATGTATGTGTCTAGTAGAGAAGCGCCATTTCTAGACATGGCTGTACGTGTGCTGTGAGGGTGCTGGCGTGTGATTGGCTGGAGCTGGCTGGCATGCCAGGCTCCAGGAAGTCTGGATGGGTCTGCCCGGTGGTGAGTGGGAGATCTGCATGAGTAATGTGTGGGAGGAGTGTACCTGTGTCCTGGATGGGCTGGGTTTTCCCCACACAATGCTGGCTCCGCCCCCCTGTGGTGTGTCTAATGACCCAAGCCCTGCCAGTGAATAGAGAGGGTGGTTGAGGTAAACAGAGTACTCAAGAACCAGCTGCGACTGGTTCCGCCCCCACTCTGCACCCTTGAACAAAGGAATGCACTGTATAAAAATGGGGCTGTGTCCCCACTGAAATTGTTCTTGTTCTTGTTCCAGGATCCTGAGGGGGGCTGCTGCTGCTGTCGCTAGGCCAGAGGACCGCCACTTGGGGTGTCTCCCTGCCTGGAGACCCAGTGTGCTGGCTCTGGGCCCAGCCTTGCCCCCTGCCCCCCCTGAAGGGACTTTGCTGGATCTTTTTATTACTTCTAGCGCTGGGGAGCGCTTTCTGATTTCCCTAGCGCCTGGAAGCGCTTCGTTTTCCTTCTAGCGCCTAACAGCGCTTTATTCGGGCTGTAGCGCTTGGGAGCGCTTTGCCTGCTACAGCCGGTGCCCACCCGGCGTGTGCCCGCTTGATTGGCCGATTCTGGAAGTCCTCTGGCGAGTGCCCACCTCGACAGGGACCTGGCCGCCATGGCGAGAGCCCACCTCGCCTAATATTTAATTCCTGGAGGGAGCCCACCCCTCGTTTGCCTGCTCGAGAATCGCCGCCGCCCGGCCCGCGACCAGGAAGTCAGGCAGGCCGGGGGCGGTACTGCGGGACACCTCTGACGTCATTCCCGGGCCGCGCTCTGATTGGCTGCTGGCCCGGGACCTGACGTGTAACCAGGAAGAGAGAGCGGCGCCTGCTTTCTCGGGGCTCCCGGGACCGAGGGGGAGCCCCGCCTGCTGCCGTGAAGAGGAGACCGGTAACTGAATCCAGGCCCAGGCGAGAGCCTACCCCGCGCTGGGCCACACCAGAAAGAAGACCGGCGGCAAGAGAACCGGTGAGTGCAGCTCCAAAGGGGACAGGGGGGCCGTCGGGGCACATTGCCGGTGCCCACGCCCCCACCTCCGGTGTGTAGAGCCTGTTGAGGCTCAGGGGGCATATCTTGGTATCCGAGCCCCCGAGCGGGGCTCCTACGTTGCCGGCATTTCCTGGGGGCACTTAACTGTTTTCAGAGTCCCCCGTGAGGGACTCCAATGATCCAGGGGCATTTGTGAGATTGCGAGTTCCCAGGAGGGGGACTCCAACGTCGGGCCATATTTGTAGTTAGGAGCCCCGAAGCTCCAGGGTCCCATGGTTATTTTCAGAGCCTAGAGAGGCTCCAGAGACGGCCGCATTTGGTGTTTGAGCCTGAAAGGCTCTAGGGGGCACAAGTGATTTGGCCAGAGCCTGCTGCGAGGCTCCAGCGTGTGGCCCCATCCTCACACAGCTGCCCAGCACTTTGTGGGCAGCTGCCACGTTTAGGCCCCCCCTAACTTTGGACACAGGGTGTCCTAGCCCTAGAGAGGCCAGTTGGCCTAGGGACAGTCACAGGTGGTGACTAATGTGATTTTGCGCAATTGTCCTTTACACCTCTGAATGAATGTTATGCATTGCATCATGTGTTTTCCTCTTACACCCCTACAGGTATTGTGATATGTAGGTGGTTGTTTTCTCCCTAGTGCAGGTGGTGCTAGTGAGGTCCTGTTACCAGTAGTTACTGGTTGTGTGCTATTTTGTGCTAAAGTAAATTTATATTCTATGTACTAAGTGCTATTTCTGAAAGTGCTACTTCTGATTCCTGACAGTGGTCCAGGTGGCCCTGTCTTGTAAATATCCCCTTGTAAATTCTGCCCGTGCCTCTGGCACATTGTAAAGTGTGTGTTTTATCTAATGTGTTTTGGTGTAATACAAAGGCTATTTTTATATAACCTTGTGTGGAGTTTCCTTTGTGGTGGGCCTTTGGTTGTTGTTGCTGGGGTGCGTGCGCAAATACTTAGCCTACATCGCCTCCAAGTTTAGCCTTGCTGCTCGCGCCACGTTACCTAGAGGGTGAGTAGGGGTTATCTTGGCGTGTAACTCCCTTGCCCTGACTTGGGAGTGGTGGTCTCTGACTGACTTTGGCGAAAGCCCTGGCCGGCCGGGGATCCCATTTCCAACATTGGCGGCAAGCGGCGGGATAAGGATTTGTGTTTGCGTTGTACCTTGGTAGCAGCTGGCTGCACCACAAAACTCTGCATTTTAGATGACCACATTTTAGGGGATTGTTTTTTTTGGAAGTTTCATATTTTCTTCTCCTGAAGGTATCCATTGTGTAATTGTGTCAGTACATTTGTCCCCCTCCCTGCGCCCAGAGTCGGTACCTGTGTCACTTGTGGTCAGGTTGAGGAATCAGGGGTGGTAGAAACTGCCTTACCAGTCCGAGGGGAGGGTTGTGTGTGGATGAATGGTGTGTGGCACTAGGCAAGTGAGTGTGAGTTCTCTGGGGTAGAGAGCTTGCTGATACCTTTGTGAATTGTGTACTCCTGTGTTAGCTCAGACCCCTAGGTTCCCTGTGTGATCTCTTCTCTAGAACGTCCGCCAGAATGGAGCTGGTTTTTGATTTCAATGATCTAGCCACATACGGTATGTGGGAGCTGAGAAAGTTCTGTGAAGAGAGAGGCATAGGGGCGGATCAGTCAGGCTGGTATGCACTTAGGAGATGCATGGTCAAATGGCAAGAGGATCAATGGGATCTTGAGCGCAGTGAGGAAAGGGCCCAGGCTCCACACCAGGAGGGTGGTGGGTCTGTGGGGAACCCTGAACATTCAGAAGAGGAGGAAGAAGATGACAGCACCTGGATGCCAGTAGAGAGTGAGGACCCCATAGATAGGGAGTCCCTTGCTGGGTCCAGCGTAGGAGGCAGCGCCTCATCCCTTTCCCTGTCCCCAGAGGAGCTGGAAGATAGGAGGAGAGAAAGGGAGCACCAGCTGGCTTTAGAGAGGCTCAGGTTGGAGCATGCCCAGGCTATGGCGCAGCTGGAGCTTAGGAAGCAACAGCTAGAGACCGAGATGGTCTTAGCGCAGGAAAGGATAGAGGAGGCTGAGAGGGCCTCCACCAGAGGCAAAGTAGCTCTGGAGGATAGACTATCCCCTGCGCGCAGTTTTAATTTTCTGGATTCCCCAGGGAGGGCTGAGTCCAGTGGTGGCAGCTATTTAGACTTCAGTGCAGAAAGTCCCCTACCCCGTGCCCAACGTATGGTCCCTTGTTCCCAAGAGGAGGAGTTAAGGTTAAAGTTCAGGGGCAGTAGGAAACCGCCTCAACAGAAGTGGGGTTTTTTTGTGGACGACTGTTCTGATGCAATGTGGGATTGGCTGGCGGCTAGCTCGGATGATGAGAAAGACGGAGTACTGAATATGTTTCTCAAGGAGCAGTTGCTCAGTGTTGTTTGTCCAGAGTTGCGCCAGCACCTGTTGAAGTCTTATGTTGGACTTTGGCCCTTAGGGCAGGTTCACCCCTAGACTTTTTGCATGACATGGTGACCTGGCAATGGTGATTTTTGGGATTCTGCGCACTTTCACTGTGTCCCAGTGGAAAGTGCGTGCGCACTCTGAGTGCATGTGCTGAGCTAGGCCTGCCCGCCCATAGGAATGCATGGGGAATGTATGTGTCCCTGGTAGTTCCTGATGCGTGGGGTGTACAGGCTTGAGTCTGGTATGTGTGAACTCGTGAGAGTGAATGCTGCGCAACGGTGTATGCAGCATGTATGTGTCTAGTAGAGAAGCGCCATTTCTAGACATGGCTGTACGTGTGCTGTGAGGGTGCTGGCGTGTGATTGGCTGGAGCTGGCTGGCATGCCAGGCTCCAGGAAGTCTGGATGGGTCTGCCCGGTGGTGAGTGGGAGATCTGCATGAGTAATGTGTGGGAGGAGTGTACCTGTGTCCTGGATGGGCTGGGTTTTCCCCACACAATGCTGGCTCCGCCCCCCTGTGGTGTGTCTAATGACCCAAGCCCTGCCAGTGAATAGAGAGGGTGGTTGAGGTAAACAGAGTACTCAAGAACCAGCTGCGACTGGTTCCGCCCCCACTCTGCACCCTTGAACAAAGGAATGCACTGTATAAAAATGGGGCTGTGTCCCCACTGAAATTGTTCTTGTTCTTGTTCCAGGATCCTGAGGGGGGCTGCTGCTGCTGTCGCTAGGCCAGAGGACCGCCACTTGGGGTGTCTCCCTGCCTGGAGACCCAGTGTGCTGGCTCTGGGCCCAGCCTTGCCCCCTGCCCCCCCTGAAGGGACTTTGCTGGATCTTTTTATTACTTCTAGCGCTGGGGAGCGCTTTCTGATTTCCCTAGCGCCTGGAAGCGCTTCGTTTTCCTTCTAGCGCCTAACAGCGCTTTATTCGGGCTGTAGCGCTTGGGAGCGCTTTGCCTGCTACAGCCGGTGCCCACCCGGCGTGTGCCCGCTTGATTGGCCGATTCTGGAAGTCCTCTGGCGAGTGCCCACCTCGACAGGGACCTGGCCGCCATGGCGAGAGCCCACCTCGCCTAATATTTAATTCCTGGAGGGAGCCCACCCCTCGTTTGCCTGCTCGAGAATCGCCGCCGCCCGGCCCGCGACCAGGAAGTCAGGCAGGCCGGGGGCGGTACTGCGGGACACCTCTGACGTCATTCCCGGGCCGCGCTCTGATTGGCTGCTGGCCCGGGACCTGACGTGTAACCAGGAAGAGAGAGCGGCGCCTGCTTTCTCGGGGCTCCCGGGACCGAGGGGGAGCCCCGCCTGCTGCCGTGAAGAGGAGACCGGTAACTGAATCCAGGCCCAGGCGAGAGCCTACCCCGCGCTGGGCCACACCAGAAAGAAGACCGGCGGCAAGAGAACCGGTGAGTGCAGCTCCAAAGGGGACAGGGGGGCCGTCGGGGCACATTGCCGGTGCCCACGCCCCCACCTCCGGTGTGTAGAGCCTGTTGAGGCTCAGGGGGCATATCTTGGTATCCGAGCCCCCGAGCGGGGCTCCTACGTTGCCGGCATTTCCTGGGGGCACTTAACTGTTTTCAGAGTCCCCCGTGAGGGACTCCAATGATCCAGGGGCATTTGTGAGATTGCGAGTTCCCAGGAGGGGGACTCCAACGTCGGGCCATATTTGTAGTTAGGAGCCCCGAAGCTCCAGGGTCCCATGGTTATTTTCAGAGCCTAGAGAGGCTCCAGAGACGGCCGCATTTGGTGTTTGAGCCTGAAAGGCTCTAGGGGGCACAAGTGATTTGGCCAGAGCCTGCTGCGAGGCTCCAGCGTGTGGCCCCATCCTCACACAGCTGCCCAGCACTTTGTGGGCAGCTGCCACGTTTAGGCCCCCCCTAACTTTGGACACAGGGCGTCCTAGCCCTAGAGAGGCCAGTTGGCCTAGGGACAGTCACAGGTGGTGACTAATGTGATTTTGCGCAATTGTCCTTTACACCTCTGAATGAATGTTATGCATTGCATCATGTGTTTTCCTCTTACACCCCTACAGGTATTGTGATATGTAGGTGGTTGTTTTCTCCCTAGTGCAGGTGGTGCTAGTGAGGTCCTGTTACCAGTAGTTACTGGTTGTGTGCTATTTTGTGCTAAAGTAAATTTATATTCTATGTACTAAGTGCTATTTCTGAAAGTGCTACTTCTGATTCCTGACAGTGGTCCAGGTGGCCCTGTCTTGTAAATATCCCCTTGTAAATTCTGCCCGTGCCTCTGGCACATTGTAAAGTGTGTGTTTTATCTAATGTGTTTTGGTGTAATACAAAGGCTATTTTTATATAACCTTGTGTGGAGTTTCCTTTGTGGTGGGCCTTTGGTTGTTGTTGCTGGGGTGCGTGCGCAAATACTTAGCCTACATCGCCTCCAAGTTTAGCCTTGCTGCTCGCGCCACGTTACCTAGAGGGTGAGTAGGGGTTATCTTGGCGTGTAACTCCCTTGCCCTGACTTGGGAGTGGTGGTCTCTGACTGACTTTGGCGAAAGCCCTGGCCGGCCGGGGATCCCATTTCCAACAGTGGCTCTGTTGCCCTCTGCCCCTGTCATGGTGGCTCTGTTGCCCTCTGCCCCTGTCATGGTGGCTCTGTTGCCCCTGTGCCCCTGTCATGGTGGCTCTGTTGCCCTCTGCCCCTGTCATGGTAGCTCTGTTGCCCTCTGCCCCTGTCATGGTGGCTCTGTTGCCCCCCTGCCCCTGTCATGGTGTCTCTGTTGCCCCTCTGCCCCTGTCATGGTGGCTCTGTTGCCCCTCTGCCCCGTCATGGTGGCTCTGTTGCCCCTCTGCCCCTGTCATGGTGGCTCTGTTGCCCCTCTGCCCCTGTCATGGTGGCTCTGTTGCCCCTCTGCCCCTGTCATGGTGGCTCTGTTGCCCTCTGCCCCTGTCATGGTGGCTCTGTTGCCCTCTGCCCCTGTCATGGTGTCTCTGTTGCCCCTGTTCCCCTGTCATGGTGGCTCTGTTGCCCTCTGCCCCTGTCATGGTAGCTCTGTTGCCCTCTGCCCCTGTCATGGTGGCTCTGTTGCCCCCCTGCCCCTGTCATGGTGTCTCTGTTGCCCCTCTGCCCCTGTCATGGTGGCTCTGTTGCCCTCTGCCCCTGTCATGGTGTCTCTGTTGCCCCTGTGCCCCTGTCATGGTGGCTCTGTTGCCCTCTGCCCCTGTCATGTTGGCTCTGTTGCCCTCTGCCCCTGTCATGGTGTCTCTGTTGCCCCTGTGCCCCTGTCATGGTGGCTCTGTTGCCCTCTGCCCCTGTCATGGTAGCTCTGTTGCCCTCTGCCCCTGTCATGGTGGCTCTGTTGCCCCCCTGCCCCTGTCATGGTGTCTGACAGAGTTTTTCTTTCTTTCAGACCTCTGCTCTGAATGTGACGCTGGTCACGGGTTCGAGGCTGAGTGAGAAACCGATCATCGTCATCAATGCGATCGGATTTATTACATTCAGCGACTTCCCTCAGGACCTGGAACCTGAGATCTATGTAAGTACACCTGAGACCCTGAGACCTGAGCACCTGAGACCTGCGCCCCTGAGACCTGCGCCCCTGAGACCTGCGCCCCTGAGACCTGTGCCCCTGAGACCTGGCCCCCTGAGACCTGTGCCCCTGAGACCTGCGCCCCTGAGATCTGTGCCCCTGAGACCTGCGCCCCCTGAGACCTGAACCCCTGAGACTCTGAGACCTGAGCTCAAAAAAGTTTTGAGCTCCCCTCTGGAGATATAGGACAATGTTCCCAGTGGTTACACATATGTACATTTCTAGGCTTTGCAGATTTGTGCAAGAAATGATGACCGTAATGGTTATAACAATACATCCGTTCCTAGTCCGATGAACCCTTTAAATATTCATGATTTGTGAATACTGCAGACATCTCTCGATCAGACATCATGTTATTAACAGCCTCGAAGTCCCAATCATCAGAGAAGGTACTGGAGGTAATAAAGTCACTTAATGAAACCTTGAATTGGTGTGGAATCTTCAACAGCTCCGAGGGGCCAAAAATGTCATATTCTGCTCAGTCCCAAGCTATACCCAGGTATAGGAACGGCTGTGATGTTCACTCTTGACAAGTCTCTTTGTTCACGATGGGATGATTTGTGTGGCTTCAGAAGTAAGTTCACTTGTGTACTTGCTGCGTCCATTTTTACATATCTTCCATTCATCAGCATACCCAGAGTTAGTACCAGAGCTAACCAAAGTAGAAGAAAAAATATTCCCAACAAAATCCAAAATTCAATCCCTGGTGAAACCAGATAAGTTTTTTCCAGGTGATGAAAAAAGTCTATTACTTGTCTTTTGAAAGTTCTTTTTGCTGGCGTCGTTTCTGGTTCGCTGGGATCCTCAGAAAACGTATCAAGTTAATGAAATAGCCAGAGGCAGTTCTGTCAATGGTTGGAATTGCATGCGGATTTGTTGAAATAGCTGGAACCCCTTGGTCACTTGTTACTTCATTGTAGACAAGTGCCTCAGGACGAAATATTATTTGGGTCTCAAGAGGTACAAGTTCCATAGCTTTGCTGCTTAGCCCTTCTTTTCTGACTGCAGATTCCTCAATGGTGATGAGTCTCTCAGTTTGAACCTCTTGGATTGTAGCTAGAGGAGTGTGTCTGCTATATTGTCGGAGTCCACTTGGCCTACTGCTTAGTATCGGCCACATAGTGTGGTTTGATCAGGTCGATGGACACAAACCTGTTCTCCTTTTTACCAGCAAGGGGCGGCAGTAAAACTGTTCTTGATCCGTGGATTGCTAGGACAAGTACTGGTTGTCTGTAAGAAGGCCCAAATTCCTTCTTGTCCGCGATCTTTTCTCTGACTAGATCACCAAGCTTTGGGATCCAGACAGGCCTTGCTGGGACGGCTGGTTTTCCCCAGTGGTGGTTGGCTTCAGGAACACATTGCTTTGTTTTGTTCTTAGTTCATTTAAGTCCTGTAAAACAGCCAAACAATCTTTGGTATCAAATGTCTTAGTTTCCACCACTGATGTGTGACTATGAAGGTACGAAACCATCATTCTTGTCCCAAATAGGACCTCATATGGAGTGACACACCCTAGAGAACTTCTTGGCAAGTTGTTAAGACTACGTTGGTCACTTATTAGATGTTTGACCCACCCATCACCCGAACCTAATACCCTAGCTGTTATTGACTGCTTTATGTCTCGGTTTTTTCTTTCCACAACAGAATTTCCCTCAGGAGGAAATGGACTAGAGTAATGCAATGCAAAGCCCAAACTGGCCATGGCTTCTTTGTAAGCTCGAGAGCTAAACGTCGGACCCCACTTTTAAATGTTGCTAAAGACACCATAATGGCTTCTTTTAAAAGATGTCTTGGCAAAATATGGCATTAACATAATAAATATACTTTGTGTCATGGTATAAACACTGTCTGAAACTTAATTTACTATAGTAACAGTAAATTACTGCAAAAGCGCAGTTGGAACTACATGTCCCAGCATGCTTCGCATCACGTGACTGTTCTCTGATCACGTGATGCAGTTTGGCGAAATACGAGGATACAAACATCTCTCTTGCATGATCGCCGGTGCCCCCCCAGACAGTACAGACGACTGCCCGGAGACACCGACGGAGAGGTAAGCGGCTGTCTCGCACTCGCTTGCCAGCGCACACCCAGCTAGCCTGATAACAACACGCGTAAGAAAAGCAGCGTCAGCCCTTAACAGCAAACTTGCTTTCTGTGCTGCCACTATACTTGAACTTTTCCATCTAAGTTTGCCTACAGGTTTCGAATAAGATCAGCAGAATATACCTGCGGTATAATTCGTTTTTAGCCATTAGTTCGACCGCCGGGGTATAGTACTGGCGGGGTACCTACATAAATCAGCGTAAATGTTAATGGAGTATCCAAAAGCCATCTTTAACCTCCATGTAAACCTTTCTTTTAACTCTATGTAAAACCAGTTCTAAAAGTGATTTAATAATTAATTTTAGAGCGGTGCTCCTCAAACCTGAGCTGCAGCCAGGTGGGGTGAAGCCTCTCAACCATCATTTATGGGTGAGTGCACTTTGGAACGTTTTGTCCGAGTAGCTGTGAATGTGTCTCCATCACACTGTGGTGTTTCATTGTAAAAAAAACACGAGAATATGATTCATTCATGTTTTTTGTTTTTGTCTGTTTGTCTTTCTGTCTGGATCCAATATCGTGTGATACAACGTGATAACAGTATACGGTTGAGTACACACCTGGGACTTTCAGGTGATATTTTTTCATTATTTATTTTAAGCAGTAGTGTTGTCTATCAAGGTCCTGACGAATGCATTGGAAACTTGGTTCTATTTAATGCAGAAACATGTTGACCACCATCAAGTACGGTTATTATTTCAAACCCGCACTTGCACTTGCTTTTTAACCTTAGGGATTGGGAGATACTAATAAATTTTGTTTTTTCTACCCGATTCACCTAATTTTACGATAATCTTTCACTTTTCACTACCATCACCATACACTGCTTTATTCAGGAGCCTCTTTAATTTTTGTACAATATATACCTCCCACTTGTCACATTTATCGGTTACGGTAACATTAGACCAGCCGTTTTTGTCTCCTGGGTAAGGAGAACCCAAATGATGAGAAAGAGGGCGGTACAGTGTGGCTTCTGATGGGAACTATTTTCTCCATATGCTCTTGAGCCTTGAATTGGCCTGCATTCTTTAACATGCACAATGTACTCACGGGTGTTATTTGTGTAGTATCGGTGTTGTGATCCATGCTGTTTGACTTATGTTTTTGACCCCCAGGTATTTCTTGTTGTGATAGTAATATGTTTTGGGGCATGTACTTGGTTGGTCGATAAACCTGCCCTCGGACCCTCCTCCAGGTGATTGTTGTGTATGTGAATAGTACAGCTAAGGCTGTGGGTCCTTTTAATACTGGTCGACCAAATTGGTCTTCTAGCAAAACTGCGTTTACTGCGAGGTGTTCTCCATATATATATTTTTCATCACAGTGGGTGCCCTGTCCTCTACTCGTTCTCTAACGATCGGCTCCCTGACATGGCTACCAATTGGGGATTAGCATTTGAGAGTGCGGAGGTACAAAGTATTCTGGATGAAAACCCTAGTCTTCTAGATAGTATTCCCGTCCAAGTAATAAACAACGATGAGGGTTGGGCAAAAGTTTTAGTCCTTAAAAAATCCTACTCCAGGACATCTGTCCATGGAATAGTCATGGCACAATATCTTCGAGACAACTGTGCACCCTCGGGCCTCATTGTTAATAATGCACCACGTCTATTTCTTGATGATAAAGACTTCCTGAGAGACTGGTCAATGATTGCCTGGAGGTGCACAAGGGACTGGCTAGTCCTGATCATTAAAACCGCAAAAAGAGTAGCGGACAAAATACTAATTGAGATTCAGGTACTTGAGGGCCAGATAAAAACAACACTAAAAAGTGGATTGTTTAAAAAGGGACAGGATGACAGTGACAAGAATAACAAAGATTTTAAGGAAGCTATTCTTTTCACAAAATTAGAAAAGTTTAAAAAAGACCTAGCGAAATTTTCTATGGAAAGAGTATATCCATACACGAGCGACACATACACAGCACCAACATTTAATCGAGGTGGAAAGAAGGGTGGCTCGACATATGGTACATCAAGCTCGGATGGAGCATCCAGCGATTCAGACACCTCACAAAATGGGTCTACTGGCCAAACGTCCAGGGGCCGAGGTAACAGAAGAAACTGGAGGAGTGGACATCAACCACAGAACTTTAACAATTTTCAACCGTGGTGGCCGGCAAATCCCTGGATGTATGGACCCCAAGGTCCGCCTCAAATGGGTCCTTTTGGTCCTCCTCAAATGCAACAAGGCCCTGGATTTTTTCCTTTTTTAGGGTTTGGCCCGAGACGAGGCAGGGGCAGGAGGCGACAAGGAACAACGCCAGCACAGGTCCACTTTAATACGAACATCCCACCACAATCGGGAATAGATCTCCGCAGCGGGAAGAAAGTCCCGCCAGAAACCGCGGGGACAAGCAACCAGACAGCCTCGTGATGAACCTCAGCTCACATATACTCTCTCCAAATGAAGAGCGACTTTTGAACAAAGGCCTGGGTTTTGTGGCAACTCAGAAAGGGGATCCTTTTGTAGCCCAAATCGAATTGGCAAAGCTCTTCAGAAAAATAAGACTACACTATTTCTTTTCTAGACCAGGAACCACTGGAACTGTCATTGAAGAAAAAGAAAAAAACACTGGATTGAAGAAGCCATCCACATTTAATCCACCTAGTGCTGTACTACCTCCCAAGGTTTTGACATTTGAAACAGCCGTGGAAAACGACATAACACGTCTTTACAAAACAGAAACCAGGCCATTCATGAACCTCGCACGAGATGAACAACTGGCCCTCCGTTCATTATCATCTAACGACAGAATTATCATCAAGCAAGCCGACAAAGGCGGTGCAACAGTGATCCTGGATACTGAGATCTACAGAAACGAATGCCTTCGGCAGCTGAGTGACCGGAAATCATATCTGCCATTAAAAGAAGACCCTACAGAGAGAATACAAACCAAAATAAGAGGTCTGGTTGAGGAAGCAACCGCCGAGGGCTGGATTACACCCCAGGAAGAACAATATCTAACAACTCAATACCCTACGATACCGTATTTCTACAGTCTTCCCAAAGTGCACAAACCTCAGAGGCCGCCACCCGGGAGGCCCATTATTTCCGGTATTGGTTCAGTTCTGGAACCTCTGTCGACCTTTGTCGATTATTTCTTGAACCCAATGGTCAAGGCTATGCCTACGTTCCTACAGGACACGAAAGATGTCCTGAGACTCCTTCCAACAGTACAATTTGATATCGAAAGGGACATCCTTGTATCATTCGACGTTGAGTCCCGTTATACGTCAATTCCGCAAACTGAAACCCTGGAGGTGGTAGGTGCTTTGCTGGAGCAGAGTAACCATCAGTCTATCACTCCAATACGTTTCATTATGCATTTAGCAGAAATTGCGATGAAAGAGAATTACTTTCGCTTTGAGGACATCACTTACCTGCAGGTGTCCGGGACCAGCATGGGCAGCGTTTTTGCGCCGAGCCTGGCGAATCTTTACGTCCATAACTTTGAACAGCAAGTAGTCCTTACACCCGCCAACCCCTATCTACCATCACTACATGTATGGAAACGTTATATTGACGATATCCTGGTGGTGTGGCGGGGAACAGAAGAAGATCTCGTGTCTTTCCACGGATGGCTGAATAGTAAGAACGCCTACCTCAAATTCACCATCGAGTATAGCCGGACATCTTTGGCCTTCCTTGATCTGAGGTTACATGCAACTCCAACTGGAATCGAATCGGAGCTCTATCGCAAGCCGATGGCTTGAAACGCACTTCTGCGATATGATAGTTGCCACCCACGGGCCCTGAGGGACAATCTGCCTTTCGGCCAGTTCCTTAGGGTTCAAAGAAACTGCTCTAGTAAGGAGGCTTCAAGACCCACTCAAAAAATCTGGAAAACCAACTGAATGAGAAAAACTATCCAAAGAAGATTATTCGTCAGTCTAAGAAGAGGGCTTCTAATAATAACAGGGAGTCCCTTTTGGAGATACACCCTCCCAAAGAGAAGACTAATCGCATTGCCTTTGTCAATACATTCAATAGTCGATCAAACCAAGTACAAAGGATCATAAAGAAGCATTGGTCTATCTTGAAAACCGGCGGCGATGACATAGCTTTACCAATCTTTGCCTTTAAAAGAGGACAAAATCTAAAGGACCAGCTAATTCATACACGCCCACGGAACAAGGAACCCAGACAAGTTGGCACCCTGTGGGACCTACCTCCTGTTGTTGGACACCACCCATGTGGGTCGTGTACGGTCTGTCCCCAAACTTGTAAATCCACTGTGGTGGACATAGGGACCAATCGCCCATGGACACAAAACAGATTTACAAACTGCAACAGCAGTAACTTAATCTATCAGATAACATGTCCGTGCCCACTACGATACGTTGGGATGACGACTAGGAAGATAAGGACACGGATACAAGAGCACAAAAGTACAGTGCGTTGCCGAAAGCAAGCCACTCGCCTTACTGCACACTTCCTGGAGAAAGGGCATGGCCCTGATGACTTTTGTTGGACAGTCCTGGAACAACCACATATTCCTGATTTTTGTACTGACATCAGTCGGTTCTTGTTCAAAATAGAACAAAAATGGGTCTACCGATTGAACAGTGATAAGGAGGGTTTGAACGAGCCAATACCTTGGATGTCCCTCTAATTATCGTTATCTGGTCAGAATGTAGTGTGCCTATTGTGTATGTGCCGATAAAGACTCGCAAATCTTTTAGAATAGTTCGAGCGTCAGTCGAGCGCTGAGGCCATATCCAAAGGAACCTATATTTAGTGTTTGTGGGACCGCATTCGTCCATTAGGACGCCTGCATGTATCTAGTCTAATGCTGTCTAACAATGGTGTCTGTACTGGGCTGGCTATGCTATAGTCAGGTATCTGGTGGCGTTCAGTGCTGCGATCTCTATTGCAGTCTATGCAATTAATGACAAATATGTGAATTTGTGCATTCATTCCTGGCCACCAGCACATCTCTTTTACAGTTAATATTGTTTTAGAGATCCCCTGATGTATCAGACCACCTCCCAAATGTGCTTCATAAATCAAAGCTGTTCTATGTTCCCTGTTTTGAATTACTCTATCCCCCACTCCAGGGATTTGAGCAAACGGAACGCTGTTAGCATCAATTATATATGAGTATTTGAGTGAAAACCCTTTAGGTAACATTGCACTGCTACCCTTGCTTGCTGCATTGACAGCCAGCATTATTTTGCTGTCTATTTTCGTTTTTGAACGAGTGATTGCAGGTACGGAAACCGATTGCACAGCCCCTTCACGGCTTCATCAGCCAATGAATTCCCTTCAACGTGAACACCATCACGTTGATGACTCCGCGTGTGTATCTCGTGAGTGTTTTGTAGTCCGTCTCGCAACTGAACCCAAAGCGTTTTATGCTTGATTGTGCCTCCTTTTGCATCTTTGAAACAGTTTTGAAGCCAATTCTGTAAATATTCATTGTAAGATTGAACACAGTAGAAATAATCACACACTATGAGTGTGGGGAATTCGCGATCCGTATTTTCAAGTGCCATTTTGAATGCTTGTAATCAGCTCGCTGAGCTGGACAATCTCTTAGAGATTGCGTTTTTGTGACCATAGCTCTGAATTTGCCATCGCGCATACAACCTTTAACGATCGTGCATGCTGCACTATAAGCCTGCTTACCCTCCGTAGCGGGTTGCACAGATCCATCAGTGTAAATTATACATTCATACTGGTCTAGAGGCAGAATCTCAGTGGGTAGAGGACATTCTTGTTCGTATTGCAGGAATGCTTGTGTTTTCAAATAAGGATAAAAAACGTATACAACATCAGTTGCAGTAAGAGAATTAACCATTGTATCCATCTCAGATGTAAAGCTTCAGCATTTGGAATGCTAGCTTTTGTCACTGCCTCTAAGGCAGGGACAGGAGTTACGATCATAATGCGTTTCCCCTGTGCTAGGGCTTTTTCTTTTACTAGCGGTTTGAACTGCTGTCAGAATTTTTTCTGTAGAAGTGAATTTCATTTCTGCTTGTGTTACAAATGTGATTTGTATGCAATTGGTACTTTTTCACCTTCATTAAAAGTTAAGTAGGTGAATCCGCATTGACCCGGAATGATTTGGATCACTAAGTTGCGTACATTTACGAGTGTTTGTAAACGTTTTGTTGCTAACGTCTGTTCGGATTAAACACAATATTTCTGTGTGTTCTTTTTTCCAATGAGTGAGTTTAAAATCAGGTTCGATTAATTTGTAGAGAGGTTTAACCCTTTCTTCATAGTTTAGAATGTAAGTTCTTCAGAAATTCAGGAAACCTAGAATCAACTGTAAGTTTTTCAGTGTTTTTGGAGGTTGGAGCAGCGCACACTTTTCTGCCAGGCTTTTGCCTTCATTTGCTAATTCATATCCTAGGAAAAGCACGTTGAGATGGGCAATTCTTGATTTCTTAAAATTGAATTTGTACCCTTCAGAGGCGAAGCCCAGTATAATGGTGTTCACTCTGTTCAAGTGCCTGTCCAAGTCATCGTCTGTCAGATAGATGTCATCGACATATGACAATGCCTCATCATCATAAGTTTGTAGTAACTCTGTTACCCTTGCTGAGAATAACCCCGGAATATTCTTGAATCCTTGAGTGAGATGACAGAATTGATGCTGGGTCCCCATTATTGAGAAAGCGGTCAAATACCTACTTTCAAGTGCTATGTTTTGACAAAAGAAACCTTTAGAAATATCTAATGTGGTTTTATAGTATTACGCACAATGTTATTTATTAATGCCGTACTGTGTGAGTTTTGTACAGCAAATGTTGTGCAACAAGAATTTAGATGTCTATAATCCAAAGCTAGACAATATGTATTGTCTGGTTTGTAAACAGGAAACAAAGGATTGTTCATTTGTGAGGTGCATGTTTCAATCACCCCTTGATATTAAAGTTGATCTAAGATCTCCCTGACCTGTTTTTTAGATTTTTGCTTAACTGGATACTGCCGCTGTGCAGTTAGTTGATTTTTTAACTGGATTTTATGGTGAGGAGATGATTTTTATATAATGTTGGAGCTTGGGCAACTGCCCATTTCCTGGAATAAGTATATAAATGCATTGGAATGTGGTTGGAGAAGGCTGGCATAATGATGTCTTCGTCATGTGGGCACTCCCTGACAAATTCCGGTGGCCAGTCTTTTTCTGCTAGAAGAATGTCATAACCCTTTGAAAGTCGCTCCCAAAATGTTCACTTTTCTTGGTATGTCTTCCTCAATCCGGAGTGTTACTTCATATAACCTATGTGGAGAACTAACCCTGGTGTCTGCAGTTTCAACTTCAATGTCCTCATTCAAGTCCACTGTCTCCAGAAGTCCCTTTAGGTTCTGGTGAGCTATTGTTACTTCTGCTGCGCTGTCCAACATTGTCTGAGCCCATTCTTCGTTCTTGTGTTGTGTCATTAAGACTCTCTGCATGTCTAATTTTTAGACCTGCTACCTTCTTTTTCGTGAATTGAGGTTTTGATTTACTTTTCTGAACGTGTTGATCGTCTTTGGATTTCATGCGTTCTTCCTTGTGTTCTGATCGTCCTCTTCTTTCGGATGTCTGTGATGATATCTGAAAGGTACGAGAGGAACGTGTATCAGTATCTTGATACCTGTCAGGTTTTCTCAAATTATCCCTATTCCTGAGGTTGTACCTCCTTTCAGAGGGCTCCTTTTGCGAAGACGTGCCTCAGGAATGAGAACGCTTCTCTTTGGAAGGTTGTTTGCTATTTTTCCACTTCTTTTTAGAAGAGGAAGGAGTAGTTTTACTAAAGACCTTTTCAGGACTTTAAGACAGTTGTGGTTTAACTGTTTTCCCACCCAAACTGTCTCTGCCTAATTCTTCATAAGATTTTTCAATCATTCTGGCTAGTTCTTGTGGTTGCTCAGTTACATCAAATTCTCTCAACTTCTGGCGGATCGCCACTGATGCAACTTCTCCTTCAATATTAGCCAATATTATTGTTGAGACCTGTTTGAACTCGTTCAGTAGTTTCATACCTAAATTCAGATCTGGCTCTGCCCTGTATTCATTTTGAATCTGTTTCAGGACATCAGGTATTACCGCCATAGATGGAACGCCATGTGTTTTTGTGTAGAATGCAGCGAAGACTGTACCCCAAGTGTCTCAGTCCTCCAGGTGTGGTGCGATCCCCATTGGTAGACAGATTGTTAGAATTCTGTGTTTCTCGTGAGGGGTAGTATCAGGAAATACTGCCTCGATCCGAGTAATTTTCGGAGCTATCCAGAATGGAATTTGTTCACGTTCTGTTGGTAATTTACCCATGACTGAGTGTAAAGTCTATGGTGTAATTTTTAGTGTATTCCCCCGGTGAGAGGTTTGTTGTGGAATAACTACTGGAGGTTGGACTGTAAGAGTCCGCATGACATACTGAACCAATTTTCTATAGATTTTAATGAACTCTTTGAGTTGAGCTAGTAACTCTACATCTGACATGTCATTAATGTAAGGATGTGGTGTATAGCCGGCTAAAACCGGCCATGTAGCTCCTGGTCTACCTAGTGGACCGAGCCTGCTAATTTGTTTTCAATGTCTTAGGGCGCCTTTAAACCAGAGCTCATGCTCCTGGTATGTGAGTGGAATTTCGATATCCTTGAAAGGAATGTATTCCTCTGGTGGTTCATCTTCTTTGTAGAAGTGAAACACTTGTGTTACTGGATTTGCTTCTGGGAAGACCATCCATTAATAGAATACCTCTGTCTGGTGATATTCATGTGCCTCTATCACAAAAACTACCCTACCACCTCTTGATGATAGGCCATGTTTTATAAGTTTTAGAGTGATGGCTCTCCTTAAATTTGGAGGGATGATTATAGCATCCTGGTAGGTTTCTTGGAAACCTGTATAGTTTAAAGCTATTCTCGCTTGGTCAGCCGCAACTCCAACGGTTTCCGTGTTATTGCCGTTAGTACTGTATCCTTCAACGTTGAACAAAACAAACAGCTAATACATAGGTTTATTTATCCTACTAAGCTATTGCGGATATTATCCTTTACCCACTCCAGACGTCTATTGCAGTATTACGGGTAAAAGGGGTCTCTGAGAAAAGCACGACTGAGTTACTTCAGTATCTAGCATTAAATGAGTGCCTTACCAAACCGTTGGGCGCCATGTAGTGTAGTTCCTATATCCCTGATAGGCTTTGCGCGTTGGAATAATATACACTATAGTTTTGACATAGGACTGAGGTCACTATCGAGTACATTAAATTTCATTAATTGTGTGTGTGCCAGCTAGCTCAGAGGTCACTAGAAACTTTCTCAAGTAAACAATTGGGATTAGTCTCTGACAACCGCATAAACATGACAACTTTCTTTCCCTTAGATTCGGAACAATATCTTCAGAGTTGTGGAAACGATAGAAACTATTTCACTCAGTCAATCGTTGTTAGACGGGGACCTGGAGGGTCGGCCGAGCACAAGGGGAGAGGCCTCCGGTGAGGGCCGTCTCCAGCGATCGTACAGACGAGTAACTTCCCCCCCACAGATGGACACCACACGAAGATCAGCTTAACACCTTTTATAGGCAATTCTTTGAGTAAGGGGGTACGATACACGGAGATCAGGACACGATGATCCTCTCAATTCTAGTCTCTATTAGGGGAAGGGGGT
Source organism: Lissotriton helveticus (assembly GCF_964261635.1). Classification (NCBI taxonomy): domain Eukaryota; kingdom Metazoa; phylum Chordata; class Amphibia; order Caudata; family Salamandridae; genus Lissotriton; species Lissotriton helveticus. The sequence continues at coordinate 12,083,327 of NC_136066.1, read as the reverse complement.
AGCGGGACAGTCTTGGTACCTACAGGTACTGAGGTGAAACGGTGGTAGCTCACAATCCTCGAGCTCGGCGTTCGGACGGGTCAGACCGCGGCAGCGCCAGCAGGTCCCGAAGAGGTCGTAGGTGGCAACGGGCCGCTGCAGCGCCAGCAGGTCCCGAAGAGGTCGTAGGTGGCAACGGGCCGCGGCAGCGCCAGCAGGTCCCAACGAGCATGACGGTTACAATGGGCCGCGGCAGCGCCAGCAGGTCCCACGAGGATGAACGGTGCAGAAGGCCGCGGCAGCGCCAGCAGGCAGGACAATAGTTCACAAGGCAGGGCTGCGGCAGCGCCAGCAGTCCGTCAAGGATGAGTTCTTCTCGGTGTCTCTCGACTCCAGGATATAACTGCTCTCCTGCTCTGGGGCTGCCTCAGTTATAGGTCTGGCGCCCTTTGATGTCCGGACCCTCGCACTGGGAGGTCGGGAGGTCCGGGATGAGGGAGTCCAGACACCCAGCAGGGGGGTGGAGCCAGCACCCGGGGAGGCTGGGGGCGATCGGCACCTGGCAGGGGAGAGCCATCGACACTTCTTTCTCCCATTAACCTGCCAAGTGGTCCGTTCACCTCCTGGATGGATGGTGGTGCCGGGATGTCGGGGCCCGGCCAGGCCCAGGGTTGGGGTCGAGCCGAGGCCACGCGGCCGCGTGTTGCAGTGTCCAAGATGGCGGCTGGGCCGGGCAATGGGGTTGACGGGGGCCTGGGCCCGTGGCACAGAGATATCCGGGAGCATGCGTCCCGGAGGGGGACGGGTTGCGGGTTGTTTCTGCGGGTAGCACCCGGAGAGCCGATGTCTGGGCCCTGTCATGCGGGGAGGGAGCGAGCCCTTCGTGGGGCCTGTCCAACATGCGTCCCCCCCAGCTGAAGGCGGGGAGAGTCACCCATCCTCTTGGGGACTCTCCTCGTCGAGGCGGAAAAAGCGGGACAGGCCGTCCGCGTTGGCGTGGTCTTGGCCAGGGCGATGCTCCACAGTGAAGTCCATCCCCTGCAGGGAGATGGACCATCGCAATAGTTTGGGGTTCTCTCCCCGCATTTGCATTAGCCATTGCAGGGGCCGATGATCTGTTTGTACCCGGAAGTGGGTTCCGAAGAGGTAAGGCCGGAGCTTCTTGAGGGCCCATACTACTGCGAAGGCCTCTCGCTCAATGGTGCTCCAGCGCTGTTCTCGGGGCAGGAGGCGTCTGCTGAGGAAGGCCACTGGTTGGTCGACTCCCTCGGGGTTCAGTTGGGAGAGGACGGCCCCGATGCCCTGGTCTGAGGCATCCGTCTGGACGATGAACTCACGGCTGTAGTCGGGGGCCTGGAGCACAGGAGCGGTGCACATGGCGGCTTTCAGCCTCTCGAAGGCCGCTTGACAGTCTGGAGTCCAGTTGACGGTTTTTGGGTTGGTCTTGGATGTGAGTTCCGTGAGGGGCCGAACAATGCTGCCATAGTCCTTCACGAACCGCCGATAGTATCCGGTGAGCCCCAAGAAGGCTCGGACCTCGGTTTGAGTTACGGGGGGCCGCCAGGACTGGATGGCCGCGATCTTGAGCTGGAGGGGGGCCACCAGACCTCTCCCCACTTGGTGTCCGAGGTAGGTCACGGACCCCTGGCCTATTTGGCACTTGCTGGCCTTGATTGTGAGGCCGGCCTGTTGGAGGGCTTGCAGGACCCCTCGGAGGTGGCGGAGGTGGTCTGACCAGTGGCGGCTATACACCGCGATGTCGTCCAGGTAGGCGGCGCTGAACTCCTCGAGGCCCGCCAATACCTGGTTCACAAGTCGCTGAAACGTGGCTGGAGCGTTTTTCATGCCGAAGGGCATCACTCTGAAATGGTAGTGTCCATCCGGGGTGGAGAAAGCGGATCGTTCTTGTGCCCTGGGGGTGAGGCCGATCTGCCAGTAGCCCGCCGTCAGGTCGAAGATGCTTAGGTAGCGGGCCGCCCCCATGCGGTCAACTAACTCGTCGGCTCGGAGGATGGGGTGAGCGTCGGTTCGGGTGACAGCGTTCAGACCCCGATAGTCGACGCAGAACCGGAGTTCGGGTGTGGTGCCCGGGGCCGCCGCTTTGGGGACCAGTACAACCGGGCTGGCCCAGGGGCTGTCCGAGGGTTCGATGACTCCGAGGGCGAGCATCTTGGAGACTTCTTCTTGGATGCAGGTGCGTACCCGATCTGGTACTCGGTACGGCCGGTGTCGGATAGGAGGACTGTCGCCGGTGTCCACGTCGTGCAGGCACCAGGGGGTGACCCCGGGTGTGAGGGAGAATAGGCGTGCAAATTGCAGCAGGAGGGCCCGACAGTCTTGGCGCTGCTCCGGGGTCAGGGCCTCGGAGAGTTGGACCCCGTCCACTGAACCATCTTTTTCCCCGGTCCCCAGCAGGTCAGGGAGGGGCTCAGAGTCCTCTTCAGCTCCACTGTCTGTGGCCATCAGCAGGCTGAGCTCCGAGCGCACGAAGTGGGGTTTGAGTCTGTTGGCGTGGAGGACCCGGAGGGGGTTCCGAGGGGATTCCATGTCGATGAGGTAGGTGACGGGGCTCTTACGCTCGATCACCTTGAAGGGCCCCGTCCACTTGTCCTGTAAGGCACAGGGTTCGATGGGGGACATCACCCACACCTGCTGTACTTCCTGGTGTTGGCTGGTAGGGGAGCCCGCGGGATCAGGTCTCTCCCCCCTAGGCAGGCCAGGGTCATGGCGGCAGGTTCCCACTCGGGCTGCTCCTGCTCGTAATCTTCAGGCTCCTCGGAGACTTGCTCTTCTCCTAGGGCGGCGGCAGCCACCTGGCGGGGCCCGGGGGTCTGGTTCTTTGGGCAGGTCGGGTCACTGGCATAGTGGCCGACTCGCTGGCATCGATGACACGTAATGTTGGCTCGGAACCCCGGGCGCATCGGGGGGTTGCCCCGGCCGGCCGGGGGCGGGGTGTAGTTCGCGGGAGCGGCCGGGACGGCGTCTCTGCCCCGGCCCGGGCCTCCTCCTCCTCCTCGGGGACGATGATGACCTTGGTTGGGTCTGTTCTGCTCATTGGGCCCACTTCGGGCCACTCGGGTGCTCTCCCATCGGTCAGCCTCGGCGGCGAGCTGCCGTGGGTCAGTCAATTTACTGTCGAGGAGGTGCTGCCTGAGCTCGACGAAGCAGTTGTTGGAGAGGTGCTCCCACACAATGAGGTTGAAGAGCTGTTCGTAGGTGGTTACGTTGCTACCCTTGATCCATCCCTCGAAAGCTCGGCTGAAATAGTTCACATATTCTATCCAGGTTGTACCCGGGATGCGGGTGCAGTTGCGGAACCTCTGGCGGTACATCTCGGACGTTAGCCCATATCGACTGAGGAGGGCGGCCTTCATGTGGTCATAGGACGTCATTTGATGGTCCGGAAGCTGCAGCAGGGCATCACGGCCTTCATTGACGAATCTCCCCCATATCCCGGCCCCCCAGTCACTTCGAGCGATCCGGTGGGCAGTCATGGCGATCTCGTAGGCCTTGAACCACTGCTGTATGTCGTCGTTCCGGACATATTGCCGGACCACATCTTTGGGGATGTGGACCTTCTGTTCGGTAGTACCTGGGGGGCGCGGTTGCTCGGGCACCCCTAGGTCTTTGTTCTGTTTGCGCATCTCTATCTCCGCTAGCTTGCACTCGTGTTCGTATGTCAGTCTTTTTTCTTCGAGTTCTCTCTGTCTCTGCTTCTCCTCTCGCTCTTCTTGGAGCCGTAAGTGTTCTAAGTTCATCTTTTGTTCTGCCAGTTTCAATTCCCCGTCTAATTTGAGCCGTACCAGCTCTAACTCGTGAAGTCTATTTTTCTCTCGTTCTCGGATCTCTTCCCGGGAGAGATCCGTTCTCCTTTCTTCTGTCAGGGTGGTGTTTGTTTCCGGGGCTTCGAGGTCCCGGGGTCCGGCGGTATTTGTCTCTGCCCAGGATTCTAGGGCGTGTTTGAAGTCCTCTTTCGTGCTCAGACCGGTGGTAGCAATGCCTAGTTCTATGCAAAATTGTTTTAGCTCTCGGTGGTTGTACTCTTCCAGTTTTTCCATCTGGAATTTCTCTGCAGATCCGCTCTCTCTGGTCGTCATCGTGGATTAGTCGTAGGGTGAGTTACTCTCTGTACGGTACGCGTTGGTTCGGATCGCGCCGCTGGCCACCAATGTTAGACGGGGACCTGGAGGGTCGGCCGACTACAAGGGGAGAGGCCTCCGGTGAGGGCCGTCTCCAGCGATCGTACAGACGAGTAACTTCCCCCCCACAGATGGACACCACACGAAGATCAGCTTAACACCTTTTATAGGCAATTCTTTGAGTAAGGGGGTACGATACACGGAGATCAGGACACGATGATCCTCTCAATTCTAGTCTCTATTAGGGGAAGGGGGTAGCGGGACAGTCTTAGTACCTACAGGTACTGAGGTGAAACGGTGGTAGCTCACAATCCTCGAGCTCGGCGTTCGGACGGGTCAGACCGCGGCAGCGCCAGCAGGTCCCGAAGAGGTCGTAGGTGGCAACGGGCCACGGCAGCGCCAGCAGGTCCCGAAGAGGTCGTAGGTGGCAACGGGCCGCGGCAGCGCCAGCAGGTCCCAACGAGGATGACGGTTACAACGGGCCGCGGCAGCGCCAGCAGGTCCCACGAGGATGAAGGTTGCAGAAGGCCACGGCAGCGCCAGCAGGCAGGACAATAGTTCACAAGGCAGGGCTGCGGCAGCGCCAGCAGTCCGTCAAGGATGAGTTCTTCTCGGTGTCTCTCGACTCCAGGATACAACTGCTCTCCTGCTCTGGGGCTGCCTCAGTTATAGGTCTGGCGCCCTTTGATGTCCGGACCCTCGCACTGGGAGGTCGGGAGGTCCGGGATGAGGGAGTCCAGACACCCAGCAGGGGGGTGGAGCCAGCACCCGGGGAGGCTGGGGGCGATCGGCACCTGGCGGGGGAGAGCCATCGACACTTCTTTCTCCCATTAACCTGCCAAGTGGTCCGTTCACCTCCTGGATGGATGGTGGTGCCGGGATGTCGGGGCCCGGCCAGGCCCAGGGTTGGGGTCGAGCCGAGGCCACGCGGCCGCGTGATGCAGTGTCCAAGATGGCGGCTGGGCCGGGCAATGGGGTTGACGGGGGCCTGGGCCCGTGGCACAGAGATATGCGGGAGCATGCGTCCCGGAGGGGGACGGGTTGCGGGTTGTTTCTGCGGGTAGCACCCGGAGAGCCGATGTCTGGGCCCTGTCATGCGGGGAGGGAGCGAGCCCTTCGTGGGGCCTGTCCAACAATCGTGAATGCTTCGTTTCTACAGAGTTGCATAGAAATAGATGGACGGGCGTTTCAATAAAAAGGGTCCTCGGCGAGGAGGATGACAGCGTCTGGTCAGTGCGTCTGTTGGGGAGTTGACTTCCTACGGGACTTGCTGTGGCGAGCCACGTCCGAACCGAACCATGCCTTGCCATAGCAAGTGAAGGTATATTTATACTTTGAAGGTGCTTAGGAATGCCAGTATTAGCGTAAAAGTCGGACATAAGAACGTCATGAATGAACCCCTAAGGAATAGATGTTCATGCATAATAAATGAGTTCTTGGAGAAATCAATATCCAGGCAATCCAATTTTCCTAGAAATCGTTGTGACGTAGATGAACGGATGTAAGTAGCCATGCCTGTATTTGGTTAGCATGGACTATGCCTAAATAAGGACTGGTTTTCTATGCCTATATTAGGGCAATGTGAATTGTACCTATATAAGGACATGAATCGGAAAATTCATATGGAATCTAAATCGATACACAACACCACCAGGACTGCCCGCGCTGTCCACCAGGACTGCCTCGCGCTTACCACCAGGACCGCCCGCACTGTTCACCACCACTGCCCGCGCTGTCCACCACCACTGCCCATGCTGTCCACCACCACCTCCCGCGCCGTCCACCACCACTGCCTGCGCTTCTCACCAGGACCGCCCGTGCTGCCCACCAAGACCACCCCGCGCTCTCCGCCAGGACTGCCCTGCACTCTCCGCCAGGACTGCGCTGTCCTGCCCACCAGGACCGCCTGCGCTCTCCGCCAGGACCACATGCGGTGTCCACCAGGACTGCCCCGTACTGTCCACCAGGACCGTCCCGCGTTGTCCGCCAGGACCGCCCCACGCTGCTCTTCAAAGGACACTACATCACACTACATTAACACTCCACACCCGGCCACCGCTGCTCTCACCCCGAGTTTATGAATGCCTTTGACCCTATACAGCGCTTCGCAGGCCTTGCGTAGGCGCGCTGTACATACACACATCATCTGCCTGCCTGAGTGTTGTGTCGTGTGTGGGTAACACCTCAGAATATATGTGATATGGGCACATCAGGGGCCCCTCACCTCACTCTACAGGGTGCAGTATCAGGCCTCTGGCTCTGGCTGCTGCCTGCGTCAGTCCCCAGCTGACCAGCTGACCCCTTCAAGCCGCTTCACGCCCCCTCATGCCCCCTCACGCCCCTTCACGCCCCCTCAAGCATCCTCCACCCCCATCACACCCACTCTCATCCTTCACGCCCCTTCACACCCCTTCACGCCCCTTCACACCCCTTCACGCCCCCTCACGCACCCTCACACACCCTCACGCACCCTCACGCCTGCTTCTTTTTTCTTCCTGCAGCTCCAGCAGAGCTCCTTCGCAATGACCTCCACCCTGCAGCTGCTGCCGGTGCAGTCCGCGGAGCTGGCCTCAGACAGCCAGGAGCTGCTCCTCTGGGCCCGGGGCCACTTCGGAGCCGTCACTTCCTTCGCGGAGCTCCACAGCCCCAGTGCCATCCGCCTCACAGTGGGCTCAGGTGGGTGTCTCAGCTCGGGGTCGTGGAGGTGCCATGGGGTGCTCCCCAGGTGTGGCCTCGCTCTGTGGGGTGCTGTCAGCCCTCCATGGGTGGGGTCCTGTCTGTGGGGTGCTGTCGGCCCCCCCGGGTGGGGCCCTGTCTGTGGGGTCCTGTCTGTGGGGTGCTGTCGGTGCTCCCTGGGTGGGGTCCTGTCTGTGGGGTGCTGTTGGTGCTCCCTGGGTGGGGCCCTGTCTGTGGGGTGCTGTCGGTGCATACCGGGTGGATTCCTGTCTGTGGGGTGCTGTTGATGCTCCCCGGGTGGGGCCCTGTCTGTGGGGTGCTATGGGGGCTTCCTGGGTGGGGTCCTCTCTGTTGGGTGCTGCCGGCCCTCCCTTGGTGGGGTCCTGTCTGTGGGGTGCTGTTGGTGCTCCCTGGGTGGGGTCCTGTCTGTGGGGTGCTGTCGGTGGGGTCCTGTCTGTGGGGTGCTGTCGGTGGGGTCCTGTCTGTGGGGTGCTGTCGATGGGGTCCTGTCTGTGGGGTGCTGTGGATGCTCCCCGGGTGGAGTTCTGTCTGTGGGGTGCTGTCGGTGCTCCCCGGGTGGGGTCCTGTCTGTGGGGTGCTGTCGGTGCTCCCTGGGTGGGGTCCTGTCTGTGGGGTGCTGTCGGTGCTCCCTGGGTGGGGTCCTGTCTGTGGGGTGCTGTCGGTGGGGTCCTGTCTGTGGGGTGCTGTCAGTGGGGTTCTGTCTGTGGGGTGCTGTGGATGCTCCCCGGGTGGGGTTCTGTCTGTGGGGTGCTGTCGGTGCTCCCCGGGTGGGGTCCTGTCTGTGGGGTGCTGTTGGTGCTCCCTGGGTGGGGTCCTGTCTGTGGGGTGCTGTCGGTGCTCCCTGGGTGGGGTCCTGTCTGTGGGGTGCTGTCGGTGCTCCCTGGGTGGGGTCCTGTCTGTGGGGTGCTGTGGGTGCTCCCCGGGTGGGGTCCTGTCTGTGGGGTGCTGGCGGCCCTCCCTGGGTGGGGCCCTGTCTGTGGGGTGCTGTTGGTGCTCCCAGGGTGGGGTCCTGTCTGTGGGGTGCTGTCTGTGGGGTGCTGTCGGTGCTCCCTGGGTGGGGTCCTGTCTGTGGGGGGCTGTCGGTGCTCCCTGGGTGGGGTCCTGTCTGTGGGGTGCTGTCGGCCCTCCCTGGGTGGGGCCCTGTCTGTGGGGTGCTGTTGGTGCTCCCTGGGTGGGGTCCTGTCTGTGGGGTGCTGTTGGTGCTCCCTGGATGGGGTCCTGTCTGTGGGGTGCTGTCGGTGGGGTCCTGTCTGTGGGGTGCTGTGGATGCTCCCCGGGTGGAGTTCTGTCTGTGGGGTGCTGTCGGTGCTCCCCGGGTGGGGTCCTGTCTGTGGGGTGCTGTCGGTGCTCCCTGGGTGGGGTCCTGTCTGTGGGGTGCTGTCGGTGCTCCCTGGGTGGGGTCCTGTCTGTGGGGTGCTGTCGGTGGGGTCCTGTCTGTGGGGTGCTGTCAGTGGGGTTCTGTCTGTGGGGTGCTGTGGATGCTCCCCGGGTGGGGTTCTGTCTGTGGGGTGCTGTCGGTGCTCCCCGGGTGGGGTCCTGTCTGTGCTCCCTGGGTGGGGTCCTGTCTGTGGGGTGCTGTCGGTGCTCCCTGGGTGGGGTCCTGTCTGTGGGGTGCTGTCGGTGCTCCCTGGGTGGGGTCCTGTCTGTGGGGTGCTGTGGGTGCTCCCCGGGTGGGGTCCTGTCTGTGGGGTGCTGGCGGCCCTCCCTGGGTGGGGCCCTGTCTGTGGGGTGCTGTTGGTGCTCCCTGGGTGGGGTCCTGTCTGTAGGGTGCTGTCGGTGCTCCCTGGGTGGGGTCCTGTCTGTGGGGGGCTGTCGGTGCTCCCTGGGTGGGGTCCTGTCTGTGGGGTGCTGTCGGCCCTCCCTGGGTGGGGCCCTGTCTGTGGGGTGCTGTTGGTGCTCCCTGGGTGGGGTCCTGTCTGTGGGGTGCTGTTGGTGCTCCCTGGGTGGGGTCCTGTCTGTGGGGTGCTGTTGGTGCTCCCCGGGTGGGGTCCTGTCTGTGGGGTGCTGTCGGTGCTCCCCGGGTGGGGTCCTGTCTGTGGGGTCCTGTCTGTGGGGTGCTGTCTGTGGGGTGCTGTCAGCGCTCCCTGGGTGGGGTCCTGTCTGTGGAGTGCTGTTGGTGCTCCCTGGGTGGGGTCCTGTCTGTGGGGTGCTGTCGGCCCCCCCGGGTGGGGTCCTGTCTGTGGGGTGCTGTCTCTGGGGTGCTGTGGGTGCTCCCCAGGTGGGGTCCTGTCTGTGGGGTGCTGTGGGTGCTCCCCGGGTGGGGTCTTGTCTGTGGGGTCCTGTCTGTGGGGTGCTGTCGGCCCCCCCGGGTGGGGTCCTGTCTGTGGGGTCCTGTCTGTGGGGTGCTGTCGGTGCTCCCTGGGTGGGGCCCTGTCTGTGGGGTGCTATCGGCCTCCCTGGGTGGGGTCCTGTCTGTGGGATGCTGTCGGTGCTCCCCGGGTGGGGTCCTGTCTGTGGGGTCCTTTCTGTGGGGTGCTGTCTGTGGGGTGCTGTCAGCGCTCCCTGGGTGGGGTCCTGTCTGTGGGGTGCTGTTGGTGCTCCCTGGGTGGGGTCCTGTCTGTGGGGTGCTGTCGGTGCTCCCGGGGTGGGGTCCTGTCTGTGGGGTCCTGTCTGTGGGGTGCTGTCTGTGGGGTGCTGTCAGCGCTCCCTGGGTGGGGTCCTGTCTGTGGAGTGCTGTTGTTGCTCCCTGGGTGGGGTCCTGTCTGTGGGGTGCTGTCGGCCCCCCCGGGTGGGGTCCTGTCTGTGGGGTGCTGTCTGTGGGGTGCTGTGGGTGCTCCCCGGGTGGGGTCCTGTCTGTGGGGTGCTGTGGGTGCTCCCCGGGTGGGGTCTTGTCTGTGGGGTCCTATCTGTGGGGTCCTGTCTGTGGGGTGCTGTCGGTGCTCCCTGGGTGGGGCCCTGTCTGTGGGGTGCTATCGGCCTCCCTGGGTGGGGTCCTGTCTGTGGGATGCTGTCGGTGCTCCCCGGGTGGGGTCCTGTCTGTGGGGTCCTGTCTGTGGGGTCCTGTCTGTGGGGTGCTGTCGGTGCTCCCTGGGTGGGGCCCTGTCTGTGGGATGATGTCGGTGCTCCCCGGGTGGGGTCCTCTCTGTGGGGTGCTGTCAGTCTTCCCCGGATGGCCCTGTGTGTTTAGGGGCAGGCTGAAACCCCTAGGATCCTCACTTTTGGGGTGCTGTCTCTGAGTGTTAACTCTTCACCCCCTACCACCCTCACAGATTTTGGGGTGCTGTCTCTTAAGCCCCTGGGATCTTCACAGGGTTTGGGGTGCTGTCTCTTAACCCCCTGGGATATTCACAGGTTTTGGGGTGCTGTCTCTTCACCCCCTCCTTTGTCTCCCCAGATGGCGCCGGCAGGGGGCCCTGTGCCCTCCAGGAGGGGTTCAGCCTGAGGGGGGTCTTGGAGTGGGACTCCCACCCTGCAGAGATGATTGGCTGCCAGATCTCCGGAGAGGGGGGGCAGAGGGAGGCCCACGCTGTGGTCATCGATGACCAAGAGGAAGAGAGGTACAGAGTGCAAAGAGAGCTCAAAGAGAGCACAAAGAGAGCGCAAAGAGAGTGCAAAGAGAGTGCAAAGAGAACGCAAAGAGAGTGCAAAGAGAGTGCAAAGAGAGCGCAAAGAGAGTGCAAAGAGAGTGCAAAGAGAGTGCAAAGAGAGTGCAAAGAGAGCGCAAAGAGAGTGCAAAGAGAGCGCAAAGAGAGCGCAAAGAGAGTGCAAAGAGAGCGCAAAGAGAGCGCAAAGAGAGCGCAAAGAGAGTGCAAAGAGAGCACAAAGAGAGCGCAAAGAGAGCGCAAAGAGAGTGCTAAGAGAGCGCAAAGAGAGTGCAAAGAGAGCGCAAAGAGAGCGCAAAGAGAGTGCAAAGAGAATGCAAAGAGAGCGCAAAGAGAGCGCGCAAAGAGCGTGCAAAGAGAGCGCAAAGAGAGCGCAAAGAGAGTGCAAAGAGAACGCAAAGAGAGTGCAAAGAGAGTGCAAAGAGAGTGCAAAGAGAGCTCAAAGAGAGCACAAAGAGAGTGCAAAGAGAGTGCAAAGAGAGTGCAAAGAGAGTGCAAAGAGAGTGCAAAGAGAGCGCAAAGAGAGTGCAAAGAGAGTGCAAAGAGAACGCAAAGAGAGTGCAAAGAGAGTGCAAAGAGAGCGCAAAGAGAGTGCAAAGAGAGTGCAAAGAGAGTGCAAAGAGAGTGCAAAGAGAGCGCAAAGAGAGTGCAAAGAGAGCGCAAAGAGAGCGCAAAGAGAGCGCAAAGAGAGTGCAAAGAGAGCACAAAGAGAGCGCAAAGAGAGCGCAAAGAGAGTGCTAAGAGAGCGCAAAGAGAGTGCAAAGAGAGCGCAAAGAGAGCGCAAAGAGAGTGCAAAGAGAATGCAAAGAGAGCGCAAAGAGAGCGCGCAAAGAGCGTGCAAAGAGAGCGCAAAGAGAGCCCAAAGAGAGTGCAAAGAGAACGCAAAGAGAGTGCAAAGAGAGTGCAAAGAGAGTGCAAAGAGAGCTCAAAGAGAGCACAAAGAGAGCGCAAAGAGAGCGCAAAGAGAGTGCAAAGAGAACGCAAAGAGAGTGCAAAGAGAGTGCAAAGAGAGTGCAAAGAGAGTGCAAAGAGAACGCAAAGAGAGTGCAAAGAGAGTGCAAAGAGAGCGCAAAGAGAGTGCAAAGAGAGTGCAAAGAGAGTGCAAAGAGAGCGCAAAGAGAGTGCAAAGAGAGCGCAAAGAGAGCGCAAAGAGAGCGCAAAGAGAGTGCAAAGAGAGCGCAAAGAGAGCGCAAAGAGAGCGCAAAGAGAGTGCTAAGAGAGCGCAAAGAGAGTGCAAAGAGAGCGCAAAGAGAGCGCAAAGAGAGTGCAAAGAGAGCGCAAAGAGAGCGCAAAGAGAGTGCAAAGAGAGCGCAAAGAGAGCACAAAGAGAGCGCAAAGAGAGCGCAAAGAGAGCGCTAAGAGAGCGCAAAGAGAGTGCAAAGAGAGCGCAAAGAGAGCGCAAAGAGAGTGCAAAGAGAGCGCAAAGAGAGCACAAAGAGAGCGCAAAGAGAGCGCAAAGAGAGCGCAAAGAGAGTGCAAAGAGAACGCAAAGAGAGTGCAAAGAGAGTGCAAAGAGAGCGCAAAGAGAGTGCAAAGAGAGTGCAAAGAGAGCGCAAAGAGAGTGCAATGAGAGTGCAAAGAGAGTGCAAAGAGAGCGCAAAGAGAGTGCAAAGAGAGTGCAAAGAGAGTGCAAAGAGAGCGCAAAGAGAGTGCAAAGAGAGTGCAAAGAGAGCGCAAAGAGAGCGCAAAGAGAGTGCAAAGAGAATGCAAAGAGAGCGCAAAGAGAGCGCGCAAAGAGCGTGCAAAGAGAGCGCAAAGAGAGCGCAAAGAGAGTGCAAAGAGAACGCAAAGAGAGTGCAAAGAGAGCGCAAAGAGAGTGCAAAGAGAGTGCAAAGAGAGCGCAAAGAGAGTGCAAAGAGAGTGCAAAGAGAGCGCAAAGAGAGCGCAAAGAGAGTCCAAAGAGAGCGCAAAGAGAGCGCAAAGAGAGTGCAAAGAGAGCGCAAAGAGACAGCCAGGCTTAGGAGCCTGCAGAGGTCAGGGGGTCAGAGAATGCAGAGGTCAGGGGGTCAGAGACTGCAGAGGTCATGGGGTCACAGACTGCAGAGGTCAGGGGTTCAGAGACTGCAGAGGTCAGGGGGTCAGAGACTGCAGAGGTCAGGGGTTCAGAGACTGCAGAGGTCAGGGGGTCAGAGACTGCAGAGGACAGGGGGGGTTCAGAGACTGCAGAGGTCAGGGGTTCAGAGACTGCAGAGGTCATGGGTTCAGAGACTGCAGAGGTCAGGGGGTCACAGACTGCAGAGGTCAGGGGTTCAGAGACTGCAGAGGTCAGGGGGTCACAGACTGCAGAGGTCAGGGGGTCAGAGACTGCAGAGGTCAGGGGTTCAGAGACTACGGAGGTCAGGGGGTCAGAGACTGCAGAGGCCAGGGGGGGTTCAGAGACTGCAGAGGTCAGGGGTTCACAGACTGCAGAGGTCAGGGGGTCAGAGACTGCAGAGGTCAGGGGTCAGAGACTGCAGAGGTCAGGGGTTCACAGACTGCAGAGGTCAGGGGTTCACAGACTGCAGAGGTCAGGGGGTCAGAGACTGCAGAGGTCAGGGGTCAGAGACTGCAGAGGTCAGGGGTTCAGAGACTGCAGAGGTCAGGGGTTCAGAGACTGCAGAGGTCAGGGGGTCAGAGACTGCAGAGGTCAGGGGTCAGAGACTGCAGAGGACAGGGGGGGTTCAGAGACTGCAGAGGTCAGGGGTTCAGAGACTGCAGAGGTCAGGGATCAGAGACTGCAGAGGTCAGGGGTTCACAGACTGCAGAGGTCAGGGGTTCAGAGACTGCAGAGGTCAGGGGTTCAGAGACTGCAGAGGTCGGGGGGTTCAGAGACTGCAGAGGTCAGGGGTTCAGAGACTGCAGAGGTCAGGGGGTCAGAGACTGCAGAGGTCAGGGGTTCACAGACTGCAGAGGTCAGGGGTTCAGAGACTGCAGAGGTCAAGGGGTTCAGAGACTGCAGAGGTCAGGGGTTCACAGACTGCAGAGGTCAGGGGTTCAGAGACTGCAGAGGTCAGGGGTTCACAGACTGCAGAGGTCAGGGGGTCACAGACTGCAGAGGTCAGGGGGTCAGAGACTGCAGAGGTCAGGGGGTCAGAGACTGCAGAGGTCAGGGGGTCAGAGACTGCAGAGGTCAGGGGGTTCAGAGACTGCAGAGGTCAGGGGTTCAGATACTGCAGAGGTCAGGGGGTCAGAGACTGCAGAGGTCAGGGGGTCAGAGACTGCAGAGGTCAGGGGTTCAGAGACTGCAGAGGTCAGGGGGTCAGAGACTGCAGAGGTCAGGGGTTCAGAGACTGCAGAGGTCAGGGGGTCAGAGACTGCAGAGGTCAGGGGGTCGGAGTTGCAGAGGTCAGGGGTTCAGAGACCTCAGAGGTCAGGGGGTCAGAGACCGCAGAGGTCAGGGGGTCAGAGACCGCAGAGGTCAGGGGTTCAGAGACTGCAGAGGTCATGGGTCACAGACTGCAGAGGTCAGGGGTTCACAGACTGCAGAGGTCAGGGGTTCAGAGACTGCAGAGGTCAGGGGTTCAGAGACCGCAGAGGTCAGGGGGTCAGAGACCGCAGAGGTCAGGGGTTCAGAGACTGCAGAGGTCAGGGGTTCACAGACTGCAGAGGTCAGGGGTTCACAGACTGCAGAGGTCCTGGGTCACAGACTGCAGAGGTCAGGGGTTCAGAGACTGCAGAGGTCAGGGGTTCACAGACTGCAGAGGTCAGGGGTTCAGAGACCGCAGAGGTCAGGGGGTCGGAGACCGCAGAGGTCAGGGGTTCAGAGACCTAAGAGGTCAGGGGTTCACAGACTGCAGAGGTCAGGGGTTCACACACTGCAGAGGTCAGGGGTTCAGAGACTGCAGAGGTCAAGGGGTTCAGAGACTGCAGAGGTCAGGGGGTCAGAGACTGCAGAGGTCAGGGGTTCACAGACTGCAGAGGTCAGGGGTTCAGAGACTGCAGAGGTCAGGGGGTCAGAGACTGCAGAGGTCAGGGGTTCACAGACTGCAGAGGTCAGGGGTTCACAGACTGCAGAGGTCAGGGGTTCAGAGACTGCAGAGGTCAGGGGTTCAGAGGCTGCAGAGGTCGGGGGTCAGAGGCTGCAGAGGTCAGGAGTTCAGAGACTGCAGAGATCGGGGGTTCAGAGACTGCAGAGGTCAGGGGGTCAGAGACTGCAGAGGTCAGGGGTTCAGAGACTGCAGAGGTCAGGGGGTCAGAGACTGCAGAGGTCAGGGGTTCAGAGACTGCAGAGGTCAGGGGGTCAGAGACTGCAGAGGTCAGGGGTTCAGAGACTGCAGAGGTCAGGGGGTCAGAGACTGCAGAGGTCAGGGGTTCAGAGACTGCAGAGGTCAGGGGTTCACAGACTGCAGAGTTCAGGGGGTCAGAGACTGCAGAGGTCAGGGGGTCAGAGACTGCAGAGGTCAGGGGTTCAGAGACTGCAGAGGTCAGGGGTTCAGAGACTGCAGAGGTCAGGGGTTCAGAGACTGCAGAGGTCAGGGGTTCAGAGACTGCAGAGGTCAGGGGGTCCAGGGTCAGGGGGTCAGAGACTGCAGAGGTCAGGGGTTCGGAGACTGCAGAGGTCAGGGGTTCAGAGACCGCAGAGGTCGGGGGTCACAGACTGCAGAGGTCAGGGGGTCAGAGACTGCAGAGGTCAGGGGGTCAGAGACTGCAGAGGTCAGGGGGTTCAGAGACTGCAGAGGTCAGGGGTTCAGAGACTACAGAGGTCAGGGGGTCAGAGACTGCAGAGGTCAGGGGTTCACAGACTGCAGAGGTCAGGGGTTCAGAGACTGCAGAGGTCAGGGGGTTCAGAGACTGCAGAGGTCAGGGGGTCAGAGACTGCAGGGGTCAGGGGTTCACAGACTGCAGAGGTCAGGGGTTCACAGACTGCAGAGGTCAGGGGTTCAGAGACTGCAGAGGTCAGGGGGTTCAGAGACTGCAGAGGTCAGGTGTTCAGAAACTGCAGAGGTCAGGGGTTCGCAGACTGCAGAGGTCAGGGGTTCAGAGACTGCAGAGGTCAGGGGGTTCAGAGACTGCAGAGGTCAGGGGTTCAGAGACTGCAGAGGTCAGGGGGTCAGAGACTGCAGAGGTCAGGGGTTCACAGACTGCAGAGGTCAGGGGTTCACAGACTGCAGAGGTCAGGGGTTCAGAGACTGCAGAGGTCAGGGGGTTCAGAGACTGCAGAGGTCAGGGGTTCAGAGACTGCAGAGGTCAGGGGTTCGCAGACTGCAGAGGTCGGGGGGTCACAGACTGCAGAGGTCAGGGGTTCAGAGACTGCAGAGGTCAGGGGGTCAGAGACTGCAGAGGTCAGGGGTTCACAGACTGCAGAGGTCAGGGGTTCACAGACTGCAGAGGTCGGGGTTCAGAGACTGCAGAGGTCAGGGGTTCAGAGACTGCAGAGGTCAGGGGGTTCAGAGACTGCAGAGGCCAGGGGGTGTTCAGAGACTGCAGAGGTCAGGGGTTCAGAGACTGCAGAGGTCAGGGGTTCAGAGACTGCAGAGGTCAGGGGGTCAGGGACTGCAGAGGTCAGGGGTTCAGAGACTGCAGAGGTCAGGGGGTCAGAGACTGCAGAGGTCAGGGGTTCAGAGACTGCAGAGGTCAGGGGTTCAGAGACTGCAGAGGTCAGGGGTTCAGAGACTGCAGAGGTCAAGGGGTTCAGAGACCGCAGAGGTCAAGGGGTTCAGAGACTGCAGAGGTCAGGGGTTCACAGACTGCAGAGTTCAGGGGGTCAGAGACTGCAGAGGTCAGGGGTTCACAGACTGCAGAGGTCAGGGGGTCAGAGACTGCAGAGGTCAGGGGTTCACAGACTGCAGAGGTCAGGGGTTCACAGACTGCAGAGGTCAGGGGTTCAGAGACTGCAGAGGTCAAGGGGTTCGGAGACTGCAGAGGTCAGGGGTGCAGAGACTGCAGAGGTCAGGGGTTCAGAGACTGCAGAGGTCAGGGGTTCAGAGACTGCAGAGGTCAGGGGGTCAGAGACTGCAGAGGTCAGGGAGTCACAGACTGCAGAGGTCAGGGGTTCAGAGACTGCAGAGGTCAGGGGGTTCAGAGACTGCAGAGGTCAGGGGGTTCAGAGACAGCAGAGGTCAGGGGGTCACAGACTGCAGAGGTCAGGGGTTCAGAGACTGCAGAGGTCAGGGGTTCAGAGACTGCAGAGGTCAGGGGTGCAGAGACTGCAGAGGTCAGGGGTTCAGAGACTGCAGAGGTTAGGGGTTCACAGACTGCAGAGGTCAGGGGTTCACAGACTGCAGAGGTCAGGGGGTTCAGAGACCGCAGAGGTCGGGGGGTCAGAGACTGCAGAGGTCAGGGGGTCACAGACTGCAGAGGTCAGGGGTTCAGAGACTGCAGAGGTCAGGGGGTTCAGAGACTGCAGAGGTCAGGGGTTCAGAAACTGCAGAGGTCAGGGGTTCGCAGACTGCAGAGGTCAGGGGTTCAGAGACTGCAGAGGTCAGGGGGTTCAGAGACTGCAGAGGTCAGGGGTTCAGAGACTGCAGAGGTCAGGGGGTCAGAGACTGCAGAGGTCAGGGGTTCACAGACTGCAGAGGTCAGGGGTTCACAGACTGCAGAGGTCAGGGGTTCAGAGACTGCAGAGGTCAGGGGGTTCAGAGACTGCAGAGGTCAGGGGTTCAGAGACTGCAGAGGTCAGGGGTTCGCAGACTGCAGAGGTCGGGGGGTCACAGACTGCAGAGGTCAGGGGTTCAGAGACTGCAGAGGTCAGGGGGTCAGAGACTGCAGAGGTCAGGGGTTCACAGACTGCAGAGGTCAGGGGTTCACAGACTGCAGAGGTCGGGGTTCAGAGACTGCAGAGGTCAGGGGTTCAGAGACTGCAGAGGTCAGGGGGTTCAGAGACTGCAGAGGCCAGGGGGTGTTCAGAGACTGCAGAGGTCAGGGGTTCAGAGACTGCAGAGGTCAGGGGTTCAGAGACTGCAGAGGTCAGGGGGTCAGGGACTGCAGAGGTCAGGGGTTCAGAGACTGCAGAGGTCAGGGGGTCAGAGACTGCAGAGGTCAGGGGTTCAGAGACTGCAGAGGTCAGGGGTTCAGAGACTGCAGAGGTCAGGGGTTCAGAGACTGCAGAGGTCAGGGGGTTCAGAGACCGCAGAGGTCAAGGGGTTCAGAGACTGCAGAGGTCAGGGGTTCACAGACTGCAGAGTTCAGGGGGTCAGAGACTGCAGAGGTCAGGGGTTCACAGACTGCAGAGGTCAGGGGGTCAGAGACTGCAGAGGTCAGGGGTTCACAGACTGCAGAGGTCAGGGGTTCACAGACTGCAGAGGTCAGGGGTTCAGAGACTGCAGAGGTCAAGGGGTTCGGAGACTGCAGAGGTCAGGGGTGCAGAGACTGCAGAGGTCAGGGGTTCAGAGACTGCAGAGGTCAGGGGTTCAGAGACTGCAGAGGTCAGGGGGTCAGAGACTGCAGAGGTCAGGGAGTCACAGACTGCAGAGGTCAGGGGTTCAGAGACTGCAGAGGTCAGGGGGTTCAGAGACTGCAGAGGTCAGGGGGTTCAGAGACAGCAGAGGTCAGGGGGTCACAGACTGCAGAGGTCAGGGGTTCAGAGACTGCAGAGGTCAGGGGTTCAGAGACTGCAGAGGTCAGGGGTGCAGAGACTGCAGAGGTCAGGGGTTCAGAGACTGCAGAGGTTAGGGGTTCACAGACTGCAGAGGTCAGGGGTTCACAGACTGCAGAGGTCAGGGGGTTCAGAGACCGCAGAGGTCGGGGGGTCAGAGACTGCAGAGGTCAGGGGGTCACAGACTGCAGAGGTCAGGGGGTCACAGACTGCAGAGGTCAAGGGGGTCAGAGACTGTGGAGGTCAGGGGGTCAGAGACTGCAGAGGTCAGGGGTTCACAGACTGCAGAGGTCAAGGGGGTCAGAGACTACGGAGGTCAGGGGGTCAGAGACTTCAGAGGTCAGGGGGTCACAGACTGCAGAGGTCAGGGGGGGTTCAGAGACTGCAGAGGTCAGGGGTTCAGAGACTGCAGAGGTCAGGGGTTCAGAGACTGCAGAGGTCAGGGGTTCAGAGACTGCAGAGGTCAGGGGGTCAGAGACTGCAGAGGTCAGGGGGTCACAGACTGCAGAGGTCAGGGGGTCACAGACTGCAGAGGTCAGGGGGTCAGTGACTGCAGAGGTCAGGGGTTCAGAGACTGCAGAGGTCAGGGGTTCAGAGACTGCAGAGGTCAGGGGGTTCAGAGACTGCAGAGGTCAGGGGTTCAGAGACTGCAGAGGTCAGGGGGTTCAGAGACTGCAGAGGTCAGGGGTTCACAGACTGCAGAGGTCAGGGGGTTCAGAGACCGCAGAGGTCGGGGGGTCAGAGACTGCAGAGGTCAGGGGGTCACAGACTGCAGAGGTCAGGGGGTCACAGACTGCAGAGGTCAAGGGGGCAGAGACTACGGAGGTCAGAGACTGCAGAGGTCAGGGGTTCACAGACTGCAGAGGTCAAGGGGGTCAGAGACTACGGAGGTCAGGGGGTCAGAGACTTCAAAGGTCAGGGGGTCACAGACTGCAGAGGTCAGGGGGGGTTCAGAGACTGCAGAGGTCAGGGGTTCAGAGACTGCAGAGGTCAGGGGTTCAGAGACTGCAGAGGTCAGGGGTTCAGAGACTGCAGAGGTCAGGGGTTCACAGACTGCAGAGGTCAGGGGTTCAGAGACCGCAGAGGTCGGGGGGTCAGAGACTGCAGAGGTCAGGGGGTCACAGACTGCAGAGGTCAGGGGTTCAGAGACTGCAGAGGTCAGGGGTTCAGAGACTGCAGAGGTCAGGGGTTCAGAGACTGCAGAGGTCAGGGGGTCAGAGACTGCAGAGGTCAGGGGTTCACAGACTACAGAGGTCAGGGGTTCAGAGACCGCAGAGGTCGGGGGGTCAGAGACTGCAGAGGTCAGGGGGTCACAGACTGCAGAGGTCAGGGGGTCAGAGACTGCAGAGGTCAGGGGTTCAGAGACTGCAGAGGTCAGGGGTTCAGAGACTGCAGAGGTCAGGGGGTTCAGAGACCGCAGAGGTCGGGGGGTCAGAGACTGCAGAGGTCAGGGGGTCACAGACTGCAGAGGTCAGGGGGTCACAGACTGCAGAGGTCAAGGGGGTCAGAGACTATGGAGGTCAGGGGGTCAGAGACTGCAGAGGTCAGGGGTTCACAGACTGCAGAGGTCAAGGGGGTCAGAGACTACGGAGGTCAGGGGGTCAGAGACTTCAGAGGTCAGGGGGTCACAGACTGCAGAGGTCAGGGGGGGTTCAGAGACTGCAGAGGTCAGGGGTTCAGAGACTGCAGAGGTCAGGGGTTCAGAGACTGCAGAGGTCAGGGGTTCAGAGACTGCAGAGGTCAGGGGGTCAGAGACTGCAGAGGTCAGGGGGTCACAGACTGCAGAGGTCAGGGGGTCACAGACTGCAGAGGTCAGGGGGTCAGTGACTGCAGAGGTCAGGGGTTCAGAGACTGCAGAGGTCAGGGGTTCAGAGACTGCAGAGGTCAGGGGGTTCAGAGACTGCAGAGGTCAGGGGTTCAGAGACTGCAGAGGTCAGGGGGTTCAGAGACTGCAGAGGTCAGGGGTTCACAGACTGCAGAGGTCAGGGGGTTCAGAGACCGCAGAGGTCGGGGGGTCAGAGACTGCAGAGGTCAGGGGGTCACAGACTGCAGAGGTCAGGGGGTCACAGACTGCAGAGGTCAAGGGGGCAGAGACTACGGAGGTCAGGGGGTCAGAGACTGCAGAGGTCAGGGGTTCACAGACTGCAGAGGTCAAGGGGGTCAGAGACTACGGAGGTCAGGGGGTCAGAGACTTCAAAGGTCAGGGGGTCACAGACTGCAGAGGTCAGGGGGGGTTCAGAGACTGCAGAGGTCAGGGGTTCAGAGACTGCAGAGGTCAGGGGTTCAGAGACTGCAGAGGTCAGGGGTTCAGAGACTGCAGAGGTCAGGGGTGCAGAGACTGCCGAGGTCAGGGGTTCACAGACTGCAGAGGTCAGGGGTTCAGAGACCGCAGAGGTCGGGGGGTCAGAGACTGCAGAGGTCAGGGGGTCACAGACTGCAGAGGTCAGGGGTTCAGAGACTGCAGAGGTCAGGGGTTCAGAGACTGCAGAGGTCAGGGGTTCAGAGACTGCAGAGGTCAGGGGGTCAGAGACTGCAGAGGTCAGGGGTTCACAGACTGCAGAGGTCAGGGGTTCAGAGACCGCAGAGGTCGGGGGGTCAGAGACTGCAGAGGTCAGGGGGTCACAGACTGCAGAGGTCAGGGGGTCAGAGACTGCAGAGGTCAGGGGTTCAGAGACTGCAGAGGTCAGGGGTTCAGAGACTGCAGAGGTCAGGGGGTTCAGAGACCGCAGAGGTCAAGGGGTTCAGAGACTGCAGAGGTCAGGGGTTCACAGACTGCAGAGTTCAGGGGGTCAGAGACTGCAGAGGTCAGGGGTCACAGACTGCAGAGGTCAGGGGGTCAGAGACTGCAGAGGTCAGGGGTTCACAGACTGCAGAGGTCAGGGGTTCACAGACTGCAGAGGTCAGGGGTTCAGAGACTGCAGAGGTCAAGGGGTTCAGAGACTGCAGAGGTCAGGGGTTCAGAGACTGCAGAGTTCAGGGGTTCAGAGACTGCAGAGGTCAGGGGTTCAGAGACTGCAGAGGTCAGGGGTTCACAGACTGCAGAGGTCAGGGGTTCACAGACTGCAGAGGTCAAGGAGTTCAGAGACTGCAGAGGTCGGGGGGTCACAGACTGCAGAGGTCAGGGGTTCAGAGACTGCAGAGGTCAGGGGTTCACAGACTGCAGAGGTCAGGGGTTCAGAGACTGCAGAGGTCGGGGGGTCAGAGACTGCAGAGGTCAGGGGTTCAGAGACTGCAGAGGTCAGAGGTTCAGAGACTGCAGAGGTCAGAGGTTCAGAGACTGCAGAGGTCAGGGGTTCAGAGACTGCAGAGGTCAGGGGGTCACAGACTGCAGAGGTCAGGGGGTCAGAGACTGCAGAGGTCAGGGGTTCACAGACTGCAGAGGTCAGGGGTTCAGAGACTGCAGAGGTCAGGGGTTCACAGACTGCAGAGGTCAGGGGGTCAGAGACTGCAGAGGTCAGGGGTTCAGAGACTGCAGAGGTCAGGGGGTTCAGAGACTGCAGAGGTCAGGGGTTCACAGACTGCAGAGGTCGGGGGGTTCAGAGACCGCAGAGGTCGGGGGGTCAGAGACTGCAGAGGTCAGGGGTTCACAGACTGCAGAGGTCAGGGGTTCAGAGACTGCAGAGGTCATGGGGTCACAGACTGCAGAGGTCAGGGGTTCAGAGACTGCAGAGTTCAGGGGGTCAGAGACTGCAGAGGTCAGGGGTTCAGAGACTGCAGAGGTCAGGGGTTCAGAGACTGCAGAGGTCAGGGGTTCAGAGACTGCAGAGGTCAGGGGTTCACAGACTGCAGCGGTCAGGGGGTCACAGACTGCAGAGGTCAGGGGGTCACAGACTGCAGAGGTCAGGGGTTCAGAGACTGCAGAGGTCAGGGGTGCAGAGACTGCAGAGGTCAGGGGTTCAGAGACTGCAGAGGTCAGGGGTTCAGAGACTGCAGAGGTCAGGGGGTGAGAGACTGCAGAGGTCAGGGGGTCAGAGACTGCAGAGGTCAGGGGTTCACAGACTGCAGAGGTCAGGGGTTCAGAGACCGCAGAGGTCGGGGGTCAGAGACTGCAGAGGTCAGGGGGTCAGAGACTGCAGAGGTCAGGGGGTCAGAGACTGCAGAGGTCAGGGGTTCACAGACTGCAGAGGTCAGGGGGTCAGAGACTGCAGAGGTCAGGGGGTCACAGACTGCAGAGGTCAGGGGTTCAGAGACTGCAGAGGTCAGGGGTGCAGAGACTGCAGAGGTCAGGGGTTCAGAGACTGCAGAGGTCAGGGGTTCAGAGACTGCAGAGGTCAGGGGGTCAGAGACTGCAGAGGTCAGGGGGTCAGAGACTGCAGAGGTCAGGGGTTCACAGACTGCAGAGGTCAGGGGTTCAGAGACCGCAGAGGTCGGGGGGTCAGAGACTGCAGAGGTCAGGGGGTCACAGACTGCAGAGGTCAGGGGGTCAGAGACTGCAGAGGTCAGGGGTTCAGAGACTGCAGAGGTCAGGGGTTCAGAGACTGCAGAGGTCAGGGGGTTCAGAGACCGCAGAGGTCAAGGGGTTCAGAGACTGCAGAGGTCAGGGGTTCACAGACTGCAGAGTTCAGGGGGTCAGAGACTGCAGAGGTCAGGGGGTCAGAGACTGCAGAGGTCAGGGGTTCGCAGACTGCAGAGGTCAGGGGTAACAGACTGCAGAGGTCAGGGGTTCAGAGACTGCAGAGGTCAGGGGGTCAAAGACTGCAGAGGTCAGGGGGTCACAGACTGCAGAGGTCAGGGGTTCAGAGACTGCAGAGGTCAGGGGTTCACAGACTGCAGAGGTCAGGGGGTCAGAGACTGCAGAGGTCAGGGGGTCAGAGACTGCAGAGGTCAGGGGTTCAGGGACTGCAGAGGTCAGGGGGTCACAGACTGCAGAGGTCAGGGGTTCAGAGACTGCAGAGGTCAGGGGTTCACAGACTGCAGAGGTCAGGGGTTCACAGACTGCAGAGGTTAGACGTTCAGAGACTGCAGAGGTCAGGGGGTCAGAGACTGCAGAGTTCAGGGGGTCAGAGACTGCAGAGGTCAGGGGTTCAGAGACTGCAGAGGTCAGGGGGTCAGAGACTGCAGAGGTCAGGGGGTCACAGACTGCAGAGGTCAGGGGTTCAGAGACTGCAGAGGTCGGGGGTTCAGAGACTGCAGAGGTCAGGGGGTCAGAGACTGCAGAGGTCAGGGGTTCACAGACTGCAGAGGTCAGGGGGTCAGAGACTGCAGAGGTCAGGGGTTCAGAGACTGCAGAGGTCAGGGGTTCACAGACTGCAGAGGTCAGGGGTTCAGAGACTGCAGAGGTCAGGGGGTTCAGAGACTGCAGAGGTCAGGGGTTCAGAGACTGCAGAGGTCAGGGGTTCATAGACTGCAGAGGTCAGGGGTTCAGAGACTGCAGAGGTCAGGGGTTCAGAGACTGCAGAGGTCAGGGGTTCAGAGACTGCAGAGGTCAGGGGTTCAGAGACTGCAGAGCTCAGGGGTTCACAGACTGCAGAGGTCAGGGGGTCAGAGACTGCAGAGGTCAGGGGGTCACAGACTGCAGAGGTCAGGGGTTCACAGACTGCAGAGGTCAGGGGGTTAGAGACTGCAGAGGTCAGGGGGTCACAGACTGCAGAGGTCAGGGGTTCATAGACTGCAGAGGTCAGGGGTTCAGAGACTGCAGAGGTCAGGGGTTCAGAGACCGCAGAGGTCGGGGGGTCAGAGACTGCAGAGGTCGGGGGTCAGAGACTGCAGAGGTCAGGGGTTCAGAGACTGCAGAGGTCAGAGGTTCAGAGACTGCAGAGGTCAGGGGTTCAGAGACTGCAGAGGTCAGGGGTCACAGACTGCAGAGGTCAGGGGGTCAGAGACTGCAGAGGTCAGGGGTTCACAGACTGCAGAGGTCAGGGGTTCAGAGACTGCAGAGGTCAGGGGTTCACAGACTGCAGAGGTCAGGCGGTCAGAGACTGCAGAGGTCAGGGGTTCAGAGACTGCAGAGGTCAGGGGGTTCAGAGACTGCAGAGGTCAGGGGTTCACAGACTGCAGAGGTCAGGGGGTTCAGAGACCGCAGAGGTCGGGGGGTCAGAGACTGCAGAGGTCAGGGGGTCACAGACTGCAGAGGTCAGGGGTTCACAGACTGCAGAGGTCAGGGGTTCAGAGACTGCAGAGGTCATGGGGTCACAGACTGCAGAGGTCAGGGGTTCAGAGACTGCAGAGGTCAGGGGGTCAGAGACTGCAGAGGTCAGGGGGTCAGAGACTGCAGAGGTCAGGGGTTCAGAGACTGCAGAGGTCAGGGGTTCAGAGACTGCAGAGGTCAGGGGTTCAGAGACTGCAGAGGTCAGGGGTTCACAGACTGCAGCGGTCAGGGGGTCAGAGACTGCAGAGGTCAGGGGGTCACAGACTGCAGAGGTCAGGGGTTCAGAGACTGCAGAGGTCAGGGGTGCAGAGACTGCAGAGGTCAGGGGTTCAGAGACTGCAGAGGTCAGGGGTTCAGAGACTGCAGAGGTCAGGGGGTGAGAGACTGCAGAGGTCAGGGGTCAGAGACTGCAGAGGTCAGGGGTTCACAGACTGCAGAGGTCAGGGGTTCAGAGACCGCAGAGGTCGGGGGGTCAGAGACTGCAGAGGTCAGGGGGTCAGAGACTGCAGAGGTCAGGGGGTCAGAGACTGCAGAGGTCAGGGGTTCACAGACTGCAGAGGTCAGGGGGTCAGAGACTGCAGAGGTCAGGGGGTCACAGACTGCAGAGGTCAGGGGTTCAGAGACTGCAGAGGTCAGGGGTGCAGAGACTGCAGAGGTCAGGGGTTCAGAGACTGCAGAGGTCAGGGGTTCAGAGACTGCAGAGGTCAGGGGGTCAGAGACTGCAGAGGTCAGGGGGTCAGAGACTGCAGAGGTCAGGGGTTCACAGACTGCAGAGGTCAGGGGTTCAGAGACCGCAGAGGTCGGGGGGTCAGAGACTGCAGAGGTCAGGGGGTCACAGACTGCAGAGGTCAGGGGGTCAGAGACTGCAGAGGTCAGGGGTTCAGAGACTGCAGAGGTCAGGGGTTCAGAGACTGCAGAGGTCAGGGGGTTCAGAGACCGCAGAGGTCAAGGGGTTTAGAAACTGCAGAGGTCAGGGGTTCACAGACTGCAGAGTTCAGGGGGTCAGAGACTGCAGAGGTCAGGGGGTCAGAGACTGCAGAGGTCAGGGGTTCGCAGACTGCAGAGGTCGGGGGTCACAGACTGCAGAGGTCAGGGGTTCAGAGACTGCAGAGGTCAGGGGGTCAAAGACTGCAGAGGTCAGGGGGTCACAGACTGCAGAGGTCAGGGGTTCAGAGACTGCAGAGGTCAGGGGTTCACAGACTGCAGAGGTCAGGGGGTCAGAGACTGCAGAGGTCAGGGGGTCAGAGACTGCAGAGGTCAGGGGTTCAGGGACTGCAGAGGTCAGGGGGTCACAGACTGCAGAGGTCAGGGGTTCAGAGACTGCAGAGGTCAGGGGTTCACAGACTGCAGAGGTCAGGGGTTCACAGACTGCAGAGGTTAGAGGTTCAGAGACTGCAGAGGTCAGGGGGTCAGAGACTGCAGAGTTCAGGGGGTCAGAGACTGCAGAGGTCAGGGGTTCAGAGACTGCAGAGGTCAGGGGGTCAGAGACTGCAGAGGTCAGGGGGTCACAGACTGCAGAGGTCAGGGGTTCAGAGACTGCAGAGGTCGGGGGTTCAGAGACTGCAGAGGTCAGGGGGTCAGAGACTGCAGAGGTCAGGGGTTCACAGACTGCAGAGGTCAGGGGGTCAGAGACTGCAGAGGTCAGGGGTTCACAGACTGCAGAAGTCAGGGGTTCATAGACTGCAGAGGTCAGGGGGTCAGAGACTGCAGAGGTCAGGGGTTCACAGACTGCAGAGGTCATGGGTTCACAGACTGCAGAGGTCAGGGGTTCAGGGACTGCAGAGGTCAGGGGTTCAGAGACTGCAGAGGTCAGGGGGTCAGGGACTGCAGAGGTCAGGGGTTCAGAGACTGCAGAGGTCAGGGGTTCACAGACTGCAGAGGTCATGGGTTCACAGACTGCAGAGGTCAGGGGTTCAGGGACTGCAGAGGTCATGGGTCACAGACTGCAGAGGTCAGGGGGTTCAGAGACTGCAGAGGTCAGGGGTTCAGAGACTGCAGAGGTCAGGGGTTCACAGACTGCAGAGGTCAGGGGTTCAGAGACTGCAGAGGTCAGGGGGTTCAGAGACTGCAGAGGTCAGGGGTTCAGAGACCGCAGAGGTCAGGGGTTCATAGACTGCAGAGGTCAGGGGTTCAGAGACTGCAGAGGTCAGGGGTTCAGAGACTGCAGAGGTCAGGGGTTCAGAGACTGCAGAGGTCAGGGGTTCAGAGACTGCAGAGGTCAGGGGTTCACAGACTGCAGAGGTCAGGGGGTCAGAGACTGCAGAGGTCAGGGGGTCACAGACTGCAGAGGTCAGGGGGTCAGAGACTGCAGAGGTCAGGGGTTCAGAGACTGCAAAGGTCAGGGGGTCACAGACTGCAGAGGTCAGGGGTTCATAGACTGCAGAGGTCAGGGCTTCAGAGACTGCAGAGGTCAGGGGTTCAGAGACCGCAGAGGTCGGGGGGTCAGAGACTGCAGAGGTCGGGGGTCAGAGACTGCAGAGGTCAGGGGTTCAGAGACTGCAGAGGTCAGGGGTTCAGAGACTGCAGAGGTCGGGGGTCACAGACTGCAGAGGTCAGGGGGTCAGAGACTGCAGAGGTCAGGGGTTCAGAGACTGCAGAGGTCAGGGTTTCAGAGACTGCAGAGGTCAGGGGTTCACAGACTGCAGAGGTCAGGGGGTCAGAGACTGCAGAGGTCAGGGGTTCAGAGACTGCAGAGGTCAGGGGTTCAGAGACTGCAGAGGTCAGGGGGTCACAGACTGCAGAGGTCAGGGGTTCAGAGACTGCAGAGGTCAGGGGTTCAGAGACTGCAGAGGTCAGGGGTTCACAGACTGCAGAGGTCAGGGGTTCAGAGA
Organism: Lissotriton helveticus; assembly: GCF_964261635.1. Taxonomy (NCBI): domain Eukaryota; kingdom Metazoa; phylum Chordata; class Amphibia; order Caudata; family Salamandridae; genus Lissotriton; species Lissotriton helveticus. The sequence continues at coordinate 12,056,538 of NC_136066.1, read as the reverse complement.
CTGCAGAGGTCAGGGGTTCAGAGACTGCAGAGGTCAGGGGGTCAGAGACTGCAGAGGTCAGGGGTTCACAGACTGCAGAGGTCAGGGGGTCACAGACTGCAGAGGTCAGGGGGTCAGAGACTGCAGAGGTCAGGGGTTCACAGACTGCAGAGGTCAGGGGTTCACAGACTGCAGAGGTCAGGGGTTCACAGACTGCAGAGGTCATGGGTCACAGACTGCAGAGGTCAGGGGTTCAGAGACTGCAGAGGTCAGGGGTTCAGAGACTGCAGAGGTCAGGGGTTCACAGACTGCAGAGGTCAGGGGGTCAGAGACTGCAGAGGTCAGGGGTTCACAGACTGCAGAGGTCAGGGGGTCAGAGACTGCAGAGGTCAGGGGTCAGAGACTGCAGAGGTCAGGGGTTCAGAGACTGCAGAGGTCTGGGGTTCAGGGACTGCAGAGGTCAGGGGTTCAGAGACTGCAGAGGTCAGGGGTCAGAGACTGCAGAGGTCAGGGGTTCAGAGACTGCAGAGGTCGGGGTTCAGAGACTGCAGAGGTCAGGGGTTCACAGACTGCAGAGGTCATGGGTCACAGACTGCAGAGGTCAGGGGTTCAGAGACTGCAGAGGTCAGGGGTTCACAGACTGCAGAGGTCAGGGGTTCAGAGACCGCAGAGGTCAGGGGGTCAGAGACTGCAGAGGTCAGGGGTTCACAGACCGCAGAGGTCAGGGGTTCAGAGACTGCAGAGGTCAGGGGTTCACAGACTGCAGAGGTCAGGGGTTCACAGACTGCAGAGGTCAGGGGTTCAGAGACTGCAGAGGTCAAGGGGTTCAGAGACTGCAGAGGTCAGGGGGTCAGAGACTGCAGAGGTCAGGGGGTCAGAGACTGCAGAGGTCAGGGGGTCAGAGACTGCAGAGGTCAGGGGTTCAGAGACTGCAGAGGTCAGGGGGTCAGAGACTGCAGAGGTCAGGGGTTCAGAGACTGCAGAGGTCAGGGGTTCAGAGACTGCAGAGGTCAGGGGTTCACAGACTGCAGAGGTCAGGGGTTCAGAGACTGCAGAGGTCAGGGGTTCAGAGACTGCAGAGGTCAGGGGTTCACAGACTGCAGAGGTCAGGGGTTCACAGACTGCAGAGGCCAGGGGTTCAGAGACTGCAGAGGTCAGGGGTTCAGAGACTACAGAGGTCAGGGGTTCACAGACTGCAGAGGTCAGGGGTTCACAGACTGCAGAGGTCAGGGGTTCAGAGACTGCAGAGGTCAAGGGGTTCAGAGACTGCAGAGGTCAGGGGTTCAGAGACTGCAGAGGTCAGGGGTTCAGAGACTGCAGAGGTCAGGGGTTCAGAGACTGCAGAGGTCAGGGGTTCAGAGACTGCAGAGGTCAGGGGTTCAGAGACTGCAGAGGTCAAGGGGTTTAGAGACTGCAGAGGTCAGGGGTTCAGAGACTGCAGAGGTCAGGGGGTCACAGACTGCAGAGGTCAAGGGGGTCAGAGACTACGGAGGTCAGGGGGTCAGAGACTGCAGAGGTCAGGGGTTCACAGACTGCAGAGGTCAAGGGGGTCAGAGACTACGGAGGTCAAGGGGTTCAGAGACTGCAGAGGTCAAGGGGTCTGAGACTGCAGAGGTCAGGGGGTCAGAGACTGCAGAGGTCAGGGGTTCAGTGTCATGCAGCAGTGAGGGCCACGGGCAGTGCGTGTGGTGCAGCAGTGAGGGCCACGGGCAGTGCGTGTGGTGCACCAGTGAAGGCCACGGGCAGTGAGTGTCGTGCAGCAGTGAGAGCCACGGGCAGTGCGTGTCATGCAGCAGTGAGGGCCACGGGCAGTGCGTGTCGTGCAGCAGTGAGGGCCACGGGCAGTGCGTGTCGTGCATCAGTGAGGTCCACGGACAGTGCATGTCGTGCAGCAGTGAAGGCCACGGGCAGTGCGTATCGTGCAGCAGTGAGGGCCACGGGCAGTGCGTGTGGTGCAGCAGTGAGGACCAAGGGCAGTGCGTGTCATGCAGCAGTGAAGGCCACGGGCAGTGCGTGTCGTGCAGCAGTGAGGGCCACCGGCAGTGCGTGTGGTGCAGCAGTGAGGGCCACGGGCAGTGCGTGTTGTGCAGCAGTGAGGGCCACCAGCAGTGCGTGTCATGCAGCAGTGAGGGCCACCGGCAGTGCGTGTCATGCAGCAGTGAGGGCCACGGGCCGTGCATGTCGTGCAGCAGGGAGGGCCACGGGCAGTGCGTGTCATGCAGCAGTGAGGGCCACAGGCCGTGCATGTCGTGCAGCAGGGAGGGCCACGGGCAGTGCGTGTGGTGCAGTAGTGAGGGCCACCGGCAGTGCGTGTCGTGCAGCAGTGAGGGCCACGGGCAGTGCGTGTGGTGCAGCAGTGACGGCCACGGGCAGTGCGTGTGGTGCAGCAGTGAGGGCCACGGGCAGTGCGTGTCGTGCAGCAGTGAGGGCCACGGGCAGTGCGTGTCGTGCAGCAGTGAGGGCCACGAGCAGTGCGTGTCGTGCAGCAGTGAGGGCCACGGGCAGTGCGTGTCGTGCAGCAGTGAGGGTCACGGGCAGTGCGTGTTGTGCAGCAGTGAGGGCCACGGGCAGTGCGTGTCGTGCAGCAGTGAAGGCAACAGGCAGTGCGTGTCATTCAGCAGTGAGGGCCACAGGCAGTGCGTGTCGTGCAGCAGTGAGGGCCACGGGCAGTGCATGTTGTGCAGCAGTGAGGGCCACGGGCAGTGCGTGTGGTGCAGCAGTGAGGGCCACGGACAGTGCGTGTCATGCAGCAGGGAGGGCCACGGGCAGTGCGTGTCATGCAGCAGTGAGGGCCATGGACAGTGCGTGTCGTGCAGCAGTGAGGGCCACGGGCAGTGCGTGTCGTGCAGCATTGAGGGCCACGGGCAGTGCGTGTGGTGCAGCAGTGAGGGCCACGGGCAGTGCGTGTCGTGCAGCAGTGAGGGCCACGGGCAGTGCGTGTGGTGCACCAGTGACGGCCACGGGCAGTGCGTGTGGTGCAGCAGTGAGGGCCACGGGCAGTGCATGTCGTGCAGCAGTGAGGGCCACGGGCAGTGCGTGTCATGCAGCAGGGAGGGCCACGGGCAGTGCGTGTCATGCAGCAGGGAAGGCCACGGGCAGTGCGTGTCGTGCAGCAGGGAGGGCCACGGGCAGTGCGTGTCATGCAGCAGTGAGGGCCACGGGCAGTGCATGTGGTGCAGCAGTGAGGGCCACGGGCAGTGCATGTCATGCAGCAGTGAGGGCCACGGGCAGTGCGTGTGGTGCAGCAGTGAGGGCCACGGGCAGTGCGTGTCATGCAGCAGTGAGGGCCACGGGCAGTGCATGTGGTGCAGCAGTGAGGGCCACGGGCAGTGTATGTCATGCAGCAGTGAGGGCCACGGGCAGTGCATATTGTGCAGCAGTGAGGGCCATGGGCAGTGCGTGTTGTGCAGCAGTGAGGGCCACGGGCAGTGCATGTGGTGCAGCAGTAAGGGCCACAGGCAGTGCATATTGTGCAGCAGTGAGGGCCACGGGCAGTGCGTGTCATGCAGCAGTGAGGGCCACGGGCAGTGCGTGTGGTGCAGCAGTGAGGGCCACGGGCAGTGCATGTGGTGCAGCAGTGAGGGCCACGGGCAGTGCGTGTGGTGCAGCAGTGAGGGCCACGGGCAGTGCGTGTGGTGCAGCAGTGAGGGCCACGGGCAGTGCGTGTGGTGCAGCAGTGAGGGCCACAGGCAGTGCGTGTCATGCAGCAGTGAGGGCCACCGGCAGTGTGTGTCATGCAGCAGTGAGGGCCACGGGCCGTGCATGTCGTGCAGCAGTGAGGGCCACGGGCAGTGCATGTTGTGCAGCAGTGAGGTCCACCGGCAGTGCGTGTCGTGCAGCAGTGAGGGCCACGGGCCGTGCATGTCGTGCAGCAGGGAGGGCCACGGGCAGTGCGTGTGGTGCAGTAGTGAGGTCCACGGGCCGTGCATGTCGTGCAGCAGTGAGGGCCACGGGCAGTGCGTGTGGTGCAGCAGTGACGGCCACGGGCAGTGCGTGTGGTGCAGCAGTGAGGGCCACGGGCAGTGCGTGTCGTGCAGCAGTGAGGGCCACGGGCAGTGCGTGTCATGCAGCAGTGAGGGCCACGGGCAGTGCGTGTCGTGCAGCAGTGAGGGCCACGGGCAGTGCGTGTCATGCAGCAGTGAGGGTCACGGGCAGTGCGTGTTGTGCAGCAGTGAGGGCCACGGGCAGTGCGCGTCGTGCAGCAGTGAAGGCAACGGGCAGTGCGTGTCGTGCAGCAGTGAGGGCCACTGGCAGTGCGTGTCGTGCAGCAGTGAGGGCCACGGGCCGTGCATGTCGTGCAGCAGGGAGGGCCACGGGCAGTGCGTGTCATGCAGCAGTGAGGGCCACAGGCAGTGCATGTGGTGCAGCAGTGAGGGCCACGGGCAGTGCGTGTTGTGCAGCAGTGAGGGCCACGGACAGTGCGTGTCGTGCAGCAGTGAGGGCCACAGGCAGTGCATGTGGTGCAGCAGTGAGGGCCACGGGCAGTGCGTGTTGTGCAGCAGTGAGGGCCACGGGCAGTGCGTGTTGTGCAGCAGTGAGGGCCACTGGCAGTGCGTGTCGTGCAGCAGTGAGGTGTGGTAAATAAATAAATAATACCCTATTTTTGACTAAGCATATAGTATAACAGATAGCTCAATAAATAAGAGTCAAGATTCGAGGTAGTAGGAGTTTCTGCAGGTTTATTACAGCATAAGGACAGGATCAGGACAACCTGCATAGGATGACCCAGCAGCTGCTGGGGCTTGGTCTGGGATGAGCGCGCTAACATTTAATAACAATACATTGACTTATATACATAGCGCAAACACATAGCATTACATTGCAGTAGGCGTAACAGTGGGTGGAGCAGAAGGCGGGACGCGTAGCAGTCGCGAGAGATAACAGTAGAAGTAGGTATAACTGGGAGTATACATAGACATGTGATGCAAACGTAACAGAATATGTCATGAATGGGGCGGAAACATTGGAGGGGGCTACCTAAGGAGCCGGGACCTCTAATCTAATGGTGCGCGAAAATTGGCAATGGCGTGTTACTAGGAGAAGCTGGGGGCTATGAACTCTGTGCTAGGAGCAGAGACTAGAGTCTGGAGGGTCGGAGCGACATGTACCTAAACCCTATCTGGTATCTGATGTTTAGGGAACATGTTGATATAAACTAGGAGTCATGAAGGGAAAGGCTAACTTGATTCTAAAGCTGGACCATGCATTATTCTACATGTAGTGCGTGATGAAGAATACTAAATGACCATTAAATACAGTATTTCTCTAACATGGAGACGAGAAGGCTAGACAATGACGGAAACTATTGATGCAGTTCAGTAGCTTAGGAATGCAGAGAAGAAGGACTGAACTGATAGCTGGAATCATAACATACTCTTGGCAGACTCAGAGGCAGAGCCAAGCTGTACCGGGCACTGCGAGGCAGGAAGTAAGTGAAGGGTCGAGGATACAGGTGGGGGCTGTACCGCTCCTTAACGAGGCTTCCGGAGACAGGAGTTGAATCTGTGGTCCGGGCCCTTTTGAGGCCTGGAAACGGGGACTTTATAATGGAATAACGTGCACACTGGGAAACGTGGCAACATTACTTTACATAGGCCTGATATTCGTAGTATTCACGAAGACTGGAAACTAGCATACTAAAGGTGGACACAACTGGAATTGCGTCATTAATCGGACATGGGGAATAACATATGCATATTGGTCATGCACACATAACATATGATGGATGAGGCGTAGGGACACAGAACATGGCAAAATTTACTTTTCCACATTCCCTCCTTGTCACTACGTTTCCATCAGGAAACATCAATATTCATGATACCGTCTATCATTTCATACAGTACCATTTGCTCGTCTCGAATTATCCTGGAACGGGACTTAGAACGGGGCTTGGGACTAGGAATACAAGAGGTAGCACAAATGCTGCAAATCGCAGGGCCACATTGTATACAGAGGCAGCAGCTAAATATGATCGCTACTGCTATACTTAGAAAGGACAGGACTTTCCATCCCCAGGCGGAAATTATATTCCAGAACCAACCAGACCATGTCCAGGTGCCTGGATCTTGGTGTAACAGATGGGCAATTTTATGGAGTCTGGTTATAGCTGAATAAACAGACGGCGCGTTATTTGGAATGAAAATGCAGCAACTAGATCCGATGACTCTACAGGCCCCGCCCCTATCGGCCAGTATGACGTCAAGGACGAGGCGATTTTGCAAAACGACAAATCTCATAGCAGATTGTTCTTCGGTTAGGTTACCTAGAGCAGAGGCAGTCTCATTTACTACAGCTTCAAGGGTTCTTGTTAACCTACGGATCAGTTTACTATTCTGGACAGGTCCTACAAAGAAGAAGAAACCTTTATTGAAATCTGTATACTGTTCTAGAGTAGTTTCAGTATAATCGACAATTGGGGACTCCCTTCTATGTCTAATGTGTACTAGATGTGTGTTTCTGTGATAATCAGATGGGGCTAGGAAAACAGGTGGCAGTAGGAAAGCAATATAACAGGTTCCCTCCCAATCGAGGGGCAGACGGACATATGCAGTTTGACCACAAATAAAATAAGAATGACGTGAAGCTTTGAAAACAGATTTCCCACTGTTACTATACTTGATAACAGCAGTACATTCACTATGTCCTACGTGTACAGAACCATAATTACGGACACATAATTCGCCTTTGACAGGTAGTACTGAAATAGCAGGTAAGTCTGGAGTAGTATCAGACTGAACATTCAGGACCATGAAATTCGACGAATAATTACCTAAATTATATACTTCGTTTTCTAGATCTAAACCTGTTCTGTGGGGAAGACCTTGCTTGTCTGGGAAACAAGTACTGTTAAGAAAAGACATATCTGTTGAGGATGACGTTAACGTGGACCATGCTCCACACGAACCATTATGTGAGAATGGATAAGGAAAGAGTGGCAGAACTCCCTTCGGTGTCTGGAAAGGGGGGAGTCGACCACACACCCAACAATTAGTGGCATTGCTGGTCTGGTGTGAATAATGTAACATACGGATGAAAGAATTGTTGCGCATAGCAAGGCGGTAAGAATATTCGTGAGGAGGCAGATCACTAAACGTGTGCTCTACTGTAGCATTAGCAGACATATTTACATGAGGAACTGGAAAATACAGATAGAATGCATAGCTGGTGCAGGAAATCATTATGCTGATGAATAATACGAAACTCAGAAAAACGATACATCGGTTTGCGTTTAGACTGACTCTCTCACTATGGGGGTCTATTTTATACATGTCAGAAACAGTCTAACCGTTTCACCTAGGGGAGGACTTATACAATCAAACTGGCTGACTTATTTTACTAGACCTGAGCTTTAACTTATACTCCTGCTGCGGAGTTTTCTCTAACAAGGGAGGGGTTGTAATAATGTCTTTTGCGGGACAGTCCTTTAAAACAATGTCTTGACAGTTTTTAAAATCCTGGGAATCCTGGGAAATGTTCTTGGAGACGGGTTTCAATCCATTGAAAAGTTTTACATGAGAAAGATGGACCCACCCCTTCCTGCCTTCCAACTTGACGGCAGTACGGGTGGTCAAGAGGACCTGACGTGGCTCCTTCCAACGTGGTTCCAGCGGACTTGATCTGTCGAAATTCCGGACCATCACTAGGGAGCCTGGAACGATTTCGTGCGGTGCCACCTCGGTATTGTCTGGAAATGCGGCGGCAACCTGTGAACGACATGAGTTGAGGGCAGACATCAAGGAAGCTAGGTAATCTGTCAGCATATTACATGAAACATCGGTAATACTTCGGGGTCTAGGAGTACCCCACATGTTAGGGGGGCGGCCGAATACGACCTCATACGGGGACAGACCTGATCTGGAATGTGCGACCATGCGCATATAAAATAAAGCGACTGGCAGAGCTACTAGCCAGTCCACACCTTTTTCCTTACAGACTTTTGCAATGCGGATTTTCAGAGTCTGATTATGTCTCTCGACCAGACCGGCTGCTTCAGGATGGCGTACACAATGAAACTTCCACTGGTACCCTAACAACAGGGAAACATGCTTCATGAGTTCAGATGAGAATGGCTGACCGTTATCAGAATATACGACTCTAGGGAGTCCGTATCTAGGGAAAAATTCACGAACCAACTGCTTGGCAGTGGTCGCGGCTGTGTAATCTGGGACTGGATATGCTTCTGTCCATCTGGACAAAGCGCATACAACTACAAGGACATACTTGAAACCTCGACATCGCTCCATCTGAATATAATCCATCTGGAGGACCTCAAAAGGGTGGTCAGGGGGCTGGAAACCACCTTGTTCCACCGGGACACTTTTACCTGGATTAAACTGACAACATATCATACAGGTACGGACTTTCTGCTTGGCTGCAGCCCGTAAATGCTTGTTGAACCAAATGTTCTGGATACTGTCTAACATAGCTTTTTCTCCTAAATGTGCTGAACTATGTGCGGTATTGATAATGACTTGAACCATAGAGTCGGGGAGAAACCATGTGGCTCTACCCTTCGTTAACCATCCTTGATCTGTCTGGACCCCTCCTTGTTCAGACCATTTCTTGATTTCATCGGGAGTAGCATGTAACTGGATATCTATGACGTCTTGTGTGGGGTCCTTAACTGTCATGCATGTAATCGGATCTGGAGTATGTGTCATGTTAACTGGAATGTCTGGAGTCTGTGCTGTAAGCTTGGCTGTGCGGTCTGCTAGATCATTACCTTGGGAAATAATGTCAGTAACTTTCGTATGTGCTTTGCATTTCATGATAGCGATGGATGCCGGTAAATGTATGGCATCTAACAGGGCTTGAATAAGGAGACCATGCTGAATCTTGGTTCCATGAGAAGTCATGAAACCTCTCTCCTGCCAGAGCACTCCGAAGTCGTGTACAACTCCGAATGCGTAACGTGAATCTGTGTAAACATTAACTTTCAGGTTCTTGGCGTGTATACAGGCTTGTGTCAGAGCAACTAGCTCTGCTGCTTGAGCGGACAGGGTATCAATACGGTGTGTTTCAATAACTTCAGTGTCAGTAGTCACTGCATACGCGGCGACTAGTTCTCCTGTACTAGTTCTCATACATGAACCATCCACATAAAGTGTCAGGTCAGGATCTGGTAACGGAATGTCTGTCAGGTCTTGTCTTGGCTTTGTCGTAATATTAACTACTTCCACACAGTCATGTGGGTCAGAATTTGAACTAACTGATGGTAACAGTGTAGCAGGATTCAGGACGTTGCAGCGTCTAATTTCTATGTGTGGCTGGAACAGTGTCAATTCATAACCCGTTAAACGTGCAATTGTCAAGTGCTGAGTTTGTGTTCGGTTTAAAAGAACTTCTACTGAATGTGGGACTTGTACTGTCAGGGAATGTCCTAAAACTATGGAATCACTTTGTCTGATAGCTAGTGCTGTGGCTGCAACTGACTTGAGGCACGCAGGCAACGCCTGGGCGACTGGATCTAATGTGCTCGAAAAATAAGCACAGGGCTTGTATTGTCCTGCTTGATCTTGTGTGAGAACAGATAATGCTGTACCTTCGCGTTCAGTAACGAAAAGTGTAAAAGGCTTACTGTAGTTCGGTGTAGCTAGAACTGGAGCTTGACATAGGGCTTTCTTTAACTCGTTGAAACTAAGTGTATGTTCAGATGTCCAAGGGAGGACAGTCGACACGGCTGCCTCCTGTGTCGTTAACTGTATCAGTGGCTTGGCTAGAAATGCATACTGGGGAATCCATTGTCTACAATAAGAAGTAAGGCCGATAAAGGCACGTACCTCCTTCTGGGTTCTGGGCTGGGGAAGACTCACTATTAACTGGATACGGTCGGGTGTCAACTGCCTACCCCTCTTGGACAGCAAGTGTCCTAAGTATACCACTTGCTGGACACAGAATTGAAGCTTCGAAGGTGACACCTTGTGCCCCATCTCGGCTAGAAAATACAGAACTGTAAGTGACGCTCGTTCGCAGTCACGTTCAGAACGGGCTGTGATCAGTAGATCATCGACATACTGGAGCAGGGCAGTGTCAGTTGGCATGTGAATGTTGTCTAGTTGTCTCTTAAGTGCTTGACTGTAAATACTAGGGCTTTCTGTGAAACCTTGAGGAGCGCGTGTGAACATATAGCTCCTTCCATTTAAACAAAATCCGAAAAGAAACTGGCTGTCTGGATGAATTGGAACACTAAAAAATGCATTCTTAAGGTCTATGACAGTGAAAAACATGGCTTCGTAATCAATAGCGGTTAACAGGGAAGAAATATCTGGGACAACTGGGTACTGAGGAATAATACATTTGTTAAGCTCTCGTAAATCAATCACTAATCGATATACTGGGGGTGCATTTGGATCAGTACGTTTCATGACTGGAATGATCGGAGAATTACATACATTGGAGTCAGTTTCTACAATTACTCCTTGAGCCATGAGCTCATCTATAATTTTGGATAAGGCTGCTACAGCCTCAGGTGGCAATCTGTACTGTCTGATTCGGGGTAACACTACACCTGGTTTGAGAGTCACACGATGGGGTGTGATTTGCATGTAACCTACATCAGTTGGACCTTGCGCCCATAAGTGCTGCGGAACATTAGACAATCTTGAATCAAAATCTCGTAATACATAGTGACCCTTAAAGTCACGTAGGAACAGACGTATTCCCTCTGGGGAACAGCAAATAACTGCACCTAATTCTTTCAGTGTCTTAATGCCTAACAGGTTTTCTGGACATGACTTAGTAAGTAACAGATCAGTAGTACGGGACAATGGACCTACTTCTAGAGTGACTGGCTTTGATATCTCGTTAACGATGGGTTTTCCTGAAAATCCAAGGGAAACATTTCTTGAGCCTGAGAGCGGAGCCCCTGGAACTTCGGCATGACTAATTGTGGTCCTACTTGCCCCTGTATCAATCAAAAACTTTCTGTCTTTCCCTAATACTTGACTGTGAACATAGGGACCTTCTTGATCTACAGGTATCTCGATGAGAGGCAAGCCTACCTCCCTCTCTAGGCTGTTTCATGAATATGGCTGGTACTCTGGATACTCAGACTGTGCATACTGGTACATCTGCGATGTGACATGCTGTGTTGCAGCTATAGGCTGCGGTGCGGGGACTGTCTGTTGTGCATTCTGTGACTGAGGAATCTGTGAAACTTGTTCTTGTCTAGGCGGACGTGGTCTTTCTTTAGTCTTACCAGTAGCTATGTTGTGTTTCAGGACTGCACACTCATTTATAAAATGACCTGGCTGTTTACAATAATTGCAGTTCCCTTTAACGGGAGCTGCAGGATGACTGGCTTGATTCGGACCCCTCTTCTGACTGTCTTGAGGAACAGATTGTGCAACTAGCACTTTCATTTTCGTGTCTTTCATACGTTTTCTTTCGTGCTCTTGCTCTTCTCTGATTCTATTCTGGTGGTACTGGAGCATCTGGAGCATCTGGGACGGAGTATTTGCTTGCCAGGTGCTTTCGACCTTCAAAACTCAATTTTTAATTTGTGGACTTGAATTCTCGACTAATTTGGTAACGAAAAGGTGAGGGTATGACTCACTACTTGTCTTGAGACCACTATTGATACTGAAACATTTCTCAAATCTAGAATAAAAATCACTAATATCTTCATCTTGTTTCTGTTTACAGGCTGAGATTGCATCCCAGTCTTCTTTTCTCGTTGTCAATAATCTGGGTAAAACTTGAATCAATAATTCTGGTAATTCTTTACATTTATCTCCAAGACCGGTACCTGGTACTCGTGCCTTGTCTTCAGCTTCTAGGGCTGTCCAATCGATCTTTTTCTCTCCCACCTCCCATTCTTTTTCCTTTAACTTTTCATACACCCCTGCGGGCAGCAGGACTTTTAACATTTTAATGATATCTGGGTAAGTGTATTCTCCCATACGGAGCATGTCTTTTAATTCTCTATGGAACCCTGCTGGATCTTTGTCATGACAGGGAATTAATTTCTTCATTTCAAGAAGTTCCATCTTTGAAATCGGAGTGTATACAAACACTCGTTGCATTTCGCCACCCGTCCCTCTGACTGGGTGGACTTCTCGTAACGGATTCTGTCTGTCTATGTAGAATGGCTTATTTTCTGGGGGTGAGACATGAACAAAATGCGGATTCAGGAACGTTCTATATTTGTGGCGCTGTTCTAGAATGACACTAATTAAATCGGTACCTAGACCTCTCCATCTATACTGGAGTAACTCGTTCAGGACATCGTGTAACGGGCCTGGATCAGAGTGCTGACCCTCATACAGAGTAATGAGGTACTGGATCATATACATACCCACCAGTCGTTGCTCGGCTGGGGGCAGTTTCAGAAACATTTGTGCCACTATTTCGTCTGGAAAAGTGGTAGAATCAGTAATCCATCGGACTGCTGATCAGGCTAGTTCTTGTTCATGCATAGTACTTAATTCGCTATAACCGATTCGTGATTTCAGAATGTGATCGGTAGCTTGAAATACTTGTTCTAGAGAACCTTGTTCTGGTGCTGGATGATGAAAAATAGACTTGTGTTCTAGACGTAAATGGCGATCTGGAAATCTGGATTTTCCTACATACGCTATTCTGTCGGAATTCTCGTCTTCCTCTTCAGGGTCAGAGATACTTTCTTTCTCGCTTACTTGTGCTGCTTTACGCTGTTCGTGTAACCTTATTATTTCTTTACGAATTTTCTTGTACATACTCTCCATGGCACTGACGGTCTTGTGCTTACCCTCGGCTATATTATCACTCCACCTTGTCAGGATCCTCATTTCGGCGGGATCTTTAGACGGGTAATCTTGTTCTCTTATTAGACAATTGATCAGGAACTTTAATATCATGAGCTGGATCTCGGCTTTCCTTTGAGACATAATCTCGCCAATACTTTCTGGATCATCCCCTGTACGGATGAAACGATATATTCTGTCTAGATCTTCTTTCATATTCGGTAAGGTGACTAGATACTCGGTCACCCTCCTTACAAGTAAGGAATATAAAACCATATTATACTCGCCTGCGACCGGATCATAGACACATTCGTTAAGGGCTTGTCTGATTTCTGTGACAGACTTATTACTTTTAGGAGTACGCTGTGATGCTTGAGCATGTAATTCGAGTGCTGATAAACGTTTGTGTGGCGGTGGGGTTTGAGGAGTAGCTCCTCCTGCGGCCCCTAGACTGGAGTCGTCTACTGAGGTTCTACGTCCTGGCAGAGTGGGAAATGGAACTGTAAGCTGGACCGGGGGTACCGTAACAGGTACTCCGGTGTCTGGAGGAGCGGGAAGTGCCTGATTTGCAGGGACTGGCGGAGCGCGAACAGGATTTGCATATTCGGGGACTGTGTCGTCCAGATAGGACGAAATAAAAATATCAGCTGCGGTCGGTTTGTGACGTAGCTTGGTCGGAATTAATGGTGGCGGGAAATTACTAGATGCCTCTGGGGTCGCTTTTGGCAAGCCTTCGGCAAGGAGAGGATACATACCCTTAATAAGGGCATGCCTCTGTCTGTCTGACTGTTCGGCTTTGACTTGTTCACCTATCTCGATTAATTCTCTTTCTTGGGCTCGTTCTTGGGATTCTCTACTTAACTCTGACTTTCTGACTTCCTTTTCGGTTCTTTTATGAGCTTCTTTACGCCATAACTCGATGGCATCTTTCTGTGACTGTCTGGCTTTCTTTTTCCATAATGCCTCTTCTACTCGCATGATGCACTCGGCATCCCATGTACCCGATACGGGCCATCTATACTTTTCTTCTAACTGTTTGGTATACTCTACCCATAAATCTAGATACAGTATGGCGCTTATGCCATGTTTCTGATACATAAAATGACCTGGACTGTCCCTAGGTGGGACAGGAACCGCTTCCTCTAACAGACCCTTTCTAGTTTTTAACTGTCGTAATCTTGAAAAGAGCGGCATTGTAAACTTGAATCGGAACACAATACAATACACGAAGAACAATAACAATTGGAAAAACAATTCAGGCATACCACGACATTGGAAATACATTAAACAATATCATAACATCTGCACCACTCACTCCGGGAGTCCTGTAAGAAATTGTGGCCTCAATTCCCTGAGGAGCCGCCGCGCCTGGACGCACTCCACAATTTGCTGACGAGACCGTCCCCCGCGAAGCTGGTCTCTAGACTATATAATTGTATGCAGGAGCAGGCCCCGATCACTATACCGGCGGCCAAACGGGCTTGGTCTGTAGACCTGGCTGACCCCCTCACTGACGACACGTGGGACTACTGCTGCGCACAACTCTTGGCACTATCTCCGAACTATAGGCTGCGACTGGTCCACTTTAAGTTCCTACATAGGTACTACCGTACCCCGACACTGTTACACCGCATGGGCGTCAAAGAAGACGCTTCCTGCTGGAAATGTGGCGGGGAGGATGCATCATTCCTACATGTGGCATGGACCTGCCCTAAATTGCACGATTACTGGACGGCCGTTTTCACTGCCATTAACCAAATGCTACACCGCTCAGACGAGCCCACCCCGCTTGTGGGCCTGCTGGGGTATGTCAAAGACACTGAGCCTTGTGACCGAAAATTGCACGCGATCTTACTCCTGTATGCGAAACGGCAGGTGGCAATAAATTGGGGCCGTAAGGCTCTACCTGCGTTCCAGGCATGGGTCAATGATGTGACTTATGGTCAGGCACAACTTACACATTACTGGGAGTCGATGCCCACTGCTACAAGACCTAATGACATTTGGGAACCTTTCCTCCAATGGGCCAGGGAGAGAGCGAGCACTGATGCCTCCGGGGGTGCCCCTGACGTGGGCGTCTCTGATGACATGGGTTGAAATCCTTAGACTGCTTGACATCTGTTTACGTTGGGTTGAGAACGGATGGGGGGTTGCTCCCATAACCTGAGTAATATATTCCCCGCCCCCTGGCTGCCCTTCCCTTAGCGCCTACTGTACCTAGCGTCACGCCCCACTAACTGATCGAACGTAACACTAGCTGCACTGTCCCCCCCCCCAACCTCATGGGAGATACCTGGACTGTCCCTACCACTGAACCTGCCAACTGCTTGCATCACTCTCCTGCTGTCTGCACCCCTGCGCGCACGCCCCCGAGAGTCCCATTCTGATTATATAGATCCTATTTCACTCAGCACCACGTAGTTCTTTGTTACCCTCGCACTGTTGTGGGGGGTTGGGTGGATGAGTGCCGCAGTTTTACCTATGCTCATCTGATGTTTTGCTGCGATATGACCTCCGTGCTTGCCAATATGACGAGACGTTGTCTGACTCACGTTTGATATTGGCTGTTTGCGGCACCATTCCCGAACTAAAGGGGAAAAAGAAAAAATGTAAGATTATGTGATTTGCCTCTGTTGTGCTGCATGTTTAATCTCCTTATACAGTGTTTACAGGAACTGCAGGACGCGTTTTCGCCAATTATGCTGGAGCGTCCCTACATGGGCCCTATCACTGTGTGTTATTTGTGAATATCGCGGCCTGCCTCCGGGTTGTTGGCACGACGCAGTGTAACGTTTGTTTACGACCAATAAATATCTTACACCAAAAAAAAAAAAAAAAAAAAACAATATCATAACATAACAGTTCGAACAGAATATTACCTGAAAATAATGAGAACAGAAATACAAGAATTTTCTCGAGAACGGAACAGACTAGAATTACTGGATGCACTGCTGAAACAGTACGGAACATACCGGTCCCATAAAGGGACGCATCAAGACCCGTATCCACCTAGGTGAACACTTCGTTTGTGAGTCTGGGCACCACCAACCCACGGACCAGGAGTCAATTTAGATTGGTCCTGTCTAGATACTACCCCAGCAATGGTACTCACCGGGCAGCACGGAACGGAAAGCCTCGGACGGGACTGGACTGCTACGACGACGGACTTCGGACTTCGGACTTCAGTTACGGGTGGGCCTCCGGATACCTCGGACCTTGGACTCTCGGCTTGGGCTCTGGTCGGGACTCGCCGCGTTCCTCCACCGTCTCGTTTGGATGCTGGACCGCCTCCTCCGTCTCCTCCGTGGGCCTGAGGGATACTTGAAGCAGAAATATCTGCACGTGGCCGGTATGGTTCCGTCACGGCTGCAGAGGGTCAGGGGGTCGGCGTGGCTTCACCGACGCGTGGGGAAAGGGCAAGTCCCTGTTCGGGCGCCATTATGTGGTAAATAAATAAATAATACCCTATTTTTGACTAAGCATATAGTATAACAGATAGCTCAATAAATAAGAGTCAAGATTCGAGGTAGTAGGAGTTTCTGCAGGTTTATTACAGCATAAGGACAGGATCAGGACAACCTGCATAGGATGACCCAGCAGCTGCTGGGGCTTGGTCTGGGATGAGCGCGCTAACATTTAATAACAATACATTGACTTATATACATAGCGCAAACACATAGCATTACATTGCAGTAGGCGTAACAGTGGGTGGAGCAGAAGGCGGGACGCGTAGCAGTCGCGAGAGATAACAGTAGAAGTAGGTATAACTGGGAGTATACATAGACATGTGATGCAAACGTAACAGAATATGTCATGAATGGGGCGGAAACATTGGAGGGGGCTACCTAAGGAGCCGGGACCTCTAATCTAATGGTGCGCGAAAATTGGCAATGGCGTGTTACTAGGAGAAGCTGGGGGCTATGAACTCTGTGCTAGGAGCAGAGACTAGAGTCTGGAGGGTCGGAGCGACATGTACCTAAACCCTATCTGGTATCTGATGTTTAGGGAACATGTTGATATAAACTAGGAGTCATGAAGGGAAAGGCTAACTTGATTCTAAAGCTGGACCATGCATTATTCTACATGTAGTGCGTGATGAAGAATACTAAATGACCATTAAATACAGTATTTCTCTAACATGGAGACGAGAAGGCTAGACAATGACGGAAACTATTGATGCAGTTCAGTAGCTTAGGAATGCAGAGAAGAAGGACTGAACTGATAGCTGCAATCATAACATACTCTTGGCAGACTCAGAGGCAGAGCCAAGCTGTACCGGGCACTGCGAGGCAGGAAGTAAGTGAAGGGTCGAGGATACAGGTGGGGGCTGTACCGCTCCTTAACGAGGCTTCCGGAGACAGGAGTTGAATCTGTGGTCCGGGCCCTTTTGAGGCCTGGAAACGGGGACTTTATAATGGAATAACGTGCACACTGGGAAACGTGGCAACATTACTTTACATAGGCCTGATATTCGTAGTATTCACGAAGACTGGAAACTAGCATACTAAAGGTGGACACAACTGGAATTGCGTCATTAATCGGACATGGGGAATAACATATGCATATTGGTCATGCACACATAACATATGATGGATGAGGCGTAGGGACACAGAACATGGCAAAATTTACTTTTCCACAGAGGGCCACCGGCAGTGCATGCTGTGCAGCAGTGAGGGCCACGGGCAGTGCATGTGGTGCAGCAATGAGGGCCACGGACAGTGCGTGTGGTGCAGCAGTGAGGGCCACGGACAGTGCGTGTCGTGCAGCAGGGAGGGCCACGGGCAGTGCGTGTCATGCAGCAGTGAGGGCCATGGACAGTGCGTGTGGTGCAGCAGTGAGGGCCACGGACAGTGCGTGTCGTGCAGCAGGGAGGGCCACGGGCAGTGCGTGTCATGCAGCAGTGAGGGCCATGGACAGTGCGTGTCGTGCAGCAGTGAGGGCCACGGGCAGTGCGTGTCGTGCAGCATTGAGGGCCACGGGCAGTGCGTGTGGTGCAGCAGTGAGGGCCACGGGCAGTGCGTGTCGTGCAGCAGTGAGGGCCACGGGCAGTGCGTGTCGTGCAGCAGTGAGGGCCACAGGCAGTGCATGTTGTGCAGCAGTGAGGGCCACAGGCAGTGCATGTGGTGCAGCAGTGAGGGCCACGGGGAGTGCGTGTCATGCAGCAGTGAGGGCCACAGGCAGTGCATGTTGTGCAGCAGTGAGGGCCATGGGCAGTCCGTGTTGTGCAGCAGTAAGGGCCACGGGCAGTGCGTGTGGTGCAGCAGTAAGGGCCACGGGCAGTGCGTGTGGTGCAGCAGTAAGGGCCACGGGCAGTGCGTGTCGTGCAGCAGTGAGGGCCATGGGCAGTGCGTGTGGTGGAGCAGTGACGGCCACGGGCAGTGCGTGTGGTGCAGCAGTGACGGCCACGGGCAGTGCGTGTGGTGCAGCAGTGAGGGCCACGGGCAGTGCGTGTCGTGCAGCATTGAGGGCCACGGGCAGTGCGTGTGGTGCAGCAGTGAGGGCCACGGGCAGTGCGTGTCGTGCAGCAGTGAGGGCCACGGGCAGTGCATGCGGTGCACCAGTGACGGCCACGGGCAGTGCGTGTGGTGCAGTAGTGAGGGCCACGGGCAGTGCGTGTCGTGCAGCAGTGAGGGCCAAGGGCAGTGCGTGTCATGCAGCAGTGAGGGCCACGGGCAGCGCATGTGGTGCAGCAGTGAGGGCCACGGGGAGTGCGTGTGGTGCAGCAGTAAGGGCCACAGGCAGTGCATGTTGTGCAGCAGTGAGGGCCATGGGCAGTCCGTGTTGTGCAGCAGTGAGGGCCACGGGCAGTGCGTGTCATGCAGCAGTGAGGGCCACGGGCAGTGCGTGTGGTGCAGCAGTAAGGGCCACGGGCAGTGCGTGTGGTGCAGCAGTAAGGGCCACGGGCAGTGCGTGTCGTGCAGCAGTGAGGGCCATGGGCAGTGCGTGTGGTGCAGCAGTGACGGCCACGGGCAGTGCGTGTGGTGCAGCAGTGACGGCCACGGGCAGTGCGTGTGGTGCAGCAGTGAGGGCCACGGACAGTGCATGTGGTGCAGCAGTAAGGGCCACGGGCAGTGCATGTGGTGCAGCAGTGAGGGCCACAGGCAGTGCATGTTGTGCAGCAGTGAGGGCCACGGGCAGTGCGTGTGGTGCAGCAGTGAGGGCCACGGGCAGTGCATGTGGTGCAGCAGTGAGGGCCACGGGCAGTGCGTGTGGTGCAGCAGTGAGGGCCACGGGCAGTGCGTGTCGTGCAGCAGTGAGGGCCACGGGCAGTGCATGTGGTGCAGCAGTGAGGGCCACGGGCAGTGCGTGTGGTGCAGCAGTGAGGACCAAGGGCAGTGCGTGAGGTGCACCAGTGACGGCCACGGGCAGTGCGTGTGGTGCAGCAGTGAGGGCCATGGGCAGTGCATGTCGTGCAGCAGTGAGGGCCACGGGCAGTGCGTGTCATGCAGCAGGGCGGGCCACGGGCAGTGCGTGTCATGCAGCAGGGAAGGCCACGGGCAGTGCGTGTCGTGCAGCAGGGAGGGCCACGGGCAGTGCGTGTGGTGCAGCAGTGAGGGCCACGGGCAGTGCATGTGGTGCAGCAGTGAGGGCCACGGGCAGTGCGTGTCGTGCAGCAGTGAGGGCCACGGGCAGTGCGTGTCGTGCAGCAGTGAGGGCCACTGGCAGTGCGTGTCGTGCAGCAGTGAGGGCCACTGGCAGTGCGTGTCATGCAGCAGTGAGGGCCACGGGCAGTGCGTGTTGTGCAGCAGTGAGGGCCACGGGCAGTGCGTGTCGTGCAGCAGTGAGGGCCACTGGCAGTGTATGTCATGCAGCGGTGAGGGCCACGGGCAGTGCGTGTGGTGCAGCAGTGAGGGCCACGGGCAGTGCGTGTCGTGCAGCAGTGAGGGCCACTGGCAGTGCGTGTCGTGCAGCAGTGAGGGCCACTGGCAGTGTATGTCATGCAGCGGTGAGGGCCACGGGCAGTGCGTGTTGTGCAGCAGTGAGGGCCACGGGCAGTGCGTGTCATGCAGCAGTGAGGGCCACGGGCAGTGCATATTGTGCAGCAGTGAGGGCCATGGGCAGTGCGTGTTGTGCAGCAGTGAGGGCCACGGGCAGTGCATGTGGTGCAGCAGTAAGGGCCACAGGCAGTGCATATTGTGCAGCAGTGAGGGCCACGGGCAGTGCGTGTCATGCAGCAGTGAGGGCCACGGGCAGTGCGTGTAGTGCAGCAGTGAGGGCCACGGGCAGTGCGTGTGGTGCAGCAGTGAGGGCCACGGGCAGTGCGTGTGGTGCAGCAGTGAGGGCCACGGGCAGTGCATGTTGTGCAGCAGTGAGGGCCACGGGCAGTGGAAGTGGTGCAGCAGTGAGGGCCACGGGCAGTGCGTGTGGTGCAGCAGTGAGGGCCACGGGCAGTGCGTGTGGTGCAGCAGTGAGGGCCACGGGCAGTGCGTGTGGTGCAGCAGTGAGGGCCACGGGCAGTGCATGTGGTGCAGCAGTAAGGGCCACAGGCAGTGCATATTGTGCAGCAGTGAGGGCCACGGGCAGTGCGTGTGGTGCAGCAGTGAGGGCCACGGGCAGTGCGTGTCGTGCAGCAGTGAGGGCCACAGGCAGTGCATGTGGTGCAGCAGTAAGGGCCACAGGCAGTGCATATTGTGCAGCAGTGAAGGCCACGGGCAGTGCGTGTGGTGCAGCAGTGAGGGCCACGGGCAGTGCGTGTCGTGCAGCAGTGAG
This sequence comes from Lissotriton helveticus, assembly GCF_964261635.1. Classification (NCBI taxonomy): domain Eukaryota; kingdom Metazoa; phylum Chordata; class Amphibia; order Caudata; family Salamandridae; genus Lissotriton; species Lissotriton helveticus. The sequence goes on along the minus strand of NC_136066.1, from coordinate 12,036,127 downwards.
GGCCACGGGCAGTGCGTGTCGTGCAGCATTGAGGGCCACGGGCAGTGCGTGTGGTGCAGCAGTGAGGGCCACGGGCAGTGCGTGTCGTGCAGCATTGAGGGCCACGGGCAGTGCGTGTCGTGCAGCATTGAGGGCCACGGGCAGTGCGTGTCGTGCAGCATTGAGGGCCACAGGCAGTGCATGTTGTGCAGCAGTGAGGGCCACGGGCAGTGCATGTGGTGCAGCAGTGAGGGCCACGGGCAGTGCATGTCATGCAGCAGTGAGGGCCACAGGCAGTGCATGTTGTGCAGCAGTGAGGGCCACAGGCAGTGCATGTTGTGCAGCAGTGAGGGCCACGGACAGTGCGTGTGGTGCAGCAGTGAGGGCCACGGGCAGTGCGTGTCGTGCAGCAGTGAGGGCCACGGGCAGTGCGTGTCGTGCAGCAGTGAGGGCCACGGGCAGTGCATGTCATGCAGCAGTGAGGGCCACGGGCATTGCGTGTCGTGCATCAGTGAGGTCCACGGGCAGTGCGTGTCGTGCAGCAGTGAGGGCCACGGGCAGTGCGTGTAGTGCGGCAGTGAGGGCCACGGGTAGTGCATGTGGTGCAGCAGTGAGGGCCACGGGCAGTGCGTGTCGTGCAGCAGGGAGGGCCACGGGCTGTGCGTGTCGTGCAGCAGTGAGGGCCACGGGCAGAGCGTGTCGTGCAGCAGTGAGGGCCACGGGCAGTGCGTGTCGTGCAGCAGTGAGGGCCAAGGGCAGTGCGTGTCATGCAGCAGTGAGGGCCACGGGCAGTGCGTGTCGTGCAGCAGGGAGGGCCACGGGCTGTGCGTGTCGTGCAGCAGTGAGGGCCACGGGCAGTGCGTGTCGTGCAGCAGTGAGGGCCACGGGCAGTGCATGTTGTGCAGCAGTGAGGGCCACGGGCAGTGCGTGTGGTGCAGCAGTGAGGGCCACGGGCAGTGCGTGTCGTGCAGCAGGGAGGGCCACGGGCAGTGCGTGTCGTGCAGCAGTGAGGGCCATGGACAGTGCGTGTCGTGCAGCAGTGAGGGCCACGGGCAGTGCGTGTCCACTCTTCCTGACTCCACGTCTGTCCCCTTCTTCACCCTGTCTTCTCTCCTTCCTGCCCAGCTCCGGACAGACGGACATCGAGCTGCTGAGTGACCCTGAGTGCGCCCCGCAGCAGGACCAGGTGTTGCTGATTCTACAGAGCCGGGGCCCGCGGCGGTGGAGCATCCAATCCCGGCACCCCCTGCGCGTCATGGTAGGACCAGGGGCCCCTTCGGGGTCACACTCATCTCATGATCTCAGGGTCCACTGATGGGTCCCTACACCCTCACCTATGTACAGAGGCTTGTTGAGGGCCCCTCCAACAGGGCAGCTGGGGGCCACAGGTCTAGGTGTCACTAGGGGCCCCTCTGACGGGGCCACAGGTGTGTTAGAAATGGGATCCCTGGCTGGCCAGGGCTTTCGCCAAAGTCAGTCAGAGACCACCACTCCCAAGTCAGGGCAAGGGAGTTACACGCCAAGATAACCCCTACTCACCCTCTAGGTAACGTGGCGCGAGCAGCAAGGCTAAACTTGGAGGCGATGTAGGCTAAGTATTTGCGCACGCACCCCAGCAACAACAACCAAAGGCCCACCACAAAGGAAACTCCACACAAGGTTATATAAAAATAGCCTTTGTATTACGCCAAAACACATTAGATAAAACACAAACTTTACAATGTGCCAGAGGCACGGGCAGAATTTACAGGGAATATGTACAAGACAGGGCCACCTGGACCACTGTCAGGAATCAGCACTTTTAGAACTTAGCACTTGTAGAAATAATAACTCTGTAGGAATAATACTCAGCACATAAATCATATAATGACTTTAGCATCAACATAGCACATGTAGCGCACAACCAGGACTTCCTGGCAAGGGGTAAACCCCTCCTAAGTAACCCTAATCACTCTAGGCAAATCACGCAGGTACTAGGACCTTAGCCTCAGGACCTAGGGAAGGAAAAGCAATCACCTAAGCATAAACACCTAGCAAAGGGAAAGAAGCAAAACACATGATGTATCACCACATTCAGAGGTGTAAGGAAGGAAAGACCATTGGCACATAAATCACAAATGCGCCAGAATCCCACTAGCCACAACCTGTGGCAGTCCCTCGGCCAACTGGCCTCGCAAGGGCTGAAATGTCCACAATGTCAGGCAGGCTGCGCAGGCAGCCAAGAACACAAGCCTAAATGTGGCAGTTGCCCACAAAGTGCTGGGCAACTGGTGCAAGGAAGGTTAGGGCAACGTTGGAGCCTCGTGGGCTCAAGAACCACCACTGTGGCACTGCTGAGCCTCTTTGGGCTCGTGGACAAATGTGGGCGGTGAGCCTCCCTGGGCTTGAGAACAAGACTGGCCCTCCTGAGCCTCTCTCAGGCTCGTAAATACAACTTGCCCCCCAGGAGCCTCGGGGCTCCAATCACCAAAATGCGGGCGGAGAGCCTCTCTCAGGGCTCAAAGAACAACTGGCACTCGAGCCTCGCTGGGCTCGTAAAGCAAATGGCACCCTCAGAGCCTCTCTGGGCTCAACACACAATGCGGGGTCCTGGAGCCTCGCGGGCTCTAAATAGACAAGGAATGCCCTGAGCCTCTCGGGGCTCTAATGATCACAATGCTGCCTGAGCCTCTCTGGGCTCGGATCAATAATGCGCGCTGAGCCTCTCGGGGCTCACACACTCGTACTGGAGGGGAGGGGCGGGCACCGGCAATGTGCCCCGACACCCTCCTCCCTTCCCAAGCTCACTAGGGCCCCACTCACCGGGTCTGACGGCGGCTGGAGGAGGAGAGCTCCCGCTCCTCGGGACTCCTTCAGTCGCGGCCTCCTCGCTCTGCTCCGGGGTTCTCCTCTCGCTCCTGGGAGGCCCCGGGGGGCAGACGGCGGCGACTCTGGGGCAATGCAGGAGCGCAGAGTAGGCTCCCGCCGCTTCCTGCTTCGTCTCTCCTGGGCAGCCAATCACCGCGCAGGTCGCCCGGCGAGCCTCCCGCTGCCTAAACCAATGGCAGCGCGGCTCCCGGGTGACGTCAGCGGCTGCTCCTTTGGCATCATCCTCTGCCCTGGGGCTGCGGCGGTGATGCGGGGCTGAAGAGGGGTGGGCTCCCTCGATAATGAAGTCACGAACACGGGGCAAATAAAGGCGGCAATTGAGCGGGGTGGCACCAGCGCCGCTCGGTCACCTCACGGGGTGAAAAGATGCCGGGTGGGCACCGGCCAAAGTACACAAAGCGCTCCCAAGCGCCAGAGGACAAATGAAAGCGCTCACAGCGCTAGGGGCCAAATAAAGCGCTCTCAAGCGCTAGGCAAGGAATCACAGCGCTCCCCAGTGCTGAAGGACAAGAGAGCAGCACTCTCAGCGCTATAGGCACAGCAAATGCTCCAGCAGGGGGGCAAGGCTGGGCCCAGAGCCAGCTCACTGGGTCTCCAGGAAGGGAGACAGTCCAAGTGGCGGTCCTCTGGCCCAGCAACAGCAGCAGCCCCCCTCAGGATCCTGGAAGAGAACAGTTTGCAAGGGGACCCAGCCCCTTCTTCTACTAGAAAATCCTTTGTTTGGAGGTGCAGGGTGGGGTGAAACCAGTTGCAGCTGGTTTTGGAGCACCCTTGATGGCCCAACCACCCCTTTCATTCACTGGGGAGGCTAGGGTCGTTAGACGCACCACAGGGGGCGGAGCCAGCATTGTGTGGGGAAATCCCAGCCCCATCAGGCACCAGGTGCAGCCCTCCCCTCACATCACTCATGCTGATCTCCCACTCACCACCGGGCAGACCCATCCAGACTTCCTGGAGCCAGGCTTCCCAGCCAGCTCCAGCCAATCACGCTCCAGCACCCTCACTGCACACACACATCAATGTCTAGGAGTGGCACTTCCCCACTAGGCACATACAAGCCGCACATACCATCGCGCAGCATTCACTCTCACGAGTTCACACATACCAAACTTGAGCCTGCACTCCCCACGCATCAGGAACTAACATGGACACACACATTCCCCATGCATTCCTATGGGCGGGCAGGCCAGCCTCACTACACGCACGCACTTTCACTCTGGGACACAGGGAAAAGTGCACAGAGACCCAAAAATCACTAACACAGATCACATATTAAAAGCAAAAAGATTAGGGTTGAACCCGCCAGAAGGGCCAAGTCCAACAAGGTGTAAGTGTCCCCATGGGGCCCCTCTGACGGGGCCACAGGTGTAAGTGTCCCCAGGGGCCCCTCTGACGGGCCACAGGTGTAAGTGTCCCCAGGGGCCCGTCTGGGGGCCACAGCTGGAAGGAGATAAAACAGCTGGTGGCTGCAGCATGTGGCCCGCCTGACAGGGCCACACGCCTCTCTGCCTAGATGCAGGGTCCCTTCCCTAGACCAATGGGAGGTCACTGAATCCAAGGCCCCCCCCGCTGGGCCTGTGGCATCGCCCTGTACCGAAGGGGCGGTATCTAGGGTTTATCCACCATGAGTGCAGAGGTCATTATTTGAGGGCCCTCTGAGGGGTCACAGGGGGGGCTGTATACAGGGTCCCTCTGAGGGGGGTGACCGTATGCAGGGTCCCTCTGACGGGTCACGGGGGTGACTGTATGCAGGGTCCCTCTGAGGGGTCACAGGGGTGACTGTATGTAGGGTCCCTCTGAGGGGGTCACGGGGGGGTGACCCTATGCAGGGTCCCTCTGAGGGAGTCACAGGGGGGGCTGTATACAGGGTCCCTCTGAGGGGGGTGACTGTATGCAGGGTCCCTCTGACGGGTCACGGGGGTGACTGTATGCAGGGTCCCTCTGAGGGGTCACAGGGGTGACTGTATGTCGGGTCCCTCTGAGGGGGTCACGGGGGGGCTGTATGCAGGGTCCCTCTGAGGGGGTCACGGGGGTGACCGCATACAGGGTCCCTCTGAGGGGGTCACGGGGGTGACCGCATACAGGGTCCCTCTGAGGGGGTCACAGGGGTGACTGTATGCAGGGTCCCTCTGAGGGGGTCACAGGGGTGACTGTATGTCGGGTCCCTCTGAGGGGGTCACGGGGGGGGTGACCCTATGCAGGGTACCTCTGAGGGGGTCACGGGAGGCTGTACGCAGGGTCCCTCTGAGGGGGTCACAGGGGTGACCCTATGCAGGGTACCTCTGAGGGGGTCACAGGGGTGACTGTATGCAGGGTCCCTCTGAGGGAGTCACGGGGGGCTGTATGCAGGGTCCCTCTGAGGGAGTCACGGGGGGCTGTATGCAGGGTCCCTCTGAGGGGGTCACAGGGGGGCTGTATGCAGGGTCCCTCTGAGGTGGTCACGGGGGTGACCGCATACAGGGTCCCTCTGAGGGGGTCACGGGGTGACTGTATGCAGGGTCCCTCTGAGGGGGTCACGGGGGTGACCGTATGCAGGGTCCCTCTGAGGGGGTCACAGGGAGTGACCGTATGCAGGGTCCCTCTGAGGGGGTCACAGGGAGTGACTGTATGCAGGGTCCCTCTGAGGGGGTCACAGGGGTGACTGTATGCAGGGTCCCTCTGAGGGAGTCACGGGGGGCTGTATGCAGGGTCCCTCTGAGGGGGTCACAGGGGGGCTGTATGCAGGGTCCCTCTGAGGTGGTCACGGGGGTGACCGCATACAGGGTCCCTCTGAGGGGGTCACGGGGTGACTGTATGCAGGGTCCCTCTGAGGGGGTCACGGGGGTGACCGTATGCAGGGTCCCTCTGAGGGGGTCACAGGGAGTGACCGTATGCAGGGTCCCTCTGAGGGGGTCACAGGGAGTGACTGTATGCAGGGTCCCTCTGAGGGGGTCACAGGGGTGACTGTATGCAGGGTCCCTCTGAGGGAGTCACGGGGGGCTGTATGCAGGGTCCCTCTGAGGGGGTCACAGGGGTGACTGTATGCAGGGTCCCTCTGAGGGAGTCACGGGGGGCTGTATGCAGGGTCCCTCTGAGGGGGTTACGGGGGCTGTATGCAGGGTCCCTCTGAGGGAGTCACGGGGGGCTGTATGAAGGGTCCCTCTAAGGGGGTCACAGGGAGTGACTGTATGCAGGGTCCCTCTGAGGGGGTCACGGGTGTGACCGCATACAGGGTCCCTCTGAGGGGGTCACGGGGGGCTGTATGCAGGGTCCCTCTGAGGGGGTCACGGGGGTGACTGTATGCAGGGTTCCTCTGAGGGGGTCACAGGGGTGACTGTATGCAGGGTCCCTCTGAGGGAGTCACGGGGGGCTGTATGCAGGGTCCCTCTGAGGGGGTCACGGGGGGCTGTATGCAGGGTCCCTCTGAGTGGGTCACGGGGGGTGACTGTATGCAGGGTCCCTCTGACGGGTCACGGGGGTGACTGTATGCAGGGTCCCTCTGAGGGGGTCACGGGGTGACTGTATGCAGGGTCCCTCTGAGGGGGTCACAGGGAGTGACCGTGTGCAGGGTCCCTCTGAGGGGGTCACGGGAGGCTGTACGCAGGGTCCCTCTGAGGGGGTCACAGGGGTGACTGTATGCAGGGTCCCTCTGAGGGGGGTCACAGGAGGCTGTATGCAGAGTCCCTCTGAGGGGGTCACGGGGGGCTGTATGCAGGGTCCCTCTGAGAGGGTCACAGGAGGCTGTATACAGGGTCCCTCTGAGGGGGTTACGGGGGTTACCGTATACAGGGTCCCTCTGAGGGGGTCACGGGGGTGACTGTATGCAGAGTCCCTCTGAGGGGGTCACCGGGAGTGACCGTATGCAGGGTCCCTCTGAGGGGGTCACCGGGAGTGACCGTATGCAGGGTCCCTCTGAGGGGGTCACCGGGAGTGACCGTATACAGGGTCCCTCTGAGGGGGTTACGGGGGTTACCGTATACAGGGTCCCTCTGAGGGGGTCACGGGGGTGACTGTATGCAGGGTCCCTCTGAGGGGGTCACGGGAGTGACCGTATGCAGGGTCCCTCTGAGTGGGTCACGGGGGGTGACTGTATGCAGGGTCCCTCTGAGGTGGTCACGGGGGGCTGTATGCAGGGTCCCTCTGAGGGGGTCACGGGGGGGACCGTATGCAGGGTCCCTCTGAGTGGGTCACAGGGAGTGACCGTATGCAGGGTCCCTCTGAGGGGGTCACGGGGGTGACTGTATACAGGGTCCCTCTGAGGGGGTCACGGGGGGTGACTGTATACAGGGTCCCTCTGAGGGGGTCACGGGGGGACCGTATGCAGGGTCCCACTGAGGGGGTCACGGGGGGACCGTATGCAGGGTCCCTCTGAGGGGGTCACGGGGGGGACCTATGCAGGGTCCCTCTGAGGGGGTCACGGGGGGGCTGTATGCAGGGTCCCTCTGAGGGGGTCACGGGGGCCGTATGCAGGGTCCCACTGAGGGGGTCACGGGGGGACCGTATGCAGGGTCCCTCTGAGGGGGTCACAGGGGTGACTGTATGCAGGGTCCCTCTGAGGGGGTCACGGGGGGGCTGTATGCAGGGTCCCTCTGAGGGGGTCACGGGGGTGACCGCATACAGGGTCCCTCTGAGGGGGTCACGGGGGTGACCGCATACAGGGTCCCTCTGAGGGGGTCACGGGGGGCTGTATGCAGGGTCCCTCTGAGGGGGTCATGGGGGGCTGTATGCAGGGTCCCTCTGAGGGGGTCATGGGGGGCTGTATGCAGGGTCCCTCTGAGGGGGTCACGGGGTGACTGTATGCAGGGTCCCTCTGAGGGGGTCATGGGGGGCTGTATGCAGGGTCCCTCTGAGGGGGTCACGGGGTGACTGTATGCAGGGTCCCTGTGAGGGAGTCACGGGGGGCTGTATGCAGGGTCCCTCTGAGGGGGTCATGGGGGGCTGTATGCAGGGTCCCTCTGAGGGGGTCACGGGGTGACTGTATGCAGGGTCCCTCTGAGGGGGTCACGGGGTGACTGTATGCAGGGTCCCTCTGAGGGAGTCACGGGGGCTGTATGCAGGGTCCCTCTGAGGGGGTCACAGGGAGTGACTGTATGCAGGGTCCCTCTGAGTGGGTCACAGGGGGTGACTGTATGCAGAGTCCCTCTGAGGGGGTCACGGGGTGACTGTATGCAGGGTCCCTCTGAGGGGGTCACAGGGGTGACTGTATGCAGGGTCCCTCTGAGGGAGTCACGGGGGGCTGTATGCAGGGTCCCTCTGAGGGGGTCACAGGGAGTGACCGTATGCAGGGTCCCTCTGAGTGGGTCACGGGGGGTGACTGTATGCAGGGTCCCTCTGAGGGGGTCACGGGGGGTGACTGTATGCAGGGTCCCTCTGAGTGGGTCACGGGGGGTGACTGTATGTAGGGTCCCTCTGAGGGGGTCACCGGGAGTGACCGTATACAGGGTCCCTCTGAGGGGGTTACGGGGGTTACCGTATACAGGGTCCCTCTGAGGGGGTCACGGGGGTGACTGTATTCAGAGTCCCTCTGAGGGGGTCACCGGGAGTGACCGTATGCAGGGTCCCTCTGAGGGGGTCACCGGGAGTGACCGTATGCAGGGTCCCTCTGAGGGGGTCACCGGGAGTGACCGTATACAGGGTCCCTCTGAGGGGGTCACAGGGGTGACTGTATGCAGAGTCCCTCTGAGGGGGTCACCGGGAGTGACCGTATGCAGGGTCCCTCTGAGGGGGTCACCGGGAGTGACCGTATACAGGGTCCCTCTGAGGGGGTTACAGGGGGTGAATGTTTGCAGAGTCCCTCTGAGGGGCTCACAGGGGTGACTGTATGCAGAGTCCCTCTGAGGGGGTCACAGGGGTGACTGTATGCAGGGTCCCTCTGAGGGGGTCACCGGGAGTGACCGTATACAGGGTCCCTCTGACGGGTCACGGGGGTGACTGTATGCAGAGTCCCTCTGAGGGGGTCACAGGGGTGACTGTATGCAGGGTCCCTCTGAGGGGGTCACAGGGAGTGACCGTATGCAGGGTCCCTCTGAGGGGGTCACAGGGAGTGACCGTATGCAGGGTCCCTCTGAGGGGGTCACAGGGAGTGACCGTATGCAGGGTCCCTCTGAGGGGGTCACAGGGAGTGACCGTATGCAGGGTCCCTCTGAGGGGGTCACGGGGTGACTGTATGCAGGGTCCCTCTGAAGGGGTCACTGGGGGGGGACCGTACGCAGGGTCCCTATGAGGGGGTCACGGGGTGACTGTATGCAGGGTCCCTCTGAGGGGGTCACGGGGTGACTGTATGCAGGGTCCCTCTGTGGGGGTCACGGGGTGACTGTATGCAGGGTCCCTCTGAGGGGGTCACGGGGGGTGACTGTATGCAGGGTCCCTCTGAGGGGGTCACAGGGAGTGACCGTATGCAGGGTCCCTCTGAGGGGGTCACAGGGAGTGACTGTATGCAGGGTCCCTCTGAGGGGGTCACAGGGGTGACTGTATGCAGGGTCCCTCTGAGGGAGTCACGGGGGGCTGTATGCAGGGTCCCTCTGAGTGGGTCACGGGGGGTGACTGTATGCAGGGTCCCTCTGAGGGGGTCACAGGGGTGACTGTATGCAGGGTCCCTCTGAGGGAGTCACGGGGGGCTGTATGCAGGGTCCCTCTGAGGGAGTCACGGGGGGCTGTATGCAGGGTCCCTCTGAGGGGGTCATGGGGGGCTGTATGAAGGGTCCCTCTGAGGGGGTCACAGGGAGTGACCGTATGCAGGGTCCCTCTGAGGGGGTTACGGGGGTGACTGTATGCAGGGTCCCTCTGAGGGGGTTACGGGGGTGACTGTATGCAGGGTCCCTCTGAGGGAGTCACGGGGGGCTGTATGAAGGGTCCCTCTGAGGGGGTCAC